>NC_092710.1:215848275-216473275 GCF_047496885.1 Scyliorhinus torazame | reverse complement strand
CTTCAAATAAAGAGGTGTTACATTTGCTATTTTCAAACTATCCTCTGGGACTCTCCTTGCCTCCAGTGATTCCTGAAAAATCACCACCAATGCCTCCACAATCTCCTCAGCCATCTCCTTCAGAACCCTGGGGTGTAGTCCATCCGATCCGGGTGATTTATCCACCTTCAGACCTTTCAGTTTCCCCAGCACTTTCTCCTTAGTGATGACCACTTAATTCTGCCCCCAATCTCTCGAAGTTTTGGTATGCCACTGGTGTCTTCCACTGTGAAGACTGATGCAAAGTAACTATTCAGTTCCTCTGCAGTAGCAGCCTGCAGCTTTATGAAAAGACCTGTATCCTTTGCAATAAAAAGTGGCTTCTATGTTTAAGGTAACAATAGACCATTATAATGTGCTCTGGATTGTTTTGAAGGAATTTACTTCTGCCTGTTCTTTTGTGAAGAATATTTATTGTTATATATTTTTATGTTCTGGGATCATAGCTACTTTTTATTCTGAAGGTTAACGTTTGCTATCCTTCATTGTAAAATCTCACAGTAAGGCTCGATGCATAATACCTGACAACATAAAAACAGAAAGCGATTGTGCATTCTTCCCATCAATGGCGGGTAACGTTTCCTGCTACCGAACGCAATTATATATTTGCATCTAATTATGATGCCTACTCACCAGAATCAACCCTCCATGTTGAATTTCAATTCCACATTGACATGAAATCATCTGAGTATGACATCCCCAATGAGAGGGCAGGGCTAAACCCTTAACCAGGGGTACCCTAGGACGAATTCTCCAGCCTGAATGTGGGTGGTGCGCAGGAGACCCTTTGGGGAGTAAAGAGTGTATTGAGTAAGTTTAGTAACTCCTTTTCTTTCTTATCCGTCATCACTTCCTCATGGTCACTTACTGGGATCTTACATAGAGGCAGCAGAATGATGGGAAGGGGCCTCGGAGAAAGGACTCCCTTCTGGAAAGGTCAAGGCAATACTGAGTAAAGGGAGGAGACTGTGGGGCAAGGGCTTGACTGGAGTAAAGAGTGAGAAAGGTTGTATACAAACATATGACATGAGTGGGGGAAGTAAACAGCCACCCAGCAGGAAAGGCAGTTAAAAAATGAGGGCATTGCCACAGCTGAGAAAGTTTAGCATCAGCTCAATCAAGAGGTGGCACGGTGGCACAGTTGCTAGCACTGCTGCCTCACAGTGCCAGAGACCCAGGTTCAATTCTGGCCTTGGGTAATTGTCTGTGTGGAGTTTGCACTTTCTTCCGTGTCTGTGTGGGCTTCCTCTGGGTGCTCCAGTTTCTTCCCACAGTCCAAAGATGTGCAGGTTTGGTGGATTGGTAATGGATACCATTGGCCATGCTAAATTGCCCTTAGTGTCCAAAATAAAGGTTAGATGCGGTTACTGGGTTTCAGGAATGGGGTCAGGGCATGAGCCTAGGTAGGGTGCCCTTTCCAGGTGGCAGTGCAGACTCGATGGGCCAAATGGCCTCTTTCTGCACTGGAGAGATTCTATGATTCTAATTGACATGCATTAAATCAGGTAAGTGAAACAATTCTACCCACTTAAACAACACTGATTCCATAAAGGGCCCTTATTCAAAACGGGAGGGAGGCAGAGTGTGGGAAATTACAGACCAGTTAGTTTAACGTCTGCTTTTGAGAAATTGATCAAATCAATTATCAAGGACATAATATCAGGACATTTGGAAAGTCAATACTTTATCCATCAGAGCCGGCATGGTTTTATGAAGCTTTTATGGTTTTATTGTTTGAATAATTTGCTGCAATTCTTCAAAGATGTGACAAGCAAAGTGGATAATGGAGGTCCTGTAGATGTAGTATATCTGGTAGGCGTTTGATAAGGTGCCGCACAAAAGGTTAATTCTCAATGTTAGACCCCATGGGATTAGGGATAATATATTGGCTTGGACAGAAGACTGGCTGATGGACAGAAGACAGAGAGTCGAGATAAATGGGTCTTTTTCTGGAAGGCAAGATGTAACTAGCGGGGTGCCATAGGGTATGTCCTTGGACTCCAGCCTAATAAATGGCCTAATTATGCTCCTCAATCTTATAAAGTGGCAATGATTGGTCTCCTAGTTTTAACCCCTCATGTGCAATTTTCAAAATCAGCAGAGTCTTATGGAACAGCTAAACTACTGGGATCTTACATAGAGGCAAGCTTGGGGACCCCCTTTGTAAAGGTGGTCATGGAGCACTCATAGAGGGAAATGCTCTGCAACACTTAAATTGTTGTAAGATAGACAATGAAAATGCACCATCATGGTCATACCAAACTGTGCAGTCTTGAGTGCAGATTAGAATAATGCTAGCTCCCAAGGTGAGAGCACAACATCCAGTCGAATGGTTGAAACTGTAGGCAATCGATCATGTGGGTTGTGGTCGGGTTCTGGGGGTGGGGGTGCTTGCTGTGGGTGGTGGAGTGGGGGGGGGGTGGAGTGTGGGGGTGGGGGGGGTGGGGGGGGGTTGTTGTGGTCAACCATTATGCACACCCCACCATTGGACATCATTTTGGGGGCCCGGATTCTCCAGTTTGCGTAAGTGGGCCTTGAGGCCACAATCGCAGGCAAAGTTTTGACAAAAATTAACCTTAGGATACAGATGTTGATTCTTGCATATCTCTCATTGATACTGCAGTGAGGAAACCAACATGAAAGTGGTGCCAGGGGCAATCACTGCCTGCATTATTGCTTATAGGCACCAGAAAGGCACAGACGACCCTGACCTATATAATAAATCCAGGTACGACCTCCGCAACGCCATCCGAGATGCCAAGAGAGAATATCAAACCAAGCTAGAGTCACAGACAGACCCTCGGCGGTTGTGGCAAGGACTAAACAACATTATGGGCTACAAAGCGAAGCAGAACAGTATCTCTGGCAGCAGCGCACCCCTCCCCGATGAACTCAATGCATTCTATGCTTGGTTCGAGCTGGTAACCAACAATCCGCTGTCGAGTGCCCCAGCAGCCCATAATTCACCCATACCCACCATCACAGCTTCCGAAGTCAGATTGGCCTTCCTGAAAGTGAACCCTCGGAAGGCGACGGGCCCGGACGGGATCCCTGGTCATGCACTCAGAGCCTGCATGGACCAGCTGGCAGAGGTATTCGCGGACATCTTTAACCTGTCCCTACTCCACTCCTAGGTCCCCACCTGCTTCAAGAAGACCACCATCATATCGGTACCAAAGAAGAACCAGGCAATGTGCCTCAATGATTACCGTCCAGTGGCCCTGACTTCAGTCGTAATGAAGTGCTTCGAGAGGTTGATCATGAAGCGCATCACCTCCACACTCCCAGAACGTCTTGATCCACTGCAATTCGCATACCGCTGCAACCGGTCCACATCAGACGCCATTTCCCTGGCCCTACACTCATCCCTAGAGCATCTCGAAAACAAGGACTCCTACATCAGACTCCTATTTATTGACTACAGCTCCGCCTTCAACACCATAATCCCAGCCAAGCTCATATCAAAGCTCCAAAACCTAGGACTTGGCTCCCCACTCTGCAACTGGATCCTCGATTTTCTGACCAACAGACCACAATCAGTAAGAATGAACAACAACACCTCCTCCACAATAGTCTTCAACACTGGGGCCCCGCAAGGCTGCGTACTTCGCCCCCTACTCTACTCCCTGTACACACACGACTGCGTGGCAAAACTTGGTCCCAACTTCATCTACAAGTTTGCTGACGATACGACCATAGTGGGCCGGATCTCGAATAACGACGAGTCCGAATACAGGCGGGAGATAGAGAACCTAGTGGAGTGGTGTAGCGACAATAATCTCTCCCTCAATGCCAGCAAAACTAAAGAGCTGGTCATTGACTTCAGGAAACAAAGTACTGTACACACCCCTGTCAGCATCAACGGGGCCGAGGTGAAGATGGTTAGCAATTTCAAATTCCTTGGGGTGCACATCTCCAAAAATCTGCCCTGGTCCACCCACGTCGACGCTACCACCAAGAAAGCACAACAGCGCCTATACTTCCTCAAGAAACTAAGGAAATTCGGCATTAACCCTTACCAACTTTTACAGATGCACCATAGAAAGCATCCTATCAGGCTGCATCACAGCCTGGTATGGCAACTGCTCGGTCCAGGACCGCAAGAAACTTCAGAGAGTTGTGAACACCGCCCAGTCCATCACACAAACCTGCCTCCCATCCATTGACTCCATCTACACCTCCCGCTGCCTGGGGAAAGCGGACAGCATAATCAAAGATCCCTCCCACCCGGCTTACTCACTCTTCCAACTTCTTCCATCGGGCAGGAGATACAGAAGTCTGAGAACACACACGAACAGATTCAAAGACAGCTTCTTCCCCACTGTCACCAGACTCCTAAATGACCCTCTTATGGACTGACCTCATTAACACTACACCCTGTATGCTCCATCCGATGCCAGTGCTTATGTAGTTACATTATATATGTTGTGTTGCCCTATTATGTATTTTCTTTTCTTCCCTTTTCTTCCCATGTACTTAATGGTCTGTTGAGCTGCTCACAGAAAAATACTTTTCACTGTACCTCGGTACACGTGACAATAAACAAATCCAATCCAATCCGAGAGGAAGGAGAAGAATGCAACGGAGGCACCTGACTCACCAAAGCGAGGAGTAGAACTCTCATTACCAAGGGGCAGCAGGACCTCATTCTTCGATCCCTGACATCTTCCAGGGACCACATAGGATGCAGGGTTGGCTCCTGGGATACAAGGGCTACACAGAAAGGAGGTGGCTGATGATGCCCATGTGACAGCGTCAGACACCTGCTGTGAGAAGGCGTAACAGGCTCATGCCTCAATCTGGACATGGGTGGAACATACCATAAGAATCCTGAAAATGCAGTTCCAGTACATGGGCAGATCTTGCAAAACATTTAAGCACACCCCAAAGAGGGTGCCATACATCATCCTGGCTAGCTGTGCGCTACACAACATTTTCCTCCCTTTTCCTCCTTTTCATTTCCGTTCACCTTTTTGCAATTCTAATATTTGTCCATGGATGATTAATGTCTTTAAGACCAAGCAGCCTATCTTTAATTGGAAAACAGGAAACTCCAGCAGGATGTGCTGTTTGGTATGATACCGGCTTGACTGGTGGCCAATAAGCTGTTCTCAAGAACCGGGTTCTTCCCGGGCACATGCAGTGATTGCTGCCTCTGGAAAGTTCCTTTGGGAGACCAGGTTTTACTTTTGTTTTGATTCCAGAAGCCTGGAGGGTCTCACAGCTATGATTTATTGCTCATCTAATGGATTCTTTCCAAAGATCCAAGGTAAAATCCTCTCTTTCTGCACAGCCAGACAACTGCAAGGGCACGAAAGTCAAGCCACCAGCTGCAGGAAGAATTCGCTATTTAAACCCCTTTTAAAAACTCATGTGGGAACTCTGTTCTTATCTCAGTAAGGCTGTTGGTCATTCTGGTGGAGATGGAAACAAGTAAGATGCAAACAGGCCTGAGGCTGTTCCTTTGAGTGAAGGCCAAGGTTAATAAAAGTTCAAGTGCATCTCCAGAGGAAATCCTACTATCTGCAAGTACTGACTGGATGTCCTGCCAGAAGATCATCACTAACACTAATCTGGTGGCTTTGATCCCAAAGCATGCTGGGAAGACAGCCTGCTGCAACACTTCAAAATCGTATGCAAGAACACTCATCTTTCATTTCGTATTAATCCCCTTAATATTTATACCTTCCCCACCCTCCACAATCTCTGTGTGTTCTGTCTTGTGTGTGTTTGGGTGGAGGGTGGGACGGTAAAAGGGGGGAGTAGTAGATTAACTGGCCGTTATTCCGTTATAATTACTGCATATTTTAACTTTGTTTCTGTTGTACATAATCAGTTGTTGTATTCAGTTTACAAGCCTGGTGGCTATAACATGTTGAGCAGTCAAGAGGCCAAAGATTCTGCAAATTTTATACAAATTATTTGTTAACTCACTTATGTTGGGACGTCTGTGGGGCTGGAATCCACTGTGCACTAACCTATGGTGTTGTAACAATGTGAAGTAGGGGCAGTTCTCTCCAATCACTGGGATGTTGGCACCAAGCAACCGATTACATATGCATCATGAACCCTGACAGGTGTGGACCACCTCTATGTGCAAATCGAAAAAGAGGGTCTGACCACGATATTCGGAGTGAAGAAATTCCATCCTTACACCTATGGATGACAGTTACAATAATCATGGACCGTAAACCTCTGTTGGGCCTTTGTAAAGAGAGCAAAGTGATTTCTCCCTTTGTTTCTGCTTGTATCCAACGCTGGGGACTATTGTTGGCGGCTTATGAGAACGCCTTCAAGTACATTTGGACCTGATTGCCGAGCTCTTTAATTGCCGTCCCAGACCCGAACCAGGAATTCCATTAATCCTGAGCTGCGACACTTGTGTTCTACGCTAGGGGTGTGTCTTTACTTTTGAGTTTAGCGTGAATCTGTTTAAACCTTCTTCTTCGTGTCTCCTGGATTACCACAGTAATCATGCCTTCAGCTGTCTAGCCCCCTTACTCTGTAATTCCTTTCCTCAATTCTTCTGCCTTTTCATCTCTTATCTTCGCTTTTTATGTGCTTCTCCTCATTCACCTCTTTCACCAAGCTTTTGGTGACATTTAATAGGTCTTCTCATTGTCTCAGGATTTATTTTTGTTTGATAATCCCTTGGGATTTTTTTCTGCATTACAGTTGCTATGCAAATACAAGTTGTTGTTGTTGTATGCTCAAGCTGCCAAAACATTGGTTTTATGGCAGAACATTAATATTGGCTTCATAGTCACATTTAAAATTAGGAATTTGTTTTAGATCTGGTATCAGATATTAATCTAAGTTCTAACACTTTCCTATGCATGTCCTCATAATATTTAATTTATAAAATATGCATTCATTCAATTCACTCAGTTTTATCCAAACAATTAACTAAATCCTTTGGATTTTTTCAAAATCTTCTCAACAAATTAAAGTGTCTTCAATTAGAGACAACAGGCTGGATTCTTCGATTCTTCTGCTATGCCTGCAGGATCCGTCTGGTCTTACGACCAGCAGGTCGGCGCCACCCCCGCACTGATCCTCTGCCTAGTGGAAGGATAGCAGCCCCGCAGCCCTCGGTTTTACCTGTGGATACGGCCGCAGAATGGCCAGGTCCCTGGCCGCACATGCGCACGGCGGCGGCCGGGCCGTACAACATGGAGCTGGCTGCGTGCGGACCCAGCCTGCCAAAACCTGCCCCTCGGTAACCCCCCTCGCCACCCTGGACCACCCCCCATCAGCCCTCCTGCCAGTGGAACGGCTCCCCGCAAACTGTGGTGGCGCTGGACGCAGTCCGCAGCCGCCACGCGAGGTCCCCGAAAGTTGTGAGGCCACGCATCCCGTGCCGTCGGGGACGCGGCCCATCAAGGGTGGAGTAGCGGGGGGAGGGCCTCAGGTGACATCCTGAGGCCGTCCCAACGTACACAGTTTTGGAGAGGGCGGAGCATCGCAAAACAGCACCGCCCCGATTCCAGCGTAAAAGTGGATTCTCCAGGTCTGGCCTATCGACGAACGCGATTTCTGCGTTGGCGATTGGAGAATCCAGCCCAACCATTTTTGACTGAATTCATTTGAGATTGTGTAGTTGCTACTCTGACAGCTTTATCAATTAATCTCCCAAGTTTTTGTTTCCTGACATTACTTTCTGACTCATCTGATGTTCTTTCATCAATCACCGGTTATCAGAAATGCCACGACCTTTCCACTCGCTGCTATGATATTTATGTTCAGTTAACCAAGGTAAGTCAGTGTCATTGAAGATGGAGTTAATGCCTTGAATAAGGAATTGTGAGGTATCCCATCTATTTCCTTGGATTTATAAGTGCCAGAAATCACATTGAATCTTATTAAAGTAACAGCTTAAGAGATAGTGTCACCCAATCTCTTAGTTTTGAACTAAATTACATTGCAGTAGGAAGGGCTGAGTGCAGGCTAACTGCCTTTCTGAAGGTGAAGGGGAATTTATGTCCAGTATTTAGAAACACTGAAGGTCTAAAAGCAGCTTAGGGAAACCTATTGCTCTGTGCACATTAGCTGCAAGACATCTGTGCCTCAATTTGAGGATTTTGTTTTTCACCTTTCTTGGATTTTGAAATCGTGCACTGTCATAATTAAAAGTGGCAATTGGTGATTTACACCGTGGACTCTGTGACAGAAGTAAGGACAGCCTTTTTATTTTTTTCTCCCTCGATGCAGTCAGCATATAGCCATCATCAACCACTTGCATTTATATCGTGCCAGTAACATAAAGATAATGTTAAATGGCTATTTACAAAGGTTGTAGTGAGAGATATGAAGAAAATAGATACAGGAAGAGTGCTGAGTCATAGTGTGAGGTATAAGAGAAATGGTTAGGGATTTTGGTTTTAAAAAATTGAAGGTTGTTTTTAATGAGGAATGGATAAATAAAGGGATTTAGGAAAGCAAAATATAAGAACATGTTATAGATGGCCCTGACCCATGGACACGGTACCAGGAGGAAGCAAGGTAGCATAGTGGTTAGTATTGTCGCTTCACAATTCCAGGATTCCAGGTCAGATTCCCGGCTTGGGTCACTGTCTGTGTGGAGTCTGCACGTTCTCCCAGTGTCTGTGTGGATTTCTTCCAGGTGCTCCAGTTTCCTCCCACAGTCCAAAGTTATGAAGGTTATTGCCCAAAAGGGTTGGTTGGGGTTCCTGGGTTGCGGGGATGGGGTGGAGGTGTGGGCTTAAGTGGGGTACTCTTTCTAAGGGCCGATGCAGACCCAATGGGCCGAATGGCACTGTAATTTCTATGATTCTATGATGAACAAATAATGAAACTTTATTCCCTGATATCATGATAGGGAGTGAACTTAACTGTTGATTTTAATAGCTTTAGTGTGGGGCTTGGGTTAAGATGTGTTGACACGAGAATGAGAACTTATGGCTTCTCTGTGGCTGGAAGGAAATGTACATTTGGTTGCGATGAAGTGTAAACTTCTGGAATTTACAACTGGGGGTTACAAGGCTAGGGTGATGCAGGACGATCTGTGTCTATAGCCAATAGGAGGAGTGAATTTGAACCATCTCCAAAAGAGGAAGGAGCAAGGGGAGACTGAGGAATAAAAGTTAAGAAATTGTGATTGTCATTTGCACAGTGATGCCATGACTTCTGGGGTATGACTCTTCTGGACGCCGTTCAACATCACTTCAAAGACAAAGACAAAGAAGAGGGAAATCATCTGTGCTATCACCAAGATTTCCTGGGATCTTGAGAGATGCGAAGCTTTGATGTGATCTTTACTGCTTCTTACGTTTTCGCAAAATCTTGCTTATAAATTCTACTTTATCCATAAATACTAGTTATTCATACCTTGTAGACCAGGCTTAACTCTGGCCCCTAGTGTTAAAAATTTAAAATCCAGACCTGAGAGTTTTACTAGAAAGGTTTTATACCTTGAAAACCTAAACCTTACAATCCTCTGCCAAATCCAGGATGATACGACCACCAAAAACATCTTCCCCTCACTCCCTGTCAGCATTCCACAGGGACCATTCCCTCCATGACACGCTGGTCCATTCTTCCATCACACCTAATCACACATCACCTTCCTATGCAATCGCAGAAGATGTAACAGCTGTCCCTTTATCTATTCACTATTCAAGGCCCCAAACACTCCTTTCAGATGCAGCAGCATTTCACTAGCACGTCATTCAATTTAGTCTACTGTATTCACTGCTCACAATGTAGTCTCCCCAAATTGGGGTGACTAAACAGACTGGTTAACCATTTTGTGGAACACATTTGGTCAGTCTACAAACATGACTTAAACCTTCCTGTCACTTGCCATTTCAACTCACCATCTTGCTTCACATTTCTATCCTTGGTTTGCTACAATGATCTATTGAAGCCCAGTGAAAACTGGAAAAACAACACTTAGATTTGCGTTTAGGCATTTTACAGCCTCTGGGCTTAGTGAATTCAACAACTTCAGGCCATGAATTCCATCCTCAATTTCAATCCTTTTTTAAATCTTTCTTTTCCCCAACATCCTCCCCAACAGGGCTATCTGGAATTTGTTCTTATGTTTTGCTTTCATAGAGCACTGACCCTTGTTCTGCTCTTAATAGGTTCTGTTATCTTACCTTCATTTCATTATCTTTAGCACCTCCTTTATTCGTTAATACTCTATTAACACTCCCTTTGTCTTGTGTCCATGACATATTTGTCACATCTCTCCTGAGGTCCCATATTTCTCTGACCTTCTATTTTGCTCTACCTGCTCCACAACTCTTCAATAGTGTAGAATCCATCACATCTCTACTTATCTTTAGCTCTGAAGAAGTGTCATATGGACCCGTAATGTTAACTCCGCTTCTCTTTGAACAGACGCTGCCAGACCTGCTCAGTTTTTCCCATATTTTCCATTTTCACTTCAGATTTCCAGCATCCAGCATTTTGCATTTATCCCCATTTATATGTACTCAAAGACAATACCCATCACTTAACCCATCACATGATGTGAACAAGGTTTAGCAATGACATTAATAACGTTAAGACAGTCTCCCTGCCTTGTGCCTCTTCGATTGATAATTTGCCTAATTGAACAATGCTCCCTAAAGAGGAAAAGACTTGCTACTCACTCCACATTCAACAAATTGACTATCCTGCCTTCCTCATGTCACTTATGGGTAGTCTGAAGGCACATATTATTCATGTACCGATAACTTAATTGGGAAGGGGAACTTCACGCTCAATTAAGTTCCCGATTCCAACTCCCGGGAGCAGCATAAGATTCTACCCATAGAGTGAGGAAATGCCTTGGAGACAATTTGAAGACAAAGGTAAGAATCTTAATTTCAAAAAGTTGGAGGATAAGCAGCCTGGACATTAATTGTTAACCACCCTTAATGACAAGAGTAGCAATGGATTTTAGGAATTCTTCTTATTGCAGAGAATTATGAGCCTCTGGATTATATTGTCATTTGGGTGATACCTCGCTGTATGATTTCAAGAGGAAACTGAGAACACATCATTTTTTAATGTGCAACATAATGGTCAACATTTGGTCCACGTAATCTTCTGGACTGACTTAGATGGCCTGAGAGTGGTGAGAGGAGATTTCCAGAAAATGTAATTTCATTATTGGTCTAGAGTTTTTTACTCCTGTTTTTTTGCCTCTAAAACCGCTGGCAGATAGGGGGCGGTGAGAAAAGAGGGTAAACAGTATTTAATCATGATGATCCATTCATCTAGAGTGGGGGCAGTTTATAATATGGTATACATTACAGAGCCATGGTTGTAAAATGGCCATGGATGGCACCTGGGTACTTAGCATTTCAAAAGACAAGAAGAATGGGCAAACAAGATGTGGTAGCTCTGTTGATAAAGGATGAACTGAATACAGAAGTGAGAAATTATCTTGTTAGAAAGGTTAAACTATAGAATCAGTTTGGGTGGAGATAAGAAATAGAAGAAGGATTAGTCACTGCTGGGAATGTTTTATATGACCTCTGACAGTAGCCACACTGTCAGACATAGTACAAATCAATAATAAATGGGAGCTTGTAAGAAAGATACTGAAATAATTGTGGGAGATTTTAAATCTTCATATTTACTGGACAAATCAAATTGGCAAAGGAAAACTGGAGGATATGTTCACAAGAGTGTATTTGGGACAGTTTCTTAGAACAATACATTCTGGAACCAATCAGGGACCAGGCTATTTTAGACATGGTAATGTGTAATGAAACGGGTTAATTAATTACCTCATAGTAAAGGATCCTATTGGTAGTAATTATAATATTGTGAATTTCACATTCAGTCTGAGGGTCAAGTCTTAAACTTAAAGGTTAGGTGGACTGACCATGCTAAATTGTTGCTTAGTGTTCAAAAGGTTAGTTATGGGGTTTTGTAAGGGCCACGAAGAATCCAGCACGAGTTTTAAGGATACAAAATAATAACGTTTATTTACTATAACAATGTATACATAACAGTAGCAGTAACTTCCCTTGCTACCTTCTTCTTCCTGCTGGTTCCTGAACTGGCCAGCTTATTTATACTAGGAGTTTCCCCGCCCCCTCATTGGGGAAGTTCATACTCCCACAGGATTGTGGGATTGTCATTAGTCCCCAGCCAATCGTAAGTAGGCAGGTTATAACATCCCTCCCCCTCAAAGTCCAAGGAATCCACCGAACACCCTGGCGAAAGAAGGCGTCAAACTCGTTTGGCCGCAGGTCGGACGCCATTTGCACGCGGCGCTGGATCAGGCGGCGTATAACGAGATGGAGACCGGCGCTTCCATGATGAACGGCGCGGTTGTACATCCACGGCCTGTGGACCCGAGGATTCCCCCTCTGATGCATCCTGTGTCTCCATCTCGGAGTCAGAGTCTGCTGCCTCCGTCATGTCAGCGTCTCTATCTCCATTCGGTCCCGTAACGACCTGCGCAGGCTTCGAGTGAGGCACCAGTGGAAGATTTTGAGGACTACCTTCCCTTGTCTCTGGTCTTTGCGGCTGTTGAGATGAGCTCCGGGGGCGGGGAATCTTTTGAGGGGATGATCTTCTGGACCGGACGTGGTCTACATGTTTTCGCTGGAGACGACCCTGGGCTTGCACTTGGTAAGATATAGGGCCCGTTTGGCAAAAGATAACACCAGGAACCCATTGGGCACCACCAGCAAAATTCCGCACGAATACTGGGTCACCGGGCGCAAACTGCCGAATCGGACGATGCCGAGACAATCCCTGTCCCTGCCGTTCTTGTGTGCGGCGTACTTTTGCGCCAATTTTCGGGAAGACCATACTAAGGCGGGTGTGAAGTCTTCGGCCCATTAGGAGTTCTGCGGGAGCTACCCCAGTCACTGCATGGGGGGTGGTCCTGTACGTAAACAAAAAGCGAGCCAGTCTCGTGTCCATTGATCCGGAAGACTGCTTCTTTAGGCCTCTTTTGAATGTTTGCACTGCACGCTCTGCCAACCCATTTGAAGCCGGGTGGTAAGGGGCAGTGCGGATATGGCGGATGCCGTTCATCTTTGTAAACCTAGCAAACTCCTCACTCGTGAATGGAGTGCCATTATCCGTGACAAGCACCTCGGGGAGGCCATGCGTACTAAATGATAAACGCATCTTTTCAATTGTTGCGCAGGACGTTGTCCCCTGCATCTTATACACCTCCAGCCATTTGGACTGGGCGTCAATTAGTAGAAGGAACATGGATCCCTGAAAAGGGCCTGCGAAATCTGCATGTAAGCGTGCCCAAGGCCGCCCTGGCCATTCCCAGCGATGTAGGGGCACGGCCGGCGGAAGCTTCTGATGCTCCTGGCAAATGGAGCAGTTTTGGGCCACCTTCTCAATGTCGGTGTCGAGGCCTGGCCACCAGACATAACTCCGGGCCAACATTTTCATCTTGGTCACGCCCGGATGCCCATTGTGCAAGTCTGATAATATCAGCTCCTGGGTTTTTTCCGGGACAATCACACGCGTCCCCCACAAGAGGATGCCGTCTTCCATGCTGAACTCTGACAGCTTGGAGGAAAATGCCCGCAACTCGCCTGGGAGCTCTCTATGCTGCCCACCATACAGGACTATGTGCCGAACCTTTGACAAGACTGGCTCCGTCTGGGTCCACTCACGGATCTGTGATGCCGTGACAGGCAAGGTGTCCATAAAATTTAGGGTTGCAACCACCTCACCGGTCGTGGGGGTCGACATGGGGCCGGTTGATAAAGGCAATCGGCTCAGTGCGTCGGCATTTGCTATCTGCGTACCTGGTTTGTGCTCCAGAGAATACTCATATGCAGCAAGCAACAAAGTCCAGCGCTGGATCCGTGCAGAAGCAATGGGCGGTATTGGCTTATCCTCTCTGAAGAGTCCCAGCAGGGGCTTATGATCAGTCACGATAGTGAAATGGCAGCCGTACACATACTGGTGGAAGCGTTTCACCGCGAAAACCACTGCCAGGCCCTCCTTCTCAATCTGCGCGTACTTTTTCTCCACTGCAGTCAATGTGCGGGAGGCGAAAGCTATCGGTCGCTCGGCCCCGTTCTCCATCTTATGGGACAGGACAGCCCCAATACCATATGGGGATGCATCACATGTGACGAGCAAAGTCTTTCCCGGATCATAGTGGGTTAGTAACCCAGACGACGACAATTGTTGCTTTACCCGCCGGAAAGCGGTTTCTTGCGGCTGACCCCACACCCAGGTGTGATTTTACTTTAGCAGCAGGTGCAAGGGGGCCAGCGTAGTTGCCAGATTGGGGAGGAACTTCCCGTAATAGTTTACGAGACCGAGAAAAGAACGAAGATGCAAAGTGTCAGTCGGGGTGGGGGCATGCTGAATTGCACGCACCTTCTCTGCGACGGGGTGCAGACCGTCGCGGTCCACCCGATAACCTAGGTAGACTACTTCTTTTGCCTGAAATACGCACTTTGTGTGACGTAAACGGACTCCAGCCTCCGAAAGGCGTCTAAGGACAGCCTCCAGATTTTCCAAATGCTCTTGCTCCGACGCCCCTGTAATCAACACGTCATCTAGGTAGACAGCCACACGTGGTAAACCTCTCAAAATGCCTTCCATAACACGTTGAAAAATTGCGCAGGCAGAGGATACTCCAAAGGGCAACTGTCTATATTCATACAGGCCCCGGTGTGTGTTAATTGTTACATATGGTCGGGAGGCAGGGTCCAGCTCCAACTGCAGGTAGGCGTGACTCATATCTAATTTTGTGAATGAGAGTCCACCTGCAAGTTTCGCGTAGAGATCCTCTATGCGAGGCATTGGGTATCGGTCGAGTCGGGAAACTGTATTCACTGTAAGTTTATAGTCGCCACACAAGCGAACTGTGGCATCTGGCTTCATTACTGGTACAATTGGTGCTGCCCAGTCAGCAAAACGGACGGGCCTGATAATACCCAAACTCTCCAAACGAGTGAGCTCCCCTTCTACCTTCTCGAGCAAAGCGTAAGGCACTGGGCGCGCCCGGAAATAGCGCGGCGTGGCTCCTGGTTCAACTTGGATACGGGCTACGGCCCCTTTTATTTTCCCCAAACCAGGCTGGAATACCTCTGGGTATCGTCCTAGCACCTCAGTCAACCCTCCAGAAACTGTTTGGAGGATGTGCTGCCATTGCAACCGCAAATGGCGCAACCAGTCCCGACCCAACAGGCTGGGCCCACGGCCACGCACTACGATAAGTGGGAAACGCCCCTCCTGGCGTCCATAGACAACAGGGGTCATTGTAGTTCCTGCAATGTCCAGTGGTTCCCCCGTGTAGGTGGCCAACCTGGCCTGTGAGTCGGTTAATGTAAGGGTCTGTATACCCTGCTTGATGCGGTCGAATGTCCTCTGGGCGATCACGGAGACCGCTGCGCCAGTATCCAACTCCATCTCCAGCGGGTGGCCATTGACCCGTACTGTCACCTTAATGGGGCCACACGGGGAGCTGCCACACAATGCAGCTGCAGGCAGTCGTCCTCCGTCTCCACGTCCTCAGGAGTGGTCGCCGCAGGTTCATCCACATGGAAGGTACGGCCTCTGGGCTGGTCCCAGTTATGGCCCCTGGGCTGGTCCCAGTTTCGGTCGGAACGACGGCGCCTCTGGCATCCCCCGGACCGCCGTCCACGACGGGGTCGGCGCCTACAAGTCTGACACGGACATGGCTCCTCATCCATTGGCTCTGGAGAAGGCTCCCTTCGGGGAGGAATGTCCGATGGCCACTGGCGTCGGTCCGGTCGTTGCCTCGCCCAAGGTACCGCAGGAGTGCGGGGGAACGTTTTTGGGCGGAAAGGGTTGCGCCCCAAGGCATGCACTTCCATTCCTTGTAGCTCCTGTACTCCTCACTCTGCGCTCTCTCGGGACAAGACTATTTGTATTGCCTGTTGAAAAGTTAATGTTGGCTCCGCTAACAACTTTCTCTGGGTTGCTGCATTGTTAATACCGCAAACCAAACGGTCGCGTAACATTTCTGACAAGGTCTCACCATAGTCACAGTATTCCGCAATCCCGCGTAGCCTGGATAAAAAATCGGCAAGGGATTCTCCAGGGGTCCTCTCAGCGGTATTAAACCGGTAACGCTGGACTATCGTGGACGGGGTTGGGTTAATGTGTTGCCCCACTATATTCACAAGTTCGTCAAACGTTTTGGTGTCCAGCGCAGCTGGGTACGTAAGGCTCCTAATCACCCCAAACGTATGCGGCCCGCAGGCGGTGAGCAATATGACCACCTGGCGCTCGTTTTCAGTGATATTGTTTGCCCGGAAATAGTAACGCGTCTGTTGTGTGTACTGGTTCCAGCTTTCCAGCGCAGCATCAAAAACATCCAAACGTCCGTACAGAGGCATGGTATAATAGAAAACAACTTCCAACCTGTATCCAACAAAAATCCAGGGAGGTGGCTTCAGCAGTGTAGACAGCTATTCCTTTTACCTTCGTCGCCAGTTTTGCGAGGGCCACGAAGAATCCAGCACAAGTTTTAAGGATACAAAATAATAACATTTATTTACTATAACAATATATACATAACAGTAGCAGTAACTTCCCTTGCTACCTTCTCCTTCCTGCTGGTTCCTGAACTGGCCAGCTTATTTATACTAGGAGTTTCTCCGCCCCCCTCATTGGGGAAGTTCATACTCCCCTAGGATTGTGGGATAGTCATTAGTCCCCAGCCAATCGTAAGTAGGCAGGTTATAACATGGGGATAGGGTAGGGGCATGGTAGGGTGCTCTTTCGGAGGGACAGTGTGGACTCGATGGGCCAAATAACCTCCTTCTGCAGTATAGGGATTCTATAAATAAAGGCAGTTACAAGGGTATGATAAAGTAAATAAAGTGGAAAGGAAAAATAGGTTAAATGACAAGGTGATTGAGAAGCAGCAGACATTTAAAGATATATTTCATAATTCTCAACAAAGATGTACAGCAGCGAGAAAGAAAAATGCTATGAGAAGGATGCACCATCCATGGCTAACTAAGAACGTTTAAAAAAAAATTTAAAGTACCCAATTCATTTTTTCCAATTAAGGGGCAATTTAGCGTGGGCAATCCATCTACCCTGCACATCTTTGGGTGGTGGGGGTGAAACCCACGCAAGCACGGGGAGAATGTGCAAACTCCACCTGGACAGTGACCCAGAGCCAGGATCGAACCTGGGAACTCGGCGCGTGAGGCTGCAGGGCTATCCCACTGCGCCACCGTGCTGCCCTAACTAAGAAAGTTAAGGATGGTGTCACTTTCAAAGAAAATATATACAAGATTAATGGTTGGCCAGAAGATTACAAAAAAAATTTAAACTAGCAAAGGATGGCTAAAAGAATAGAGAGAGAAAATACTATCAATAAATATAAAAACAGACATCAAAAGCTTCTACAGGGGTATAAAAAGAAAATGAGTAGCAAGAGGGCAAGACTGGGGAATTAATAATGGGAAACCAGGAAATGGAGAGACTTTGAACAAGTATTTTGTATCTTTATTCACAGTAGAGGACACAAAAAGCATCTCAATAACAATAGAAAAGCAGTTGCCAAAAGGAAGGGAGGACTTTAAAACAATCATGATCACTAGAAATAAAGAACATTAATGGGACTGATGGCTAATAAGTCCCTGGACTGCAGGTCTACATCCTGAACTCTTTTAAGTGACTGCAGGTTGTTATCTTCCAAAACCTCATAGATTCTGGAAATGTCCCAGTGGATTGGTATCAGTAGATGCAGTGTATTAGGATTTCCAAAAAGCATTCAGCAAGGTTATTACAGAAGCTCATGGTGTTGAGGATGGTTCACAAACATGGATAGAGGACTGGATAACTAACAGGAAACAGGGAGTTAGGATCATAGAATTTACTGTGCAGAAGGAGGCCATGCGGCCCATCGAGTCTGCACCGGCCCTTGGAAAGAGCACCCTACTTAAGCCCACACTTCCATCCTATCCCCGTAACCCAGTAACCCCACCTAACCTTTTTGGACACTAAGGACAATTTATCATCTAGCCAATCCATCTAAACGGCACATCTTTGGACTGTGGGAGGAAACCGGAGCACCCGGAGGAAACCCACGCAGACACAGGGAGAAAGTGCAGATGCTGCACAGACAGTGACCCAAGCCACGAATCGAACCTGGGACCCTGGAGCTGTGAAGCAACTGTGCTAACCACTATGCTACTGTGCTGCAATTGGTCATTACCAGGCTGGCAAATTGTAACGAGTAGAGTGTCACAGGGATCAGTACTGGGGCTTCAATTATTTACGATCGACATTAATGACTTGTATGAAGGAACTGGCTGTACTGTTGACGAATGTGATATAAAATAGTTTGTTCAAATATTAGTTACAGTAATGTAGATGTGGGCCAGTCTAATAGTAGTGAGTTCACAAAGGACAAAGGAATTCAGAAAGCATGGCAAGGATGGGGAAAAGGATGCTGGGTAACAAGAGGCCCAGGGTTAAGGAATGCGAAGTGAGCCAATCAGGATGTATGGCCAGGTCAGGAGGGGTATAGGATGACCTATGGGAATCTTGTATGTGAAACTTGATGCCATTTGAATGTATTTACAGAGATCTCTTTGTCTCCGACCTCACTCAGTTCCTAGGGTTTCAGAAGACAGCTTGTGTGTTCTGAGGCTCATTGTGAAGCGAGTCAGCCTTGCAAGTTGATTAAAAATAAATAATACTATACCTACAAATGCATCTTGCGATTTATTGAGGCCAGACTGACGGGTAAAGAATTCAATATTGTCAGTGTAGATACATTTACTGATGATACAAAGATAGGTGGGAAAGCATATTGTGGGGAGTATTCAAAGAGCCTGCAGAGGGATATAGATGCGTTAAGTGAGTGGGCAAAAAAATTGGCAGATGGAAAAATGCAAGGTTGTCCAATTTGGCTCAAAGAATAAAAAGGCAGAATATTATTTCAATTGAGAAAGACTGTAGAATGCTGCTATACAGAGGGATCTTGGTGTCCCAAAACATGAGCATGCAGGCACAGCACATTATTAGGAATGCATTTGGAATCTTGTCCTTTATTGAAAGGTGGATGGAGTACAAAAATAGGGAAGTCTTGCTGCAACTGTATAGGGCATTAGTGAAAGAACACCTGGAGTACTATGGAAAGTTTTCATCTTTGTACACAAGGATGTAAATACTTAAACTGGAAGCAGTTCAGGAAGGAGTCACTCGACTGATTCCTGGGTTGAAGGGGCTATCTCATGAGGAAAGGTTGAGCAGGTTAGGCCTGCACTCATTGGAGTTTAGAAGAATGAGAGATGTTCTTATTGAGACATACAAGATTCTGAGGTGCTTACAGGGGCTTGGGGCCAGAAGGGTTCCCAGTAGAGGTTTATAAAAGGCTTGGTGCGGAGCTGGGGCCGCTGTTGGTGAGGACGTACAATGAGGCAAGGGATAGGGGGGAACTACCCCCTACGTTGTCACAGGGGTCTATCTCCCTGATCTTAAAGAAAGATAAGCACCCGGAGCAGTGTGGATCGTGCTGCACAATATTGCCGCTGAACGTTGATGTGAAGCTGTTGCTAAAGGTGCTGGCATCGCGAATTGAAGACTGTGTGCCAGGGAGTGGGAGGGGAGGACCGGACAGGATTTGTGGAGGGAAGGCAGTTGTCGGCGAATGTGCGGAGGAAACTTAATGTAATTATAATGCCCTTGGAGGGAGGTAGAAGTAATGGTGGCAATGGACGCGGAAAAGGCTTTTGATCAGGTGGAGTGGGCATATTTACTGGAGGTGCTGGGGCGGTTTGGATTTGGGCTGGGGTTTGTGGATTGGGTTCGGCTGCTGTGCAGGGCACCAGTGGCGAGTATCCGGACAAACCAAATGAATATAGGGTTCCATCGTGGAACGAGATAGGGGTGCCTGCTCTCCCCATTGCTTTTCACTTTGGCGATAGAGCCATTATCAATGGCGCTGAGGGAATCGATGGATTGGAAACGGATTGAGCGAGGGGTGGTGGCAAGCATAGACTTTCACTATTTGCGAATGATCTATTATTACATATCTCAGACCAGGTAGGCAGCATTGGAGGGATAATGGAGATTTTGGGGGAATTTGGCTGGTTTTCATGGTACAAGTTGAACATGGGAAAGAGCGAGGTGTTCCCGATCAATGCCAGAGGGCAAGAGAGGAGATTAGGGGAACTGCCGTTCAAGGTGGAGGGGGCGAGTTTTAGGTATTTAGGAATCCAGGTGGTGCAGAGCTGGGCCCAGCTACACAAATTTTGCTCGGCACGATTGGTAGAGAGAACGAAGGCAGATTTTAAGAGGTGGGATGTGTTGCCACTGTCACTGGCTGGGCACGTGCAGACGGTGAAAATGACGGTGCTGACCAGATTGCTCTCAGTATTCCAGAAACTCGATATCTTTGTCCTTCAGGAAGGTTAATGGGATAATTTGGGGTTTGTGTGTGGGCAGGGTGGGGAGAAGGCCCTGCAGGTGAGGCGGGTGTTCCTGGAGAAGGGGTGGGGTGGGGGCGAGGGTGGGGCTGACATTGCTGAATCTGATAAATTACTATTGGGCGGCGAATATTGCGATGGTGAGGAATTGGGTTTTTTATAGAATTTACAGTACAGAAGGAGGCCATTCGGTCTATCGGGTCTGCACCAGCCCTTGGAAAGAGCACCCTGCTTAATCCCACACCTTCACCCTATTCTGTAACTCCATCTAACCTTTTGGATACTAAGGGGCAATTTAGCATGGCCAATCCACAGAACCTGCACATCTTCGGAGTGTGGGAGGAAACCTGAGCACCCGGAGGAAACACACGCCGACACGGGGAGAAAGTGCAAAACTCCACACAGACAGTCTCCCGAGGCTGGAATTGAAGCTGTGAGGCAGTAGTGCTAACCACAGTGCTAACCTCTGTGCTGCCCTGTGGGGGAGAGGTTGGTTTGGAGGTGGCTGAAGACAGGGTTGTACAGGGGAACAAGTTTGAGGGCTCTGTTGTTGGCGCCTCTTCCGTTCTCTCCAGTCACCTACTCCGTAAGCCCAGTGTAGTTTTGGTGTTGTGGGTATGGAGCCAGTGCAGGTGCAGAGGCTGGGATGGAGGCTAGGTTCGGGTCTTTCGGCAGATAAAGGGTTTTGCGAAATGGTGAGGCTGACAATTAACCTGGAGCTTAATCAGAACGGGGAGGTGTTGGCGGCCATGTTCTGGGAGGTGTTGGAAGGCAGCGGGCCGAGCGGAGATCATTTCATTCAAGGTGCCCAGGGATAGGAGGAGGGAGGAGCATGGACGGTAGATGGATGAGAAAGTCATGATGGACAGACGTGGGCTCCCACTAAGGAGCTGTTGGCAGAGAGGAAGCGGTTGCAGGGTCAGTTTGATAGGTTGATGATGGGAAAGGTGGTGGGGCAGCTACCGAAGGCGGGTGTCGTGCAGTATGAGTACAGAGAGAAGGTGAGCCGTATGCTGCCCCATCAGCTACGGAGGCAGGTGGTGTCTCGGGAAATTCTAAGGGTGCGGACAGAGAAGGGGGAGGTGGTGTCTGAGGATAAACAAGGTATTCATGGGATATTATGAAAAACTATATAGGGCTGGGCCAGGTGGAGAGGAAGGGAATATGGGGTGGTTTTTGGATGGGTTAGAGTTCCCAAAGTTGGAGGAAGGGAAGAAGCAGGTGATGGAGAAACTGCTGGAGGTGAGGGAGGTGATAAATACTGTCAGGGAGATGCAATTGGGGAAGGCCCATGGGCCAGCCGGCTTCCCGGAGGAGTTTTATAAGGCATTTGTGGCAGTACTGGCTAAGTTATTGGCGGGGAGGATGGAAGGATGCGTGACAGGGGTGGTTTCTGAGGATCAAACGGGTTTTGTAAATGGCTGTCAGCTCTCTATCAACATCAGGAAGCTGTTAAATGTGGTTATGACTCCATCAGGGGAGCGTGTGCTGGAGGTTATTGTTTCTATGGATGCGGAGAAGGTCTTCGATCGGATGCGGTGGAGGTACTTATTTTAAATTTTTGGAAGGTTTGGGTTTGGGCTGAAGGTTGTGGCATGGGTGTGTTTTTTGTATGTGTACCTGGTGGAAAGTGTACGTACAAATGAGATGAGTTCACCAAGTTTTGGCCACTGCTGTTCACTCTGGCGATTAAGCCCTTGGCAATGGCCCTTTGGGGTCTGTGGAGTGGCAGGGGATTGTGAAGGGAAGTAGGGAACACCGGGTGTTGTTATACATGGACAAGCTGTTGCTGTTTGTGTCGGGCCCACTGGAGATATGGGTAGGATCCTGCGACTATTGGAGAGATTTGAAGCCTTCTCCGGCTAGAAGCTAAATGTCGGGCAGAGTGGCCAATTGGAGGTGTTGCCGTTCACAATAGCTTGGGAAAAGTTTAGATACTGGAGGATTCAGGTGACGCGAGAATGGGCTACGATGTATAGGTGGAATTTGACAACATTCGTGGAGGAGATTAGAGGGATTTTGAGAGGTGGGATACGTTGCACCTGACATTAGCAGGGAGGGTGCAGATGGTAAAACTAAATGTGCTGCCAAGATTCCTGTTTATTTTCCAGACCCTCCCGATCTTTCTCCCTAAGGCCTTTTTCCAGAAATTGGAGACAGTGATTTGTAGAGTTCATATGGGTGGGGAAGGTGCTGAGGGTAAAGGGGCTCTGCTACAGAGGCAGAGACAGAAAGGGGGGTTGGGGGAAGGCAGGATTGGAGATATATATGGGGTGGTTGGGGGAGAAAGAGGTGAGGATCAAAAACAAATGTGAAGAGGAGTTGTGGGGGGAGGAAATAGGCTGGGGACTGTGGGACGAGGCGATGCAGAGGGTGTACTCAACCTCCCCTTGCATGAGGATGAACTTGATTCAGTTCAAGGTGGTGCAAAAAGTACATATGACTCGGACGACGATGAGTGGGTTCTTCCAAGGGAAGGCCGATGGGTGCGAGAAGTGTGGGTGGGGGCTGGCGAATCACGGGCACATGTTCTGGAGGTGCAAAAAGCTGGAGAGATACTGAGAGGCGGTGTTTGCGATGTTATCTAAGATAGTGGGGTGGAGGTCAAACTGGACCCAATGGTGGCAATTCGTGGGGTATGGAAATACCAGAGCTTCTGGAGGAGAAGCGGGCCGATGTAGTTGCCTTTAATAGCCTGGCGAAGGACCCTGTTAAATTGGAGGTCAGAATCGTCACCAAGGTGTGTGGCCTGGCTGGGGGACTTGTACAACTTTCTCTGGTTGGAGAAGATTAAGTTTGAGTTGAGGGGGTCAGCGGAAGGCTTGGAGATGCCTCCTTCTGTTGATGTAGGGCACTCCCTGATGCACACAAGGCAACATGCTGCAACCAATTACACCCTGAACCTGGGGCTTCCCGGTGATAGCGGCGAATTCTCCTGCCATGCATCCTTTTGGGCTTGGTCCAGGTCAAAATTTATATAGTTAGCTGCCCAGACAATCAGGGCATCTGTCACTCAAGAACCCGTGGCACCCTGAAATGATCCTGAGGCGTAAAGGTTCAGGCTGCGGTGACCTTGACGGACACAGGGAGTGGGTATCCCCTCCTCCACGTGGTGCCAAGTCTGCAAGGACATGGCACAGAAGCCGCACAATTCCCTTGTTCAGGCGGATCCTCCTGCGACACATGCTGTCCATCATCTGTTCAAATGGGTGGCCGGGTCCTCATGGTGTGGGCCGAGGACTTGCACATGGGCTGCCGCCTCAAGCCTCTGTCGATGCTGCTGCCGCTGCCTTCTCCAGCATCTGGCAGCCTGGCCTGCTAGCAGCACCACAAAGGCAGCTTACATAGGGTCCAAGATACCATCCATCCCGTGTGATATCTGTAATGAGTTGACTAGGCTGAGGGGCGGTCAATCAGCAATGGCCTCCAGCCTGGTACCCTCCGGCCAGGAGCCCCTGGGTAGCAGAGCCTGTACCCCAGAGCATGTACCAGAGCCAGTACCCCCTGGTAATGTTACCTGGACTGGCCGATAGTTTCCTCCCCAGGTTCCTCTGGCAGCTGCAATGCCGAGAACACCCCGCTATTCAACGGTACTTTGCCTTTCTTTTGGCTTAAGGGAATTTCTCCCGTCGAATGCCGGGCACAGTGGGGTGACTGAATCATGACCATAATCTTTTGGCCGCAACTGCTTTCTGTGGTAGAAAATTCCTCAGGCTCACCACTCTCTGGGTGAAAACATTTCTCCTCATCTCAGTCCTAAATGGTTTTCCCCGTATCCTCAAACTGTGATTCCTGGTTCTGGACTCGCCTGCCATCGGGAACATACTTCCTGCATTTACTCTGTCTAGTCCTGTTCGAATTTTATCGGTTTCTAGGAGATGTCCCCTCATTCTTCTAAACTCCAGTGAATATAAACCTAAACAACTCAAATCTCTGCATATGTCGGTCCTGCCAGCCCAGGAATGAGGCTGGCAAACCTGCAATGCACTCCGTCTACTGCAAGAACATCCTTCCTCAGATAAGGAGACCACAACTGCACAATATTCCAGGTGTGGTCTCACCAAGGCCTGTATAATTGCAGCAAGAGATCCCTGCTCCTGTACTCACAACCTCTCGCAATGAAGGCTAACAGCATTTGAAGGCCAACAGCAGTGTAAACACCAGTGGAAAAAATACTGCCTTTTTTCTACTGAAGCGCCATGTGAGGTCCCATTATCATTATCCTGTGATTAGGTGAAGCTGCCATGATAACTTTAAAGGGGATTTGACTTCTGCATCTAATGGTGTTATAATGACTGTACATCCCTAAGTATTCTTTAACTTAAATAAGAAAACAAATTGAGATCTTGAATACAAACAGATAGATAAAACCTTTTCAAATAAACTTGCAAAATAATCGCAAGGTTTTGCATTTGTGCAAAAAAAAATGTGAATTTGGATTGGCCTATCCCTTAACAAAATGAAAGCATGATGTGGCGGAGCATAGTAGCCTTCTATACGTCGATCCCATACTGGGATAGGTTTTCCATGTTCCTGATGGGTAAGCAGTGGACTATGTTGAACATCAAACCACCCAGAATAGTAACTTAATGATGTACCGTCAATTACCACGAGACGAGAATGATTAAACAATCGAGGCTTTATTGCACAAGATGTTGAGCCTCCTGCAGTTGGAACCAGAATGGGAGAAGCGCAGGAGAGCAGACACTTTTATATGTTGCCTGCTGGGAGGAGCCAGCAGGCTGGGATTTACTGTGGTACCTGTAATACAGTGGCAGTACCGTAATACATGCAATGTGTTACCAGTGGTGTTTACCACATTCACCCCCTGTTTAAAAAAAGTCCGGCGGGGGTGAAGAAAACATTACAGATTGAGTCTGTCGGGGGCTCTGACCCTCCGCTGCGATCGCCTCAGTCCTGGTGGTGGTGTGGGCGCCGATGTGGTCACCTGCGACTCCGGGTGCGTGTTGTCCTCTCCTTCGTCACCCCTTAGTGGATCCAGTGAGGGGACGGATCCTGCTGGGGTGGGGCCTGCGGTGACGTTCGCTGGTGGGAAGGTGGCACAGGGGTGAACGAGGCAACCGGGGGGAGAGCGGTATCAGGTCGGGGGTTGTGGATGGGGACCCAGGGGGGGCCAGGTCCCGGAGGGAGACTGTGTCCTGTCGCCCGTTGGGGTGTGCCACGTAGGTGTACTGCGGGTTTGCATGGAGGAGGTGGACCTTTTCAACCAAGGGATCCGATTTATGACTCCGCACATGCTTCCGGAGGAGGACGGGTCCAGGAACTGTCAGCCATATTGGGAGCAAGATCCCGGAGGTGGACTTCCTAGGGAAGGCAAACACATCTTCGCGAGGGGTCTCATTAGTAGCGGTGCACTGGAGCGACCGGATGGAGTGGAGTGCGTCGGGGAGGACCTCCTGCGAAAGACCGGGTGATTTCTAAACCGAAGGGCTAGCAGAACGACCTTCCAGACCGTCCCGTTCGCCCTATCCACCTGCCCGTTTCCCCAGGGGTTGTAGCTGATCGTCCTGCTCGAGGCGATGCCCTTGCTGAGCAGGAACTGATGCAGCTCATCACTCATGAAGGCGGATCCCCGATCGCTGTGGATGTAGGTGGGGAAACCGAACAGGGTGAAAATGCTGTGCAGGGCCTTGATGACCGTGGCAGAAGTCATTTCGGGGCATGGGATGGCAAAAGGAAACCGGGAGTACTCATCAATTACGTTGAGGAAGTACACGTTGTGGTCGGTGGAGGGAAGAAGCCCTTTGAAGTTCATGCTGAGGCGCTCAAAGGGGCGGGAGGCCTTCACCAGGTGTGCTCTATCTGGCCGGTAGAAGTGCGGCTTGCACTCTGCACAGACTTGTCAGTCTCTGGTTACGGTCCTGACCTCCTCAATGGAGTAAGGCAGGTTGCGGGCCTTGACAAAATGGAAGAACCGGGTGACCCCCTGGTGGCAGAGGTCATTGTGGAGAGCCCTAGTCGGTCCACTTGTGCGCTGGCACATGTACCGCGGGACAGGGCATCTGGGGGCTCGCTGAGCTTCCCGGGGTGATACAAGATCTCATAATTATAGGTGGAGAGCTCGATCCTCCACTTCAAGATCTTGTCGTTTTTGACCTTGCCCCGCTGCGTATTGTTAAACATGAAGGCAACCGACTGTTGGTCAGTGAGGAGAGTCAATCTCCTGTCCGCCAATGTCGTACAGCTTCCACAATGGCTTGGGCCTGCTTTTCAAAATAGGAGTGCCAAATTTCAGAGGCATGGAGGGTGCGGGAAAAGAAAGCCATGGGTCGGCCCGCCTGGTTGAGGGTGGCGGCCAGAGCTATGTCTGATGCATCGCTCTCCACCTGAAAGGGGAGGGTCTCGTCGACTGCGTGCATCGTGGCCTTGGCAATGTCCGCCTTGATGTGGTTGAAGGCCTGGCGGGCTTCAGCTGTCAGGGGAAAAGCTGTGAACTTGATGAGTGGGCGGGCCTTGTCCGCATAATTAGGAACCCACTGGGCATAATATGAGAAAAACCCCAGGCATCGTTTCAGGGCCATGGGGCAGTGGGAGTTCCAGGAGGGTGCGCATGCGGTCGGGGTCAGGCCCTAGGACTCCATTTTCCACTACGTAGCCGAGGATGGCTAAGCGGATGGTGCGGAACATGCATTTCTCCTTATTGTAGGTGAGGTTAAGGAGTTTGGCGGTATGAAGGAATTTTTGGAGGTTTGCGTCGTGGTCCTGCTGATCGTGGCCGCAGATGGTGACATTATCTAGGTACGGGAAGGTGGCCCACAGCCCCTAATGGTCAACCATTCGGTCCACCTCTCGCTGGAAGACCGAGACCCCATTGGTGACGCTGAAGGGAACTCAAAGGAAATGATAGATGTGGCCATCTGCTTTGAATGCAGTGTATTGGCGGTCCTCCGGGTGGATGGGGAGCTGGTGGTAGGTGGACTTCAAGTCTACTGTGGAGAAGACTGCGCAATCTGATTGACCATATCAGATATGCGTGGAAGGGGGTACGTGTCGAGCTGCGTGTACCGGTAGATGGTCTGACTGTAGTCAATGACCATCCTGTGCTAGTCCCCAGTCTTCACTACCACCACTTGAGCTCTCCAGGGGCTCTTGCTGGCCTCAATGATCCCCTCCCGCAGAATCCGTTGGACCTCCGACCTGATGAAGGTTCTGTCCTGGGCACTGTACCATCTGCTCCTAGTGGCGACGGGCTTGCAGTCCGGGGTGAGGTTTGCAAAAAGTGAAGGTGAATCGACCTTAAGGGTCGTGAGGCTGCAGACGGTGAGGGGGGGCAGGGGTCCGCCAAATTTCAAAGTAAGGCTTTGGAGGTGGCATTGAAAATTAAGACCTAGTAACAAGGCAGCGCAGAGGTGGGGGAGGACGTAGAGTCTGAAGTTGCTGAACGGTGAGGGTCGCGACACAGTGCCCCTGGATTTGCACGGAATGGGATCTGGAGGCCAGGGAGATTTTCTGGGTGACGGGGAGTACCGAGAGGGAGCAGCGCCTTACCATAGCAGGGTGGATGAAACTCTGTGCTCACGGAGTCTATTAGGCAGGTCGTCTCGTGTCCGTTGATCTTTACCGTCATCGTAGAGGTTGCGAGGTTGCGGGGCCGAGACTGATCAAGGGTGATGGAGGCGAGCTGCGGAAGATATTGGGAGGTCCCGGGATGATCAGCGGTGGCGGAGGTATCAGCGGGCAGTGAACGGCCAGGTGAGCAGGGATCCTGAGGTGTGGTCCAAAATGGTACCGAAGATGGCGGCGCCAACGGGGTGCACATGGCGGGCGGCATCGAAGATGCACGTGGCCTGTGGTGGAGAAGATGGCGGCGCCCCTGGATCACACGTGGGGGGTGTAGCAATGACGGGCCCTGAAACAGCGGCGACCGACCGGGCCTGGCAAACAAAAACGAAGTGACCCTTCTTCCCACTGCCCGGGATGTTTGCTCTGGCCACAAAAATAACATTTGGGCCCTCCGGAGTTGGCTGGCTGCCGCGCGGCGCAGGCTTGCGGTGTACTCGAGTTGGTAGCTGCTGGGGCCCACGATGCCCAGGAGAGTGCCACACGGTCGGGGGTGTAGGCCTCCAGATTATGGGAGGCCACTGCTAGAGAATTAGCAAGCTGAACAGTATCTGCAAGATCGAGCGTACCCCCTTCCAATAGTCGCTGGCGAACGTACATAGACTTAATGCCTGTGACATAAGCGTCTCTGATTAGTAGTTTGGTGTGTTGGACTGCCGAAACTGCCTGGCAGTCACAGTTCCTGCCGAGAATCTGTAGAGCCCGCAAGAAATCGTACAGTCTCCCCCAGGAGTTGCCGTTCGTGGCTGGGAGGTGCCCGGCGTACACTTGATTCACCGACTTAATGCAGTGTCCCTTTGGTAGTGTCATCGCTTCTGTGTAGCTGGGCGCATCTCGGATGAGGGGAAAAACTTAAGGGCTCACCCGTGAGTAGAGGACTTGGAGCTTCTGTGGGTCCGAGAGTTCTTCAGTGGCTGCCCTGAGGTAGCCTTCAAAGCAGGCTAGCCAGTGCTCGAAGGTGGACGTGGCGTTGGCTACATGAGGGCTCAGCTCCAGGCGATCAGGCTTGATTAGGAAGTCCACCTTTTAAATTCTTGTGTCATAAATTGATATCCCGTCAATTACCACGAGACGAGAATGACGAAACAATCAAAGCTTTATTGCACAAGATGTTGTGCCTCCTGCAGCTGGAACCAGTATGGGAGCAGCACAGGAGAGCATACACTTTTGTATGTCACCTATTGGGAGGAGCCAGCAGGCTGGGATTTACTGTGGTACCTGTAATACAGTGGCAGTACCGTAATACATGCAATGTGTTACCAGTGGTGTTTACCAAACTTAATTCTTCAGAGCATATCGAAAAGGAAGCAGATTCCTGGGACAGGATTTTTAAATCCAGGATTTGGAATCCAACACCGGGATCATTTTCGGGTCCTGACCCCATGCCAAGTTAGTATCAATGACACCGCACATCACAATATTCAAATGTAGAGCCCCTAATTGGCCCGTAGATGAGCTAAACACTCAATTAGAGGGAGTGACCTGGAGTCCGAGACCTGGTAATGGAGGGTGATTTTTTAAAGGCAAGTGCCAGCCATTACTATGCTCGCCATTGCCCGAAGGTATGGAACAGTCGGAAGCTCAGAGGGCCAGCACAGTCCTGGGCAAGTGTCCCTGGGCAGCACCATGTTTTTCTGATGCTTCCCTGTGGCTTTGAAGGATGCAATTTC
The DNA here is from genome assembly GCF_047496885.1 of Scyliorhinus torazame. Taxonomy (NCBI): domain Eukaryota; kingdom Metazoa; phylum Chordata; class Chondrichthyes; order Carcharhiniformes; family Scyliorhinidae; genus Scyliorhinus; species Scyliorhinus torazame. The sequence goes on along the minus strand of NC_092710.1, from coordinate 216,443,613 downwards.
CGAGAAGAGAGATGTATTAATTCCCCAGTCCAGAAGAAGAAACCATGCAAGACCAATAGGGCTTGGATGGAGATTGCTGCAGAGGTCAGCAGTCACAAGGATGGCATGGGTGCAGTGCAGAAAGTACTTCAAAGGTCTGATCATTTCTGGAAAGGTGTGTAACAGCCGGGTGGCAGCTCTCCAACTCTGTATATACCAGCTTATACGCAAGCTGAGCAGAGTTTGTGCCCATCATTCTATTTAACATTGTCAGATCAAATAACCAGTTTCATCACTGAGACTCCCTTGCACATGGAGTACAATGAACAAGGGAAATCGCTGAGGAACACAATATCTCATGTGAATGTAATACTGACGGCAGGGCAGCCTTCTCATAAACCTGTCTCTCTTCAAAGTAAGGGTGAAGACCTTGCCTCAGCTGCGACAAGGAGGGTCTTCCGGAAACATCAGAGACAGACGGGCTCTCAAATGTCTAAGACTCCTGAGGCATTGGGCAGAAAATGAGGAGTACTTGCAGCACATGTGTTCTGTAGTAACTGAAGGTTTTGAGTGCATGAGCATTACCACTGAGAACGTGGCCAACCTCTTATAGAGCATATACAGCACCACTGTGAGTGGATGCAAACTCAGTGCATTGATTGCACACAAAGGGTGAGACTCCTCTTTAAATTAATCTAAATGTCACTGGTGGCACAGATATGCTTGGAATGGGTTTCAACTGTGTCCTATCTGGTGATCTCACCAGCATGCAGGGGCACCATAAAAGGGCCGAGGCTGATGAAGGGGCCACCCCTCAAAGGCCATCATCCTTTATTTCACTTGCCTCTCCCACTGAGGAACCATCCATGCAGCAAGATCCTGACAACGCAGGTGCAGCAGCCTGTGGAAGAACAAATTAGTACCCACAAGACATGGGAAGAAACCACGGCCTTCACAGCTGTGAGCAGAGACAAGGGAGCGGCCTGCCTCCAACTAATCTTTAGCCATGGGGAGCACCCAACAGAAGCAGACAGGAAATGAAATGCAATTAACTTTATCAATCACTTGGCTGATGTTTTCTCGATTTTTCTATTGATTGAATTCTCCTTTATTCTATTAATCATTATGCCTGAGAGCAAACTTGTGTGTTATCATTGCTTAATGGCATAGAGTTCAGAGCCAGGTGAATGGGGGGTGGGGGGAGGGGGAAGGTAGATCATGCAATGCCATGGTCTGTGATGGGGCAGACCATTGGTGGTGGAGACCTCAGGCTCAATCAATGTGGGTGGTGAAGAGATTATTCAAGTTGTGTGCTTATTGATTAATCTCCATCTTTGATGGAAGGTGAGGTGCAGAATCATTTGTATAAAGGGCTGGGAGCTGTTCAAGTGAAACATTGCTTAACTAGTGTGGTCTTTGAGGCCATACTGGCCCAATTGCTGTGATCCTAGGCCACCCTCACTGGACTTCTTCCAATGCCTGGGAACTTTGCTGCACTGGAGCACTCCACTATCCTCCTCTTACTTTGTACCATTCTCATTTTTCTTTGCTCCAAGGAAGAGTGGTGTTCTAAGTCTTCCTCTTCATTCCACTCCAGACGTTTGTTAATTGCCATTTTGTGCAGCACATAGCAAACTACCACAATACAACACTGCTTGGCTGATTAATACTGGAGGGCACCAAGGCAATAGAAGAATATCTTCAAGATGCCAATTACCACAGGTCCACATTAATATAAGGCTTTTTTATGTAGCATTTCTCAGCTTCTGTGTCTACTTACTGTATAGGCATCAGGAGTTATTTTTCTGGGCATAACACTCCTCCCCAGAAGCCACTCACAGAGTATGGATGTTGGCCTGAAGAGGTCTCTCCAAAGATAAAGGCATAATGACGACTGCCTGGGAACCAAGCACAGACCTGATGCACTTTTTTGGACCAGGTAACATTCAATAAGTAGAAGCCTTTTCTGTTCAGGAGTCTGGCTGACTGCTCTGTGATGATTGCATGGGTACAACTGATGAGCCCATGGGCATGGGGAAATCCATTGATGGTGGTAAAGCCCAATGACGTCTGTGCCTGCATCAGCTGATCTGTCTCAAAATGAATGTAGACCCCACCCGATGAGATAGGGCATCCATGATCTGCCAAATGACTACAAGATGCTACCAAGTCCACAGCTGATCCATAGAATGACCTGATTGCATAAAAATTCAGGGCTTTGCAGGTAGGGGACTTCCATTTTGAAGTACACCACAAATTTCTGTGATCAACTGCTGGTACTCCACCATTTTCAGGTGTTGTGCTCTTCGGCACTTTACCCAATGTATTGAGTAGCACCTCTTTACCCATGCAGTCCCTCTCTGTGCTTCTCTGGCCACTGCTTGATGAGGAACTTGCTGAAGCTCCTTCTTGCAACTCTGTAAACGGCCTGCTCCCATCGCAACTCCCCCACTTGCCACTCATTGATTCACCTCACCTCTGATACCCAAGTGATGCGTACAGACTTATGTTCCTCTCAAGAATCCAACCACTCACTGTTCACAAATACAAGCCTTTCAGCTCTGGTGATTGGCAACTCTGTTAACTGGTTAAGCTTATCTCCCATCTCTCACATCTGTTGACCATTAACACTCATGGCTTCCTGCTGTGTCAGTGACAGTTGTTCCCTAATGTTTCCCAGATCCTGTTTCCTCCATGCGTCCAAAGTTAAATCTGAAACTGCTTTTACAAAGACTGCTTAAGTTCTCCACAATAAGCTCACAAAACTGTTAATTGGAAGTATGCTAGTTGGCTGTTCCCACAAACTCCCTCCCTTTGAAAGTTCTCTCTCATTCTGGAGGTGTCAAGATCCAGCGGTGCCACTTCCAGTGACGGTTATGTGCTGAGCAGTCGCACATGCAGTGGCTCCTGCCAGGGTACTTCGATTTTGACCCTTTTTGCCCATTTTATGGGGGATATTTGGAATGAAATTGGTTTTGTTCGATGAGATAGGATCCTCTCGAGTAATGTCTGGGAAATATAATACAAGGGATCATCGTCAGACTCAGACGTTCCTCGAGCTTCAGCAGGGGGAATATGACGTAGGCTTCTGCAGCATCGTTGGCACCTCCGTGGTCAACTGAGACGTTGACTAGCTTCTTGACAGACAAATCTAAGAAGCAGAGGCAGGCGGTCGCTGAGGACCTGGAGAAGACAATGGAGGGGCCTTTGGCCCCAATTCGGGTGGCTTTGGAAAGATGGACCAGCAGATGGAGGTACAAGATGTGATGATACAGAAGGTGGAGGTGGCGCTCTCTGATCATAGTGACTGGATTGTCTCCCTGGAGGCAGAGAAAACTTTACTGGCTGAAAGCGTAAAGTGCAAAAGGTTAAGGTTGGCGATCTGGGGAACTGCTCCAGATGACAAAACTTTAAAAATCATTGATATGCCAGAGGGCCTGAAGGGCTCAAATGCCGTGGACTACAAGTCTAAGATATTTGGAAAGTGGATGGGAGAAGGGGTTTTGCCAACCCCTCCTGAAATAGACCGGGCCCATCGGTCGCAGAGGCAGAAGCCTAGATCTGGAGAGCCACCACAGGTGATAGTCAGGTTTCATAGATATCTGGATAAGGAGCGGTTCCTGAGGGGGGTCGAAGGACCATTGAGACTTTAGATGGGATAGCCACATCATCAGGATTTGTCAGGACATTGGGGCAGAGCAGGCGAGAAAGCGTATGGCATTCAATAAGGCAAAGGCCTTGCTGTACAAGAGCAATATGAGGTTTGGTGTGGTGTACCCGGTTGTCTTCGGGTGATATTCAAGAACAGAGACAATTACTTTGATGCGTCAGAGGTTGTGAATGATCGTCAAAAGCATGTACTGAGGGTGAACTAAAGCAGGCATTGTCAAACCCAGGGGCGTGACCCACGGGTGGGTCGCGGGCGGGTGTTGGGAGGGTCGCGGCGCTCCCGATCGCGCAAATCTGCGCGCAACAGCCACAGCAGTTGGCTGTTAATAATGCCGGCTGCAAGTGGCCTTCAAAATGGCCACGAACATGTAAAAGAAGTGCAGCCAACATGCGCATGCGTGCCAGATCATCGGTGCGCGATGATCGCGCACGCATGCGCAGTGCGGCCGCTTTTTTTTTAAACAGTCGCGATTTTTGTTTTAAAGCTTGGGGAGGGCAAGGGGTAGACTGCTGATGGTGAGGGATCCCTGTATTTGGGTTGGCTTTATATGGGAAGTTTCGGCCATCTTGAGTGGGCCCGGAACTGGCACAGGTTGGGGCACTGCTGGATTGCCTCACAGGGTGGATATGGCTGATCCTGATTGGGGGTGTCAGAGGCTCTCTGTCCGGTTGTTCACTTGGAATGTAAGGGAGTTAAACGGCCCAGTAAAAAGGTCATGGGTGTTTGCGAACCTGTGAAGCTTGAAGGCTGATGCAGTTTTTCTACAGGAGACTCATTTGAGAATCAAGGATCAAACAAGGTTGTGGAATCGCTGTGTCGATTAATAAGAGGGTGTTTTTTTCTGCAGTTAATATATTAGCAGATCCAGATGGGAAGTACGTAATTGTCAGTGGGTTGTTGGCGGGCACGTCGGTGGTGTTGGTCAATGTATATGCACCGAATTGGGGTGACATGGCTTTTATTAATTAGGTGCTGGTGCCTATCCCAGATCTCGATTTTATCAGCTAATTATAGGATGGGGTGGGGCAGGGTCTTCTGGATGCGAGGTTGAATAGGTCGAGTCCCAAACCTCTGAGACCATCAGGGGTGGCTAACAAGTTATTGGTATTCATGGAACAGATGGGGCGGGGGGGGGGGTGCAGATCTGTGGAGATTTATGTACCTGAGCGATGAGGAGTTTTCTCCTCCACCCCCCCCCCCTCCCCCCGCCCTCCCCATGTCCATCGGGCTTCCTCCCGGATTTTCTTTGTGGTGGCTAGGTCTCTTCTCCTTGGGGTGAGGAGGGCGGGGTACTCGGCGATCATCATCTCAGATCATGCTCTGCATTTTGTGGACCTGATGTCGGAGCTGGCTTCCTCTCAGTGACCCCTGTGGAGAATGAACATGACGTCACTCGCGGATAAGAGATTTTGTGAGCATGTCTCCTCTGCTATTAAGGAATATGTGGTGTTTAACAGGAATGAAGCGGTCCCGCCCTCCATGCGGTCATTAGGGGTGAGATGATCCCTTACAAGGCATCTTGGGATAAATCTGGAAAGGTGGAGAGGCAGATGCTGGTGGACTCCATTCTCAAGGTGGAACGCCAATCCTCGATTGCCCCGACACCAGAGTTATTGGCAGACAGAAAGAAATTGCAAATGGATTTCGAGTTGCAGTCAGCTGGTAGGGCGGTGAGCCAGCTATGTCGCTCGAGGGGAATCTTTTATGAGTATGGTGAGCAGGCCAGCTGACTGTTGACTCACCAGCTGAGACAGCAGTCTGCCTCCTGGGGGATAGTACAGATTTGGGACTCAGGTAGCGGGTTGGTTTTTGCCCCAGAGAAGGGTACAAGATGTGTTTGAGCCCATCTACCGGAGGCTATATAGGTCAGGGCCTCTGGAGGAGCATTCATCAGTTATGCAATTTTTGGATGGGCTGACCTTCCCGAAGGTAGAGCAGGAGAGAAAGCAGAAGTGGGAAGTGTTGATAGGACCGGAGGTCATGAACTGTGTTCGTTTAATATAGATGGGCAAAGTACCAGGTCAGGATGGATTCCCTATTCAATTTTATAAACATTTTGCTGGTCAGTTGGTCCTACTTCTGTTGGATATGTTCAATGATTCTGTGTCCCGGGGTGGAGGTTATTGCCGGCTACATTGGGGCAGCCATAGATTTCCTTAATTTTGAAGAAGAACAAAGGCCCCATGGAATGTGGTTTTCTGGGTATCCTTTTTTGATACGTGTCAGGGATTTGGGGCGTTCAGCAGGAGCTGTGCCGGTTAGTGGCCATTTTTGGAGTTCTCAGACTTGCCGGTGCTGCAGAGGGGGACGAAGGCAGATGTCCTAGCCTTCACCTCGCCCACAGGCATATTCTGCTTGGGTGGAGGTCTCTGGTTCCACCTAAGGCTTCAGCCTGGCTGGGGGACCTGATGAAATTTTTGTACCTTGAGAAGATCAAGTATACTATGAGGGGGTCGGTGGAAGGGTTCTACTCGAGGTGCCAGCCTTTTATCTCCTTTTTCAGGGACTGGTTACTGTCAGCTGTTAGGCGGGGGGTTTGTCTTTTTTGTGAAGGTTATGCTTTCTTTATGGGGGTGAGGGGAGATGGGGGGACTGGGTTTGTGTAACTTGTGTCTAATAGTGTGTGGGAATTTGCAGGATTGTTGTTGTTTTCGGTGTAATGAAAATCTTGTTAAAAGAATATATTTTTGAGAATCGCGGTGCCATCCGAGATCGTGATTTTCAAAACACACCTGTACCCAAGCTCATCCTCATGGGCTTTTAAAAATCCAGCTCCAGGTGTTTGAATCAGCCAGCAATTATTACGCATTATTTTTCCAAAGCCTTTGTGTAAATGGAGTAGGATGAGTATGGGGTTGTGCCCGATTAATGATGTATATGTCAACTGTCTAGGGAACCAGTTTTAATCCTTCAAGATAGAGAGCTGAGAGTAGCAAAGCAAAGCTGTATCCTGATTCATTTCACAAGATATATGGTGAATTTTTCAAATCCATGCTGCTGAAAGTATTGTAACTCCAATCCCTGACCTGCAAACTGAAAATTGCTCAAAGCTGGAAATTCACCTCCTGATTCCCCAAAATGTTTCCACTATGTACAAGGCAGGAGTTTGAAGGAATATTCTTCACTTTCTTGGATGTATATATCTCCAACAACACTCAGGAAGCTCAACACCATTCCGGGTATAGCGACCCGCTTAACTGGTACCCCATCCACCAACTTAAGTAATCACTGCCTGCCCACTGGAGCTTCAGGGCTCCAGTATATATCATGCATTATTCATTACTAATATTCATGAAGTTATTCATGAAGGCCCACCTTCTCAACCTTGCCCCTCGCCTGAGGTACGGTGATTCTCAGGTTAAATCACCATTAGTGAGCATTCCCCCTCAATGGGGTAAGCCTCTGGTCATCTGGGACTATGGCGACTTTACCTTTATGTATTATCTACAAAGAGCCCTGCAGCCAGTTCCCAAAGATTCCTTGATTACATCATCTACCACCCAGAAGGAACACCACCACCAGTTCTCCTCCAAGTGAAACACTACCTTGACTCAAAATTATTTTGTCTTTAATTAATGCCTTACAAAGGCATTAGCCAAAGAATGTAGCCTTACTAAGTATAAACCACAATATAAAGATTTTACAAACTAAGCAATAATAGTATAAATACTCACTATCAGTACTCACCCAATCAGAAGCTTCCACTTGCCCTACATCACATTTGAATCCTGACATCACATCAGGAGTTCTGTCTCTAGATTGAGTGGCTGCTCCAAGTTTTCCCACTGCTCTGCCTAGCTGCTCCTCAGGAGATCCATTCTCTCTTTGACCTCTGGTGCTCCATACTGTAAGAGTTACTTAAAGTTCCTCTTTCCCCTTGTTCCCCAAATTCCCCAAGACTAAGTGAAGAAATACTCACCAATCCTACTTACCAATCAGAGAAAAGAAGGATCTGAACATTCCTTTGAGGCACGATCAATTGAACAAAGACTAGAGTTGGATACAACTGAGGCTTTATTGCTCTAAGATGTGTGGCCTCACACAGCAGCTGGCAAATGGCTGCTGAATGGAGGACACGCATATTTATACTCCGCCTACTGGGCCGGTGCCAGCAGACAGGGACTACCGGCGAACCTGTAGTACAGGTCCTACCTTACATCACCTAATACAGGTGCAACAGTGGTTTACCACATTCACCCCTGTTAAAATTGAGTCTGGCGGGGGTGGTGGAGAACTATATACAGCAATGAATTTATATTTACAGTATTTGATCAGAAAAAAAAATATCTTTTGAAGTCCGGTGCCAGTTAAAGATTTGACCGGTCTGATGCCTTGTCCGCATAGTTTGGGACCCACTGGGCGTAGTACGAGAAGAACCCCAGGCAGCGTTTGAGGGCCTTGGGGCAGTGGGGAGTGGGTGCTCCATGAGGGGGCGCATGCGGTCGGGATCGGGCCTCAGAATTCTATTCTGGACCACATAGCTGAGTATGGCTAAGCGGGTCATGCTAAACACGCACTTCTCCTTGTTATAGGTGAGGTTTAGAAGAGTGGCGGTGTGGAGAAATTTGGCAAGGTTGGCATCGTGGTCCTGCTGGTCATGGCCGCAGATGGTGACGTTGTCTAGGTACGGGAAGGTGGCCCGCAAACCATACCGGTCGACCATTCGGTCCATCTCCCTTTGGAAGACCGAGACCCCGTTAGTGACGCCGAAGGGAACCCTGAGGAAGTGATAGAGAAGACCGTCCGCCTCGAAAGCGGTGTATGGACGGTCTGATTTACGAATGGGGAGCTGGTGGTAGGCGGATTTGAGGTCTACCATTGAGAAGACCTGGTACTGCGCAATCTGATTGACCATATCAAATATGCGTGGGAGGGGGTACGCATCGAGCAGCGTGTACCGATTGATGGTCTGGCTGTAGTCCACAACTGTTTCTCCCCAGTTTTAACGACTACCACTTGGGCTCTCCAGGGGCTGTTGCTGGCCTCGATAATGCCCTCCCGAAGCAGCCGCTGGACCTCGGACCTGATGAAGGTCCTGCCCTGGGTGCTGTACCGTCTGCTCCTGGTGGCGATGGGTTTGCAATCCGGATTTAGATTGGCGAAGAGGGAAAGCGGATCGACCTTTAGGATCGCGAGGCCGCACACAGTGAGGGGTGGTAGGGGCCCGCCGAATTTGAGGGTTAGGCTCGAGGTTACACTGGAAGTCCAGGCCGAGTAGTGGGGCAGCACAGAGGTTAGGGAGGACGTAGAGGTGGAAGCCGCTGAATTCTACGCCCTGGACCGTGGGTGTGACCGTGCAGAGCCCCCGGATCACGACGGAATGGGATCCGGAGGCTAGGGACATTCTTTGGTTGGCGGGGTGTACCGCGAGGGAGCAGCGCCTTACCGTATCCGGGTGTATGAAGCTTTCGGTGCTCCCGGAGTCCAGCAGGCAAGAGGTCACGTGGCCGTTGATTTTCACACTGGTCGATGCGGTGGCCAGGTTGTGCGGACGAGACTGGTCGATCGTCACTGAGGCGAGTCGTGGTCGGCCGTCGCTGACGTCGGATGATGGGGAGCCTGGGGTGCCCAGGTCCTGGAATGCTGTCGGTGTCCATGTCCCATGGGGGAGACAAGATGGCGGCGCCTGAAGATCCTGCAGGGGACAAAATGGCGGTGCCCATGTTGGACAAGATGGCGGCACCCATGGGCCGCACGTGGACTGAGGGGGAGAAGATGGCGGCGCCCACTGGTCGCGTGTGGCCCCGGGAGGTGAAAATGGCGGCGCCGACTGGCCGCGTGTGGCCCCGGGAGGTGAAAATGGCGGCGCCCACTGGCCGCTTGTGGTCCGGGGAGGTGAAGATGGCGGCGCCCATTGTGTATAGGCTAGGGGGGTGGGGGCGATAGCGGCAACTGCGCAGGCCTGGCACACCGCGGCGAAGTGCCCCTTTTTGCCGCAAGCCTTGCAAGGGGCAGCGTGGGCCGGGCAGCGTTGGTGAGGGTGCCTCTGCTGGCCGCAGAAGTAACATCGGGGACCCCCGGGGTGCGCGGGCTGGCGTGTGGCGCAGGCGTACTGGCTGGGTAAGGCCCCCGCTGGGGCGGCCGTCTGTGGGGTCCACAAGGGGTAGGAGGGGTGGGCCGCGTGGCTGGTGGGGTAGGCCTGAATGTTACGTGATGCAACTGTGAAGGAGAGCGCTAGCTTCTTTGTTTCAGCTCGTTCGAGCGTGGCCCCTTCTAACAGTCTTTGGCGTATGAGGCCCGACCCAATCCCCGTTACGAATGCGTCCCGCATATGAAGATTGGAATGTTCGGTGGCCGTAACGGCCTGACAGTCACCGTCCCGGACTAGTGGGATTAGGGCCCGCCTGAAGTCTTCTATGGACTCACCAGGGAGTCGGGAGCGAGTGGCGAGTACGTGCCTGGTGAAGAGCGTATTCGTTTTCTGTGCGTAGTTTTCTTTGAGAAGCGCCATGGCGTTGGCGTAGTTCGGGGTGTCCTGGATCAGCGGAAACAGGTTAGAGCTCAACCTTGAGTACAGGATCTGTGTCTTCTGAGTCTCCGGAACAGGGGTGGTCGTTGAGTTGAAGCAAGCTAGCCAGTGATTAAAGTCCCTTTTGGCGTCGCTTGATTGCGGATCCAGCTGCAGGCAATCTGGTTTGATTCGGAGGTACATCTCTTAGAAACTCATACAGCAATCAATTGAGGCATGATCAATTGAGTTGGATACAACTGAGCCTTTATTGCTCTCAGATATGTGGCCTTCCACAGCAACTGGCGAAATGGCTGCTGAATGGAGGACACGCATAGTTATACTCTGCCTACTGGGCGGAGCCAGCAGGCAGGGACTTCCGGCGAACCTGTGGTACAGGTCCTACCTTACATCACATAATATAGGTGCAACAGTGGTTTACTGCACACTTACACCTAACTCCTTGTTTCACCATGCACTTGTTGCTAATTGTTTTCTCTTTATTTGGCTCTGAATATGGCGGTCAATATGGTCGCCTTCCTTAATTCTAATTACGTTTGCTCTAGAGTCGCCTGGTATCTTTCGATACCGCCACAAGGTTCAAACCAAATACCTATCAAAGTCTCGATACACCAGTTAGTTAGTTCAAAGTCAAATGCTTATTTATTTACACACACAGTTAAATATACTCATGCACAAATACTACAGACTAAACTATCACTACTGCTAAAGCCTATACTTAGCTTTGGGCGCCCACTCAGTCAGAGGAACAATGGCCGTTGTTCGGTTCTGAGGCTCCTGGGGTCGAAATGGTGAAGGGGAACAGCTAAGGTCGTCTGTCTGGTAGCGTGCGTTGACCTTGGACTTACTTATTCTGGTGCAGCTGTTGGGCAGGTCTCTCCTCGGTGAGAGCCAGAGCCAAGAGAACGATTCTCTCTTGGGGGATCCTTCTTGTACCCAAAGGGGCTTTGCGCGCTTTTGGGTGGGCCTTGAACTTGGCCCCAATTAAATCGGCCATTTCTCGGTCATCCCTATCGATTTCCTCCAATAAAGGGGTGGGTGCCCTGATGGCTGGGCGTGTCCTAGGTGGCCGTTGGCCTGCTTTGTTCGGGTCTCTCTGGCGCCGGGGTGTCTGTCTTAGTATTAGTTACTTAAATGTCACTCTTTTGTTCCCGGAGATGGGCCATTAGTATGCTAATGGGTTTGCAGTTTTGGTCTTGTCTGGGAGCTGCGCCTCAAATATGCAGACAAACCCTGAACCTGCTTGTTTTCTCAGTATTGTCCATTTTCCCTGCAATCTTTGCAAAGTGTCCATTTTGTAATCGGGAAGTGGCAATCCCAGATGGCTATATACCCTCCTTGTGATCCTCAATGCGAAGCGTGAAGGATCACATTCCCGTGTCGTCTTCATTCTCTGACGAAGCGGGGCACCCATAAGCACTTCACGGGCTCTACATTGCCCTATCCTATGAAACACAATTTTTTTCCTGAAATAATTTTACATACATACATCATTATAAACCTCTATGGGGCACTATAACATTCAGGCATGCATTACAAAATATAAAAACTGGAACCTCTAACTATCCTCAATAAACTATCCTCACTCAAACAATCAAAAATAATCTACAACACTTTAAAGTGTACAAATAGCAGCAACACAAGTTTCTCTGGCTTGGCAGTCAAGCACAGAGGTTTACATTTCTTTATTGAACAAAACACACATAAAGAAAAATGGATGCACTTTAATTCACTCAAGGGGTTGCGGGGTTTGGTGAAGTCCGAAAATAGGGGACCTAAGCGTGTATACCAGGGTGCGAGAGCGGGAGGCTCTCCTTCGCCATTTCCGGAGTCTAAGTGTCTGCACGATACAGCAGAGTATACCCGTACTAAGAGTGATTGTACTATGTAAGATAGTGAATATCAGGTTATAAACTTGTCACACCAGGTCGGGGTGTCAGTAACTGTCTCGGGGGTAACTATCTCGGGGTTAACTATCTCGGGGTTAACTATCTCGGGGTACTGTGTATGGCAGGGGTGGGAATCATTCATGGCCTGTGTGGTAGGTGTCAGGGGGGTAGCGTCCGCGCACAACTGAAGGGATCCCGCTAAGATCCAGGTGAAAAGCATGAAGGTCGTCTTCATCTTTCCTTTTGTCGGTCTTCTTTTTCTTCCTCTGAGGTTCCTGAGGTTTCGGAGTTCTATGGACACAAGCATAATATATGTTATTACCTTGCTTAAGATCTCATATGTCTGTCTGTCTGCCCTTTGTTTCCAATTACCCATTATAATTGGTCATTATCTGTGACTCCCTCATTTTTTTTTAAACCGACTATTTGGACAAGACATCCGAGAAAATACTGACACAGTGCGAGCCGTCTCGCAGCCTGTGCGATCTACCATCCTAGTGTTTGAGGATGTAAATAGCATACGGAGGCAATCTAAGGGTCGCCAGAAACAAACAAAAGAATTTCCAACTTAACGAGCCAAAATGGGGTGCGTAAGGGCCGCGGCGGGTAAGAAATGGGTGGAATCCCCGGGTAGGACGGTGATCAGTGCCCTTTGTGCCCAACCCGAGCATAGCTGACCAGAGGGGGGTCCTCAGGCAGGGCGGGGACCACTGCCTGAGCGACCGGCAAGAATGGGTAAGAATATGGTCGTTGTGGGGGCTGCCTCGCGTGATCGAATCAGAAGAGTAACTATGAGTGGTGTCTGCCGACAAACTAGTTCCTCTGAGCGGTTGTCTGTTGACAAACTTGTTCCATCAACAGCCATTGGGCGTCAAAGGGTAGTGGCGTGGGGCCATGAAAACATTCAAATTCACAAACAGCATTTAACATGTACATTAAACGAACAAACATACAACAAACATGGTGCAGGTTATAGCGCAATTGGAGACACATGCCAAAACTATAAATGCTTTAATTTGAGAGGACCGAAATGTGTCCGACCAGGCTGCACAAAATGAGGTGTGTGGACTGTATGGAGCTTGGTTGCTGGGGGAGGGGAGGAGCAATCTGGAGTATTTGAGGCAAGGTCGGGTCCCCTCCTCGATAAGCAACCAGCACCTAGCAGCGCTACACCCTTATAACAGCACCTTGAGTCCCTGTCAACTTCGTGTAGCCTCCGAAGCCTACCCAGTACCTGTGGACTGTGGGAAGTCAAACCATACAATCATGGCGGTGGTCGTGCGAATCCCAGTGATGGGAACCTCGGCGCGATCAGCCCCTCTGTACCAAGTGGAGAACGTGGGAGTCGTTTGTGGCGGGGTACATATTCGCTACGGGAAGGTCCCACCCTATGTCATAGTACGGGAGCAGACAGTGACAGGCATTGACCTTTTGGGTTGCCGGAGCCGAGGAGCACAGGTAATCCTGTGTCCCCCGCACATGGACACCGAGGCTAGGCCTCAGTGTGGGTTCAGAACTGTTGGGGCAGTGCCTATAAATTGCACCATGGAAGCGATGGCCGCAGACCATGTCCCTCCACAGGTGGCATATATAGGAAGTGGGACATACTGTGTCACCACTAATGCCCAGTGGTACCAGCACAGGCCACAGCAGTGGTGCCCGATACTGCACAGCAGCTTCTGTTTTAAACCCAGGGCAGAAGTCCATGTGGCACAACAGTGAGTATTGCCCAACCCGGAACCTTCCTCGGTTCACCTCTCGATACGTGAAAACGTAACCAATTTACACCAGTGTGTGGCCCATTTTGGGTATGATATTCCCCCCCGTAAAATAAAAATTAAAGGAGTTGCTGGCAGCAGTGGAGCTGTCACACAAACATTTCTTCTCCCTGGAGCAAAAGACACTGGATATCGCCAAGGTAATTGAGGACATTAAATCACCAAATTGGTGGGATCTGGAATCATGGATGCAATTCCAGGCTGGGTCCGCATCATTTCTCACTTGCTTATTGTCTGTCAGATGATAATTGTCGTGTACCTGTTGTTCACAAACTGTAAATTTAAAAGACGAAGAAAGACGACCAAGCTACAACAACTGATGAATCGAGCTGCCAGGCGCAGCCAGAACGAAGCCCCATTATTATAACACAATCGTATCCCAGGATTTTTTTCTTTTTTTTTTACAAGTTATGTTCCCCATGTTTTAAGGAACTGTTGTTAAAATTAATGCTAGATTTCTGAATTCTTATATATGATGTTTTGTCTGTAATCAATGTGTTTTAAGGGTTAGTTTAGTGATTAAAGGGACTTTCGGGGTACATAACTTCACAAGTTGGGAAAGGGATGGTTACAGTCCTGGAGGTTGGAGGAGTTGCCCATCAACTTTTATTAAAACGATACAGTCCGAGCGAGTCTGGATGTATCGAAGGGGCATCTGTAAGTTTCAGGGCAATCCTCCATATTTTTAAAAGGACTCAGGAGAAACCTGACGTTTTAAAGTGGCCAACTCTGGCTGCTAGCTGACAAAACCTCCCAGAAGGCTCGGCAGGACTAACCTAACCTGTCTGTGGATTGGGCTCAGGAATCCAGGTGCAGCAAAGACACAGACACACCGGTGATCTAATCACCAGAAGAACAAAGGGAGATGGAGATCAGCAGACGAGAAGAAAACAGCCCAGTAGGGAGAAAATGGCCACACAAATCGGCCCCATACAGAAAACAAAATACCCAACCTGTTAATGGGCCATCGTTCAGGAAGCTCCGGACAAACATTAACAGTTTGTTAAAATTGGCCGACAAGCATTAAACAGGACATTGAAATCGATAAGCAACAGGGTAAGGCAGGTTCAGCCAAAACCGAAACTGCCAGTGTCCAGAAGTCCATTGTCCTTGAAATTGCTTCGGGGGCGGGGTCAGCCTTTTGAAATTGACGTTTAAAAGAGACATGCTGGTGGGGAAAAGGGGGAGCTTTTTAGTTTTGTAGAATCGTGACACGAGGGAAGACCAGCCTGCACCCCCTTTTCAACCCAAGGAAGGAAGTACCCAGAGACGACAGAGCCCTTTAGCATTGTAAGTATCCTCAGCCAACTTGTTGAAATTCCCGAACTAAGATAGGAGTAGAGGCAAGGGAGGGGGTAGCGTTTTAAACTCTGGTAATCTTTTGCTCATCTGTAAAATTGTGTAAAGGAAGATTTTCATTGTGTCCGTTAGTATTTTTCTCCTGTAGTAATAAGATAAAGCATACGTTTTATTCATGTGTGATGTGATATTGGAGAGGTTGATTTCGGTGTTGATTTCGGTGTTGTTAAGTAAATTGTAAGTTTGAAACTCGTTTGGAGTCTGTCTTGTTCTTTTTTTTTTCCCTCTCACTGATACGCTCTGGCAAAGTCACAACTTTTATCCTCGACCATAATTCCGGAGTCGAGAACCGAGGGTGATCTGAGCGCCTCAAAACGCTCACTCAAGGGAGACTACTGGTTAGGCATAAACAGTGTGATCTCTCTTTTTCTCTCTCTTGGGGAACTACTCGAGTGGAGTAGGTACAGGGTGGCAGTTTGTCCCACAGACAAGAGAGAGAATCACCCAGGCATTGGTGGTGGTTCTGGGATAGCTGTGTGATATAAGTATCAGGGTACAGGTTAGATATAAACGGTGAGCCTGGTTCAGCGCTCTCTCCTACGGAGTTGCCCCAGTGCGGCATTCCCCGGCCTTCGAAATTCCGAGGCTTGTAGGAGAGAGACACTCACAGCTATCTGAAGACCCCCAAACACCGGCCTGTAAGTGGAGTAAAGAGAAAGAAACCCCTCCATGGGTCAGGGGCTTTGATGTATGTGATTTCGAAGGGGTCACTGGAATCATGCTCAGATTCGCTGGGAGTGGGGCCTAGTGCAAGGGTGTAATCAGAATGTGGTGTGCTGTGGCTGTCATCATTGCTATCGCTATCACTGTCGCTGTCGCTGCTGGTTGAAGGAATGGAGAGGCGGAGTCATGCCTCTGGGGGTGGAGTTGAAGATGTGTCTGAGGACGGGCTGGCCTGGCTGGGGGAGGGTAGGAATCCATCATCTGTGGGCGGGGCGTGCTCGTCTGCTGCTGCGAGCAAGATGTGGTGTGCATGGTTGTTCTGCAAGCCATAAGACTTAAGCTGGTTTATGTGAAACCACGCAGACTTGCCATTGGGATATGTGATCTTCTATACTGAGGGGCTGACTTTGTCCGAAATGGAGTACGGTCCAGAAAATTAGGGGGTAAGGAATGAACTGGGGTTGTATAGGGAAAGCATCACTTGCTGCCCTACTACAAACTCGGTGGCGTGTACCTTTTTATCGAAACAAGCCTTGCTTTGTTTTCTCCTGGTCCCAAGTCTCACAGCTGCTGCGAGCTGGGCTGCCTTTATGTTCTCAATAAGCTGCTATACAGCGTTTTCATGCATGAGGGCGGTGACTGAAGGGCTGGCCAAATCCAGTCCTAATAAATACTCTGTCCCTTTCATGGGGCGTCCGGTCATGAGGGTGTCGGGGGTGTATCCTGTGGACGTGGATACCGTGTTTCATAAGAACATCAAAGCAAATGGGAGAACTGAATCCCAGGTGCTGTTGTTCTGTTGCACCATTTTCCTGAGAGTGGCTTTTAGAGTTCTGTTCATCCTCTCTACAATGCCACTTGACTGGGGGTGGGATGCTATGTGAAACTTCTGCCTAATTCCGAAAATTGTGAGGACGTTCTTCATTACCCCTCCTGTAAAATGGGAGCCTTGATCGGACTCTATACTGCGTGGGAGGCCCCATCTTGTAAAGATGTGTTCGTATTTTAGCTGTTGTTTTGGCCGTATTCGTTCTAGATGGAAAAGCTTCCACCCATTTTGTGAAGATGTCGATGACCACCAACACATACTTAAAGCCGGGGGGTAGGGGTCCTATGTAATCTATCTGCAAATTCGTCCAGGGGCCATTAACGGGGCGGCCAAATTGGTGCGTTATTCGTGGAGGCTACTGATCGGAGTACGCCTTGATCAAGCAGACTCTATTACTTTGGAGATTTCTCCCTCTGCCTCTTGGGGAAAACCGTACTGCTTTTGGGGTCTGGGGTCGGGATCTGTAATGTTCACCAAGCCAGCTATCTTGCCACAGTCGTGCTTGTGCTGTGCAAATGCTGCTTTGTGTTGCTGCAGGACTTCCCTAACCTGTTTGTCCTGATTAATGGCTCGAGGGTCAAATCAGAAGTCTCCTACTGAACTAATTCTGTTTTCATAGTCTCCAACTGTGAGCGTGGCGGGGTCTCGTGCTGCCTTTGCCATTCTCCATACACATTTATTAACTGGATCAAAAGAGAGGTTATGGGAGCTCATAAAATCAATTCCTAGGATGTGTTCAGCTGTCTGGGGTAGATCGACCAAAACTACGGGGTGTTTAGTCATAATGTTCTCTATTTGTATCGCTACAGGGGCTGTGATATGTCCTTGTTGTAAATGGCCTGTAAAGCCGCTGAGTGTGATGGTGTCTGTTGTGGGTCACTTGTCTCGCTGAAACATCGTAGAGGAATTGAGTGTGGTGCGGGACCCTCCTGTGTCCCAAAGAAATTCTACGGGGTGTCCCCGGAGTCTGCCTGCTACGACCGGTCTACCGGACTTGTCCCAAAGTTGGGGAGACCCAAGTTGGGGAGCCCAAACACCATCAGTCGGTGCCGTTCATGTCTATATTCTAGGTTCAAACCGAGTACCTATCAAAGACTCGATACACCAGTTAGTTAGTTCAAAGTCAAATGCTTATTTATTTACACACACAGTTAAGTATACTCATGCACAAATATTACAGACTAAACTATCACTACTGCTAAAGCCTATACTTAGCTTTGGGCGCCCACTCAGTCAGAGGAACAATGGCCGTTGTTCGGTTCTGAGGCTGCTGGGGTCGAAGTGGTGAAGGGAAACAGCTAAGGTCTTCTGTCTGGTAGCGTGCGTTGACCTTGGACTTACTTGTTCTGGTGCAGCTGTTGGGCAGGTCTCTCCTCAGTGAGAGCCGGAGCCAAGAGAACAATTCTCTCTTGGGGGATCCTTCTTGTACCCAAAGGGGCTTCGCGCGCTTTTGGGTGGGCCTTGAACTTGGCCCCAATTAAATCGGCCATTTCTCGGTCATTCCTATCGATTTCCTCCAATAAAGGGGTGGGTGCCCTGATGGCTGGGCGGGTCTTAGGTAGCCGTTGGCCTGCTTTGTTCTGGTCTCCTCTGGCGCTGGGGTGTCTGCCTTAGTATCGGTTACTCAAATGTTACTCTTTTGTTCCCGGAGATGGGCCATTAGTATGCTAATGGGCCTACAGTTTTGGTCTTGTCTGGGAGCTGCGGCTTCAATATGCAGACAAACCCTGAACCTGCTTGTTTTCTCAGTATTGTCCATTTTCCCTGCAATCTTTGCAAAGTGTCAATTTTGTGATCGGGAAGTGGCCATCCCAGATGGCTACACACTGTAATACAACAAGGAAGCACTGGAGGAGCCCTCCTTTTATGGACTCTAATTCAAGGCTTCTGAAACTGGATTAAACCAGTTGTCTATTTAACTGGATTCAGCTGAGAGCCTGTAAACTCCTGTTTTAAAGCTGCAATTAAACTTCAGACAGTCAAAAGAGCACAACTTTTACTTAATTTCTCAATTAAAGAACAATGTTTTTTCGATGAGACTTTAGATTGAAATTAGCTCTTCAATATAATTATTCCTTAAAACCTTGAGACTCCCTTGAGACTCCCTGTTTCACCAAACTCCGGCTGCACTCGAAATGAAAAAGCACACTATCCTATGTAATTAAATTTTCCCTTCTGAGACTGTCCTTAAAATGCCATCCATCATCATTGAAGAAGATATTGAATAGGGTAATTCATAATGTGCAACCATTACTCAATTTCTTGTTGGGCTTACTGTATATTTTATGAAATAGCAACATACGTTTCTATCCACTCAGCACATGCAGGAAGAATTCTCAGTGAACTTTACATTCAGAAAGATATAGTGGTGTGTGCCAATTATGAGTGGAAAAGATTAAGCAGAAAATGAAAATGGTTAGGCAGGCATGCTCAGTACACAGTCAAATGTAAGGGCCTTAAGAAGATTATTGAAAGGACAGTGAAGACTTGCAGAATGAAACCAGACAAGAAGCTTGAAGGACAAAGGCAAAGCGGATCAAGAAATAATCTTGAATTCTGGAACAAACAGCACAGGAAACAGGAATTACATTGGTCTGGATTTTAACGGAGAGAATTTCTGGTACTGGTGGGTTTGACAAAATGAAACGCAGCAGATTTTAAAAAACAGACAATGGTGAAAGGAAGCAGAGAGCAGAATCTAGGCGGCTTAAGACCTGAAGATCTCTTGGAGAAATAGAGAGAGAGACGACGAGGCACATAGAACTCCAGCAGCAGGATCCTGGTCTCCTATTCCATCTTCAGGTTGTCTGCAGAATGCCTATGTCCTATTGCAAGCTGCACTATATGGTTTCGTTGGGTGGGTCCATGGTCAGAAGAGGGGAAAATAAAAAGGAAGGCTGGGAACATTGATGAGTAAAATGAACCCCTTTGAGTTATAAGATGAATGACCTTGCCAATTTTATTTCCAGAGTACCAGAGTTTTATTAAATCATATCATGCAACTTTTTGGTAAGGTTATAATAACAGTAAAAATAAGCATGGTCTATGTAATTCATTTGCTGAATTAAAAGGTGACTAACCAACAGAATGCACATCTAGATTAAGGGATTGTCAATTATATAAAATAAATTAAATCTGTGGATACTGGTTGATTTTCAAAATTCACATATTTTTAATTAACATTAACACTTGCTATTTGCCATTATCTTATGGCTTAAATCGATGAACCTTCAAACAGACAGCATCCACGTTCCTTTGTTTGTTGTAAAAAATGTGTATTTCATTTTGAAATTAATTTTAAGGGAACACATACCACGATAGGAAGATGAGCCGATTAACAGACTTACACACTAAGTTTAGCAAAAGCCTCTGCCAAAAATAAGAGAGACATGGCACACAGGTGAAATCAATATTTCACACATGGGTGACACAGAATCTACTTAATAAACTAATCATACACTATTAGTTGAGCAGTTCAGAACACAAAGGAGATTTTTAAAAATAGCTCACATTTGAAGGATCAGATCATATGTGAAGCAAAAATAGATGTAGGGAAGTGACAAATATGAATGATGACAAAATATGAATGATGATATTTTCAGTTGCAACTGTCAAAGTGGAAGAGAATGACTGCCTCAGTTACTAAAGAAAATGTTTCAATTCCAACTAAAGAATCATGAAACACAAGACCAAAACTTTACCTGATGAGAAGGAAAATAAAAATGGACAGAAATTGATTTGAGTGCAGAAGAACAGAGAATCTTTAAAGACTATCATAATAAAAGTTTTTAATAGTGATCAAAAGATTTTCGCTACAAATAAACGCATTAATATCTAATTCTTTTCTTTTATTCCCTTTTCTTCCCATGTACTTAATGATCTGTTGAGCTGCTCGCAGAAAAATACTCTTCACTGTACCTCGGTACACGTGACAATAAACAAATCCAATCCAATCCATTCCAATTCTGGGTCAGGAACTACAGATATTAAGCCCAAGAAACTGCATACTGCAGGTTTACAGTGCTTTCTGTACAACAAATCTGTATTACATATAAAGAAACAAATGTCGAGGTGATAACATCAATTTTAACCTTATCTGCATGGCAAAATGAATTGTGTGTGGAAAGACTAAAATCCTCCAACTCAGCTTACCCATTCCAGGCCACTCCATTCCTGCTGGCCACATCTTGGCCCTCACTGATTTTCAAATTGGTAAAGGCTTCAATTGAAGACAGATGAATGTGATTCAAATTGGGATCTTCTGAGGTAAGTTGGACCTCAATGCCTTTTGAACAATGAAAAGAAGTCCAGCCCGTTGGCTCGCTCATTGAGGAATTGTGTGAAGAGTGAAGAGCGACTCCGCTCAAGCATTACCCTCATCACTCGCGGGGACTCTTCCCCCCCATACAAAGCCAGGTATAACGTTATTGACCCACTTAAAAAAGGACCGCGGCATGAAGATGGGGAGACATTGAAAAACAAACAGGAATCTCGGGAGGACCGTCATTTTCACCGTTTGGACTCTGCCAGCTAGAGACAACGGGAGCGCATTCCATCTCCGGAAATCATCCTTCATCTGATCCACCAACCGGGCCAAGTTCAATTTATGCAGCCGGTCCCAATACCACGGCACTTGGATACCCAGGTACCTGAAACTGTCCCCTACCACTCTAAACGGCAGTTCCCCCAGTCGCCTCTCCTGACCTTCGCCTGGACCACAAACATCTCGCTGTTCCCCATATTAAGCTTATATCCCGATAACCGGCCGAATTTCACTAAAATTCCCATATATTCTTCCATCCTCAATTGGATCCGAAACATACAAAAGCAGGTCGTCCACATACAGCGAGACTCTGTGCTCCACCCCCCCCCCCCCACCCCCCCGGACCAGCCCCTTCCAGCCCCTTGAGGCCCTCAGAGCAATTGCTAGCGGATCTATAGCCAGCAGTGGGTAGAGGGGGCATCCCTGTCTTGACCCCCGGTGCAGTCTAAAATAGTACAAGGTCGTCCTGTTCGTCCGTACACTTGCCCCAGGAGCCTGGTACAGCAACCTGACCCAGTCAATAAAGCCCCTCCCAAATCCGAACCACCCCAGAACCTCCCATAAATAATCCCAACCCGGTCAAAAGCTTTCTCCGCATCCAACGCGACCACTACCTCAACCTCCCTACTTTCCGGGGGCATCATGATCACGTTTAACAGCCTTCTTACATTGGCCACCAGCTGCCTGCCCTTAACGAACCCCATCTGATCCTCCACAATGACGTTTAGCATACAATCCTCAATCCTGGAGGACAAAATTTTGGCCAGCAGTTTGGCATCTACGTTCAACAGGGAAATCGGCCTGTAAGATCCACATGGCTCTGGGTTCTTGTCCCGTTTCAGGATAAGCAAAATCGTAGCCTGTGACATCATCTGGGGCAGAACCCCCCTTTCCCTTGCCTCGTTAAACACCTTCATCAGCACCGGTCCCAGTATCCCGGAGAACTTTTTATAGAACTCTGCTGGGTACCCATCCGGTCCCGGGGCCATACCCGACTGCATGACTTTCAAGCCCTCCACTATCTCTTCCAACCCGATCGGGGCCCCCAGCCCTTCTACCAGCTCACCGTCCACCTTCGGGAAAGTCAACCCCTCCAGGAAGTGCCTCATCCCTCCGGCCCCGCAGGGGGTTCCGACCTGTACAACCTGCTGTAAAAATCCCAAAACGCCTTACTCACCCCTGCTGAGTCCCCAACTAAGTTCCCATCCACGTCGATAACTTTCCCAATTTCCCTAGCTGCCTCCCTCTTTCTGAGCTGCATCCTGCTGGCCTTCTCACCATGTTCGTATATCGCCCCCCCTCGCCTTTCTGAGCTGTTCCACTGCCCTCCCTGTGGTTAACAAGCCAAATTCCGCCTGTAGCCTCCGCCGATCCCTTAAAAGCCCTATCTCTGGAGTCTCCACGTACCTCCTGTCGACTTGTAGAATCTCTTTTACCAGTCTGTCCGTCTCTGCCCTGTCTGTCCTGTCCCTGTGAGCCTGGATCGAGATCAGCTCTCCTCTCACCACTGCCTTCAGCGCTTTCCAGGCCACCTCTGCTGAGACCTCATCCGTATCATTTACCTGCAAGTAATTCAGCATGCATTTCCTCAGCCTCTCGCACACCGCTTCGTCCGCCAATAGCCCTACATCCAACCTCCATTGCGGGCGCTGATTGCAGTCTGTACTAACCTACAGGTCAACCCAGTGTGGAGCACGGTCCGAGATCGTAATCGCCGAATACCCCGTGTCCAACACTCCTGCCAGCAAGGCCCGACCCAAAACAAAGAGATCGATCCGAGAGTATACCTTATGTACGTGGGAGTAGAAGGAAAACTCCTTCACCCTCGGCTGCCTAAATCTCCATGGATCCACCCCTCCCATCTGCTCCATGAACCCTTTCAGTTCCTTTGCCATTGCTGGCACTCTGCCCGTTTTCGAGCTTGACCGATCCAGGCCGGGATCAATAACCGTGTTGAAATCCCCTCCCATGATCAGTTTGTGCAAGTCCAGGTCCGGTATCTTCCTCAACATCCTCTTTATAAATTCCACGTCATCCCAATTTGGCGCATATATATTAACCAACACTACCTTCATCCCCTCCAGCTTACCATTAACCATATTATATCGACCCCCCACATCCGAAACTATTCTTCCCACGTCAAATATCACCCGCTTATTAATCAAGATCACAACCCCTCTAGTCTTTGTACCCAGCCCCGAGTGGAAAACCTGATTGACCCAGCCTTTCCTCAATCTAACCTAGTCCACTATTCTAAGGTGCGTCTCCTTAAACATTACCACGTTCGCCTTCAGTCCCCTCAGGTGCGCGAACACAGGTGCCCTCTTAACTGGCCCATTTAACCCTCGAACATTCCAGGTGATCAGCCTAGTTGGGGGGCAAAGTGCCCCCCCTCCACCGATCAGCCATCCCCTTTCTTGGGCCCGCCCCCAACCCATGCGCCATGCCTCCTCCAGCCCACCCCCCGGCGGCCCCACCCCCACCGACCTCCTCACTGTCCCTCCACCGAAGTCCCTCCCTCGTCAGCAGAACCACTCCCTCCCCCCTCCCCTCCCTAGCAACACTACTCCAAAACCTAACCCATATAGTAAACTAAACATATGCATACCCCCCACTGCGCTTCCGTGAGCTAGCTCACGCAGCTAGCTTGGTGGCCCCCCACCCCAACGCCAAAAAGTCTCCCATCTATTGTTCTCTCACTCCCCTCCCCCCGCTCATACAAACAGATTTCCTCATCTAACAATACCCACACAATCACCCAGCTGCAAAAATAAAATACCACCCACCGAAACTCAAACAAGCATGTCTCCACCCCACAAAAGTGCACATCAACGGAAAAGACATTGCCAATATCCACCGAACAGAAAACCCAAAATCGAAAAAACTTTCTCCCCCCCCTTCTTAAACAACTCAAAAACAGAAGAGAAAAAATAAGAGTGGAAAAAACAAATTTAAAAAAGAAAGGGGGCCCAATATAAGGCAACAAGTTGCATCAACGTTCGAGAGTTCTCAGCCCACCACCAGTCCTTTTCTTTTCGCAAAGTCCAGCGCAACTTCGGGCGACTCAGAATAATGATGTTGGTCCTCATATGTGACCCAAAGACTAGCCGGATATAGCAGTCCAAACTTCACCTGTTTCTTGAAAAGATTGACTTAACTTGGTTGAAGCCTGCCCTTTTCCTAGTCACCTCCACACTCAGGTCCTGGTACACCCGCAGACCTCTCCGGGAGCCTGACAATTCTTAGGTTCTGCCGACGGGACCTATTCTCTAGGTCCTCCACCTTCTCCAGAAGCCTTTTCTGCTGGTCTCTCAGCATCCCCACCTCCAGCTCCACCGCAGTCTGATGTTCCTCCTGCTCAGCCAGCGCCTTCTCAATCTTCTGGATCGCCCGATCCTGGGCATCCAATCTGTGCTCCAGCCGATCAATCGACTCTTTAATCGCGTCCAGACAGTCCCGTTTCTGCTTGGCAAAGCCGCCCTGGATGACCTACATTAAATGCTCCGCTGATCGCTGCGCCGGCACCCCAGGAGTCCGGTCCTCGGCAATGTGTCTCCTGCTGCAGCTTCAGCACAGCTCTTACCAATCTTCCTATTACTGCCTTTTCATAGAATTTTTTTTTTTAACAGTGCAGAAGGAGGCCATTCGGCCCATCGAGTCTGCACCGGCTCTTGGAAAGAGCACCCTACCCAAGGTCAACACCTCCACCCTATCCCCATAACCCAGTAACCCCACCCAACACTAAGGGCAATTTTGGACACTAAGGGCAATTTATCATGGCCAATCCACCTAACCTGCACATCTTTGGACTGTGGGAGGAAACCGGAGCACCCGGAGGAAACCCACGCACACAAGGGGAGGATGTGCAGACTCCGCACAGACAGTGACCCAAGCCGGAATCGAACCTGGGACCCTGGAGCTGTGAAGCATTTGTGCTATCCACAATGCTACTGTGCTGCCCCGAGCTGCCCCGTGCTGCTACCGTCTTGCACTTCTGGTTCTTTTCTCCAACACCGATACGTGGAAACGGTGTCCAATTTACTCAGCCTTCAAATTCATTGTTTAAAGCCGGAAAAAAGTCTGGGGGAAAGGTCCAAAAGTCAGACCAGAGCGGGAGCCACCAAATGTGCGATTTACTCCTTCATAGCCACCACCGGTAGTCCTGTTTTAAGGTTATTGACAACTCAAGAATAGAAATGAAACAGCAACATGCTAAAAACAGTCACGAAAATCAGTAATATGCTAAAAACCAAAAGAAAACCCACCAGCTCTAAAGCCAGCAGACATCCATCACCACCCCACAGCCCCAACGGTAGCCCCACATCAGCAGAAAGGCGCCCAATGAGCAGCACAGACCATCGAAAAGTGTCATAATATACACCAGTATATTATGGTGCAGACACACACACACATACTGATGGACATGCAGTGGGACCAATCAGCATACACAACACCGCAGCCAATCACCAGTGAGAGCACACCCACTATAAGACAGGGGACAGGAGAGTTCCCACTCATTCTAGTAGCAGCCAGCTCAGAGCACAGAGCTCACAGCCTGCAACACAGACATTCACCATGTGCTGAGTGCATCACCTGGTTAGGACTAGGCAAGGGTCAACAGTTAAAGCTGGTATTGCATTTACCCACAGTTCAAGTATGTTAATATAGTTAACCTTATAATAAAATAGAGTTGCACCACTTCCAGTGTTGGTGACCTCTTTGTGATCCAGAACACCCAACACATCATGGTACAAGGAGTGGTTGCATACTAGCACTTCTGAGACCTACCTGCAACTAATTCCGGCATCCTGAAGTATGGAGAACATCAACCCGCTGCCGCCGCTCCGCATCGCCGGCAATCTCGAGGTCAATTGGAAGCTTTTTAAACAGCGCTTCCAGCTCTTCCTCGAAGCCACGGACAGGGAGTACGCCTCGGACACCAGGATGATTGCTCTGCTCCTCTCCACAGCCGGGCAACACGCCATCCACATCTTCAGCTCCGTCACATTTGCAGACGACGAGGACAAGACAAAGTACAAGACGGTTCTCCTCAAATTCGATACCCATTCAGCATAGAGGTCAATGAAAGCTTCGAAAGGTACGTGTTCCAGCAGCGCTTGCAGGGTAAGGACGAGCCTTTCCAATCCTTTTTAACACACCTCTGCATCCTTGCGCAGTCCTGCGACTACGGGCCCACCTCTGACTCCATGATACGCGACCAGATTGTATTTGGTGATCTGTCGGACCCCCTGCGTCAACAGCTCCTCAAAATTAAGCAACTCACCCTAGCGACTGCCATTGAGACCTGTGTCCTGCATGAAAATGCCACCAGCCGGTATTCCCACATACAGGTGGCTGAAACGGCGCGGCAAGGTCCCCACGAGGCGGAACGGGTCCAAACAATTGAGCACCTCCAAGGCTGCAGCCTGCATGAGGACGGCCATTGCGCACACTTTACGCGGCCTCCCACGCTTGTACACGCCAAACGAGGGGACGGTGACGTGGAGGAACATGATGCGCAGGCGGGCACAATGCAGGACCGCACCGCGCATGCGCGGTGGTGCAACGAGCGTACTGACGTCACAACGTGCGGTAACTGTGGCTCCGCCCATTTAAAGCGGCAATGTCCTGCAAAATCCTGACAATGCCTACGATGTGGCAGACATGGCACCATGCTGCCTGCTGTCGAGCAGCTGAGCCTGCCAATTCGCATCGCTTCAGCTAGCCTCGCAGGAACGTTCGGGCAATTCAACCCACGTTCACCGAGTCCGATTCCGACTTCCCGCAGATCAGTGACACCGAGGACCCGAGGGAGCCTTTTCGAGTCGCTGTTATAACAAAGAACAGGCTGTCCCCGGATCAAAACCACCAGCCGCTGTCGGTGCACAGCATTGATCCAGACGACGAGTGGTGTGCCACCCTGACGGTCAACCAGAATTCGTCACCCACCTCAGAGACTTGACTCATGAGTTTTACAATGTTGGACTCTTTGATCTGTTCTGTTATCCTGTTTCATCGTTCCAGTAGTTTGTATATAATGTTCATTTCGTTGTTGGTGTGACACCCTATTTCTCTGCACCAGGCACCTTCCCGTGTAAATAGATTAGCCTCATGTACATAGTCATGTAAATAACACGCACACACATAGTCAGGTACATTCACTACACGATATCTATTGTCACGCAGGCACATGTTCTTTATATAAAAGGGGGGATGTCATAATATTAACCAGTACATTATGCTGCACACACACACACACACTGATGGACATGCATTGGGACCAATGAGCATACACAGCACCGCAGCCAATCACCAGTGAGAGCACACGCACTATAAAGACAGGGGACAGGAGAGTTCCCGCTCATTCTAGTAGCAGCCAGCTCAGAGCACAGAGCTCACAGCCTGCAACACAGACATTCACCATGTGCTGAGTGCATCACCTGGTTAGGACTAGGCAAGGGTCAACATTAAAAGCTGGTATTGCATTTACCACAGTTCAAGTATGTTAATATAGTTAACCTTACAATAAAATAGAGTTGCACCACCTCCAGTGTTGGTGACCTGTTTGTGATCCAGAACACCCAACACATCAAAAAGGACACCCAGGGCACGGTGTGAAAGAGAGAGAGAAAACACCCCCCCCCCTCACAAGAGGGGGCACAGTTCAACCCAAAACAATTGCTTTAAACAAATCACCAGCTACAAAGCCAGCATACCGCCACGCCTCCTCCCCCACCGCCCTCCCCCCACCACCCCTCTCCAATAGTAGCCCCACATTGGTGGAAAGGTGCCCAAACGAGTGTCACAGACCACCGGAAAAGGATACACAACAGGACATGGCAGAAGAGAGAGAGGACTCCCTTTACAAAAAGATACAAGACAAATACACAAGAAACCCAACAAACAATTAAGTACAAGCCAAAGTCGCCAGCACTCAAGCCAGCGTACGCTCCCCCCCCCCCCCCCCCCAGCTTCAGCAACAGCCCCACATCGGTGGAGAGGCCCGCAAGAAGCTCAGTCCACCGGAAAAGGACAGCCAGTGCACGATTGAGGAGAAAGAGAGAGAGAAAACCCCTCCCTCTCACTCGCACCGGGAGGGTCCCCTCAACCCTCAATGCACAGAAGCATAAGGCCACAACTGGTGAGCACCAAACCGCTAGCCACAACAAAAAACAAAACACAACAAAAATACAATTATCATCATAAATTCCCCCAACAATAAAACAAAACCCACATCAGTACAAGCAGTATACATAGTCAATTGCACCACCGCCCTGCTTCTCTCACAGTTCCGACATCTGTGGTGGAATTCTCCCCTACCCGGCAAGGCGGGGGGTCCCAGCGCCGAGGAGTGGCGTGAACCACTCTGGCGTCGGGCCGCCCCAAAGGTGTGGAATCCTCCGCACCTTCAGGGGCTAGGCCGGCCCCGGAGTGGTTTGCGCTGTGCTGGCCATCATGGAAGGGGCTTGGCGCCATGCCAACCGGCACTGAAGGGCCGCCGGCCGGCACGAGTTGGCGCATGCACGGGAGTGCCAGCATGTGCTGGCGTCATCCCAATGCATGCGCAGGGGGGATCTTCTCCGCGTCGGCCATGGTGGATCGGTACAGCAGCCGGCGCGGAGGAATAGACTGCCCACACGGCACAGGCCCGCCCACGGATCGGTGGGCCCCGATCGCGGGCCAGGCCATCGTGGGGGCACCCCCTGGGGTCAGATCCCCCCACGACCCCCCAAGGACCCCGGACGCCGCCCGCGCCGCCAGCTCCCGTCGGTAAGGACGTACTCTAATTTACGCCGGCAGGACCGGCAAAAAACGGGCGGCCAATCGGCCCATCGTGGGCTGGAGAATCGCTGGGGGGGCCGCTGCCAGCGGCCGCCGACCAGCGTGGCGCGATTCCCACCCCTGCCAAATCCCCGGCGCCAGAGAATTCGGCAGCCGGCGGGGGCGTCGGAGAATCCCGCCCCTGGTCTCTGGACACCATCCAGTCCAAAACTGCAAAAGCAAGTCCGTTTTTCTCCACTTGTAGCCTGGCAGCAGACCAACCAAAATCCGCCCGATGCTCCACTCTCAGCTGATAAGCAGAAAGGCAGCCAATAACAAGTACGATTTTCAGGCGTGGCAACTGCAGGCAAGCACTCTCCTCTCTCTATCCTGCAAGCAACTTCCCCTCCAGCCGAATAGTTGCAGCACCGTTTTCCCTTGCCATTGTCCAGGCTTCAAAGTCCGGAATAGGCAGCCAGCATACAGAATAACACACCAGGTCCAGAAGCAGGGTTACAGACAGAAGCAGCAGGAACACAGAGAAAGATTCCCCTCCAATACCTCAGAGTATGAGCTACTCGGGTGACTAGGGATCGGAGCTCCCTCCAAATTGTAGGAGCTCCCCAAAGAATATAAACCCCGACCTGGAAGCTATTTGGGGACGGAGCCCTGTGGGGAATGGAGAGGAGTGATTATTGTAACTAGTGTGGAATAAAGTGAGTTGTACCCTTTCAGCCTGAACTCTCATGGAGTCTTTCCATCTGTCTGCAAAAGAGGAAGAACAGACAGTATTTTACCTTCCAACTAGAGGTGTAAGGGAGGCTTTTATTGAACAATGGTTCGAGTAAGTATCTCAGTCCCAACCAGTGAAAAGGAAATTAATGGCATTTCCAGTAAAAGTCCTGACCAACTCAATCACACTCCAATTCACTGAAAGCATTCAGCCAACTTTCACATTAAAGCCTTAATGAGAACTCATATTCATAAGCTGATCTACAAACATTCTGCAGACCAAATGTAGAAAGGTCGCCTTGGAGAACGCTTACCTGAAGATCAGAGGCTGAATGCCCTTCAGGACGTGCGACAACGCAGAGTCGCCGAGCAGAAACATATAGCCATGTTCCGCAAACATGAGTGCGGCCTCAACCGGGACCTTGGATTCATGTCACATTACATTCATCCCCCACCATCTGGCCTGGGCTTGCAAAATCCTACCAACTGTCCTGACTTGAGACAATTCACACCTCTTTAACCTGTGATTATCTCTCTCTCCAGTTGCTCTGTCTCGACCTGTAAAGACTTAATTACCTGCAAAGACTCGCATTCAAAGTATCGTCTTGCATCTACGACTTTGTCTATATATATGTTTCTGGAACCCATCTCTTCATTCACCTGAGGAAGGAGCAGTGCTCCGAAAGCTAGTGATTTGAAACAAACCTGTTGGACTTTAACCTGATGTTGTAAGACTTCTTACTGTGCTCACCCCAGTCCAACGCCGGCATCTCCACATCGTTGAGATTGGAAGCAGAAAGTAAGAGGATGCATATTCTAACATTCTAGAGTACACCTGTCACTCTTGGTTAGACTTCCCAAACCATTGACTATGCTGCTTCCTGAGACAAGGAGAGGAAAGAAACCATTCTAAACACAGTTAGATAATGAATCATCATCTAACGAGTTAAGTATGGAGACAGGATTCCAGACAATTCATCCACCTTATTTCTTCATACAATTGTTCCATATCCCTGTCATGACAACCAATGGCCTTCCGGGTGAGACCAGCAATGTTTGAAAGCATAACCTTATCCAGTAGACAATTCATGGTTTTAATTACTCCCCACATAGGGAAATGTCTTCGTTTTTATCAGTTCTGAACTGATCCTTGACTATTTTATACTAATGTTGCCTGCTCCTGTGATCAAAATTATAAAAGAGCATTCAATGTTCGCTTTTCTGCTTTGCATTTTATAATACTATGGGCGCGATTCTCCACTCTCGCGCCGAAGTGCCCACGCCGTCGTGAACGCCGTCGAGGTTCACGACGGCGCGAAACGGCCCCGATCCCGACCGATTCTGGGCCCGAAAATGGGCTAGGATCGGGGCCACGAGAAACTCGGGGGGGCGTGTCGCGAAGGCTGCGTCGTCACCGCGCGACGCCCGAATGACGTGGCGCTGCGTCATAAATGGCACGATCCGCGCACAGAGGACCCGGAGGAGAACTGAGGAGATGGCTGAGCCCCGAAGAGCCGCACCGAGGTTCCGGGACACGGAGCTGGGCACCCTGGTGGATGAGGTCGAGCAGAGAAGGGATACCCTCTGCCCAAGACGTGGGCATCGCCAGCCATCCAGCGCGATGAGGCACGGTTGGCGTGAGGTTGGCACCTCAGTCAGTGCTGTGGGACAGACCCCCCGGACGAGAGAGCAGTGTCGCAAGAAGCTGCACGACCTCACCCGGGCTGCCAGGGTAAGTGCCATGAGGGTGCCCCCAGCACCCCCCCCGACACGGGGGGTGGGGGGGTGGGGGGGGGAGTGGAGTGCGAGGGGGGGTCAGGGGGGATTGGGAGTGTTGGGGGGGATTGGGGCATCAGGGGCGGTGGTGGTGGGGGGGTCAGGGGGGGTTGGGAGTGTTGGGGGGGATTGGGGCATCAGGGGCGGTGTTGGGGGGGTCAGGGGGGGTTGGGAATGTTGGGGAGGATTGGGGCATCAGGGGCGGTGGTGGGGGGTCGGGGGGGGTTGGGGGGGTCACGGTAACCAACACGGGACCCCCCTGGAGCGAACCCATGGCGTGCTGTCTCCTGAACCAGCAACAATGTTGTCAATATCTGCACGCCCTGATGATACCCACCTAATAGTGAGAACCGGAGGAGGTTCTCCTGTCCTGCACCCCCTAATCGTTCACGAGCAGAGGGCCCTGGACCTCGCTGGGGGATCCGCCACCCGGGAGGTCGCGCCATGCCAGGTCGGAGGCGCAGAAGCAAGTGAGACAACCCTGCATGTCCTCAACCCCCCCCCAACCTGTCATCGCCCCCCTCACACTCTGGCCATTGCACCCCGATCCCCTCCCCCCTCACACTGTGCACCCACCACCACCATACACCCGGGCCACCGTGTCTAACGAACCCCGAATCTTTATGTTCCCCAGGGCCACCCGCCGAACGTCCAGGGACGTCTCGCCCAGGAAACAGCGGAACATCGGCAACCGCAACTGCACCCAGGGACGCACGCCAGAGGTTGGCAGTCGGTCGGACAGGAGGGCAGACCTCTCAGTCTGGGACGCAGGACCGGGATGCTCAGACCACCGAGACAGACAATAGTGAGGGGCACAGGGTGGATATTCATGTCGAAGCGCACACCACAGCCACACACCCGCTGGATTCACCTGGAGGTCAAGACGACATGGCCCGGGCCATGTGGGGGACCAGTACACACCAGACTTCCTGAAGGACGATGACCTCGAGCTTGCGGCACTGCTGTCTCGCACACCATCCACCATCGCAGAGACACTCACCTCGGTTGGGCATATAAGTGATGAGGCTCCCGGGTCACTGTCTGGTGCGCACCCCACAGCCGAGCCGGTACAGCAGGTGGAGTTTGGAGCAGCCGAGGGGCTGGACGGTTGGAGGGCAGCCCAGGCCCAGCAACCAGCTGCCACCCAGACGGTTCCCGGGTTCCTGGATGTAATTGACCCACCCGGACAACCGATGCATGTTGGCACCCAGGGATTGAATAACGGGATGAGGGCCATCTTCCAGGACCTGCACACGCAGTTGGAGGAGTCTATCCACGTCCAGGAGCTGGGAGTGGTGCCGCTCATCGCAGCCACCCAGGCCGACACCGCACGGGTGGCGTCCGCGGTGGAGGCAATGGGTGAAACGGTTTTGGCCATTGGTCAGGTTCTGCAAGGCGTTGGGCTTAACGTGCACGCGTCATCCATGGCCCAGGAGAGGGCTGCCCTCACACAGGCAGCCATCTCACAGAGCCAACAGGACATTGCCACCGCTCTCCGGGCCCTGGCTGAGTCTCACCATGCCATGGCCCGGTCCCAGCAGGCGATGGCTCAGTCCCAGCAGTCAGTCACAGAGAGCATAGACCACCTGGCGCACGTGATGGATGGCGTAGCGCACTCACAGGTTAAGATAGCACAGACCTTGGCAGGAATGTGGCACTCCCTGTGCTCCGTCTCGGCGAACATTCGGACCGTGGTCGATACCGCTGCAGGTCTCCAGGACTGGCAGCGCCAGGTGTCGGTGGTGCGACGGGGCATGTCTCTGAGCGCATCTCCGTCCCACAGTGAGGCCCGGGGTCCACCGGGCTCCCCAAGGGAGGAGGAGGTTCTGGGGCCCGTCCCTTTAGCTCCATCAAGGGATGTCCCGGTACACTCGGCCTCCCCGTTCCGTCCCTGGCACATCTGGTGGGGAGCGGGCAGGTCAGGGTGGCACCACGCCATCCAGCACGCACGCCGAGCAGCCTGGCCCATTGAAGCCGGGCCACCCCAGGAAACCTGTGCCGATGGGGAGCCATGTCGAAGGGCGTGATTCTCAGCAGTCCGCCTCCACTCCTGCTGTACCATCTGGGAACACACCTAGATGTAGTGGTCGGTTTCGTAAGGCAAAGACGTTAGGCATGTAAGAAGTTGGCACGGGTGCAGGGCACAGTCTAGTCATAGTGGGTAGGGAACCTATGTTAACCACACAAATAAATTCACTGTTGAATTTGACTTGTAAGACTGTATGCTATGTCCGGTGCCAGGGGGCTCATGAGGGTGCCCGATTGGCGTAGTGGTGTACCAGCCGTTCAAGGTCTGTTCCGAATGTGCTGACCCTTTCCCCCCCGCCTCCCATAATCGGACACCGTTGTCCTCGGTACACCGACGCCAGCCACCCCACGGGCATGTGGTGAAATATCCGTCACGAAGGCTGTGACCACCGGAGTGCATGGTTCAGCTAGAGCCATGAGTCAGACCTTGGCTGGCGAATCTGAGCACACAGCTCATCGCAGAGCGGGCCGTCATCATTCAACATGGCACTGATAACAACCGCTTACACAATCATCACTGTTGTGCAATCCCGTAGTGCCGCAGTGGTAAGGTGATGTGGAATTGGTGCCGTGAATGCGGTGCGGGGGGGTGGGGGGTGCTGTGTGCTGTGTGGTGCCCGTGTACAGGAGTGACGGTGCAAGTGGCAGTGTTCCGCGAATCCCACCCCCATCGTGCGTGAACCGTGCGGCCACCAACGCGTTGCGTGCCCGCTCTCCGCGGCGGTGCCGTCGCGCAGCCTCCTGGACATAACAAGCAGCCGGGCAGTGTCAGCGTCCTGCGCCCCTCCCCCACCCTGATGCGCACCATCATCCTCCTCCTCCGCATCCTCCTCTTCCCCATCCCCCTCGTTTGCGTTGGCTCTGGTGCCGTCGGGTCCTCCCTCCGATTCCTCCACCAGGTCATCTCCCCTCTGCATGGCAATGTTGTGCAGCGCACCGCAGACCACAACCATGCGACCGACCCTGTCGGGCCGGTACTGCAGGGCCCTTCCTGATCGGTCCAGGCATCTGAAGCGGATCTTCAGCAGGCCGAAGCACCGCTCCACCACACCCCTGGTTGCTGCATGGGCCTCGTTGTATAGGCTCTCCGCGTTGGTGTGAGGCCTCCGTATTAGCGTCAGCAGCCATGACCTCAATGGATAGCCCTTGTCGCCCAGTAACCAGCCCCTCAGCCGGGGGGGGCATCCATCGAACATTGCGGGGATGAACGACTGTGCCAGAATGTAGGCGTCATGCACACTGCCGGGGTACCTTGCACACACGTGCATGATCTTCACGTGGGGGTCGCACACCACCTGAATGTTCATGGAGTATGCGCCCTTCCTGTTCATGAACACTTCCCTGTTGTCTGCAGGCGGGCGCGTGGGGACGTGCACACCATTGATGACACCCTGGACCATCGGTATCCTGGCCACCATGGCGAATCCACGTGCCCGTGCTTCCTGCTGTGCTCGGTCCTCGGGGAATTGAATGTACCTGTCCCGATGGCGTACAAGGCGTCGGTCACGGCCCTGATGCACCTGTGGACCGATGCCTGTGAGATCCCGGATAGGTCCCCGCTCGGCGCCTGGAAGGAACCGGTCGCATAAAAGTTTAGGGCCACCGTCACCTTGACGGAGACTGGTATCGTGTGTCCTCCTCCCATTCCACGTGGTGCGAGGTGCGCCACGAGCTGGCATATATGTGCGACCGTCTCCCTGCTGAACGATAGTCTCCTCCTGCATGTGATGTCCGTTAGGGCCTCGAACGACATTCTGTCACGGTACACCCTCGGCCTTGCTGGACGCCCTGGCACCACCATCAGTGGATCCTCCTGCTCCACCTGCTCCTCCTCCTCCTCCTTCTCCCCCCCAAGCACTTCCTCTGCATTCCTCGCCGTCTGGCGGTCAATGTTCCCCTTGGCATCCCCCTGTAAATTTGGGTCCTGAGCGCCTGCGGCCTGCACATCGACGACGGGCCAGTCCGCGGCCATTCCCTCTGCTGCACCGGCAACCGCTGCATCTGCAGCCACTGTGGGCCGTCCGAATCTACGCTGCCGGATGGCAAACTCCAGAGCTGCGGCTCCAACCACGGCAGTGAACATCGCTGTCTGGTTGGCATACATGGTGACCTGCAGGAGGGTGGTGGGGGGCAAAGAAACGACATGTTACACCAAGGTTCTTCCACACCTCGTCAGCCGGGCTGCATGGGATACCTGTGTGTCCTGGTGGCCTGGTCACGCTGCAGATACGCAGCCAGCCTAACACCTGGTCACTGTCTGCGTACAACGGTCAGTTCACACCGTACTCCTCACCAGTGTGCCACTCGCTTGTGCCCATCAGCCACACGCAACCTGCGGCCGTGTCCTCGTCACCGTCCGGCCATATCAGGGCGGCTGGCATGTGGCATCCGCGGATGGACGATCCCATCACTCTCCCGCACACCCCTCCCACCTGCACACCGCTCCCTCATCCCCCCCTCCCACCTGCACACTCTCCCTCATCCCCCCTCCCACCTGCACACTCTCCCTCATCCCCCCCTCCCACCTGCACACTTTCCCTCATCCCCCCTCCCACCTGCACACTCTCCCTCATCCGCCCCTCCCACCTGCACACTCTCCCTCATCCCCCCTCCCACCTGCACACTCTCCCACACACCCACTTTGGCCGCAGCCTTCTCGGGTAAGCCGACCCGGTCTCCAGGAGCTGCGGAACAGTCCGCTCACCTCCTCCCTGCTCAGCATTAGCCAGCACGACTGGCTGACGACTTTATATCCCAGGTGTGAACAGCGGCGGCGTGAACTGGGATCACACCATCGGGAGTTCGGCCCATCCGGCCCTGAGAATAGCGGGGGTGGCATTTTGGGTGTCTCGGGCGATTCTCCGGCCTGCGCAGCGCGGAACTCGACGGGGCCGTTCTCGCCGCTTGGGAGAATCGTGGGAGGGCGTCGGACCGGCGTCGCGGGAAACATTGGCGACCTAGGCGATTCTCCCAACCGGCGCGGGAGTGGAGAATCGCGCCCTCAAAATCCCATAATCCCAAATCTGCCTCCTCTGAATCTCCTTACGTGACTTGGAGAGTCCAGATTTTCCTGTCTTTCCTCATAACTTTGTCCACAGAAAATAGAGTAACAAGAAGTTTGTTTATAAAATGTGCATAACGGCCTTAAGTTCAGTCAATAATAATAGTTATTAGAAGTACTTATTTTTCATAAATAATATAATGCTACATGCCAGTAGAATTCTCTTTGACATAAGGTGCCAAGAAAAATTCCAAAGATTCAAGAGGAGATGGAAATCCTTTTATATTTTTACTCTAAAGCCTGAGCCATTAATAATCTGTCTAATATGCTACTATGCAATGTTGTTATTTTGACAGCTGTGCTTAAAACAAACAAACTCCCTCTAGTGTTGAAACCCTTTATGATAGCCAAATATCAACAACTTATACCAATAAAGTGCCTTTATCATAATAAAGCACACCACGATACTCCACTGGAGGGTTATAAATTAACATAGTCAATAAGAAGATGTTAGGCAGAAGACCAAAGCCTTGGTCAAAGAGATAAGTTTTATGTAGTGTCTAAAAGTGGAAAGAGAGATAGAGAACAGGAGAGTCCTTTGAGTTGGAATACTAGAACTTAGAGCCTTGGCAGTGAAAGACAGGACCAACCAATGGTGAAGTTAGGGATGATTGAAAGGCCAAAATTGGAGGGGCATCGATATCCTGGAGGATTATGGAAAGGAAAGATTGAGAGAGATTGGGAGGGGTGAGATCACAGGCTTTTAAACTCAAGGCATTGCTTAAATGAGAGCACAGCGGCGATGGGTAAACAGATTTAGTGCGAATTAGGACACAGGCAACAGGGTTTTGGATTACCTTAAATTTATGAAGAATAGAACGTGGGAGGTCAGCCTGAAGTGCATTGGAATGATCAAGTCTAGAGGTAGGTAAGGGGGCTTCCAGAAACACATGAGCTGTGGCAGGGCAGTGCTAAACTACACTACAGAGTTAGAAATAGGCAATCTTAGTAATTGCATGGATATGTAGTCCAAGGATCATCGCCAGGTCAAAGACAACTCTAAGATTGTGAACAGCCTAAGTTGCCAGGAAGAGGGATGGAGTCAATGGCGAGGCTACAGAGTTTGTGGTGAGGACTGAAGACGATGAACAGAACTTTGGAAGCCTGTAAAAGACGGGAAAAGAAGTAAATGGGCCTGGAATTTCCCAATACTGGTCAACATGCCAAATTGCTGGAAGAGCTCCACTTCTGTGTTATCTTTAAGGAGGCCAGGTCAGGTCCAAGACAGCTACCTACCTGCCTGCAAACAGCAGGCAGCCAATCGAGCTATTACGGAGCCTATTAAGGTCTCCCTTGTGCTTCCTGGAATTTTCTAGTTGACAGGTGGGCCACCAGCAGTGGCTGAAACATGGCCAGAGAAAGAAAGTGCTCGACCCTCATGATGGCAGAATGATGGTTGGGAACAGGGCGCTAGGAGGAAGAGTGTCCTGTGGGTAATCGGCACTCCGTTTCACTATTTAAGTATCCCCACCACCAGCCAACTTAGTCCCCTCCACAAGTGTGGTCTGGCAGCTGTAGCCAATTGTATTTTCAGAGATTTTAAAAGTGCTGAGATGTTGCATCCATCTTTAGGTGCTCTCTTTCCCTGCCTTACGTCCGCTGGCAGGCTGCAGTTTTCTCACTGATGGAGAACCTCTGAGGCCTTCCAGCACTGTTTTCATGCCTGTGATCCTTAATTGGAGGAAATATCAGTGTATGAACAAAACATTAGTCTTCTGAATGTTAGTTCAATTTGTACGGATGTTTGTTTACCACTATAACAAATTCTGAATTCTAAATACTGATCTGAACTGTGTTAATTGTCATGCATGCCAATTTTAATTTAAATGCGTTATGACGTAGGAACATAGGAATTAGGAGCATAAGTAGGAAATTCAGCCCTTCGAGCCTGCTCCACCATCAATCAGATCATGGCTGATCTCTTCCTGCTCTCAAATTCACCTCCCTGCGTGTTCCTATGTCCCTTCAACCCATTTTTAAAAATCAGAAATATATCAATTTCCTTCTTGAAATCATTTAATGATTCAGACTCCATCGTACTATGGGGCATCGAGTTCCACAAACTCACCACCCTCTGCAAGACATAGTTCCTCCTTATCTCAGTTTTAAATCTACCACCTCTCAGCCCATATCCGTGAACTCTCATTTTAGATTGCGCGACAAGGGGGAACATTTGATCTACGTATACTTTATCAATCCCTCTTGGCATTTTACATAAATCCATCAAATCCCCTCTCATTCTTCTAAACTCCAGCGAGTATAAGCCCAAACTGTTCAATCTCTCCTCAAACGTCAACCCTTTCATCCGTGGAATCAATCTAGTGAACCTCCTCTGAACTGCCTCCAATGCCACCACATCCTTCCTTAAATAAGGACAACGTCTCACCAACACCTTTTATAATTGCAACAACAGTCCTTTAGCAAAAAACACTAAAATTCCATTTGCCATTTTTATTAAATGCTGTACCTGCAAACGGACTTTCTGCGATTCATGAACAAAGATTCATGAACCCAGATCCCTCTGCCCAGACACATTCTGAATCTGCTTTCCATTTAGATAATAATTTGTCTTTCTTTTTTTTTGGCCAAAATGGATAACCTTACACTTATCCACATTAAACTCAATCTGCCAAATTTTGGCCCATTCTCCTAGCTCTCCTATATCCATCTGTAAACCCTTTATCTCCTCTTCACTGCCTGATTTCCCACCTATTTTAGTTTCATTCCCAAATTTTGCTACATTACACCCTGTCCCTGCTTGCAGATCATTTATGTAGATTATAAACCATTGAGTCCAGGGACTGACCCCTGTGGCATCCCACTAGTTACACTTCTCATTTATCCTTACCCTATGACTTATTTTTAGTAGCTGATATAATCATTGCCTGGGTTGAACATGGATTATTGATATTAATATCGCCAGATATATTGGGGAACAAAATCAGTCTTTAAGTATAAACACATGACACAAATTGGAAAACATCAGGGGCTAGATTCTCCACTGTCGGGATTCTTTGTTGCACCGGCAGTGTACCCACACCTGGGGATTTCCAGAAATCCCATTGACTGGCTGGCGGGGCGGAGAATCCCATTGTCGGCGGGAGTGCGCGGGACGGAGAATCCCAGCCGAGTTATTTGATAAAGAGCTCTCTCTGGTAACATTACAATTCCTGAAACAACTGGCTACTCAATTAGTCATCATCAATCAAGGTGGTGCATCAAGAAGGGAATGCTTGTAATTTACCTTTGCAAAAACAAGCCTTTTTGGCTCTTTGTTTCACGCAATGTATTGATTATATGCATTTTATTTTCATGACTACTTAATTGCTGATGACACAAACAGAAGCTTAAATACTATTGCCACTCCTGAAATGCTGACTTGGTCTGGATCAGTTGTTTGTTGAATACTTTCTTTTTGCGAAATCATCAAGTTTCCGAGCTCACGGAAATTAAACAGCATCTCATGCCGAGTGATTTAAGCCGGGTATTTCCCGGTGTTGGTAACACCGAGAATGACCCCACTATTAACAAGACTCTGCTTCATTTCTCAGCAGAATGTTCCTTGCCAAGGTCACACTTCATCCTATTCCCTGCACTAATGAGCTCTGCTCTGTTTAACTGGTACCCCAATCTCTAGACCTCCCACCGTGGCCTCCCGAACCTCCCAACTCACCAATAAGGGGTCATTGAGCCTCCCCACCTCACAATGGCAGGGCATCCTGGGCCCGATCCCCAGCATGGGTATGATGCCAACTGGGCACCTTGGCACTGTCAGCCGGACAGTGCCCCTGCCAACCTGACAATGTCAACTGGGCACCATGGCACTGCCAGGCAGGCACATGGGTGGCACTGCCAGGGTGCTCAGGTAGCACTGCCAGGATTCCAGTCTGACAGATTGCCTGGGTGGCATGAGGGGTGCCAGAGTACACCCTGCCTTGGGCTCGACCACCCAGGGGCCCCCCATCACCTGGGAGACCGCCCCCTCCCAAGTGCTGGTACACCTGGTGCCATGTTTGTGGAAACCAGTGCTAAACAGTGGCTGCTCGGTGTCCCTGAGCAAGGTCATGAGGTTCTGTGTGCTGGGTAGACCTGACGTAGATATATTCAATTGAGACTAACTGCTCACTTGAATGTGCAAATCTGGATCCTGCCCTCAATGGGCGGGGTCCAGATCACGACACCTTGCAAGACCTCATTAAATCTCGTGAGGCATGATGAGGCGGGCGCGGCGAGGCCAATAGATTGCGCGTGTGATTTTATTGTTTGTCATGCCTCTTATAATGCTATGTTCTAACAAATTTGTCAATTATGGAAAAACATAACTGTGAAGCTTTGTGCATGTCAGCGTTGTTAATTCGAACAAACAGACATATGAATTAGGAGCAGGAGTGGGCCATTTGGCACCTCCAGTCTGCTCTGTCATTTGATAAGGTCACAGCTGATCTAGTCTAACCCATAAAACCTACAGCTCCCTTGTCAATCAAGAAGCTATCTAGGCTAGCCAGAAAAATATTCAATGATTCAGCATCATTCTCTGGGGAAGAGAATTGTACAGTCTAACAACTCGCCAAGAGAAAAAGATTCTCCTAATTTCAGTCTTAAATGGGAGACCACCGGAGGGATTCTCCGTTTCTAAGACGGATGATGAGTCTGGTGTTATGACCAAAAAGGTGGAACCACCCACGCACCGATGCTCTGTCCAGTGGGGGGCTAACAGCCACTCCACATAAAGC
Source organism: Scyliorhinus torazame (assembly GCF_047496885.1). NCBI lineage: Eukaryota > Metazoa > Chordata > Chondrichthyes > Carcharhiniformes > Scyliorhinidae > Scyliorhinus > Scyliorhinus torazame. Next base: position 216,402,343 of record NC_092710.1, on the reverse strand, counting down.
CCCCGGCTTTACCTGCCGATACGGACGCAAGATGGCCCGTCGCCCAAGTGCCTAACCCCAGCCGGGGAGGCGTCTCAAACATGTCAGGAATCATCGACTGTGCCAGAATGAAGGCATTGTACACACTGCCCAGATATCAGGCACAGATATGTATGATGGCCAGCTGATGGTCACAGCCCTCATAGGGGCTGCTGTGGGTGTTGATCTGAGTGGGCCGCCAGTGGGTTGCGGCTGGGTTGGGGGGGGGGTGGCAGAGGGTGCGATGTGGGGGGGGGGGTTTTGGGGGCACCAATATGGCCGGTGTCACTATGTAGAACCAGGGGCCAAGGTTGGTGGCCAGTGAGTGCACAGCAAGGTAGCCGCGGTAATCCTGGGCACCGCCCCAGTCCCCTTGGGGTTCACCCTGGCCAATCGGCCTGTTCCCCACGCCCCCCACTCCCCGGGCCCTGGCAGGGTTACCCAACCCAGCCAGTGTCCAGCATGGCAGTCCACAGTTGCTCCGCTCTGTGTCCTACCTCCTGTCTCTCCCTCAGCAGTCACCACGCCAATTTCATGATTTTTGCAAACACAAGTGAACTGCGCCGTCGGGAACTCGGCCCATCGGAGGAGGAGAATTGTGGAGGCCCCTGAGAATACCGGGTCGGGCCCAGTAATGATATACAAATAGCGTTTACTGTACATGTGTTCCAGTACGCATTGATGGCGCTGTCGAGATTGATTTGGCGTCAAATTTGCTGCGATTTTGGCATGAAACCTATTCTCCACCTAATCGCGTTTCGCGATTTCGGCATCAGCAAATAGAACATAGAACATAGAACATTACAGCGCAGTACAGGCCCTTCGGCCCTCAATGTTGCGCCGACCTGTGAAACCACTCTAAAGCCCATCTACACTATTCCCTTATCGTCCATATGTCTATCCAATGACCATTTGAATGCCCTTAGTGTTGGTGAGTCCACTACTGTTGCAGGCAGGGCATTCCACGCCCTTACTACTCACTGAGTAAAGGACCTACCTCTGACATCTGTCTTATATCTATCTCCCCTCAACTTAAAGCTATGCCCCCTCGTGCTAGACATCACCATCCGAGGAAAAAGGATCTCACTGTCCACCCTATCCAATCCTCTGATCACCTTGTGTGCCTCAATTAAGTCACCTCTTAACCTTCTTCTCTCTAATGAAAAGAACCTCAAGTCCCTCAGCCTTTCCTCATAAGATCTTCCCTCCATACCAGGTAACATTCTGGTAAATCTCCTCTGCACCCTTTCCAATGCTTCCACATCCTTCCTATAATGCGGAGACCAGAATTGCACGCAATACTCCAAATGCGGCCGCTCCAGAGTTTTGTACAGCTGCAACATGACCTCATGGCTCCGAAACTCAATCCCTCTACCAATAAAAGCTAACACACCATACGCCTTCTTAACAACCCTCTCAACCTGGGTGGCAACTTTCAGGGATCTATGTACATGGACACCGAGATCTCTCTGCTCATCCACACTGCCAAGAATCTTACCATTAGCCCAGTACTCTGTCTTCCTGTTATTCCGTCCAAAATGAATCACCTCACACTTTTCTGCATTAAACTCCATTTGCTACCTCTCAGCCCAGCGCTGCAGCTTATCTATGTCACTCTGTAACTTGTAACATCCTTCCCCACTGTCCACAACTCCACCGACTTTAGTGTCATCTGCAAATTTACCATCCAGGTCATTTATAAAAATGACAAACAGCAGTGGCCCCAAAACAGATCCTTGTGGTACACCACTAGTAACTGGACTCCAGTCTGAACATTTCCCATCAACCACCACCCTTTGTCTTCTTCCAGCTAGCCAATTTCTGATCCAAACTGCTAAATCACCCTGAATCCCATACCTCCGTATTTTCTGCAGTAGCCTACTGTGGGGAACCTTATCAAACGCTTTACTGAAATCCATATACACCACATCAACTGCTTTACCCTCATCCACCTGTTTGGTCACCTTCTCAAAGAACTCAATAAGGTTTGTGAGGAACGACCTACCCTTCACAAAACCATGTTGACTATCTCTAATCGAATTATTCCTTTCCAGATGATTATACATCCTATCTCTTATAAACCTTTCCAAGATTTTGCCCACAACAGAAGTAAGGCTCACTGGTCTATAGTTACCGGGGTTGTCTCTACTCCCCTTCTTGAACAAGGGAACAACATTTGCAATCCTCCAGTCTTCTGGCACTATTCCTGTAGACAAAGATGACTTAAAGATCAAAGCCAAAGGCTCAGCAATCTCCTCCCTAGCTTCCCAGAGAATCCTAGGATGAATCCCATCCGGCCCAGGGGATTTATCTATTTTCACACTTTCCAGAATTGCTAACACCTCCTCCTTATGAACCTCAAGCCCTTCTAGTCTAGTAGCCTGAATCTCAGTATTCTCCTCGACAACATCGTCTTTTTCCTGTGTGAATACTGACAAAAAATATTCATTTAGCACCTCTCCTATCTCCTCAGACTCCAAGCACAACTTCCCACTACTGTCCTTGACTGGCCCTACTCCTACCCTAGTCATTAGTTTATTCCTGACATATCTATAGAAAGCTTTAGGGTTATCCTTGATCCCACCTGCCAAAGACTTCTCATGTCCCCTCCTGGCTCTTCTTAGCTCTCTCTTTAGGTCCTTCCTAGCTAACTTGTTACTCTCGAGCGCATAAGCCTCCTTCTTCCTCTTGACAAGTGTTTCGACTGCTTTAGTAAACCACAGTTCCCTTGCTCGCCCACTTCCTCCCTGCCTGACAGGTACATACTTATCAAGGAAACGCAGTAGCTGTTCCTTGAACAAGCTCCACATTTCCGTTGCGCCCATCCCCTGCAGTTTTCCTTTCCATCTGATGCATCCTAAGTCTTGCCTCATCGCATCATAATTGCCTTTCCCCCAGATATAACTCTTGCCCTGCAGTATATACCTAGCCCTTTCCATCACTAAAGTAAAAGTAATTGAATTGTTGTCACTATCACCAAAGTGCTCACCTACCTCCAAATCTAACACCTGTCCTGGTTCAGTATCCAGTACCAAATCCAATATGGCCTCGCCTCTCGTTGGCCTATCTCCATACTGTGTCAGGAAACCCTCCTGCACACATTGGACAAAAACGGACCCATCTAAAGTGCTCGAACTATAGCGTTTCCAGTCAATAATTGGAAAGTTAAAGTCCCCCATAACAACTACCCTGTTGCTTTCGCTCCTATACAGAATCATCTTTGCAATCCTTTCCTCTACATCTCTGGAACTTTTCGGAGGCCTATAGAAAACCCCTAACAGGGTGGCCACTCCTTTCCTGTTTCTAACCTCAGCCCATACTACCTCAGTAGACGAGTCCTCATCATACGTCCTTTCTGCCACCGTAATACTGTCCTTGACTAACAATGCCACCCCTCCCCCTCTTTTACCACCTTCCCTGAGCTTACTGAAATATCTAAACCCCGGCACCTGCAACAACCATTCCTGTCCCTGCTCTATCCATGTCTCCGAAATGGCCACAACATCGAAGTCCCAGGTACCAACCCATGCTGCAAGTTCACCCACCTTATTCCGGATGCCCCTGGCATTGAAGAAGACACACTTTAAACCACCTTCCTGCCTGCCGGTACACTCCTGCAACTTTAAAACCTTACTCATGACCTCACTACTCTCAACCTCCTTGATACTGGAGCTACAATTCAGGTTCCCAAGCCCCTGCTGAACCAGTTTAAACCTTCCCGAAGAGCATTACCAAATTTCCCCCCCAGGATATTGGTACCCCTCTGGTCCAGGTGTAGACCATCCCGTTTGTCGAGGCCCCACTGACCCCAGAATGAGCCCCAAATATCCAGAAATCTGAAACCCTCCCTCCTGCACCATCCCTGTAGCCACGTGTTCAACTCCTGTCTCTCCCTATTCCTCGTCTCGCTATCACGTGGCACGGGTAACAACCCAGAGATAATAACTCTGTTTGTCCTAGATCTAAGTTTCCACCCTAGCTCCCTGAATTCCTGCCTTACATCCCAATCCCTTTTCCTACCTATGTCGTTGGTACCTATGCGGACCACGACTTGGGGCTGCTCCCCCTTCCCCTTAAGGATCCTGAAAACACGATCCAAGACATCACGCACCCTGGCACCTGGGAGGCAACACACCAACCACGAGTCTCTCTGGTTCCCACAGAATCTCCTATCTATCCCCCTAACTATGGAGTCTCCAATTTCTGAGCAACAGGGACAGACTCTGTGCTAGAGACCTGTACCCCATGGCTTACCTCTGGTAAGTCCCCCCCCCCAACAGTATCCAAAGCGGTATACTTGTTACTAAGGGGAATGACCACAGGGGATCCCTGTACTGACTGCTTCCTCCCAGCTCCTCTCACCGTCACCCATCTGGGAGGTGAGTAGTTAGTTTAAAAGCACTTACCTTTACAGGAGCAGCCCATTGGATTTCGGCGGCAGCGGTGCGCAGGGGCCTTCTTGGAGGTGAGTAGTGAGTTTAAGAACCTTACCTTTACAGGAGCAGCCCTTTGGATTTCGGAGGCAGCGGTGCGCAGGGGCCTTCTGGGAGGTGAGTAGTTAGTTTAAAAGCACTTACCTTTACAGGAGCAGCCCATTGGATTTCGGCGGCAGCGGTGCGCAGGGGCCTTCTTGGAGGTGAGTAGTGAGTTTAAGAACCTTACCTTTACAGGAGCAGCCCTTTGGATTTCGGCGGCAGCGGTGCGCAGGGGCCTTCTGGGAGGTGAGTAGTTAGTTTAAAAGCACTTACCTTTACAGGAGCAGCCCATTGGATTTCGGCGGCAGCGGTGCGCAGGGGCCTTCTTGGAGGTGAGTAGTGAGTTTAAGAACCTTACCTTTACAGGAGCAGCCCTTTGGATTTCGGAGGCAGCGGTGCGCAGGGGCCTTCTGGGAGGTGAGTAGTTAGTTTAAAAGCACTTACCTTTACAGGAGCAGCCCATTGGATTTCGGCGGGAACCGGAAGTTCGACCTCTGGCAAGTCCCCCCCCCCCCCCCCCCCCCAATAAATTCTGGTGGAGAGGAAACCCGAGACACTACACGTGTAGTGTCTCCCACCCACCCTCCTCCTCTAACCTAATAATAAGACCCATTGGTGTAAGGTAAGTGCCATATTATATTATATATTATTAGCATTGTGCAGGCCAAGGATTGGAGGTGGAGGAGCAGTCTCTGTCAGCGAGAGAACCTGAGAACATCTCAGAAGGTAAGCAAGTGATTTTTACTTTTATACCTTTTTTCAAATTGTGTGTGTCGGGGGGGACAGAAAAGCTGTGACCTGAGTGGCTGGTTGGGATTCTAACCTAATTTTTTTTTTTTGACTATTTGGGAACTAATTAAACATAATAACTTAATTATAATTTAGAGGATATCTAAGCCAGAGATCGGAGGATATTATAGTTAGCTATCGCATTTCTATTAGAAATCTAGTGCTAGGAAACAGATAGTTGACAGTAACTTTGTAATTTAAAAAAAAAGTATTTATTAAAAAAAAAAGACAAATTTTAATTTTAATTAATTGACGCAATGTCAGTTAGAGGGGTGCTGTGCTCTGACTGTGAGATGTGGCAGGTCCGGGAGGCTTCCAGCGTCCTGGATGGCTTCATCTGCAGAAAGTGCACCCAACTGCAGCTCCTCACAGACCGCATGGTTCGGTTGGAGCAGCAATTGGATGCACTTAGGAGCATGCAGGTGGCGGAAAGCGTCATAGATCGCAGTTATGTAAGTGTGGTCACACCCAAGGTGCAGGCAGAGAAATGGGTGACCACCAGAAAGGGCAGGCAGTCAGTGCAGGAATCCCCTGTGGTTGTCCCCCTCTCGAACAGATATACCCCTTTGGATACTGTCGGGGGGGATAGCCTATCAGGGGAAAACAGCAGCAGCCAGAGCAGTGGCACCACGGCTGGCTCTGATGTTCAGAAGGGAGGGTCAAAGCGCAGAAGAGTAATAGTTATAGGGGACTCTATAGTCAGGGGAACAGATAGGCGCTTCTGTGGACGTGAAAGAGACTCCAGGATGGTATGTTGCCTCCCTGGTGCCAGGGTCCAGGATGTCTCCGAACGGGTAGAGGGAATCCTGAAGGGGGAGGGCAAACAGGTAGAGGTCGTTGTACATATTGGTACTAACGACATAGGCAGGAAGAGGCATGAGGTCCTGCAGCAGGAGTTCAGGGAGCTAGGCAGAAAGTTAAAAGACAGGACCTCGAGGGTTGTAATCTCGGGATTACTCCCTGTGCCACGTGCCAGTGAGGCTAGAAATAGGAAGATAGAGCAGACAAACACGTGGCTAAACAGCTGGTGTAGGAGGGAGGGTTTCGCTTATCTGGACCACTGGGAGCTCTTCCGGGGCAGGTGTGACCTGTATAAGATGGACGGGTTGCATCTAAACCGGAGAGGCATAAATATCCTGGCCGCGAGATTTGCTAGTGTCACACGGGAGGGTTTAAACTAGTATGGCAGGGGGGTGGGCACGGGAGCAATAGGTCAGAAGGTGAGAGCGTTGAGGGAGAACTAGGGAATATGGACAGTGTGGCTCTGAGGCAGAGCAGACGGGGAGAAGTTGCTGAACACAGCGGGTCTGGTGGCCTGAAGTGCATATGTTTTAATGCAAGGAGCATTACGGGTAAGGCAGATGAACTTAGAGCTTGGATTACTACTTGGAACTATGATGTTGTTGCCATTACAGAGACCTGGTTGAGGGAAGGGCAGGATTGGCAGCTAAACGTTCCAGGTTTTAGATGTTTCAGGCGGGATAGAGGGGGATGTAAAAGGGGAGGCGGAGTTGCGCTACTTGTTCAGGAGAGTATCACAGCTATACAGCGAGAGGACACCTCAGAGGGCAGTGAGGCTATATGGGTAGAGATCAGGAATAAGAAGGGTGCAGTCACAATGTTGGGGGTATACTACAGGCCTCCCAACAGCCAGCGGGAGATAGAGGAGCAGATAGGTAGACAGATTTTGGAAAAGAGTAAAAACAACAGGGTTGTGGTGATGGGAGACTTCAACTTCCCCAATATTGACTGGGACTCACTTAGTGCCAGGGGCTTAGACGGGGCAGAGTTTGTAAGGAGCATCCAGGAGGGCTTCTTAAAACAATATGTAAACAGTCCAACTAGGGAAGAGGCGGTACTGGACCTGGTATTGGGGAATGAGCCCGGCCAGGTGGTAGATGTTTCAGTAGGGGAGCATTTCGGTAACAGTGACCACAATTCAGTAAGTTTTAAAGTACTGGTGGACAAGGATAAGAGTGGTCCGAGGATGAATGTGCTAAATTGGGGGAAGGCTAATTATAACAATATTAGGCGGGAACTGAAGAGCATAGATTGGGGGCGGATGTTTGAGGGCAAATCAACATCTGACATGTGGGAGGCTTTCAAGTGTCAGTTGATAGGAATACAGGACAGGCATGTTCCTGTGAGGAAGAAAGACAAATACGGCAATTTTCGGGAACCTTGGATGACGAATGATATTGTAGGCCTCGTCAAAAAGAAAAAGGAGGCATTTGTCAGGGCTAAAAGGCTGGGAACAGACGAAGCCTGTGTGGCATATAAGGAAAGTAGGAAGGAACTTAAGCAGGGAGTCAGGAGGGCTAGAAGGGGTCATGAAAAGTCATTGGCAAATAGGGTTAAGGAAAATCCCAAGGCTTTTTACACTTACATAAAAAGCAAGAGGGTAGCCAGGGAAAGGGTTGGCCCACTGAAGGATAGGCAAGGGAATCTATGTGTGGAGCCAGAGGAAATGGGCGAGGTACTAAATGAATACTTTGCATCAGTATTCACCAAAGAGAAGGAATTGGTAGATGTTGAGTCTGGAGAAGGGGGTGTAGATAGCCTGGGTCACATTGTGATCCAAAAAGACGAGGTGTTGGGTGTCTTAAAAAATATTAAGGTAGATAAGTCCCCAGGGCCGGATGGGATCTACCCCAGAATACTGAAGGAGGCTGGAGAGGAAATTGCTGAGGCCTTGACAGAAATCTTTGGATCCTCGCTGTCTTCAGGGGATGTCCCGGAGGACTGGAGAATAGCCAATGTTGTTCCTCTGTTTAAGAAGGGTGGCAGGGATAATCCCGGGAACTACAGGCCGGTGAGCCTTACTTCAGTGGTAGGGAAATTACTGGAGAGAATTCTTCGAGACAGGATCTACTCCCATTTGGAAGCAAATGGACGTATTAGTGAGAGGCAGCACGGTTTTGTGAAGGGGAGGTCGTGTCTCACTAACTTGATAGAGTTTTTCGAGGAGGTCACTAAGATGATTGATGCAGGTAGGGCAGTAGATGTTGTCTATATGGACTTCAGTAAGGCCTTTGACAAGGTCCCTCATGGTAGACTAGTACAAAAGGTGAAGTCACACGGGATCAGGGGTGAACTGGCAAGGTGGATACAGAACTGGCTAGGCCATAGAAGGCAGAGGGTAGCAATGGAGGGATGCTTTTCTAATTGGAGGGCTGTGACCAGTGGTGTTCCACAGGGATCAGTGCTGGGACCTTTGCTCTTTGTAGTATATATAAATGATTTGGAGGAAAATGTAACTGGTCTGATTAGTAAGTTTGCAGACGACACAAAGGTTGGTGGAATTGCGGATAGCGATGAGGACTGTCTGAGGATACAGCAGGATTTAGATTGTCTGGAGACTTGGGCGGAGAGATGGCAGATGGAGTTTAACCTGGACAAATGTGAGGTAATGCATTTTGGAAGGGCTAATGCAGGTAGGGAATATACAGTGAATGGTAGAACCCTCAAGAGTATTGAAAGTCAAAGAGATCTAGGAGTACAGGTCCACAGATCACTGAAAGGGGCTACACAGGTGGAGAAGGTAGTCAAGAAGGCATACGGCATGCTTGCCTTCATTGGCCGGGGCATTGAGTATAAGAATTGGCAAGTCATGTTGCAGCTGTATAGAACCTTAGTTAGGCCACACTTGGAGTATAGTGTTCAATTCTGGTCGCCACACTACCAGAAGGATGTGGAGGCTTTAGAGAGGGTGCAGAAGAGATTTACCAGAATGTTGCCTGCTTTGGAGGGCATAAGCTATGAGGAGCGATTGAATAAACTCGGTTTGTTCTCACTGGAACGAAGGAGGTTGAGGGGCGACCTGATAGAGGTATACAAAATTATGAGGGGCATAGACAGAGTGGATAGTCAGAGGCTTTTCCCCAGGGTAGAGGGGTCAATTACTAGGGGGCATAGGTTTAAGGTGAGAGGGGCAAAGTTTAGAGTAGATGTACGAGGCAAGTTTTTTACGCAGAGGGTAGTGGGTGCCTGGAACTCACTACCGGAGGAGGTAGTGGAGGCAGGGACGATAGGGACATTTAAGGGGCATCTTGACAAATATATGAATAGGATGGGAATAGAAGGATACGGACCCAGGAAGTGTAGAAGATTGTAGTTTAGTCGGGCAGTATGGTCGGCACGGGCTTGGAGGGCCGAAGGGCCTGTTCCTGTGCTGTACATTTCTTTGTTCTTTGTTCTTTGTTTATTCTTCAGAGTAACTACATTCCTGAAGCTTCTATCTATGACCACCTCTGCCTCCCGAATGAACCGAAGTTCATCCAGCTCCAGTTCCAGTTCCCTAACGCGGTTTCTGAGGAGCTGGAGATGGGTGCATTTCCCACAGATGAAATCAGCAGGGACACTGATGGCATCCCTCACCTCAAACATTCTGCAGGAGGAACATTGCACTACCTTCCCTGCCATCCACTCTAGATAAAAAAAAAGAAAAAGAAAGAAAGAGCTTACCTGTTATTCACTCCCCTCACTCAGCAACCTCTGCGCCCCGCACGATAACACCTGAGGGAAAATAAAAGAAAAACTACTTACCAGTCACCAGCCAATCCCTTACCTGCAGGCTGTGATGTCAGGGTTCAACTTCTTTTTACTTCTACCTGCTCTCGAGCCTTCCTCTTGATCTTTACCGCGGTTGCTTTTTTTTTTGGTTAGAGGAGGGGGAAGGGAGGGAAACACTGAAGAAGTGTTTTGGGTCGAAGTGTCACTTGACAACAGCTCCTCCACAAACCACCTTCAAGTTAGGGTGAGCACACGGACGTATGCAAATTTCCCCCACAACAGCCAATCAGCAGCTCCACTCTACTGCTTTCTGCTGGATGAATGGAGAATCCTCCCTCCCTTATTTTTAATTTGTGTCTCCTGGTTCTAGTCTCTCTCATCTGAGGATTTTATTAGTTTCAATAAGATTGCTTCTCATTTTTCTGAACTCCAATAGTCCAGGCCCAACCTGTCCAACCCTTTCCTCATAAGACAGTCCATAATTGCAGGAGTTAGAATTCTATAACACTGTTAAGCATTTTTATGTGAAGTGCTTCATCGGTCAAGCCTGGACAAATCCTTTGTTGTACCTAATTCAAATGATTGGTTATTATATTGAAACACTGGACCAGATTTTCCTGGTTGGGTTATGATCCCGACATAGGCCTCAATTTTAGATTGGGAACCCATATGTAGCTGTGGCAGGTTTTCAGTCATGATCTTCCTGGAGGTGGTCAAAGAAAAATTTGCCTCTGTGAGTTCCATTCTGATTAAGTGTGCCTAGCAGACCAAATGAGCTGGAGGACTAATCAATGCCAGGCAAGCAGTTGGAAAGGTGGGTGCTGGTGAGGCAGGCAGTTGAGCACAAGGTTGCCTCAACATGGAGACACCACAACTGTCTGCAGGGAAATTATCAAATAGAGTGGAGGGGGTATTTTTCTGCAGAGATAGTGATGGACAAGGTTGTAGCTTTGATCCAAGGCGGCCCATTATTAAGGCATGGAGCCTCTGGCAACCCGTCTTACCATTAAGTCGCTGCCTCTAATGAACTGGCAGCCTCTGCAGTTGTAGGGGAGAGGGCAGTTCAAAAACTACCATTGCCACCTCAAAATTGCTTCTAAGTGGGACCTAGTTATTATTATTGTTCTAATTGGCTGCCCTCCTCCATGGAGTTGGCAGCCGTGCCTGATCCCAAACCACCTGCGGAAATTGCCAAGGAGGTAGGAATGCATTGGCAAACTGTTCCAACGTATCTCTCCTCTATTTTGCCAGATCCCTCCGACTTCAAAACCCATTTTCACAGGGCAGGAAAATTTTAGAGTGCAATTATGCTTTCTCTCTTCGTAGGGCTGTTTGACCTGCTGAATGTTTCCAGCATTTTCTGTTTTTATTTCTTCTCCTATACTTTCACAGCCAGCCTCATAAGGGAACAGCTGTTTATTCATAAGTGCACGTTGCTTAATAGAATGATTGATGACACCTATCACTTTGATAAAATGATTGACGACTCCCTCCATCACTTGACTGACGATTGGTTGGAGACTGATAGGCCAATAATTGGCCAGGTTAGATATGTCTTGCTTTTTGAAGATCAGACTCACTCGCATGGACCTTTTTTAAGTAAATACTTGTGTTTTAGCTACATTGGAAATCTGCACTATTAGGGGCGACTGATAGATCTTCAGCAGGACATTATTGGGGCGCACAGCCTCCAATCTACTTAGCCATTTCTCAATGTCGCGTTGAGTGAACTGAGTTGGCTAGACAATGATAATAGTGCAGAGTAGGATCATCAATAGGGCATCTTTGACTGAAGATATGCAAAACGTCAGCCTTGTCTTTTACATTCATGTGTTAGTATCAATTTGGCAGTGAAAGGGGAGATTCATAGTGTTGCTTCCTTCTGTTAGTTTCCTGATTACCCACAAGCATTCTTGATTCAATGTGATAGAATTGCAAGATAGAGCTCAAAACCATCCAGGACAAAGCAGACCGCTTGATTGCTCCCCTTTCCACAAACATTCAAACCCTCCACCACCAATGAGCAGTGGCAGCCATGTGTACCATCTACAAGATGCATTGCAGTACAGTAACTGATTAAGGTTCCTTAGACAGCACCTTCCAAACCCATGACTACTACCATCCAGAAGCAAATACCTGGGAACCCCACTACCTGGAGGTTCCCGTCCAAGTCACTCACCACCTTAACTTGGAAATATATCACCGTTCCTTCACTGTCGCTGGGGAAACATCCTGGAACTCAAGGATTTGTACCTATACCTACACCTCAAGGATTGCAGTGTTATCATAGATAGAATTTACAGTGCAGAAGGAGGCCATTTGGCCCATCGAGTCTGCACCGGCTCTTGGAAAGAGCACCCTACCCACAGTCAACACCTCCACCCTATCCCCATAACCCAGTAACCCCACCCAACACTAAGGGCAATTTTGGACACTAAGGGCAATTTATCATGGCCAATCCACCTAACCTGCACATCTTTGGACTGTGTGAGGAAACCGGAGCACCCGGAGGAAACCCACGCACACACGGGGAGGATGTGCAGACTCCGCACAGACAGTGACCCAAGCCAGAATCGAACCTGGGGCCCTGGACCTGTGAAGCAATTGTGCTATCCACAATGCTACCATGCTGCCCTTAAGAAGGCAAGAAGGCAACACACCACCATCTTCCGAAGGGCAACTAGGGATAGGCAATAAATGCTGGCCCAACCAGCGACGCCCACATCCGTAAATTAATTTATAAAAAGAATTTCCTGTGATCCGCAGGTTGCGGAATCACTCAACCCTGACTTAGATTCTGGATTTTTAATGCTTATCCTGCAGGTAGCGGCTTACAGTGGCTTCATTTGTTGTTGATTTACTTTGGAATGCACCAATATTGATGCTTCTTCATGCCCTTCTGCATTTCCCATTGTTCCAAGGTTTGTTTAATAAATGGCAAAGACATGACCAGAGCAGAATAGCACACAAGGCAGATTGGGAGTGAAGCAGCATGAAAAGAGGCCAGGAGCCAATTGGAGCTGTGTGTTGTTGGAGGTCAGGGTTGGAACAGAGCATTGTAAAAGAAGAGGCCGGGAGAAGAGTGGAACAGATTGGAAGGAGTGGTTGAGAGTGGAGTGGAGCCGTGTAAAAGGTGAGACCAGGAGTGGAGAGAGCAATGGAAAAGCAGTGGGATGGAGAAATGGAGAATGTGAGGCTGGGAGCTTGGTACTGTAAAGTAGTGGAATGGAGCAGCATAGAAAGAGTGAAATATGAGCAGTGTGAAAGGAGTGCCCGATAAAAGACTGTCTCACTGGCTGTGAGTCTGACCCAAATAGGAGGGCAAAAGAATCACAAAGTGAATTCACTGTTCAAGGAGTGATGTGGAGTGAGTATACAGTAAACATTTAATTTAATGTTATATGTTTTAATCAATCAACTCTAACGTATGGTTTGACAAATTCATTAGTATAAAAACTAAAGACAATTTGGTAATTGATCATACAATTGCAACCAATGTTTAATTAATTAATCAGATTTAGGGGATACTGATAAAATTAAATATTGAAGTGTTTGAACTTTTGATATTATTTATAATAGGAGTTAAGTAAAAACCTTCAAGCTGTCCTCTCGTAAAATAAAGTGATATCAGCACAAGGAAAGCAGCAGTTTGTTGAGTAGCTGCTGAGTATTTAACTCTGAAATGTATTTCTGTTAAGTCAGTTGATAGTCTATTATATAGAGGAATGGCAGAGTATCTTAGTTCCATGGCATGCACATCCTGTTCAACGTGGGAACTCTAGGACATGAGACCGTCTTCAGCTGGAACAGTTCAAGGTGGGGTTTGAAGCTCGAGAAGCAGCTAGAATCACTTTGATCTACCTGCAAGGCATAGTTCTGTGGATAGCATATTTCTAGATGTGGTCACTCCACAGTTTAAGTGTAGAGGTAAAGATGGAATGTGTGATCATTAGGCAATCAAAGAGGACTAGGAAAGCTGGTAGTGTTGTGGTATTATTACAGGACTAGAAATCCAGAGACCAAGAGTAATGCTCTGGGGGCCTCGGTTCAAATCCCACCACAGCAGATGGTGAAACTTGAATTCCATTGTTGATTGTTGTTAAACACAAAATCTGGTTTGGGAAGGAAATTTGCCACTCCAGACCCAGAGCTATGTGATTAGCTTGTAAATGCCCTCAGTTCAAGGGAAATTAGGGATGGGCAAGAAATGTTAACCCAACCAGCAACACCCACATTCCATGAATGAATTATCCCATGAATGAATTTTAAAACGGTAGGTATTACAAGAGTACTCCCAGTGTGTCTTGCTCTTTAACTGATGCAACCACATACACAGCATCATATCTGGCTCAGCTGTACAATGGTGCAGGGGAAAGATTGTGAAGGCAATCGTTAAAGATGATTTGTGAAGGGAGCAGACAGACGTTTCTGTGGCTACTGATGTGAATCTCGGATGGTGTCTTGCTCCCAAATTTAAAGATGTAGTTGAACGGCTGCAGAGCACTCAGTGGGTGGCGGTATAGAGCCAGCGGTCCATATCGGCACCAGTGACAGATGTAAAATTAGAGATGAATATCCTTTAGGCATATTTTATGGAGCTAGGAATGAGTCTAGTAAGCAGGATATCAAAGATAGTAATTTCTGGATTACTGCTGGTGTTAGTTGCTGGTACATATAGACAAAAGGAGATAGAGGAGATAAATCTGTGGTGAGAGAAATGGTACAAGAGGAAGAACTGTAGATTTTTAACTGATATTAGGATCAGTTGTTGGGGAGATGGGATGTGAACAGGCCGGATAGGTTGCAACTAAACAGGGACAAATGTCCATGTGGGACAGTTTGCTTGTGCTTTTGAGCACAGTTTAAACCAAATTATCAGGGAAACTGAAATCAGGATTTAACATTAGAAAGGAAAAACAAGTTCCACAAAAAGATTGTTCACTGTCCCTTATTTCGAGGATGATATCTGCTCAAGAAGAGAAAACACAGAACGGTGGCACAGTGGTTAGCACTGCTGCCTCACGGTTCCAGGGACCCGGGTTTGATTCTGACCTCGGGTGCCTGTTGTGCTGTGTCTGCACATTCTCCCCGTGTCTGCGTGGGTTTCCTCCGGGTGCCCTGGTTTCCTCCCACAGTCCAAAGATGTACAGGTTAGGTGGATTGGATATGTTAAATTGCCTCTACAAGGAATTACAAGATGTGGGATTGGGTATGGGTTAGGTTGCTTTTTCAGAGGGTCGGTGCAGACTCAATGGACCAAATGCCCTCCTTCTGCACTGTAGGGATTCTATGAGTCTAGAGTAGAAATAGTAAAGTATTAGGTGGGATCAAAGGAAGTGTGGACGTAATAAAGTCCAAACTACGTTTACTGTGTGTGTCTGTTTATGAACGGAGTGTGGTAAATAGGGTTGGTGAACTGTAGGTGCAAATAGATACAGAGGAACATGGTCTTGTGGCAAACAGAGATCTCGCTCCTAAAAAGGGACCAAATACTAAATATTCCTGGACATAATGGGCGGGATTCTCCGAAATGGAGGCAGAGTGTTGGCGCCGTCGAGGTTCACGACGGCGCGAAACGGCCCCTATCCCGACCGATTCAGGGCCCGATAATGGGCCAGGAGCGGCGCCACGTTATTTACGCGCGCCAGGCCTTGGCGCCGCGTAAAGGCGGCGCCGCAGACATAACGCGGCCGGCGCTGCATAACTGCCGTCACCCGCGCATGCGCGGGTTGGCCGGCGCCAACCCGCGCATGCGTAATTGCCGTCCTCTCCGAGTCCGCCCCGCAAGAAGATGTCTGACGGATCTTGCAGGGCTGCGGAAGAAAGGTGGTCCTCCTTTAGAGAGGCCGGCCCAACGATCGGTGGGCACCGATCGCAGGCCAGACCCCATTTGAGGCTCCCACCGGGGCAGGATTCCCCCCCCCCCCCCCCCCGCAGGCCGCCCCCCCAGCGTTCCCACGCTGTTCCCGCTGGCAGCGACCAGGTGTGGACAGCGCCGGGGGGAGCCCGCCATTTTGGGCAGGCCGCTCGGCCCATCTGGCACTGAGAATCGCGGGGGTACCGGTGAATCGCCATTTTGGCTGTCTCGGGTGATTCACTGCACCGCGCCGCGCAAAACGCGATTGTGCCGATCTGGCCGCTTCCGTGAATCGCGGGAGGGCGTTGGACCGGCGTCGTGGGAAAATTTGGCGACCCAGACGATTCTCCCAACCGGCGTGGGAGCGGAGAATCGCGCCCAATGTGTTCAAGAAAAATAAGGAAGAAAAGCAATGAGGAGGGGTGGAATTAATCATTAAAGAAATTATTAAAGGACTGAAAAGAAAGTAGAATCTTAGAAGCCCTACAGTACAGAAGGAGGCCATTCAACCCATCGAGTCTGCACCATCCTTCCAAAAGAGCACTCCAATAGGCCTACTCTTCTGCCCTATCCCCGTAACCCCACGTAACCTTTGGACACTAAGTGGTAATTTAGCACGGCTAATCCACCTAACCTGCACATCTTTCGACTGTGGGAGGAAACCAGAGCACCCGGAGAAAACCCACGCAGACTTGGGGAGAGTGTGCACACTCGAAAATATGCCCTAGAGGGGTCAAAGACAGAATAAACAGGAGATGCTATAGGCTACCAATTGGAAGAAAACTGCATTGAAATTACAACGAGGTACAAAAACTATAGAATAGTTATACTGGAGTGTTAATTAGCCGAATACAGGCCTGGGACAATAATAATGTGAAGGACCAAGTGGGGAAGTGTTTCTGAGTGGTGTACTGGCAAATTTTCTTGATATGTGTGTGTTGTAGACAAAGACTCCACGAGAGGCCAGGCTGAAAGGGTACAACTCACTTTATTCCACACTAGTCACAATAATCCTCCACTCCACTCGCCACAGGATCTCCTTCCTCAAACTGCTTCCAGGTCGGGGTTTATATTCTGTGGAGTGCTCCTCCAATTAGGAGGGAGCTCCGCCCCCTAGTCACCTGAGTAACTCATTCTCAGGCGTGTAGGAGGGGAAGATGATGTTATACATCTGTCCCTGAAGGAGGTCGTAACACCCCTTATCTCCCAAAGTCCAGAGAAATGTCCACATCCTCAGGGGGAGGGTTCCGCGGTCGCTTGGTTTGCGGGTGGAGTTCCGCGGTGGTACAGCCAGTCCTGGAGGTGCGGAGTGTACTGGGATCTGCCGCTTCTGCAAAGAACGCCGCAGCTGGCATGGCCCAGCCAGTAAGGCTGCTGTTACAAGTGGTGCCGGCGTGTCGTTGCTGGGCGGTCCAATGTCTGTATCGGAATTCGACTCGCTGCCTACACCATCGCTGGCCCGATCCATGCGTCACAGGTCCCCCGGTGTCTCAATGGTCAACAGGAGGCAGAACAGGCGGGTGGGGTCCAAGTTCCCCACTGATCTCGGGGCTCTTCCTTTGCCGTACGGGGGATGGTGTCAAGTCCTTCGTGTGGCCTCCGGGCCACGCGCTGGTGGTTCCTGGTCGCATCACTGTAAGTGGTGTGGTGGGTGGCATGGTGGCACAGTGGTTAGCACTGCTGCCTAAGGCACTGAGGATCTGGGTTCAATCCCGGCCCCGGGTCACTGTGTCAGTTTGCACATTCTCCCCGTGTTTGCATTGGTTTCACCCCCACAACCTAAAGATGTGCAGGGTAGGTGGATTGGCCACGCTAAATTGCCCCTTAATTGGACAAAATGAATTGGGTACTCTAAATTTTTTTTTAAACGTTCTTAGTTAGCCATGGATAACGGGTAACAGGTAACGGTCAAGGGAGGGATACCCAGTTCACACTCAAGTTTATAATCCCCACAGAGCCGCAACAACCCATCCGGCTTCAACGCATGGACCCCAGGCACGGCCCAATCAGCATTGTGGACAGGGTGAACAATCCCCAGCTGCTCCAAACTGTCCAATTTCTGGTCTACCTTGGCACGAAGTGCATACGGCACAGGGCGTTCCATACTGCCACCTGGGAGCGCTGAGTCAGGGAAATTTACTTAATTGTTTGTTGGGTTTCTTGTGGTTGCTCTATATTTTGTCTTGTTTTTCTGTACCGGGAGTTCTCTCTCTCGCTCTCCCGCCATGCCCTGTATCAGTGGGTCCTTTTCCGGTGGTTTGCTCTACTCATTTGGGTGCCTTTCCACCGATGTGGGGCTGCCGTTACGGCAGGGTATCGGTATGTCCTCTTCCGGTGGTCTGCGATGCTCGTTTGGGCTCCTTTCCAGCGCTGTGGGGCTACCGCAGTGGAGGTGGGGGAAAGGTGGCCACATGCTGGCTTTGCAGCTGGTGGTTTGTTTACAGGAACTGTTTTGCGTTGAACTGCCCCTCCTCTTGGGAGGGGAGGGGAGGGAGTGTTTTCTCTCGCTCTCTCCAGGTGCCCTGCACCCGTGTGCTACTTTCCAGTGATCAGTGCTGCTCTTTTGGGTTCCTTTCCACTGATGTGGGGCTATCATTTGCGGCCGGGGGGGAGGGGGGGGGGGGGCGCTGCGGGGAATGCTCTGTGCTGGCATTAGAGCTGGCGACTTTTTATTATTTTGGTGTCTACAAATATTTTTCGCATATTACTGATTTTCGTGACTGCTTTTAGCATGTTACTGATTGCTTTGTATTCTTGGGTTGTCAATAAACTTAAAATATCTGTTGGAGAGGAATCCTTTTCTGAACCCCTGCTGCTTCTGGGTGTAACCCTGCTTCTGGACCTGGTGTGTTATTCTGTACGCTGGCTGCCTATTCCGGACTTTGAATCCTGGACTATGGCAAGGGAGAACGGTGCTATGCCCGGTTGAATGGAGGGCAGGAGGTGCCTGTTGCTGTTGCCAATTGCTTGGAAGATAGAGAGAGGAGAGTGCTTGTCTGCAGTTGCTACGCATTGGTCTTGTACTTGTTACTGGCTGCCTTTTTGTTTGTGGGAGTGGAACACGGGGTGGATTTTGGTTAGCCTGCTGCCAGGTTGAAAGTGGAGAAAAACAGACTTGCTTTTGCAGTTTTGGACTGGATGGTGTCTGGGGACTGGATGCCGGAACTGTGCGAGCAGCAGGGCAGTGGCCCAATGTGTACTGCTTGTACTGATCTCGGTTTTGTTTTATTGTTGGGGGATTGTAAGGTTATTATTGTATTTTTGTTGTGTCTTGTTATTTTGTGCCAAGCGGCTTGGTGCTCACCAGTTGCGGCCCTCCTGCTTCTGTGCACTGGGGATTTAGGGATCCTTCCCCATGCTAGTGAGGGGGAGGGGTGTTTTCTCTCTCTCTTTCTCCTCAACCGTGTGCTGCCTGCTCTTTTCTGGTGGACTGAGCTGCTTGCGGGTGCCTCTTCACCAACGTGGGGCTGTTGCTGGAGCTGGGGAAGTGTGGGGAAGGGGAGCGTGCGTTGGCTTGAGTGCTGGCATCTTTGACTTGTATTTAATTGTTTGTTGCACTTCTTTTTTTTCTGTAATTAGTCTTGTTTTTCTTTTGTAAAGGGAGTTAACTCTCTCTCTTCTGCCATGTCCCGTATCAGTGTGTCCTTTTCCAGTGGTCTGTGCTGCTCGTTTGGGCACCTTACCACCGATGTGGGGCTACCATTGGGATTGGGTGGGGGGAAGGTGGTCGTATGCTGGCTTTGCAGCTGGTGGTTTGTTGACAGGAACTGTTTTGGGTTGAACTGTGGCTCCTCTTGGGAGGGGGGCATGTGTTTTCTCTCTCTCTCTCACCGTGCCCTGCGCGCGTGTGTCCTTTCCCATTGGTCTGTGTGCACTTTTGGACGCCTTTCCGCTGATGTTGGGCTACCATTGGAGCCGGGTGGGTCGGGGGAGGGAGGGTTGCGGGGGGGGGGAGAGAGTGGTGGTGGATATGTGCTGGCTTGAGAGCTGGTGATTTTATTTTTTGTTGTTGCTGTTTTGTAAATGCTTTTCGCTTTTATTGATTTTCGTGACTGTTTTTAGCATGTTGCTAATTCTTCTGTATTCTTGAGATGTCAATAAACTTAAAATATCTGTAGGAGGGGAAGCGGATGTTATACAACTCTGTCCCTGGATGGAATCGTAACACCATGTTTCCATCCCAAAATAAGAAGCAACTATTGCTGAATGTGGAATGAGATGGGTAAAGTGCCATAAGGGACAGTGATCAGTATCGTAAGTTAGGTTAGATGTGAAAAAGGACAAGGTGCAATACAGAATAAATTGTATGAATCTATATCCTGGCTTAATAGCGATGGATGTTGAAAATGTAGCCATGGATCTTTGAATTGTGCCACCCTACAAATGTGATGTTGCAAATGGCCCACAGGATCGCTTTGCTGTCCAGCTTTGTGTTGTTATATCAACTTCTTAACTATGGTGTCAAGAGTCTGATCCCAATATTTTGAGGAGCCTGTTCTACTGGTACGTACAGCAGATTAGAATCCTTATCTTCCCATAGACCCTGTCCCAAATCATAGGGATGGTGTTAATTGCATGGCCAGGGATGGTACATTGTGCCTCCATTGCTGTTTCATCCATTGACTGGGTTATGATTACAGTCACCTCCCACCAAAGATATAGTGGAAAGTGAGTAATAATGCGGGGAAAAAAATCCTCTTCTATATACTACTGAATAATAAATCCTGCACCTGAGCAATTACTTTCCCATCGTAGAACATTGGAACCAGTTAAAATCCAGAGTGGCTGACAGATGAGCTTTCTGCTGTTGAGAGTTCTACTGAAGCTTTTAAAGGATAAAAATCTTGGGTGTATGTGTAAATTGCCCAGGAATGACCAGTGTCACTGACTTCCAGAGCTGTGTTTCCTGCCTCCTCCTTTGGGAGGCACTGAAGACGTGCCCATAGTGGAGCAGGTTTTTGCCTCCTGCATGCTAATTAGCTAACATTTCTCTGACCTAGATATTCCAGTGATGTCAAGAGCAGATGCCCATGACACCTGCTCTGTCACAAGTCTGCTGTAGAGCGAGGATGAGGATTTGTGCATTTTATCAGCAGTAGAAGAACACATTGCCAATAAAGTCAAGTAAGCAAACTGAAACATTGGTCAGAACATATCTGTTCAAATATTCACAATGTTGACAAAATTTGGCATTATGCAAGCAGTCAGCACAAAGGAACATGGCCATATTGCATGGTATGCAATTAGGCTGGGCAGAGTCGATAGAACAGACTGATTTTTAATCATTTCCCCCACCATAGTGTTGTGAAACTGAAAGAACTCTTTGCACCAATTCAGGAATGTTGCCACTCAGAGCCCAGAACCATCAACATAAGTTACGAACAATTAGACTTTTCTCTGTAATCTTCAGGTTGATACAGCCTTTTGTGGTCAGGCCTCTCAAAGCTACGTTAAGGAAATTGCTAAAATGAACAAATGTAAATCAGTTTAAAATGCATTCCTCACAATATACCTGTAGTGATATGGCTGTGCACAGTTTTGTACATAGCTGTCCATCAATGTATATAGTTATCAATGCGACCTCCAACCAGCTGGTGGCGATAGAGCTCTGCCATGTGACTCAAGATATCCGGCAGTTGGTAATAAGACAGCTAAGAGGGTCACACTAGAAGTAGCTCCAGGAGAATTCACTGAATTTATTTATTTGTTACTGTCTGCATCGCAATTCGTTAGTTATCTTTCCATGTGTTAATCTTGTTAATAAATTATCTTACTAGTTAAAGAACTAGATGTTCTGTGCATCTGTAGTATGGCCATAACAAAGAACATAACAGTACCCAACACAGTTAGTGCTCAATTTCATTGTTCATTATCTATTGTTATTTTTCACTGAGTTATTGAGCTAAACCGCTGCCCCATGTTCACAATCTGGAAACATAATGATCCTGAAACTGCTTACTATTGTGCCTGCAAAAAATAGCATTCTCTAGGAGTGCAGAAGCCTGTGCCAAGACTAGCACCAGACAAAGCTTAAAGTGAAATCTGCTCTATCCAGTTCAAGCTGGACACAGGTGCTTCTGCCAATCTCCTTTCACAGGCAGATTTCAACCACATCACGAAGCCACCCAAGCTCCTTCCAGCAGCCTGCCAGCTCCTGGATTATAATGGCAATGCCAACACTGCACTGGGATCCTTGAAATCGTCAAGCCAGACAGGGCCTCTCTGCTTGGCGCACATGCATGCAAGCTGCTAAACCTTTGCAGCGGGTCTACACAATGACCTCCCCCAATGTGGATCTTCAAGCCGGCATTGACGACATCCTCGCTCAGTATCCGGATGTGTTTGACGGGATGGGCACTCTGCCATATCGGTACAAGATCATGCCACGCCTGTGGTCCACTGTCCACGCCGGGTCCCGGCTCCACTGAAGGAGCACCTGAAGGCGCAGTTAAAGGATCTTCAGGACCAGGGCATCATCTCCAAAGTTACAGAACCAACTGACTGGGTCAGCTGGATGGTATGTGTAAAGAAGCCTTCGGGGGAGCTGCGCATCTGCATTGATCCCAAGGATCTCAACCAGAGTATAATGCGGGAACACTACCCCATCCTGAAGTGGGAGGAACTAACAAGTGAGATGGCACACGCCTGTTTTTTCACAAAGTTGGATGCATCACACGGGTTCTGGCAAATCCAGCTGGATAAGTCCAGCAGAAGGCTCTGCACCTTCAGCACACCGTTTGGCAGGTACTGCTATAACCGTATGCTGTTCGGCATTGCTCGGCCTCGGAGATCTTCCATAGATTCATGGAGCAGATGATGGAGGGCATTGAAGGAGTTTGTGTGTATGTGGACGACGTTATCATATGGTCCACAATCCCAGAAGAGCACATCTCTCGTCTTCAGCAGGTATTCCGCCGTGTCCATGCCAATGGCCTCAAGCTGAACAGGGCCAAGTGTTGCTTTGGCATGTCGACACTTAAGTTCTTAGGTGACCAGATATCTCAGCAGGACGTGCGCCCGGACACAGACAAGGTCAAGGCCATCGAAGCCATGAAGACCCCTGAAGACAAGAAGGCGGTGCTGCGTTTCCTAGGCCTGGTAAACATTTTGGGCAAGTTTATCCCAAAACTGGCCTCACACACCATGACCCTCAGACACCTGGAAAAAAGGCCTCTGCCTTTGAGTGGCAGGCAGCTCATCAAGCAGAGTGGTTGGAGCTGAAAGCCAAGCTCACCGCTGCACCTGTATTGGCATTTTTTGACCCTGACAGGGAAACAAAAATCTCGACAGGTGCGAGCCAGGACGGCATCGGCGTGGTGTTGCTCCAGCGCGATGACACCTCATCCTGGGCACCTGTTGCTTACGTATCACAGGTGATGACACCCACCGAGCAGCGGTACGCCCAAATTGAAAAGGAATGCCTGGGCCTTCTCCCTGGAATTACCCAGACTGATTCGACATCTTGATCTCCAGTGCTTATGTCATTTCTCATCCTAGCACTCATCCCTTTCCTCAGCAGCAGGGTTGCGCCACCTCCTTTTCCTTTCACCCTATCTTTCCAAAATACTGCATACCGCTGGATATTTAATTCCCAGACCTGGCCTCCCTGTAACCATGTTTTAGTAATCTTCACCAAGTCATAACCTTTTGTTTCTATTTGCGCCGTTAGCTCATTAAGTTTGGTACAAATACTTCTTGCATTAATAGGCAAAGCTTTTAAATTTGTTTTAATGTTAGATTTCCCTACTGTTCTATAATTGCTTGGTGCATAAAGACATTTACCTGTTCTCTCCTTCACTTTTATTTTCTGGTAACCATCCACCACATTGCTACTCTAACCTCCTCCTTTAAATTGGATTCTCTAGTTTCCCCTACAACTGACCCACCCTCTCTCCCCACACACACACACACATACACACAATTTAGTTTAAAGCCCTATCTATAGCCCTAGTTACGCTATTCGCTAGGACTCTGGTCCCAGCATGATTCAGATGAAGACCATCCCTTCGGAGTAGGTCCCTCTTCCCCAGTACTGGCGCCAATGTCCCATGAATTCAAACCCATTTCCCCTGCACCAATCTTTGAGCCACGTATTTAACTCTTTAATCTTATTGACCCTGTGCCAATTAGCTTGTAGTAATCCAGAGATTAATATCTTTTTGGTTCTGATTTTTAATTTAGCTCTGAGCTGTTCATATCCGCTTAGCAGAACCTCTGTGCTTGCTCTACCTATGTTGTTGGTACCCCCGTGGACTACGACAACTGGATCTTTACCCTGCCACTCCAAGGTTCCACTACAGGCCAGATGAGATATCCTGAACCAGAGGCAACAAAACCTTCGGGATTCTCAATCCTGGTCACAAAGATTAGTGTCAATGCCCCTTACTATACTAATCTCAATTACGACTACATTTCTTTTCTCTCCCCCGCTTGAATGGCCCCCTGTACCACGGTGCTGTGGTCAATTTGTTCATCCTCCCTGCAGTCTCCCTTTCCGTCCACACAGGGATCAAGAATCTCAAACCAGTTGGACAGGGATAAAGGCTGAGGCTCCTGCAACCGTACCTCCTGGATCCCTCTACCTGCCTCACTCACTGCCACACGCTCCTGTCCCTGACCACCGGCCGAATTTAAGTTAGTTATTCTAAGGGGTGTGACTGCCGCCTGGAACAGTGTCCATCCCAGATGTGTTGCACTGTCCGAAACTCAGTCCAGCTCATCAACTCTGAGCCGGAGTTCCTTGAGCAACCAACACTTACTACAGATGTGCTCACTGGGAATCACAATCGGGTCCACCAGCTCCCACATCATGCAGGTACAACACATCGCCTAACTCTGCATCTCTTTTTTATTTAATTAGTTTTTAATTTGCTTTTTAAACTCCATTTTTTTAATATAAATTATTTTTTTAATAATCTCTCCTTATTACCTCTGTCTGAAAGCAATTAATAAACCATAATAAAGTGGGTTTTCAAATTCAACACAGCTTCCCTATTAGTCAATAAAACACAGCCTTCCTGTGATGTCACTTTCAGGTTTTTTCCCCAGTCGGAACTTTGTCAGTTTTAGAGACAGAAAGTATTTCCTGACCTTCCCGAGCTACTCTCTGTTAGTTTACCGATCATCTGTTCTCTCCGTTGCTGAAATTGAAGGTCTCAGACCCCTGCTCACAATTTAAATTTCCTTACCTTCCCAAGCTGCTCTCTGTTAGTTTACCAATCAACTGCTATCCTCTTTGCTGCTCAGATCCCTGCTCAGAATTTAAATTTCCTGACCTTCACTTAGATCTCGCTGACTGTCAATACTCTTAACCCCCATCTGCAACAGGTATTCAAACTCATCACCACCAGAGAGCTACAGAACACAATATGTCTGCCAACGCGGCTGGCCAAGACCTTAGAGGCGGAGACCTGAAATATTTTATTAATTAATATTATTAATTAACAATGGGGTGGCACGATAGCACAGTGGTTATCACAGTTGCTTCACAGCTCCAAGGTCCCAGGTTCGATTCCCAGCTTGGGTCACTGTCTGTACAGAGTTTGCACATTTTCCTCGTGACTGCGTGGGTTTTCTCCGGGTTCTCCGGTTTCCTCCCACCGTCCAAAGATGTGCAGGTTTGGTGGATTGGCCATGCTAAATTGCCCTTAGATTGTGTTACAGGGATAGGGTGGAAAAGTGGGCTGAAGTAGGGTGTTCTATCCAAGGGCCGGTGTATACTCAATGGGCCGAATGGCCTCCTTCTGCACTGTAAATTCTATGGTTGCCGCACCCGTGACCCTACCATTGAAGCCCAAATGAAAGACTTGTCCTACCCATCCCTTCCGCAGCCTTGTCAGGTTGCGGAAGGGATGGGTAGGACAAGTCTTTCATTTGGGCTTCAATGGTCAGGTCCCTGACCCAGAAACAGGTCTCCTGCAAAAATACCACCTCAGAATTTAAACTCTTAAAGTGAGAAAATGCTCTCAACCTTTTCACTGGTCCATTTGACCCACTGAGGTTCCAGGTGACCAACCGATTTGGGGTTCTCCCACATCCCCCTCAATCCAGAGTCAGCAATTTCCACTGATGCGACCATCAATTCACACAAAACCAGGAGTAGAAGTAAACTGTGGTTTTAATCAACTAGAACAGTGCCTGCCTGCGACTGGTCTGCTAGTGAGATCCGCCTACAGGGCTACTGCTCTTTAACCTCCCCTCAAGGGGTGGAGCCAGGGGAGGAGCCCACAAGGTACCAACATGATACATTACAGGTAATACCTCACAATGGTCAATAAGTGGAGCCCATATGGGCAACAGCATGATACAGTCATATGCATGGTGAATGGTTCCTGCAAAACGTTCACCACATTCACCCCCTGTTAAAAAATGAAGTCCGGCGGGGGTGAAGGGTTCATAAGTTCAGCCTGTCCGGTGCACGGATCATGCGCTGTGATCGCCGAAGCTCTGGTTTCGCAGCTGGCCCGGGTGTCGAACTCATCTGTGCTGGCATGGGTAGTGAAGTCGCTGGTGCGGGCACAGACGTGGACTCCGGGAGTGTGTCTTCTGGAGCTTAATTTCTGTGGGTTGGTGAAGGGGGAATGGAGGGTGGGAGGGGGTGCGGGTGCCATGTCGGGGCGGGGACGCTGGTCAGCGTTGGTCAGGCGGGGTAAGTTTGGGTGGAGGAGGTAGTGGAACCCGCGGGTGCCAGGTCCCGGAGGGAGACCGTATCCTGTTGGGGTATTCAATGTATGGGTACTGGGGGTTGATGTGTAGGAGCTGGACCCTCTCGACCAGGGCATCGGACTTATGGCTCCTGATGTGTTTGCGGAGCA
The DNA here is from genome assembly GCF_047496885.1 of Scyliorhinus torazame. Classification (NCBI taxonomy): domain Eukaryota; kingdom Metazoa; phylum Chordata; class Chondrichthyes; order Carcharhiniformes; family Scyliorhinidae; genus Scyliorhinus; species Scyliorhinus torazame. The sequence goes on along the minus strand of NC_092710.1, from coordinate 216,375,878 downwards.
GGACGGGCCCCGGTATCTTCAGCCAGGACGGAAGCGAGGCCCCGGAGGTGGATTTCCTGGAGAAAACAAATAGATGATCATGAGGGGTCTCGTTTGTGGCCGTGCAAAGGAGGGACCTAATAGAGTGGAGTGCATTGGGGAGGACCTCCTGCCAGTGGGGGACTGGGAGATTCCAGACTGTCGCGTTCTCCCTCTCCACCTGCCCGTTTCCCCGGGGGTTATAACTGGTAGTCCTGCTCGAGGCGATGCCCTTACTGTGCAGGTACTGACGCAGTTCGTCGCTCATGAACGGCGAGCCCTGGTCACTGTGAATGTACATGAGGGAAACCAAAACAAGATAAAGACACTGTAGGGCTTTAATGGCGGTGGCCGCGGTCATGTCAGAGCAAGGGATTGCAAAGGGGAAGCGGGAGAATTCGTCGATGATGTTGAAGAAATATGTGTTGCGGTTGGTGGAGGGGAGGGGCCCTTTGAAATCGATACTGAGGTGCTCAAAGGGCCGGGATGCCTTTACCAGGTGGGCTTTATCCGGTCGATAGAAGTGCGGCTTACACTCCGCACAGATTTGGCAGTCCCTGGTCATGGCTCTGACCTCCTCAGTGGAGTAGGCAGGTTGCGGGCCTTGATGTAGTGGAGAAGCCGGGTGACCCCCGGGTGGCAGAAGCCATTGTGGATAGCCTGTAGTCCGTCATCTTGCACGCTGGCGCATGTGCCGCGGGGCAGGGCATCTGGGGGCTCGTTGAGTTTCCCAGGACAATATAATATATCGTAATTATAGGTGGAGAGTTCGATCCTCCACCTCAAGACCTTAGCATTCTTGATCTTGCCCCGCAGCGTATTATCGAACATGAAGGCTACCGATCTTTAGTCGGTGACGAGGGTAAACCTCCTACCAGCGAGGTAGTGCCTCCAGTGCCACACAGCTTCCACGATGGCTTGGTTTTTCTTTTCGACCGAGGAGTGTCGAATTTCGGAGGTGGTGAGGGTTCGTGAAAGAAATGCTACTGGCCTGCTTGCCTGATTGAGGGTAGCGGCGAGGGCGACCTCTCATTTTATTTTTCATTCTGACGCGTCGCTCTCCACCTGGAAGGGGATGGATTTGTCCACCGTGCGCATTGCGGTTTTGACAATATCAGCCTTGATGCAGCTGAAGGCCTGGCGGGCCTCAGCCGCCAGTGGGAAGATGGTGGCCTTGATTAGTGGGCGGGCTTTGTCCGCATAGTTGGGGACCCACTGGGCGTAGTAAGAAAAGAACCCGAGGCACCTTTTCAGGGCCTTGGGGCAATGGGGAAAGGGGAGTTGCAGGAGGGGGCGCATACAGTTGGGGTCGGGTCCTAGAACCCTGTTTTCCACGACGTAGACGAGGATGGTTAGTCGGGTTGTGTGGAAAACGCAGTTCTCCTTGTTGTAAGTGAGGTTAAGGGTTCGGGCGGTTTGGAGAAATCTCTGGAGGTTGGCATCGTGGTCCTGCTGATCATGGCCGCAGATGGTGACGTTGTCGAATACGGAAATGTGGCCCGCAGCCCGTACTGGTCCACCATTCGGTCTGAGACTGCGTTCGTGATGCCAAAGGTGACCTGGAGGAAGTGGAAGAGGCGGCTGTCTGCCTCAAAAGCCGTGTAGTGGCGGTCCCCCGGGTGGATTGGGAGCTGGTGGTGCGCAGGCTTCAGATCCACCGTGGAGAACACCCGGTTGTGCGCAATCTGATTGACCATGTCTGCGATCCGGGGAAGGGGGTACGCATCGAGGTGCATGTACCGGTTTATGGTTTGGCTGTAATCTATATCCATCCAGTTCTTTTCCCCGGTCCTGACGACCACCACATGAGCTCTCCAGGGGCTATTACTGGCCTCGATAATTCCCTCCCTCAAGAGTCGCTGGACCTCGGACCTGATAAAATTCCTTTCCTGGATGCTGTACCGCCTGATTCTGGTGGCGACTGGTTTACAGTCGGCGGTGAGATTTGCGAAGAGCGGGGAGGGTTGGCTTTTAGGGTCGCGAGGCTACATACGGTGAGTGGAGGTAGGGGCCCGTCGAACCTCAGAGTTAGCCTCCTGAGGTTACACTGGAAGTCCAGTCCCAACAAGAGAGGAGCGCAGAGGTCGGGGAGAACATATAACTTAAAATTGGCATACTAGGCACTCTGTGTTGCGATGGTTGCGGTAGTGCACCCCCGGACCTGCACCGAGTGCAACCCAGAAGCGAGGGAGATGGTTTGATGTTCCGGGAAGATTGGGAGCGAGCAGCGTCTTACCATGTCTGGATGAATGAAACTCTCCATGCTCCCGGAGTCGAACAGGCAGGGAGTTTCATGTCCATTTACCCGGACGGTCAACATGGAGCTCCGGAGGTGTTTGGGTCGCGACTGGTCAAGGGTGACTGCGACGAGTTGCGGGTAGCCGGCATGGGCGGAGGTGCTGGGATGGTCCCAAGATGGCTTCCCCCGTTGGTCGCACGTGTTGGGTGGCGCTGCAGATGGCGGCCAAGATGGCAGCCCAAACGTGTCGGGCGGTGAGGAAGATGTCGTCCAAGATGGTGGCCCCCATGAATCGCATGTGGTGGGTCGAGTGGGCGAGGATGGCTAAGATGGCAACCCCCATGGGTCGCCCATGTTGGGTGGGGTGGAAGATGGCTGCCCCCACGGACAACACGAGGCCGATGACGCGTCCGGGGGGGGGGGGGGGGCGGAGCCTGCAGACACGCTGCCACACTGCGGGATCTGCGGGCCTGTGAGTCTGAGGGTCAGGCCTGCGATTTAGAGTTTTTGGACCTGGCCAGGCAAACTTTAGCAAAATGTCCTTTTCTTCCGCAGTCGCTGCAGTTTGCGTTCCGGGCCGGGCAGCGCTGCCTGGGGTGTTGATGCTGGCCACAGAAATAACAGGGTAGGCCCCCCTGGTGGGCGGACAGCCACGCAGCACAGGCCTGGAGTACTCTTTGGTGGGGGGTCCACGAGGGGGGTCACGTGATCGGACGGGAACGCGTTAAGGCTTTGGAACGCTACTTCTAGAGAGGAGGCTAATTTTACCGTCTCTTCCAGGTCGAGGGCACCTTTCTTGAGTAGGCGCTGTCTCACGTAGTTGGACCTGACTCCAGCCACGTAGGTGTCCCGGATGGCGAGGTCCATATGTTTAGTGGCCGTAACCACCTGGTAATTGCAACTTCGTGCAAGGACTTTGAGGTCGCGTAGGTACTCTTCCAGCGATTCCCCGGGGCACTGGTGGCGAGTAGTGAGGAGATGCCGCGCGTATACCTCATTCACTGGCTTTACATAGAGGCGCTGTAGCATCGTGAGGGCGCCTGCGTAAGTGGAGGCGTCCTCGAGTTGAACAGAGATTCGATGGCTCACCCGGGCGTGGAGGAGACTCAGCTTCTGTTCGTCGGTGACGGAAGGCGAGGAGGAGGCGGCGAGGTAGGCCTTGAAACAGCGGAGCCAGTGCGAAAAAATCCCTTTCGACAATGCGGCCTGCGGATCGAGTTCCAGTCAGTCAGGTTTGAGGGCCGATTCCATAGTGGCGTTGTAGTTGATTCAATTGATGCGACCATCAATTCACACAAACCAGGAGTAGAAGTAAATTGTGGCTTTAATCAACTAGAACAGTGCCTGCCTGCGACTGGTCTGTTGTTAGAGCCGCCTCCAGGGCTACTGCTCTTTATACCTCCTCTCAAGGGGTGGAGCCAGGGGCGGAGCCCACAAGGCACCAACATGATACATTACAGGTAATACCTCACAATGGTCATTACTGAAACATGGTTAAAGGATGGTCACGACTGGGAGTTAAATATCCGAGGGTATCAAACTTTTCGGAAGGACAGAGTGGATGGTAAGGGAGGTGGTGTAGCTCTGTTATTTAAGGATGACATCCGGGCAACAGTAAGGGATGACATCGGTGCTATGGAGGATAAGGTTGAATCCATTTGGGTGGAAATCAGGAATAGTAAGGCGAAAAGTCATGATAGGAGTAATCTATAGACCACCAAATAGCAACATTATGGTGGGGCAGGCAATAAACAAAGAAATAACAGATGCATGTAGAAATGGTACAGCAGTTATCATGGGGGATTTTAATCTACATGTTGATTGGTTTAACCAGGTCGGTCAAGGCAGCCTTGAGGAGGAGTTTATAGAATGTATCCGCGATAGTTTCCTAGAACAGTATGTAATGGAAACTACGAGGGAACAAGCGGTCCTAGATCTGGTCCTGTGTAATGAGACAGGATTGATTCAGGATCTCATAGTTAGCGATCCTCTCGGAAGGAGCGATCACAATATGGTGGAATTTAAAATACAGATGGAGGGTGAGAAGGTAAAGTCAAGCACTAGTGTTTTGTGCTTAAACAAAGGAGATTACAATGGGATGAGAGAAGAACTAGCTAAGGTAGACTGTGAGCAAAGGCTTTATAGTGAAAAAGTTGAGGAACAGTGGAGAACCTGCCAAGTGATTTTTCACAGTGCTCAGCAAAGGTTTATGCCAACAAAAAGGAAGGACGGTAAAAAGAGGGAAAATCGACCGTGGATATACAAAACAAAGAACAAAGAAATGTACAGCACAGGAACAGGCCCTTCGGCCCTCCAAGCCCGTGCCGACCATGCTGCCCGACTAAACTACAATCTTCTACACTTCCTGGGTCCGTATCCCTCTATTCCCATCCTATCGAAGGAAATAAGGGAGAGTATCAAATTGAAGGAAAAAACATACAAAGTAGCAAAGATCAGTGGGAGACTAGAGGACTGAGAAATCTTTAGGGGGCAACAGAAAGCTACTAAAAAAGCTATAAAGAAGAGTAAGATATATTATGAGAGTAAACTTGCTCAGAATATAAAAACAGATAGTAAAAGTTTCTACGAATGCATAAAACAAAAAAGAGTGGCTAAGGTAAATATTGGTCCTTTAGAGGATGAGAAGGGAGATTTAATAATGGGAGATGAGGACATGGCTGAGGAACTGAACAAGTTTTTTGGGTCAGTCTTCACAGTGGAAGACACAAATAACATGCCAGTGACTGATGGAAATGAGACTATGACAGGTGAGGACCTTGAGAGGATTGTTATCACCAAGGAGGTAGTGATGGGCAAACTAATGGGGCTAAAGGTAGACAAAAGTGCGAAAAGAGATGGCTAGGAAAATTGCAAATGCACTAGTGATAATTTACCAAAATTCACTAGACTCTGGGGTGGTTCCGGCGGATTGGAAATGAGCAAACGTGACACCACTGTTTAAAAAAGGAGGTAGGCAGAAAGCGGGTAATTATAGGCCAGTGAACTTAACTTCGGTAGTAGGGAAGATGCTGGAATCTATCATCAAGGAAGAAATAGTGAGGCGTCTGGATGGAAATTGTCCCATTGGGCAGCATGGGTTCATAAAGGGCAGGTCGTGCCTAACTAATTTAGTGGAATTTTTTGAGGACATTAACAGTGCGGTAGATAACGGGGAGCCAATAGATGTGGTATATCTGGATTTCCAGAAAGCCTTTGACAAGGTGCCACACAAAAGGTTGTTGCATAAGATACAGATGCATGGCATTAAGGGGAAAGTAGTAGCATGGATAGAGGATTGGTTAATTAATAGAAAGCAAAGAGTGGGGATTAATGGGTGGTTCTCTGGTTGACAATCAGTAGCTAGTGGTGTCCCTCAGGGATCAGTGTTGGGCCCACAACTGTTCACAATTTACATAGATGATTTGGAGTTGGGGACCAAGGGCAATGTGTCCAAGTTTGCAGACGACACTAAGATAAGTGGTAAAGCAAAAAGTGCAGAGGATACTGGAAGTCTGCAGAGGGATTTGGATAGGCTAAGTGAATGGGCTGGGGTCTGGCAGATGGAATACAATGTTGACAAATGTGAGGTTATCCATTTTGGTAGGAATAACAGCAAAAGGGATTATTATTTAAATGATAAAATATTAAAACATGCTGCTGTGCAGAGAGACCTGGGTATGCTAGTGCATGAGTCGCAAAAAGTTGGTTTACTGGTGCAACAGGTGATTAAGAAGGCAAATAGAATTTTGTCCTTCATTGCTAGAGGGATGGAGTTTAAGACTAGGGAGGTTATGCTGCAAATGTATAAGGTGTTAGTGAGGCCACACCTGGAGTATTGTGTTCAGTGTTGGTCTCCTTACTTGAGAAAGGACGTACTGGCACTGGAGGGTGTGCAGAGGAGATTCACTAGGTTAATCCCAGAGCTGAAGGGGTTGGATTACGAGGAGAGGTTGAGTAGACTGGGACTGTACTCGTTGGAATTTAGAAGGATGAGGGGGGTTCTTATAGAAACATATAAAACTATGAAGGGAATAGATAGGATAGATGCGGGCAGGTTGTTTCCACTAGCGGGTGAAAGCAGGACTAGGGGGCATAGCCTCAAAATAAGGGGAAGTAGATTTAGGACTGAGTTTAGGAGGAGCTTCTTCACCCAAAGGGTTGTGAATCTATGGAATTCCTTGCCCAGTGAAGCAGTAGAGGCTCCTTCATTAAATGTTTTTAAGATCAAGATAGATAGTTTCTTGAAGAAGAAAGGGATTAAGGGTTATGGTGTTCGGGCCGGAAAGTGGAGCTGAGTCCACAAAAGATCAGCCATGATCTCATTGAATGGTGGAGCAGGCGCGAGGGGCCAGATGGCCTACTCCTGCTCCTAGTTCTTATGTTCTTATGGTCCATAGGTGGAGCAACAGCGTGATACAGTTATATACATGGTGAATGGTTACTGCAAAACATTCACCACATCCACCAAGAGGGACTACCCCAAAAATACGTAAAAGGCACAGCAACCATGCCTACCCAAGATGGCCACCAAACCAAATCAGTAGACTAAACAACGAAAAATCTGCAGGCACCGTCAACAAATTAACTAACCCCCCCCCCCCCCAGCCTTCCCCCCCCCCCTCACCCTTGAATACTACCACACACAAATATGCATACAAATAGAGGCAAGACAAACACAAACAACTAAGGTGTACTTCTAACAAACCTAAATAAAACATGATGTGAAGATACCGCGTTGGTCTGGGGTGGGTACAGTAAAAAGTCTTACAATACCAGGTTAAATTCCAACAGGTTTATTTGGAATCACTAGCTTTCGGAGCGCAGCTCCTTGATCAGGTTATTGATCAACCCGTTTAACAAAGGAGTGCGCCTCACCCCGCACATCAAATAAATAGTCCTTCCCATCGAAAGTCGCTCTAAGCAAAACCGAGTACATCATACTGGATCGCATTCCACTTTTGTACAGGGTGGCCTTGGCTTTGTTGAATGCGGCCCTCTTCTTCGCCAACTCTTCCCCATGCCTTTGTAAAACCTGATTTTAAAAATATATTATTATTGAAGATTTTTCATTTACAACAAATTTGTAACAAACAAACAACACAAATGACGGAAATTACACCATACAATATAGCCAAAACCCAACTAACCATATAAATACATTCCAAAAGAAAAAAACGTCTCTCCACCAATAAACTAAACCCCCGCCCCCCCACTCCCCAACAACTGACGGTGACTAACTCTTTAAAGAAGGAAATGAATGGCTGCCATCTCAGGTAGAACCCCTCAACCAACGCCTGACGGTACACTTCACCTTCACCAGATGCAATAATTCCATGAGGTCACACAACCACACCGAGGCACTGGGCAGAGTAGAAGACCTCCACCCCAGTAGAACCTGTCTCCGGGCTACTAATGAGGCAAAGGCAAGAAAATCTGCCTTCACCTTCGACTGCACCCCCTCCCACTTCGCATTCACACCATCCACAGGGGCCGATTCTACTGACTGCATCCACCTCTAGATACCGGAAATTCGCCCTCGACCAGACTCTGCTAAAGATAGAATCCTCCTCTGTCGGGATGACAGCAGTGCTAAAAAGTACGAATCTGAACAAATTTGTCCCAGAGAGTCGAAACTTTGCTGACAGCGCCTCCAAACTGGTGAACTGAACCTCCATTAATAAGTCCCCTAATCTCTCAAGATCCTTGGCACCCTCCCTGTTAGCCCCCCCCCCTCCCCCCAACAACCCAAACATCAAATCTAAACTTGACAGCACAGATAGGTGGTTATCACAGATAGGGGCCAGCAATGACATGGATTTAAAGCTAAAATGCTACTTAAATTGCGTCCATATCCTTAGAGTGGACACCACCCCGGATTTGAAGAATACCTCACTGGAGAAAAAGGCAGCGAGACCATTACCAGCACACCTAAACTAGAGCTCCTGTACAGACTCACCTCCATCTAGCCCATATGGAACTCGGGTCAATGAACTACCCCGACACCTTCTCAATATTGGTTGCCCAATAATAAAAAAGCAAACCTGGCAACGCTAGACCACTTAACTCTCCATAGAATCATAGAATTTACAGTGCAGAAGACCATTCGGCCCATCAGGTCTGCACTAGCCCTTCTTAAGGCCACGCCTCCACCTTATCCCCATAACCCAGTAGCATCACCTATCCTTTTTGGACACTAAGGGGCAATTTGGCATCGCCAATCCACCTAACCTGCCCATTTTTGGACTGTGGGAGGAAACCGGAACACCCGAAGGAAACCCACGCAGACAAGGGGAGAAAGGGCAAACTCAACACAGACAATTACCCGAGGCCTGAATTGAAACTGGGACCCTGGAGCTGTGAGGCAGCAGTGCTAACCATTGTGCCACCTTGTGCGAATCCTTGGGCTCTTACCCGCCCACATAATGGAGGCTACCAACTTACTAACCCTAACAAAAAAGGATTCAGGAAGAAAAGTGGGATACACTGAAAAAGAAATTCAATTCTCGGAAGGTATTAATTTTCGTAGTCTGGACCCTGCCTGCCAAGGACAAGGATAGGTTCTAGGTAAAACCTGATAGCCTGGCCTTCCCATTTGAAGTCTTGATGCTCCTTCTCCCATCTCAGAACGCGTTCTTTCTGTTCGAAGCTGTGGAACTTCAGAATTACCGCATGTAGGACAGTTGCATTTTTGATTAAGGGGAGAATTACCGCAGTAGTCAGAGATAAAATAACCAAGGGACCATCCAGCGAGTTTTTGTGGATGAAACTAAGAAATAAGGAGCGGATGGTGACCTTATTTTGGTTGTACTATAGGCCCCCAAATGGCAAACGTGAATTAGAAGAACAAATATGCAAGGAAATTGGGGAGACTTGCAGGAGTAATAGGGTTGACCTAGAAGGGGATTTTAATTTTCCTAACATAGACTGGGCTGTCATAGTATTAAGGGCCTAGATGGGGTGGAACTTGTTAAGCGTGTTCAGGAAAGTTTCTTCAGGCAGTATGTGGAGGGTCCTACTCGGGAAAGGATCAAATTTGACCTACTCTCAGGAAATAGGGCAGGGCAAGGGACTGAGCCGACGCTAGGGGACCACTTTGGGACCAGTGACCATAGTTCTATTAATTTTAAAATAGTGATGGAAAGGGACAAAACTGGTCCACAGGTGCAAGTCCTAAATTGGGGCAAGGCAAATTTGGATGGAATTAGACAGGTGCAAAGGTGGATTGGAGTTGCTAGTTTGAGAGAAAAGGGACCTCTGGCAAGTGGAAGGCATTTAATAGAACATAGAACATAGAACAGTACAGCACAGAACAGGCCCTTCGGCCCTCGATGTTGTGCCGAGATTGTCCGAAACCAAGATCAAGCTATCCCACTCCCTGTCATTCTGCTGTGCTCCATGTGCCTATCCAATTACCGCCTGAAAGTTCCTAAAGTGTCCGACTCCACTATCACAGCAGGCAGTCCATTCCACACCCTAACCACTCTCTGAGTAAAGAACCTACCTCGGACATCCCTCCTATATCTCCCACCGTTTAAAAGTGAAATAGTTAGAGTTCTGGACCTCTATGTTCCTGTTATGGTGAAGTGAAGGCTGGTAGGAGTAGGGAACGCTGGATGACAAAGCATATTGAGATATGGCCAGGAAAAAGGAGGTATGGCTCAGGTACAAGCAGCTGTAATCAAGGGATTCCTCCATGAGGTGTACAGGGGATATAAGAGTAAACTCAAGAGATTAGGAGGGAAAAAAGGGGGCATGACATAGCTTTGGTTGAGAGGATTAAGGTGAATCTAAAGGGATTTTTTAAAGTATGTTAAAGAAAAAAGAATAACTAGAGAGAGAGAATAGGACGCCTCAAGGACCAAAGTGGACACATATGTGTGGGACCGCAGGAGATGGGCGAGGTTCTCAATGAATATTTTTCCTCTGTGTTTACCGTGGAGAAATGCATTGTCATGTGAGATTACTTTTAAGAAATGGGTGTTTATAAATGGGTGTGCATATAAATATCTGTAGTGAGAGTACCTTTAAGAAATGGGTGTTTATTACTGCAGTGATGTCAGAGAGTGGGTGGAGCTGGGCTGTCTGTCAGCTTTTTACTTTCACTTTAGGCTTTTTGCTGCAGGGTGGGTTTGGTTTCATTTTTAGTTTTGGAGAAGCTGCAATCACAGCAGGATGTGTGCGAATCTCTGCAAACTTATGAATGTTCATTTGCTCATTTCAACGTGGTAACTGTTCTCAGTTGTCTTTCTGTAAAAAGGTGTTTTTAAGTCTTATGGATGTTAAAAGGAAAGCTTAAAGAATTACTTAGTGTTGTATTCTTTGGGGGCTGTATTTGAATTAATGGTTGCTAAGATGTTCACTGTATGTTTTAAAAAGGTTAACTTGAGTTCATAGAATAAACATTGTTTTGCTTTAAAAAATACTTTTCCATTTCTGCTGTACCACACCTGTAGAGTGGGCCGTGTGCTCCCCATACCACAATCTATTAAAAGTTGTGGGTCAGGGGAACTCCATGATACACTTTGGGGTTCTCTAAACCCTGGCCCATAACAGCATGAAGACTTGGGAACCTGAGAAGGTTAGTGGCGACATAGTGGTACAGTTCGCATTACAGTAGAGGAGATTATGGACCTATTAAAATGTATGAAGGTGGATAAGTCTCCTGGCCTTGATCAGATATATCCAAGAACACTGCGTGAGGCTACAGAAGAAATTGAAGGAGCCCTGGCTGAGAAATTGCCACAAGTGAGGTACCAGAAGACTGGGGGTTGGAAATGTTGCGCCCTTATTTAAGAAGGGCTGCAAAAAAAAAACCTGTGAATTATAGACCAATAAGCCTAACATCTGTGGTGGGTAAGTTACTAGAGAGGATTCTGAGGGATAAGATATAGAAGCATTTGGAAAGACTGGGTTTGATTAGGAATAGTCAGCACAGCTTTGTGCACAGGACATCAAGCCTTACAAAATGCAGGCAAATGGATGGGCTAGATGGACTTCTTGATTGACGTGGACCAGTTTGAGCCCAAGGGGCTGTCTCCATGCCGTATATTCTATGATTCTTACAGCAAAGGGGATCAAAAGATATGGGGGAGGCGGAATTATGCGATTGAGTTGGATGATCAGCCACGATCATAATGATTGGCAGAGAAGGCTCGCAGGGCCGAATAGTCTCCTTCTGCTCCTACTTTCTATGTTTCTATCTCTGCAAAGTACTCCATGGGCATTGGGCGTTCCACCCCCTCTGACAGCCCCTCAATTTGAATATTATGCCTCCTGGACCGGTTCTCCAGATCATTCACCTTGGCCTTCAATGATTCATTTGTTTCTACCAGAATGACATATCCGCTTCCGGTGAGGCAATCTGATCACTGTGTCTCGAAATGGCAACTTCCATATCTTTTATCGTGGCTCCATGGGCTTTCATGATTTCATTGGTTTTTTCCAAAGCTGCTCGGATCCTCCTGCATTGATTTCCGGAGGTCCTTCGACACAACTCACCAGGGTTTATCAGATTCCTTCGCTAGGGTGCTCGAAAGCACCACAGTCGTCAGTGGAGTAGCCAGAGCCCCAGAGGCTGTCTGCGCCATTTTATCTACCGCCGAGTTCTGAGAGGCCTCCGATCCCGTCAACTAACTTCTGTTGTTCAGGTTCTTTCCCTGCCTTTCCCCCTGGGCATTTCAATCATATAGGATCTTTACCCCATTAATTATGTGGGTTATCAAAAGAAAATTAACCCCAAAACAAAGAGAAAAGGGCAAAAAGTGGAGTGCTCTAGTGGGAGCCACCTCGTGCATGTCTTCTCCCTGCATTATGCCATCGGAAGGCTTTTCTAGTTTGTTAACTGTGCTGAATAATGAATGCTAATCCTCCAGGTATATTTTCTTCTCTTCACTCCCCACCTCACCATATGGACACCACTGGCCATTCATTTTCCTCAGGTATTTCATCTTTGCTTTTGTTCATCTTTAAATCTTGATGAACACTTTGAGTGTTGAGAGATGGGATGGAGGGAGACTTCACACTTGAGCCAAAATCTGTGCTCATCTGATGTGCATATGCACCTTCCAATAGCCAAAATTGCCTTGAAGATTAAAAAAATTAGGGATGATCAGGTTTAAAATAAAATGAAAACTCAACTGTGCCTTTTAATTTTAACAGTGAGAAGTTTTACAACACCAGGTTAAAGTCCAACAGGTTTGTTTCGATGTCACTAGTTTTCGGAGCGCTGCTCCTTCCTCAGGTGAAAGAAGAGGTATGTTCCAGAAACATTTGTATAGACAAATTCAAAGCTGCCAGACAATGCTTGGAATACGAGCATTAGCAGGTGATTAAATCTTTACAGATCCAGAGATGGGGTAACCCCAGGTTAAAGAGGTGTGAATTGTGTCAAGCCAGGACAGTTGGTAGGATTTCGCAGGCCAGATGGTGGGGGATGAATGTAATGCGACATGAATCCCAGGTCCCGGTTGAGGCCGCACTCATGTGTGCGGAACTTGGCTATAAGCTTCTGCTCGGCGATTCTGCGTTGTCGCGCGTCCTGAAGGCCGCCTTGGAGAACGCTTACCCGGAGATCAGAGGCTGAATGCCCTTGACTGCTGAAGTGTTCCCCGACTGGAAGGGAACATTCCTGCCTGGTGATTGTCGCACGATGTCCGTTCATTCGTTGTCGCAGCGTCTGCATGGTCTCGCCAATGTACCACGCTTCGGGACATCCTTTCCTGCAGCGTATGAGGTAGACAGCGTTGGCCGAGTCGTACGACTATGTACCGTGTACCTGGTGGGTGGTGTTCTCACGTGTAATGGTGGTTTCCATGTCGATGATCTGGCACGTCTTGCAGAGATTGCCATGGCAGGGTTGTGTGGTGTCGTGGTCACTGTTCTGAAGGCTGGGTAGTTTGCTGCAAACAATGGCTTGTTTGAGGTTGCGCGGTTGTTTGAAGGCAAGTAGCGGGGTGTGGGGATGACCTTGGCAAGATGTTCATCTTCATCGATGACGTGTTGAAGGCTGTGAAGAAGATGTTGTAGTTTCTCTGCTCCGGGAAAGTACTGGACGACGAAGGGTATTCTGTCAGTTGTGTCCCATGTTTGTCTTCTGAGGAGGTCGGTGCGGTTTTTTGCTGTGGCGCGTTGGAACTGTCGATCGATGAGTTGAGCGCCATATCCCGTTCGTACGAGGGCACCTTTCAACATCTGTAGATGTCTGTTCCTCCTCGTCTGAGCAGATCCTGTGTATATGGAGAGCTTGTCCATAGGGGATGGCTTCTTTAATGTGTTTAGGGTGGAAGCTGGAGAAGTGGAGCATCGTGTGGTTATCCGTGGGTTTGCAGTAAAGCGAAGTGCTGAGGTTACCGTCCTTGATGGAGACGAGTGTGTCCAAGAATGTAACTGATTTTGGAGAGTAGTCCATGATGAGTCTGATGGTTGGATGGAACTTATTGATGTCATTGTGTAGTCATTTCAGTGATTCTTCGCCGTGGGTCCAAAGGAAAAAAATGTCATCGGTGTATCTGGTGTATAATGTCGGTTGAAGGTCCTGTGCGGTGAGTAGGTCTTGTTCAAACTTGTGCATGAAGATGTTGGCGTATTGGGGTGCAAATTTGGTCCCCATGGCTGTTCCATGTGTCTGGATGAAGAACTTGTTGTCGAAGGTGAAGACGTTTTGATCCAGAAAGGAGCGGATGAGTTGCAGAATTGCGTCTGGAGATTGGCAGTTGTCAGTGTTGAGTACTGAGGCTGTTGCAGCAATGCCGTTGTCATAGGGGATGCTGGTGTAGAGTGCCGAGACGTCCATTGTGACGAGGAATGTTCCTTGTTCAACTGGTCCATGGGTGCCGAGTTTCTGTAGGAAGTCCATCGTGTCGCGACAGAAGCTGGGCGTACCTTGTACGATGGGTTTCAAGATGCCCTCGATGTAGCCAGAGAGGTTCTCACACAGGGTCCCATTGCCTGAAACGATAGGACGGCCTGGTGTGTTGGCCTTGTGTATTTTCGGGAGGCAGTAGAGATCTCCAATGCGGGGAGTACGTGGGATGAGGGCACGTAGGGTGCACTGAAGATCTGGATCCAAGGTCTTGATCAGTCTGTTAAGTTGGCGTATGTGTTCCTTAGTCGGATCTGCGGGTAACTGTCTGTAATGTTCCTGGTTGTTGAGTTGTCGGTACACTTCTTTGCAGTAGTCCGTTCTGTTCAGTATGACAGTGGCCCCTCCTTTGTCTGCTGGTTTGATGACGATGCTGCGGTTGGTCTTGAGAGCGTGGATGGCATTTCCTTGTGCTTGGGTGACGTCCGGGGCTGTCTTGCGAATGCGACTGATGAATCTGGCATTGATGCGACTCCTGATGGCTTGAGCATACATGTCGAGTCTAGGGCAGCGGCCTTCCGGAGGGGTCCAATTCGATTCATTCCTCTTCGGTTGCTGCACCGCAGATATTAAAATTTTAATTTTAAGGCAGTAAAAAAAACTTGCGCGTAAAAAAGAATCGCCATAGCCTAAGAAGCCTTTTAAAAGCAATGAAATGCTTTAAGAAATTGAAACACATTTATTATGCACATCATCTCTCATGAACAGCAAATAAATAAATAAATGACTACATAATCTGCTTTTAATGGTATTCATGATATGGAGATGCCGGCGTTGGACTGGGGTGAGCACAGTAAGAAGTCTTACAACACCAGGTTAAAGTCAGGTTTGTTTCGAATCACAAGCTTTCGGAGCACTGCTCCTTCCTCAGGTGAATGAAAAGGTGGGTTCCAGAAACATATATATAGACAAAGTCAAAGATGCAATACGATACTTTGAATGCGAGTCTTTGCAGGTAATTAAGTCTTTACAGGTCCAGACGGAGCAACTGGAGAGAGGGATAATCACAGGTTAAAGTGATGTGAATTGTCGCAAACCAGGACAGTTGGTAGAATTTCGCAAGCCCAGGCCAGATGGTGGAGGGTGAATGTAATGTGACATGAATCCAAGGTCCCGGTTGAGGCCGTACTCATGTGTGCGGAACTTGGCTATAAGTTTCTGCTTGGCGATTCTGCGTATTCCTGAAGGCCGCCTTAGAAAACGCTTACCCGAAGATCAGAGGCTGAATGCCCTTGACTGCTGAAGTGTTCCCGACTGGAAGGGAAAATTCCTGCCTGCCAATTGTCGCGCGATGTCCATTCATCCGTTGTTCCGTTGTCGCAGCGTCTGCATGGTCTCGCCAATGTACCACGCTTCGGGACATCCTTTCTTGCAGCGTATGAGGTAGACAACGTTGTCTGAGTCGCACGAGTATGTACCATGTACCTGGTGGGTGGTGTTCTCACGTGTAATGGTGGCATCCATGTTGATGGTCTGGCACGTCTTGCAGAGATTGCCATGGCAGTGTGTGGTGTCGTGGTCGCTGTTCTGAGGGCTGGGTAGTTTGCTGCAAACAATGGTTTGTTTGAGGTTGCGCGGTTGTTTGAAGGCAAGTAGTGGGGGTGTGGTGATGGCCTTGGCAAGATGTTTGTCTTCATCGATGACCTGTTGAAGGCTGCAAAAAAGATGTCGTAGTTTCTCCACTCCGGGGAAGTACTGGACGACAAAGGGTACTTTGTCGTTTATGCCCCATGTTTGTCTTCTGAGGAGGTCGGTGCGGTTTTTTGATGTGGGGCAAAGCCTTAAAGCCTTAAAGCATTTCTTAAAGCATGGTATTGGTTGAGCACTAAATGTTGACTATAACACTGATGCAATGGAATACTCTTTTTTCAGTAGTGCTATAAGAACTTGTATTTGTGTGCTCAGGTTTTAGATTGGGGTTGAATTCAAAGGTTTCTGATTCAATAACAATCCTGGTTGCAATCCAGTGAATTTTAAATTAATCTGCCTGAAAAGAAACAGACAGTATTCGGTCAAACTCCACTTTTTGATCCTTCCCAATATTACTTTCAAAGCAATGAAAGGCAAACTTAGGGGGAGGGAAAGTTTCCCCATTCTACCCCATTGAGTCAGTTTCTCATAATACAAAAATTATATTTTTATTCCAAATCAAAGTAAACACAGTCTCTCCAAAAACACATCACAATCCCTACAGTTTGACATATTTTGCCCCATTTCTCCCTTTAACACCTCCCCCAGCACTTCCTCCCCCAGTCGCCGCTGGAGAAAAACAAGTCCTCGAATATGGACAGGAACAGTCTCTTTTGTTTTAGAAAATATTTTATTGAAGCATTTGTAATTTTCACAATTTAACATGTTGATATTTCTAAAACAACCGCGCGGGTCGACGCACAAAATACCCCCTAAAAGAACAACAAACAATAAATCACGTTCCTCACTTCTCCCACCCTGTCCCCAATTACCCGTATACTAAGCTCCCTGTCCTTGTTTAACATTACCCTGCCTCCTGTTTTCCTCCCCTCCCAACTTTTCCCTTTCCCCCCTGACCGCTGACGTTCAGTTTTTGTTAAAGAAATCGTGAATGGCTGCCAACTCCGGGCGAATCCCTGTATTGATCCTCTCAGAGCGAACTTGATTTTCTCCAAACTGAGAAACCCTACCATATCGCTGACCCACACTCCTGACTTCGGGGGCTCCGAGTCCCTCCATCTCAGCAAGATCCGGGCCACCAGGGAGGAGAAGGCCAGGATACCGGCCTCCCCCCCTCCCCCCCCCCTTGCCCCCGGATCCTCCAACACCCCAAATATTGCTAATTCTGGACTCGGGGTTACCCTACCTTCTAGGACTTCTGACATAATATCTGCAAATCCCTGCCAGAATTCCCTCAGTTTCGGACATGCCCAAAACATATGAACATGGTTGGCCGGGCTACCCGCACACCGCCCACATCTGTCCTCCGCCTCCTCGAAGAACTTACTCATCCGGGCTACCGTTAAGTGGGCCCTGTGGATTACCTTGAACTGAATCAAGCTAAGTCTAGCACAGGACGAGGATGCATTTACCCTTTTCAAGGCTTTTTCCCACAGTTCAGTTTCCAGCTCCCCTCCTAGCTCCTCTTCCCACTTCCTCTTCACCTCTCTGATAGGGGCCCCTTACCACTCTAACAATTCCCTGTATATCTCCGAAACCTTCCCACCTCCAACCGCTGTTTTTGACAGCACTTTATCCTGTAGTCCCCTCAGGGGGAGGCCAGGAAAGCTTGGGACCTGTCTCCCCACTACCCACTTCCTGACCATCGATAGGTTTGCAGCCCAGTAATAGTTAATAAAGCTCAGGAGAGCCAATCCCCCTTCCCCTCGGGCCCGTTCCAGGAGGACAGGAACATTCTCGCTCTTACAAAGAAACTCTCTTCTGACCCTTTCAGAGTAATCTTAATTTTTTTCAATTTGAGGAAACCCGCCACATCCCCCAACCACGCCGGCACCTTTGATGGCTTCACTAACCTATACCCCAGTAGAATGTGACACTGGGTAACCAGAGTGGCGAAGATCACAACATAAGTCACCCCTCATAGCCCCCCCCCTCCGCACACAACTCCAGTAGCTCCGGCAGCTCCGACACTCTGAAAATTGCCACCAGCGGACACTGCACCATCTTCACCCCCACAATCTCCAACAGTGCTTCAAAATTTTGGCTCCAGAAACCCACTAATCTTGGACATGGCTAAAACACGTGGACATGATTCGCTGCCCCCCCCCCCCCCCGTCCAAATGTCTCATATTTGTCCTCTACCTCTGGGAAGAACCCACTTATACGGTCCCGTAACATATGAGCCCTGTGCATCACTTTAAACTGTGCCAGGATCATCTTAGCACAAGATGATGTCGCATTCACCTGGTGCATAATTTCACTCCAAACCCCCTATCCCAATTCCATTCCCAGATCTTCCTCCCACTTCCGCTTTATCTCCTCAATTGGCGCCTTCTCCATGTCCAGTAACTACCTGTAAATGTCCATAATCCTCCCATCCCTCAACTCATCCTGCATTAATAATCTATCCAACAAGGTATGTTCCAGCAATTGAGGGAAAGATGGTAACTTCTTCCTCACAAAGTCCGGCACTTGTATTTACCGAAACTCACTCCCCCTCGGCAAATCTGGGCGGGATTCTCCGACCCCCCGGCGGGTCGGACAATCGCCGGGGGGTGGCGTAAATCCCGCCCGGCCGCCCCACGATCTTCTCCGGCCCCCAAAAAATCCGGGACCGCCCCAATTCTCTGGGTCGGATGGGCCGAAGTCCCGCCGATGTGACCACGGGTCACGCTGGCGTAAATCAAACCACCTATTTAATGGCGTCAACCAGTCGTGCTGGTTGACGCCGGCCAGCGCGGAGGTAGGGGTCGGCGTGGGGCGGCCGCCGAGAAGTAACGGCACGGCCGCAGGTGGTGGGGGAGTCGCAGGAGCCGTTGGAGTGTGCGTGCCGGGGGGGAGGGCCTAGGGGGGGAAGGGCCGGGCGGAGGCTGGGTGGGGAGGGGCTGGGGTGGGAGGTGCTGGTGGGGGGGGCGGGAGGAGATGGGGGGTAGGGGCTAGGGCAGGGGGGGCTAGGAGGGAGAGGGGGGATTGGGGAGGGTGCGTGATGGAGAGGGTGCGTTCCGGGGAGGGGGTTTGGGGAAGGTGCGTGCCGGAGAAGCTGGGGAGGGCGAGTGATGGAGAGGGTGCGTGCCGGGGAGGGGGGAGGGGGGGGGGTATTTGGGGATGGTGCGTGCCGGGGAATCATAGCATCATAGCATTTACAGTGCAGAAGGAGGTCATTCATCCCATCAAGTCTGCACCGGCCCTTACAAAGAGCACCCTACTCAAGCCCACGTATCTACCCTATCTCCGTAACCCAGTAACCCCCACTTACCCTTTTTTTTAAAAATATATATTTTATTCAGAATTTTGTGGCCAAACATAACAGTACAAAGCAATATAAATAACCGTGGCCAATTTTAAACAAATAAATAAATAATATATAAACAGAAACATAAACAAAACTGAGTGGCAACTGCCTTGTCAAAAATAGTTACTCTTCAAAGATACAATCCAACAATCCAATATACATTACCTATAACAAGTGTCTATACATATACAATGACATCCCTGAGAGTCCATCCGGTTCCTCCTCCACCCCCCCTCCCCCCTGGGTTGCTGCTGTTGTCTTCTTCTTTTCCATTCCCTCTATCTTTCTGTGAGGTAGTCGACGAACGGTTGCCACCGCCTGGTGAATCCTTGAGCAGAACCCCTTAATATGAACTTGATCCGTTCTAACTTTATAAACCCTGCCATGTCATTTATCCAGGTCTCCACACTCGGGGGGTTGGCTTCCTTCCACATTAACAATATCCTGCGCTGGGCTACGAGGGACGCAAAGGCCAAAACATCAGCCTCTCTCGCCTCCTGCACTCCCGGCTCTTCTGCAACCCCGAATATAGCCAACACCCAGCTTGGTTCGACCCGGACCCCCACCACCTTCGAAAGCACCTTTGCCACCCCCACCCAGAACCCCTGTAGTGCCGGGCATGACCAGAACATGTGGGTGTGATTCGCTGGGCTTCTCGAGCACCTCCCACACCTATCCTCTACCCCAAAAACTTTACTGAGCCGTGATCCAGTCATATGCGCCCTGTGCAGAACCTTGAATTGTATCAGGCTTAGCCTGGCACACGAGGACGATGAGTTTACCCTACGTAGGGCGTCAGCCCACAGCCCGTCCTCAATCTCCTCCCCCAGCTCTTCTTCCCATTTCCCTTTCAGCTCATCTACCATGATCTCCCCCTCGTCCCTCATTTCCCTATATATGTCCGACACCTTACCATCCCCCACCCATGTCTCTGAGATTACTCTATCCTGCACCCCCTGCGTCGGGAGCTGCGGGAATTCCCTCACCTGTTGCCTCGCGAAAGCCCTCAGTTGCATATACCGAAATGTATTCCCTTGGGGCAACCCATATTTTTCCGTCAGCGCACCCAGACTCGCAAACGTCCCATCTACGAACAGATCTCTCAATTGTACTACCCCAGCTCTTTGCCATGCTCCAAATCCCCCATCCATTCTCCCCGGAACAAACCTATGGTTATTTCTTATTGGGGACCGCTCCGAGGCTCCCGTCTTTCCCCTATGCCGTCTCCACTGCCCCCAAACTTTCAATGTAGCCACCACCACTGGGCTTGTGGTGTATTTCTTCGGTGAGAACGGCAACGGCGCCGTCACCATTGCTTGTAGGCTAGTCCCCCTGCAGGACGCCCTCTCCAATCTCTTCCACGCCGCTCCCTCCCCTTCTCCCATCCACTTACACACCATTGAAACGTTGGCGGCCCAGTAATAGTCGTTTAGACTCTGTAGTGCCAACCCCCGCCTGTCCCTACTACGCTGCAAAAATCCCCTCCTCACTCTCGGGGTCTTCCCGGCCCACACAAAACTTATAATACTCTTCTCGATTCTCTTGTAAAAAGCCTTCGTGACCACCACCGGGAGGTACTGAAACACAAAAAGGAATCTCGGGAGGACCACCATTTTAACCGCCTGCACCCTACCTGCCAGTGACAGGAACACCGTGTCCCATCTCTTAAAGTCCTCCTCCATCTGTTCCACCAACCGCGTTAAATTAAGCCTGTGTAATGTACCCCAATTCTTGGCTATCTGGATCCCCAAGTACCGGAAGTCCCTTGTTACCTTCCTCAATGGTAAATCCTCTATTTCCCTGCTCTGCTCCCCTGGATGCATCACGAACAACTCACTTTTCCCCATGTTCAATTTATACCCTGAAAAATCCCCAAACTCCCCAAGTATCCGCATTATCTCTGGCATCCCCTCCGCCGGGTCCGCCACATAGAACAACAAATCATCCGCATATAAAGATACCCGGTGTTCTTCTCCTCCCCTGAGTACTCCCCTCCACTTCCTGGAACCCCTCAATGCTATGGCCAGGGGCTCAATCGCCAATGCAAACAATAACGGGGACAGAGGACATCCCTGCCTCGTCCCTCTATGGAGCTGAAAGTAATCAGAACCCCATCCATTCGTGACCACACTCGCCATCGGAGCCCTATACAACAACTGTACCCATCTGATATACCCATCTCCAAAGCCAAATCTCCTCAGCACCTCCCACAAATAATCCCACTCCACTCTATCAAATGCTTTCTCGGCATCCATCGCCACCACTATCTCCGCTTCCCCCTCTGGTGGGGGCATCATCATTACCCCTAGCAGCCTCCGTATATTTGTGTTCAGCTGTCTCCCCTTCACAAACCCAGTTTGGTCCTCATGAATCACCCCCGGGACACAATCATCTATCCTCGTTGCCATTACCCTGGCCAGAATCTTAGCATCCACATTCAGGAGGGAAATGGGCCTATAGGACCCGCATTGCAGCGGGTCTTTTTCCTTCTTTAGGAGGAGCAATATCGTTGCCTCTGACATAGTCGGGGGCAGCTGCCCCCTTTCCTTAGCCTCATTAAAGGTTCTCATCAGTAGCGGGCCCAGCAAGTCCATATATTTCCTATAGAATTCCACTGGGAATCCGTCTGGTCCCGGGGCCTTCCCCGCCTGCATGCTTCCAATCCCTTTCACTACTTCCTCCGTCTCAATCTGTGCTCCCAGTCCCACCCTCTCCTGCTCCTCCACCTTAGGAAATTCCAGCTGATCCAGAAAGCACATCATTCTCTCCTTCCCTTCCGGGGGCTGAGCTTCATATAATCTTTCATAAAATGCCTTGAACACTCCATTCACTCTCTCCGCTCTCCGCTCCATCTCTCCCTCCTCATCTCTCACCCCCCCCATCTCCCTCGCTGCTCCCCTTTTCCTCAGGTGGTGGGCCAGCAACCTGCTCGCCTTCTCCCCATATTCGTACTGTACACCCTGTGCCTTCCTCCATTGTGCCTCTGCCTTACCCGTAGTCAACAAGTCAAATTCTACATGTAGCCTTTGCCTTTCCCTGTACAGTCCCTCCTCCGGTGCCTCCGCATATTGCCTGTCCACCCACAAAAGTTCTTTCAACAACCGCTCCCTTTCCCTACCCTCCTGCTTTCCTTTATGTGCCCTGATAGATATCAGCTCCCCTCTAACCACAGCCTTCAACGCCTCCCAGACCACTCCCACCTGAACCTCCCCATTGTCATTGAGTTCCAAGTACCTTTCAACACACCCCCTCACCCTTAAACACACACCCTCATCTGCCAATAATCCCATGTCCATTCTCCAGGGTGGGTGCTGTTCTTTTTCCTCCCCTATCTCCAAGTCCACCCAATGTGGAGCGTGGTCCGAAATAGCTATAGCCGTATACTCCGTCCCCGTCACCTTCGGGATTAGTGCCCTTCCCAAAACAAAAAAGTCTATCCGTGAATAGACTTTGTGGACATAGGAGAAAAACGAAAACTCCTTACTCCTAGGTCTACCAAATCTCCAGGGGTCTACTCCTCCCATCTGCTCCATAAAGTCCTTGAGCACCCTAGCTGCAGCCGGCCTCCTTCCAGTCCTGGACCTCGATCTGTCCAGCCCTGGGTCCAGCACCGTATTAAAATCTCCACCCATTACCAACTTTCCCGCCTCTAGGTGCGGGATGCGTCTTAACATACGCCTCATAAAATTGGCATCATCCCAGTTCGGGGCATATACGTTCACTAAAACCACCGCCTCCCCTTGCAATCTGCTACTCACCATCACGTATCTGCCCCCACTATCCGCCACTATGGTCTTTGCCTCAAACATTACCCGGTCCCCACTAATATAGCCACCCCCCTGTTTTTTGCGTCTAGCCCCGAGTGAAACACCTGCCCCACCCATCCTTTGCGGAGTCTGACCTGGTCTATCAGTTTCAGATGCGTCTCCTGCAGCATAACCACATCTGCCTTAAGTTTTTTTAGGTGTGCGAGTACCCGTGCCCTCTTAATCGGCCCGTTCAGCCCTCTCACATTCCACGTGATCAGCCGAGTTGGGGGGCTCTTTACCCCCCCCCCTTGTCGACTAGCCATCTCCTTTTTCAATCCAGCTCCTCTCCCGGTTCCCACGTAGCCGTATCTCCCCCCAACGGTGCCCTCCCGCCCCGACCACCCCACCCCATACCAGCTCCCCCTTCTCCCCAGCAGCAGCAACCCAGTTAACCCCCCCCCCCGCTAGATCCCTTTCTAGCGTAATTGCACCCCCCATGTTGCTCCCAGAAGTCAGCAAACTCTGGCCGACCTCGGCTTCCCCCCGTGACCTCGGCCCCCACTGTGCGAGGCCCCCTCCTTCCTGCTTCCCTGTTCCCGCCATGATTACCATAGCGCGGGATCAAAGCCCGCGCTACCCATTTGGCCCTGCCCCCAATGGCCGGCGCCCCCAGCTCCCCATCCTCCCTCCCCCCCGACATGGGGAAGAGAGAAAAGTTACAGGGTCGCAGGATTAACAACTTCGGAAATCATCTCTTCCCCCATTTCCCCCTCTTCACCCCACGTAATCACCCCCCCACTTTGTCCCAAACGTTCTTTTTCTAGCCCGCTTGTTCCAGTTTCTCCTCGACAATAAATGTCCACGCCTCTTCTGCCGTTTCAAAGTAGTGGTGTTTCCCTTGATGTGTGACCCACAGTCTTGCCGGCTGCAGCATTCCAAACTTAACCTTCCTTTTGTGCAGCACCGCCTTGGCCCGATTAAAGCTTGCCCTCCTTCTCGCCACCTCCGCACTCCAATCTTGATAAACGCGGATCACCGCGTTCTCCCATTTACTGCTCCGGGTTTTCTTTGCCCATCTGAGGACCATCTCTCTGTCCTTATATCGGAGAAATCTCACCACTATGGCTCGAGGAATTTCTCCAGCCCTCGGTCTTCGCGCCATAACTCGATAAGCTCCCTCCACCTCCAACGGGCCCGTCGGGGCCTCCGACCCCATTAACGAGTGAAGCATCGTGCTCACATATGCCCCGATGTCCGCACCTTCTGCACCTTCGGGAAGACCAAGAATCCTTAAATTCTTCCTCCTCGCATTATTCTCCAGCACCTCCAGCCTTTCCACACACCTTTTGTGTTGTGCCTCGTGCATCTCTGTCTTCACCACCAGGCCCTGTATTTCGTCCTCATTCTCAGCAGCCTTTGCCTTCACGACCCGGAGCTCCTGCTCCTGGGTCTTTTGCTCCTTCTTTAGCCCTTCAATCGCCTGTAATATCGGGGCCAACAGCTCCTTCTTCATCTCTTTTTTAAGTTCTTCCACGCAGCGCCGCAGGAACTCTTGTTGGTCAGGGTCCCATATTAAACTGCCACCTTCCGACGCCATCTTGCTTTGTGTTTGCCTTCCTGGCCGCTGCTCTAGAGGATCCACCGCAATCTGGCCACTTTTCTCTCCTTTTTCCATCCGTGTCCAGGGGGGATTTCCTTCTGGTTTACCGCACAGTGTTTTTAACCGTTAAAATTGCTGTTGGGGCTCCTATTAAGAGCCCAAAAGTCCGTTCCACCGGGAGCTGCCGAAACGTGCGACTTAGCTGGTCATCGCTGCACCCGGAAGTCCCCACTTACCCTTTTTGATCACTAAGGGCAATTTTTCATGGCCCATCCACCTAATCCACACATCTTTGGACTGTGGGAGGAAACCGGAGCACCCGGAGGAAACCCACGCAGACACGGGGAGAACGTGCAGACTCCGCACAGACAGTGACCCAGCGGGGAATCGAACCTGGGACCCTGGACCTGTGAAGCAACTGCGCTAATAACTACGCTACCGGGCTTCCCTAGGGGAGCGGCGGGGGGGGGCTCTGACTGGCCATGTGCCAGCTGGGGCAACAGTCGTGACCATGCAGCCCATAGCACCTGGCTGCAGGGGGGGTGGATATGGGCAATGGTGACATGTCGTCTATCCCCCCCCCAATCCCACCCCCACCCCCTGCAGGCCGTTATGTTTGGTCATCACGCAGCGATGTTGGCCGCCGTGGCGGGAGCCACACTTCTACATGTTGCCCTGGGGGAGCTGGAACAGGAGCGTGCCAGGGAGGCGGCGGAGGCTGCCGCAGAGAAGCGTACCGCAGGGAGGCAGGTGACAGCCTCCCAGTCTGGAGGGCCGTCCGCACACCAGGACGAGGAGGAAGTGGTGGTGGTGCCACGGCGACAGGGACAGGCCCGATGAAGCCCCGTGTGTACCGGCCCCGCTCGTTGTACCAGGACCTCACGGACCGGGCATGCAGGAGGCGACTCCGGATGAGCCGGGAAACCGTGGCACACATCTGCCACCTGATGGCACACCTGGCACCGCTTGGCACTGGGGGAGGACCCATGGCCATCAAGGTTACGGTGGCCCTGAACTCCTATGCCATGGGGTCATTCCAGGTGCCGAGTGAGGACCTGTCCGGCATCTCGCAGGAATCGGTGCACCGGTGCATCCGTGCAGTGACAGAAGCCCTATATGCCATTGTGGACCACTACATCCAGTTCCCTATGCACCGGGCCAGCCAGGATGCCCGGTCAGCGGGCTTCGCTGTCGTGGCCAGGATGCCCATGGTCCAGGGGGCGATCGATGGGATGCACGTTGCCATGCGGCCACCTGCGGATAACAGGGCCGTGTTCACGAATAGGAAGAGGACCTATTCCATGAACGCGCAGGTGGTCTGTGACCACCGCATGAGGATCCTGCACGTCTGCGCCTGGTACCCGGGCAGTGTACATGACTCATTCGTATTGACTCAATTTTTCATCCCCACCATGTTCGAGGGATGCCCCCCCCCCTGGCTGAGGGGCTGGTTGCTGGGTGACAGGGGTCACGCCTATAAGGAGGCCACAGACTGATGCGGAGAACCGCTACAACGATGCCCATGCAGCGACCAGGGGTGTGATAGAGAGGTGCATTGGGCTGCTGAAGATGCGCTTCAGGTGCCTGGACACTCTGGAGGGGCCCTCCAGTACTCATCAGATAGGGTCGGCCACATCGTTGTGGTCTGCTGCGTCCTGCACAACATAGCCCAGCAGAGGGGCGATGTGCTGCAGGCGGAGGAGGGGAAGGGGAGGAGCAGCAAGACGAGGCGCAGACCTCCTCAGATGAGGAGGATGGGGGCAATGGTCAGGACAAACGGGGTGGACATGGGCAGGAGGCTGCCCACCGTTACCGGCTGGCCCAGCGGGCATGGGACGGGTTGACAGCCGCCCGGTTCACAGACTAGGGGTGCGTGGGAATCGCCGAGTTTGGACACAGACTGCACACCACGGCACCAGCCTACCACCCTCATCCCATCCACCCATCACCAACCACCCTCACCCCACCCACCCAACACCAACCACCCTCACCCTGCCCACCCAACACCAACCACCCTCACCTCACCCACCCAACACCAACCACTCGCACCCCACCCACATGCGCACCACCTCTCCATTGCACATCCACCTGCGGCACAACGGCCGGGCTCACACGGTCGCCGGTGGAAGCGTGTCTATTGCAAGCCATGGAGGATGATGACAACCTGCCCTGCGATGAGCTCTGGGCTGTACATCGTTGGACAATGTCTGACCTATGGCCACAGTACCACCCTCCACCCGGACCGTCCCTGCATGCGACCGTGACACTGCAGCGCATGGTCCCGTCGTCTGCCCAGGGGGATGGCGAGGGCGACCGGGGGGGCGGGGGGCACACTCACCTGAGGCCGACGTTCTATCACCCCTCACACACCCACCAGCACTCACCTAGACCACACCCCAGCACGCATCGGACAGAGCACAAAGGCAGCTTCTGTAGGTGTGAAAGTAATTTTAATAATAAACTGTTCATATACGTGCCCTAGCCCCAGAACTAATCTGTGCCTTGCACCTGTGCCAACTTACTCAGTGTCCAATTTTTTGGCCTTACGGGCCCTATGACCACATCTAGGTGGTTCCCCAGGCGGTGCAGCAGAACTGGAGGTGGACTCCTGTGATTCCTGCCCTGTGATTAGGGACTCCTTTAGCGGCCGTTTCCTGGGGCGGCCCGGCCTAGATGGGCCAGGCTGCGGCTCGGGCGACTGGGATGGCGAGCTGCCAGCCTGCCTTGCCCATTGCCCACCAGTCTGAGGTGTCGCGGCGGTGTTCCGGGACCTCACCTACATTGGGACCCGGAACGGGCCTCAGCACATCCTCCTCCCTCGGGGTGCCCAATGGCCCCCGGGCCTCTACATGGTTCGGGGATGCGAACGGACCGAGCACCCGACGCCCCCCCCCCCCCCCGACACTCTCCCCAGGAGCACCGATTACCCAACCACAAAAACAATTATGCAGGAATATACCTGGTGCACATGGGAGAAGTAGGAGAACTCTTTCTCTCCTGGATGTCAAAACCTCCATCGATCCACCCTCCCCCACCACCCCCCTCCGCCCCCCTCCCCCACCCCCACCCCCACCCCTCTGGTCCATGAACACCCGCAACTCCTTTGCCATTCACAACCTGGAGAGCGACCCTGGGAGAGTCTAATACACAGTTGCAGTCACTCGTCATTATTAATTGATGCAAATTCAGGTCTGGGATGGCAGGCACCATCCTCTTAATAAACTCTGCATCATCCCAATTGGCTGCATAGATGTTTACCAATGCAACCGGTGCTCCCTCCAAAATCCAGCTCACCATCGCATATTGACCCCCAGGTCCCGCTGCACTGGCTATTCCTTTACTAAATAGGATTGCAACCCCCCTCAACTTGGAATCAAACTCCGAATAAAACAGTCCCTCCCCCACTCTCCTTCCATTCACCAGCATCCCTGCTAGCTTGGCAACTCCCACCTGGAGATCAATGCAAAGGCCCCCATTTATATTGCCCAAAGTGCCCATTCCCCCACAATGTCTCGCCACTTCCACTCTCCCAAACCCTCGTACTCCGCCACTGACCGGGGAAAGACACCCAGGACTTGGAACGATCCTCCCCATCCACCATAATAAAATACCAAATAGTCAGACATGTGTAAAAAACAAAACACATTGCAAACATTGTACCAACATATCAAAAAACAGAAACATACCCACCATTAACCCTCCTCCAAACCATGGCCCTCCTCAGGCATCGTGAAATTGTGTTCCCTCTCCTTAAAAGTCGCCCAAAAGTTGTCATGATATTCAGATAAACATCATGGTGCAAACATACATACACACTGATGGACAGATCAACGGACCAATCAATACACACACAACACCACAGCCAATCACAGGCAAGAGCATACACACTATAAAACGGGACCACGACACTTCCCGCTCATTCCAGCAGGAGACAGCTCAGGGCACAGAGCTCACAGCGTGCCACTCAGACATTCACCATGTGCTGAGTGCTTCTCCAAGATAGTGTTAGGGCTAGGTCCACAGGTTAGAGGGTAATGAACGAACCACAGTAACCAGTTTACAGATGTTGTTATTGTTAGTAATAAAACTGAGTTGTACCATCCGCAACCATGTTGGTTCGTCTATGTAGCAGAGCACCCAACACGACAAAAGTTTGGCTGGGTACAACAACCCAAACTGGACCTTGTTCCAAAATAGCATCATTTTGGCCCAGTTAAAACTCACCCGCTGCTTGGCCAGGTCGGCCTCAATGTCTTGATATATTCAGATCCTCTGCCGCTACCAACTTCAGTCTCACGTCGTCCTATCGAACTATTACCGCCTGCCGTGGCTCCCCAGCTCTCGGCCTCTGTTTTAGAGATCAGTGTGACCGTTCCACCTCCAGGACCCTTTTGCAGACCCCCTCATCCACCAGCTTTGTAAACATCATCGAAACATAGGCCATGGTACTTGCTCCCTCCACCCCGCCTGGTCGACCTACGATTTGTAAATTCTGTCGCCTGGACCGATTCTACTAATCATCCATCTTTATCTTCAACTCCTTGCAGGCCATTCCCAGCATCGTCTCCTCTGCCTCCAACTCCACAATCCAATCGCTGTGATCCATTACCACCCTTTCCACCTCGCGGATCATTTCACCTTCTGATTCCAGGTGCTTTTCCACCTGCTCCAAAGCCCCTTGAAGAGGGGCTCAATGACCATCAAACGCTTTGGACCAGTTTTCTTGCATCGCCACCTAAAGCTGCCCCTGATCAACACCATCAACTGTTCGGCAGGCAGCAGCGTGGACAACGATGACACTCCCGACTCCAGCATGCTCGCTGTGACTACGCCACGCAGATCCTCCACTTATTAACATAGCCCCAGAATCGGAGAATCCAGCCCAAGGAATCTCTAAGTAAAGGGAATAAAACAACAAGTTCTGACCTATGGTCTTAGTTAGAGATAGTGACTGAGAGCTTGGTCCAAATTATGCGTTCTGAGAAGATCTTTAAAGATGACAAAAGAAATGAAGACGTTTAAGTGTGACTTTTTAGACACCAAAGTCAAGGTGGTCACGGCCTCTGCCATCTATTATGGGATGAAGGGAAGAAGATATGCAGCAAGAACCAGGGCTGGAGTACAGAATGATGAAGGAATTGATCATTGTTGTTGGGTTAGTTCATGGAGGGCTCTGAACAGAGTTAGGATCTGTTGCGGGACAAAGATCTAACAAGTCAGGGGGAACAGGAGTTATACATAAATGAGACAAAACTAGGGCAGCTGAGATTTCAATACATTGAGTTTATGGAAGATGAAAGATGGGAAATCAACAATGAATACATTAGAAAAATTGAGGTGATAGGTTTGAAGGTGTGATGGGGCAGAGATTGGTGAAATAAGTGAGAAATAACAGTATGCCATAGATTTACGGTGCAGAGAGCAGCCTGATCTCAGGTGGGTTGTGATTTGTTATGTTGTAGGTGTAACATAAGCGGCTTCCTTATGGTGCACTTGACAAAGGAAGGTTCAGACGTGGAGATAACTTCAACACGTTTATTAAACTATTTACACTTCTATTACTCGGGTTCAACACTACTGCTAATCCTACTATAGCTACCCAGACTGACTAACCAGCTGCTGCAATCCACGTGGTGGGTGTAATATTGAATCAACCCGGTGTCTCTACCCACTGACTGTCTCCACTGGAAAGAGGCAGATCATGTGTGTGGTGTCCTTTATATATGGGTTGGTGTAATGCTCCCCTGTGGTCGTGTCACCTCCTTGTGTATCGTGAATGTCTATCGGGCATGTCCTATCTACTTGGTCTATTGGTTGAGTGTGTGTGTGTGATGTTTCTAGTGCTCCCTCTAGTGTCTAGCTAGCCTACATGTATTTACATTGATGCACATCACCACATCCTCCTTTTTTTATATGTTCATATTTTCTGTACACTTTAAGAAAATTGAACAAAGAACAGGGAGATAAGGTAAGGTATATATATACAGGTCATGGGAACAGTGATTAAACAATAAGTCCAAATCATTCATGTGAGTCCAAAAACCAGCAATCATCATGGTCAAATGTCTCTCTTGGTTATGAACGCCATCAACGTCCCTGTGCCACAGGAACCAAGAAGTGGTCAAATCACTTTGCAGTCTGATTTGGTGTCCCTTTCTTTTTTTCGATGTTTGTGATGGTGCTGTCGGATGGCATCTTGTTGCTGATAAGGTGTTGACGTTGAAGAGGTACCATCAACAGTATCATTCGAGGTCATGGACGTGCCATATGTCAAAGTTGGATTACACTGTACATACTGGTTCTGGCCACATGCTGTGCTGGAAGGGTGATCCTGTTGAGAACCATTGAAGTTTGTCGAATTGGAAACAGAATTGCAGCTCGCATAAATACCTGGTGATGGTGTGAAACTAGAACCTTGCATCTGATAGGAATATGCCGTCTGGCCAGGCTGGCATGCAGCAAATCCTGGGCTGTAACAAAGGCATCCAGTCTGTAGTGCAGATTGCGCTTGCGGTTGTCCTCCTTCGGTCTTGATTCCATTAATGGGCAATCCATAGTGCTGGCCTGTTTGAGAATATGCTGCATAGACTGCTGGCTGCTGCATGCCTGAATACTGGGTTTGTCCAGCGTGAGCTGTCATTGGCTGCACTGCTGGTGTGGAAAAAATGTGTGGATCTAGCTGTGGTGAATATTGGTGTATTTCTCCTGGACTGTAGCCACTGCTTGTTACTACTGACCCAGTGTAATTGTTAAGTGATGCTCCCCATCCGGAGTCTTAGCAGGTTCACTGGAGTCAGCTGAGATTTCTTGAAGCTGCACGTCTGGAGTTGGAACATGCAGGAATGCATTTACTTGTGAAGCGGTTTGAGCGAATGAGGGTGGAAGTATCATGGTGTCACCAGTGGTCTCACAGTGATCGTCGAGTGCCTCTGTACACACTAGCTGAGGTCTGTCACTTTGAACATCTTGCATGGGAAGTGGGATGCTGTCGTCACTCGTCTCACATACAGTGGGTAGAGCCTCAGCAGCTGCTTGTTGTTCACTTGGGTTGGGTAAATTGTCAGAGTCTTCATCCGGTGGTGCAACAATGTGGGTGGACTGTCATTGTCTTGCTGTTGCCCTTCATTTGGGCTTGGACTGTCATTGTTGCTTTGTTCTTCACTATAGCATGATTGACCGTCACGGTCGTCCTGCTGTGCACTAGAGCGTGGTAGACTGTCATAGTCTTCTTGCTGTTTGCTTGAGCATGGCAGACTTGCATCTTCTGCCGCTAGTTGGTCAGAGGAGGTTGCTAGACCCTCATTGTCTTGTTCCTGCAAGGACTGCGCGTTGGAGTCTTGCGTTGGTTCTATCGTGGAGGCTGTCCACGAGCTCGCTGCGGAGGCTTGTGACACTGGAGTCACTTCTTGTTCATGCAAGGACTGTGGTGTGGAGTCTTGCGTGTCTTCTTTCGTAGAGTCGGGAACCCTGAACGGTGCGTGGACCACGCTCTGTGTGGCAGCTGGCCGCTCTCTGTGGGCTTGTACCGCTCTCTGTCTCTTGGTTTCAGGCTGCAGCATCATCCTGCACTCACGAGTTGGGATGTCATATCTGCTGGGCTGAAGATCCTCAAATATGAAGAACGAATCTGTATCTGCGTCGGATTCAGTACGGGGGTCGCCAATGTGCAACACGTCTAGTTGCAGTTTGGATTTGGTACTAGGGTAGCCTCCCAAGGTGATAAGGTTCATCCGAGTCGTAGTCTTCTAGGACCATATCATCACTGTTTGCGTCGGAGCTGGCATTGGGCTCGCGAGGTCCAGAGAAAATGTAAAGGTCGGTATCGAAGTATTCGAGGTCGGAATCATCGGTTTGGGCGTAGGTAACTGCTTGTTGCAGGATTCTTCGGAGGTTAATTTCATTCCCTGGTTCAATTTGAGGCATTGTGCTGTCATTCCAGGTGAAGGAAGGTTGTTTTACAGCTTTAAAAGATTTTTTCTGTGATTTGGGACAATTCCCCTTTAAATGGGCGTAGTCCGGGGCCTCTGACGTCATGATGCATGTGACGTAGCGCATAGGAAGCGATTGCGCATGCGCAGATCGTGGTTCCTTTACTTGGGGCCGCGCATGCGCAAACGGACATCCCCGTTCTGTGCACTTTAGAAAGATGGCCGCCGACCAAAATTGTTCTCTGCTCCGGGATTTCGGCCTCGAAGTGAGTACTGGCGCTTCTCTTACCTTTTCTTGCTGGTTGGAGTGTGTTTTCCTCACAGTATTTGCCGAATTTGTCCAGGACTTCCGGGAAGTCGCTCCTGTTTTGCCTTGGAGAACTTGAATTTTTTAAAGATTTCTTCTGCTCTGGCACCGGCGATGGTGAGGAGAAGCTCTGTTTTTTCAAGATCGGCCATGTCTTCTAGTTCGGCTGCCACCAGGAAGATTTCAAACTTCTGCCGTGGCACTGGAGCTGCTGCGGAACCGGGATCTCGAGCTTCTTGCCTGGGTATTGCTGCTGGTTATCACTGTACGCTGAGTTTTGG
Source organism: Scyliorhinus torazame (assembly GCF_047496885.1). Lineage (NCBI taxonomy): Eukaryota > Metazoa > Chordata > Chondrichthyes > Carcharhiniformes > Scyliorhinidae > Scyliorhinus > Scyliorhinus torazame. Next base: position 216,342,954 of record NC_092710.1, on the reverse strand, counting down.
CTATCTGGATTGAAACAGTTCACTTCTGGTACCATGATTTGTTATGATGTAGGTGTAACATAAGCAGCTTCCTTGTGGTACACTTGACAAAGGAAGGTTCGTCACCTCCTTATGTATCGTGAATGTCTATTGGTCATGTCCTATCTACTTGATCTATAGGTTGAGTGTGTGTGTGATGTTTCTAGTGCTCCCTCTAGTGTCTAGCTAGCGTACGTGTATTTACATTGATGCAAATCACCACAGGTTGTGGGGAGAGGGATGGGGTTGCGGGGCTGATGCCATTGGCAAGGAAATGGATTTTTTAGTGTATAGTGATGATTTCAGGCATCTCACTGTGCAGTTGGAGGAAATATTTGTCATCTGTGCTTGATGGCAGCAGATTGCCTGATCTGAAAGAAGGAGTTAAGGTGTAGGAAAGTGGTTATCAATATAACTTGGTATTATCAGCATACATATAGAAACTGGCATTTGTCTCTGGAAGCTGTCACTCAAAGATTGTATATAGATGAGGAAGGGGTATGGGGCAGGATAAATCTGAACAGGTATGGATCTTCGGCATTGTTGCAAAAGCACTGAGGAAAACCATTATTAGAAATGCTTCATTGGGACAAATAAAAGATGAATTTCAATTCCATGCCTGAATCTCTCAAATCAGCTATTCCCTCCTATTACAGCATTGAAATATCCTTAATGCAAGATTGTTTCTGCTAATGGGGGAAGCTAAAACATGTGGTCACAGTCTCAGGTTAATGAGTCGATCATTTAGGACTGAGAAGAAGAGAAATTACTTAACTCAAAGAGTTGTGAATTTTTGGAATTCTCTACTCGACAGAGTTCAAGGGGTAAGGGCATCGCAGGCAGTGCCAGCATTTGTTGCCTATCCCTAATTGCCCTTGAGGGGGCAGTAAGTGTCATTCACATTGCTGTGGGTCTGGAGTCACATGTGGCCAGATCGGGTAAGGATAGCAGATTTCCTTCCCTAAAGGACATTCGTGAACCAGATGGGTTTTTACAACAATCATTTCATGGTCATCATTCGACTTTTATTTCCAGATTTTTATTCAATTCAAATTTAACCATCTGCAGTGGTGGGATTTGAACCTGGATTCCTAGAGCATTACTCTGGGTCTCTGGTTTACTAGTCCAGTGAGAATACCACTACGCCACTGCCTCACCTTAAATACATTTCAGGCTGAGGTAGACTTATTTTTGGTCTCTCGGAATTAAAGGATTACGGAGAGCTGGCAGGAAAGTGGAGCTGAGGCCCAAGATCATTCATGATCGTATTGAATGACAGAACAGGCTCGACAGGCCTTATGATCTACTCCCTCTCTTCTTGTGTTCATGTCATCAATGTCACAAATGCTGTCCTCCACATCTTTTTCAACCACCCTGCAACTATTGATGCCTTCAACAACGCCAGTCTCCTCCAACATTTCTCGACTATTATCCAGCTCAGTGTCCTTGGCTAGTCTCACTTTTGTCTACGCAGTCATAATCATGATATCACCAGCAGTGAGGCAGTACTGCTTTACTGTCCCCTGCATTATTCCCTTTGACGTTCTTGAAAGATCAATAATTGGCTCACTCCTCTTCCATATCTACCTGTTTCTCCATAGCAACTTCGCGAGAACAAATTTATGTTGATGATACATAGCTTATCTCTTAAATTCTCCATTGCCGCTGTGCTAACAAACTACTTTGTGAACATCCAGTTCTGGTTGATATACAATTTCCTCCAGTCAAACATTGAGAAGACCCCACCACAAATTCAACCCTTCCTGATAATTCTATCATTTATGTAACAATTGTCATAGAATGAATAAACTAATTCACAAACTTCTCACTCTATTTGACCCAAAGCTGAATTCCTGGCCCTATAATCCTCTCCACCATCAACACCTCCACCCACATATTCTTATCTGTCTCCACTCTTACCTCTGAGGTGGAGATGCCGGCATCTTGCATCTTGGACGTTGTCTATATATACGTTTCTGGAACCCACCTCTTCATTCACCTGAGGAAGGCTCCGAAAGCTAGTGATTCGAAACAAACCTATTGGACTTTAACCTGGTGTTGTAAGACTTCTTACTCTTACCTCAACCTACCTGCTGCTGAATCCCTTATCCATGTGTTTATTCCAGTGTTTTCCAGGCCAGCCCCATCTGCTAAACCTAGCTCATTCAGTGCTCTGTCCATACCTTACCAAACACCATCACACCTGTGTTTGTTGACTGACAAATTCTCAGCTGAAAAGCAATCCAATGAAGGCTCACAAAATAAGTTATAGATAGTATTAAATCAAAGGAAGAGGATTATAAATGTTGCCAAGAAGAATAGTATATCAAGAAATTAGTAGATTTAGTAAAGGGAGGTCAGAGTCAATAATCCTGACTCACAGTAGAGCACATGCTAGTCATCCGGAGAACTCTTTATACCAGTGAACCTTGCACACCCTAAGGGCCCATATGAGTAGCATGAGTTACCTGATGAACTTTGTACCCCTCAAGGGCTAGCAGAACACTCCAGAAAGTTCATGGGAACCAAATTTGTTTACAGTTATAAGGACAGACATTGAGTCAGAGAAGATTAAGTGTAGCTTCTGATGCTCTGCTTGTGAATTATGCACCTGGAACCAAAGATATCTGTTTAATGTAGACCTGACGAATGTGATATAAAATAGTTACTTTAGAGTTACTAGTTAATGTATGTAGAAATAAGCCACTTTGATTCTGGCAGTTAGGGACAAAGGGGTTTGAGACCGCATGGAAAAAGCAGGAAGAGGTGTGTCTATGAGAGTGATGCTGCATTGATAGGGGCCAGAGAAAGGGATTGGAAGTGAGCCAATCAGAATAGATCGAACAGGTCAGGAGGGACATAGGCTGACCTATGTCCGTCGAGTATGTGAAACTTGATACCATTTGAATTGATTTTGCAGAGATCCCTTTGTCTTTTAGTTCAGTCGTTTTCTAGGGTGTAAGAGGCTGGATGTCTCTTACGTTTCTGTAAGATGATTCAAGCTTGCAAGCTAAATAAATAACTTCTTTTTACGTGCGAATCCATCTCAACTTTTATTGAGGCCAGACTGACAGAGAAAGAAATTTGGGGATCAACATACCTATATGTAGACAATATTGGAATTTTTAAAATGCCCTGTGTATATGACCAACAATCTAGATAGTGGAAACCTATGACTTGGCAGAGGGCTGTTTCAGAGATTTCGCTGTGATAGTGCTCCCCTGCATGCTTGAATCTTGAATACATTATCTTGACCTGTACCTGAGTCTCCTGTGATTAGTTTCCACCACAACAATTAGTCGTAGTCCGCAGGATGCTTGTATCGTATCATTGGAACGGCTCTACAAATGGGGTGAGTATATTTTATTTACCACCCATAGCTAGCGCAGCAAGTCTGCCCGAGGATAGTCCAATTGAGTATCAAAAGAATCTGAAAGGAGAACTCAGGACAGGAGGCACCAGGGTAGGAGACAGAGCCATGTGGTGCCAAAACCGCGCAGGTAGGTCAGAACCTTACCATATGTAATCAAAGTGGCAGTCACACACGCTGGCTAGAATAGATGAAGTCAGAAAAGTGGGCTACAGCCAAGAAAGACAGTAATTGAAGCTGCGCTGGCGAGCTGTGGCTAGTTGAAGCTGCGCAGGTAGGTCAAACTCCTAAAAAGATACTGCACGTAAACAAGGGGATAAATGCCATCTGGAAAAGAGGAAGAGTGCATCAGGAATCTTGACTGTGGAGCCGAGGGCACCATTATAAGGTTTATAGCAGAACAACAGTCTTAGATTGTAGTTAAACGTGTGGGGTAGTTATTAAATGAAACAAGGAACCACAATGTCTTTATAATATATGAGAATGCAACTGATAGGCAGTTTGACAAAGGAGACAGGAGCATCAAGAGCGAACGATGGCTTGGAAGCTGCAGAAGGATGTGACAGCGATTACGAGTGTATCCTTCAGAGACTTTCTAAGCAGGTTCAGAAAGGAAACAGTGAGTTTGAGAAAGTCTGGAATAACTGGCCTGAGTGCACATCTGTGTGCCTTGCAACTAAGTAAAAGAAGTTAAGGGAACTGGTAGATAAGTTGCAAAAGGAAATGGATTGCTGGCAGGAGAGCACGTCTGTCCTGAACAATCGGTTACTTTGGGAACAGAAGGTACATGATAGGGTGTGTTGTGCCAAGAAAAACTGCTGCTGGACCAAAGACTGAAACAAAATATTGATTTACAGTCAGAAAATACCAAACCGAGTGAGGGGTTAGAAGATGCAGTGGGGACTTTGAGGAAGTTAAGTCAGCCACAGAGTGTTGCATCCCCTGAAGCAGAACACTCCTCGTGTTTGGCTGGAATCAAACAACCTGAGACACAGATTGGTCAACAGGGTCAACAGTGAGCAGTTGCAGCTGCTGTCTCCAAAACCAGGGCATTTGATGTCGAGCGATGCTGGAGTAATACATTTGAAGGCACTCAACAACTCCCCCCCCCACCCCCCCCCACCCCCCCCCCCACTCCCCCCCCCCCACCCCCCCCCCACCCCCACCCACCCCCACCCCACCACCAACCACCTTCATCTGCTTCTCCAATGTGATAATGTGGAATGTGGAATGCTGGTGTGTGGGGTTACACTGTACCATCATTATCCATGATCCTTACTGATGTGCCATCAATGAACACAAGACGAGTAGTGAACGTAACTGAGGCTTTAATAAGCTAAACAGAAAGCCTCCTGGCCTCTGATCCCAAACTGGGTCAGAGGCGGAGACCAGCCACCTTTATACCGAGCTCGAGGGGAGGCGGAGCCATCAGGCAGTGGTTTCCCACATTACATGTAATACAGTAGCCGTTTACCACAATGCACATATTATATACTGCAGTGGTTTACCACAGTCACCCCCTGTTTAAAAAAAAAAGAGTCCAGCGGGGGTGAAGTGGACTTAAAGATCAAGTCTGTTGGGGGCCTTGACCTTCCGCCGTGATCGCCTCAGTCCCGGCTGTGGTGTGGGCACCGGTGTCAAGACATGTGCGTCCGGGAGCGTGTTGTCCTCTTCTTCACCCAGTAGTTGAGTCAGTGGAGGGGGGGGGGAGGCGGTGTATGGGCGGGGGTGGTGGTTATGGTCGCCGGTGGGCCTGTGGGTGCCAGATCCTGAAGTAGCTGGGTAGTGGTGGGGAGAGACGGTGTAGGGTTGAGGGTGGCAGTGACGGTCACTGGGGCAGTGGGGACTTTGAGGAAGTTAATTCAGCCACAGAGTGTCGCATCCCCTGAAGCAGAACACTCCTCGTGTTTGGCTGGAATCAAACAACCTGAGACACAGATTGGTCAACAGGGTCAACAGTGAGCAGTTGCAGCTGCTGTCTCCAAAACCAGGGCATTTGATGTCGAGCGATGCTGGAGTAATACATTTGAAGGCACTCAACAACTCCACCCCCCCCCCCCCACCCCACCCCACCACCAACCACCTTCATCTGCTTCTCCAATGTGATAATGTGGAATGCTGGTGTGTGGGGTTACACTGTACCATCATTATCCATGATCCTTACTGGTGTGCCATCAATGAACACAAGACGAGTAGTGAACGTAACTGAGGCTTTAATAAACTAAACAGAAAGCCTCCTGGCCTCTGATCCCAAACTGGGTCAGAGGCGGAGACCAGCCACCTTTATACCGAGCCCGAGGGGAGGCGGAGCCATCAGGCAGTTGTTTACCACATTACATGTAATACAGTAGCCGTTTACCACAAAACACATATTATATACTACAGTGGTTTACCACACTTACCTTTTATGCACTTTTGCGCAGTTGAGAGTACACAATACATTCGAGTCAAATCAGTGTTAAGGCTGGGTGTTGTTCTCAAGCATCAGAGATTCAAAGAATTTGTTTGCAGAGGAAACTGACAATTAATTAAATTTGAACTGTTGTGAGTTTCTTCGTGTTTTTTTTAAAAAGCTGAACAAGTATAAATTTGTGAAGGCCAGTTTGTTCCTAAAATATGAAGATATGTCTGCAATTTGGCAGCAATCCAATTTGAGTTTTTCAAAATCAGCTGAGTTAACTTGAAACATTGATTAAGTAGTGAATATTGGAAATTAAAAATTGGTTGAAAGAAATAAAGGATAAACAAACGAGATGGGAAGGATTTTGTCCTTTTCTAGAGTTAATGAGGATATAGTGTTGTCTTGTTTATAGAAGCAGGGTGTAATTAAATGTGCAGATGGAATTGGGGGAGGAGGTGCGGAGGCACTGGTCACAATTGAATTGTTTTACAAAGTGATTCTGTTTTACATAACTAATCTCAGCTGACTGGCAATGACTGGGACAGTTATTTGGTTAATTTACAAAATGTGAAATGCCTTATTAACAGTTGGGAGACTAATGATGCTGGCCAAGGGAACGGGAAGCATCACTAACCACCCCCCCCCCCCCCCACCCACACACACTCCCCCACCCCCACCCCAACACCACAGGCAGGGCTCTGGTACACCACGAACAGTGCTGAAATCAACACAGGATGGAACATTGAATGCGACAGCGGGAGAGCAAGTGACTATAAATTGCAGTTTGGGTGTGTTTCACTCTGACGCGGAAATGTCAGGGATCTGACATGTACAGACGGCTGGTGGGGAATATTTGGGACATCCAGCGCATTATTACATTTCCAAATTTTACCACTGTGTGATTTAAACACATGGACTGGGAGGAAGATTTTGTGTTTGTTTGTGAAAAATAGAGCCACATTGATGTAACATGTTTAACAATGTATACCTCGTTTATACATTCTCCCCAGGAACTCTGGATGGGACATTTATAGCCAGAACAATAACCACCTACCCCCACCAACATGGGCAAATAGTGATCACAGGTGGATATGGGAAATACACCCCAAAGAAATGATCATTACTACCACATTGCCCCTTCTACAATAAGGACTCCTGCATCAGACTCCTATTATTGACTACAGCTCCGCATTCAACACCATAATCGCAGCCAAGCTCATTTTAAAACTCCAAAACCTAGGCCTTGGCTCCTCCCTTTGCAACTGGATCATTCTTGGGGCTGGTTTAGCACAGTGGGCTAAACCAGCTGGCTTGTAATGCAGAACAATGCCAGCAACGCGAGTTCAATTCCCTTACCGGCCTCCCGAACAGGCGCTGGAATGTGGCCACTAGGGGCTTTTCAAAGTAACTTCATTGAAACCTACTTGTGACAATAAGTGATTATTATTATTATTGACTTCCTGACCCATAGTTAAGGATAAACAACACCTCCTCCACGATAGTTCTCAATACCACAACCCCGCAAGGCTGCGTACATAGCTCCCTACTATACTCCCTATAAACACATGTCTGTGTGGCAAAATGTGGCTCTAACTCCATCTACAGGTTTGCTGAGGATGTAACTGTAGTGGGTTGGATCTCAAACAACGAATAGTCAGAATACAGGAGAGAGATAGAGAACTTAGTGGCATGGTGTAACAACAACAGTCTCTCCCTCAATGGCAGCAAATCTAAGGAGCTGGTCATTGACTTCAGGAAGCGAAGTGTCGTACACATCGCTGCCTGCATCAATGGTGCCGAGGTGGAGATGGTTGACAGCTATAAAGTTCATAGGTGTGAACATCACCAACAATCTGTCCTGGTCCACCAACGTCGACCCTGCGACCAAGAAAGCACAACAATGCCGATACTTCCTCAGGAAACTAAGGAAATTTGGCATGTCCACATTGACTCTTATCAAATTTTCCAGATCCACCATAGAAAGCATCCTATCTGGCTGTCTCACAGACTGGTATGGTAACTGCTCAGCCAAAGACCATTAGAAACTATAGAGATTTGTGAACACTACCCAGTCCATCATACGAATGTACCTCCCATCCATTAACTCGGTCTACAACTCCCGCTGCTTGGAAAAGCGGATAGCATAATCAAAGACCCCTTCCACCTGGGTTCTTCTCTCTTCCAACCTCTTCCATCGGGCAGAAGATACAAAAGTCTGAGAACACGCACTAATAGATTCAGAAATAGCTTCTTCCCCACTGTTATCAGACTCCTGAATGACCCTTTTATTGACTGAACTGATCTCTCCACACATCTTTTCTACTGTGTGGCACTACATTCCGTATGCTTCCACCGATATCTATGTCTATGTATTTACATTGTGTATTTATCGTATGTCCTATGTTTTTCATGTATGGAATGATCTGTCTGGACCGTACGCAGAACAATACTTTTCACTGTACCTCAGTACACGTGACAATAAATCTAAATCTAATGATCCTGGACAAGGCAACGAAAGCTTCACATCCTATATCAACGAGCCCACCTTGTACGGCCATGAGCACAGGACTAGAAAATGATCCTGTATTTATTAATAATATTAAGATTTTGTATGTTAATGTACACCTTGACCCATAGTCTTAAGCTTATTTGGTATGGCCCTGCTCCAGTGGTGCTCCATCCATACTCGGGACTGTATAATAATAACCTTTTCTTGTCACAAGTATGAAGTTACTGTGAAAAGCCCCTAGTCGCCACATTCCAGCGCAAGTTCGGGTAAGCTGGTACGGGAATTGAACCCACGCTGCTGGCCTTGTTCTGCATCACAAACCAGCTGTCTAGCCCACTGAGCTAAACCAGCCCTTTGATGGACCAGTTGATGACCGAAGCAACTCAGTTTACCAGTGGAATGCAGCCAATGTCTGTAGCCCCAGGAAAAAAATCCTGGTTAAAGAGCAGCTTGATAAATGATGCTGCCACTGCATTGAATACAGAGACATCAATGGTTCATTCAATTGATCTGACAGTCATAAACCTGATGGTCAGGACTTTGAGCTCACAACTTAAGGAAATTTTAGTAAAGGGCAAGGGATTCAGAACACCCAACTAAACATGGACCAAGGCATGACACGGTTACTTCAGAATTTGGCCACCATGTTAGAAAGCCATGTGGGGACCATTAATAAACTGATTGGAATAGTGAAAAATATTTCAAATTATGTGAATAGGAATGATGTCTGCAGCATCTATGGACCATGGCTGCTTGAGGGAAATAAGTGAAGGGTGGTTCCTTTATGGGTAACAAATGCACATTTATTCAGCCTTTCACAACAAAGGGAATATTATTGGACCACTTGCCAGCTCAGGGGTTTAACACGTGTATATAGAACTAATGTCAGATGTATTATGGATAGTGACATGTTAATCGATTATATTGGTGATACCCATTATAACCATGTCAACACCTGGCAGAGAATTGTACAAAGTAGAAAATATTGGGGTGGTAAAATGAAATTATTATGTCAGATTCATAATGTCCTATCATATGCTGCAGAAATAGAAGGAAACATGATTAGCACAACTTTAGATGGGTGTAGTGTAGAAGCCACCCCAGTAGTACGCACACATCCGATATGCAAAACAGAGGATGCAAGGTGCAGGTTTAATCATGTTGTGTGGCACTACCACTGTGCTAAATGGGATAGACTTTGAACACTCAAGACTGGGCGCTGTGGGCTATCAGCAGCAGCAGAATCATATTCAACAACAATTTCCAACCTCATGGCCCGGCATATTCCCCACTCCACCATTACCACCAAGCCAGGGGATCAACCCTGCTTCAATGAAATGTGTAAGACAGCATGATAGGAGCAACATCAGGCATACTGAAAAATGAAGTGTCAACCTGGTGAAGCTACAACACAGAAGTACTTGGGTGCCGGACTTCCGGTGGCGGCTTTGGAGGAGTAAGTCGCACATTTGGTGGCTCCCGCTCTGGTCGGACTTTTGGACCTTTCCCCCGGACTTTGTTCCGGTTTTAAGCGCAAATTGGAAGGCTGAAGCAATCTGGCCCGGTTTCCTCGCATCGGTTCATGGAGGAAAGTACCAGAAGTGTACGAAAGGGCAGAAACAAGAAGTCAGTAACGAGCTGTGTTGAAGTTGCAATGGGAGACAGTTTGGCCGAGGGCCGGACCCCTGGGGTGGCAGCGCAGCAACCAACGGATCCAGTGATGCAGGCCATTCAGGATGGCTTCGCCAGGCAGAAGCGGGAATGCTTGGACCCGATCAAAGAATCAATTCTTCATCTAGAGAGCAGACTGGTCACCCAGGCGTGGGCGATTCAGAAGGTGGAGATGGCGCTGCTTGAACAAGAGGAGCATCAAACAGCAATGGAGCTGGAGGTGGGGATGCTTAGGGAACAGCAGAAAAGGCTCCTGGAAAAGGCGGAGGACCTTGAGAACCGGTCCTGCCAGCAGAACCTAAGAATTGTCGGGCTCCTGGAGGGAGCTGATGGAGCAGATGCTGGAGCATACGTGGCTGGTATGTTCAAAAAGCTGCTGGGGGAGGGGGCATTCCTCCGATCTTTGGAGGTGGACAGTGCGTACTGGGCCCTTGCTAGAAAGCTGCGGGCCGGGGGACCCTCCGAGGGCAATGGTGGTGAGATTCCACAGGTTCCTGGACAAGGAATGCATTCTTCGGTGGGCCAAGCGCACGCGGAGTTGCAATTGGGATAACAGCATCCTGAGCCGGGAGGTGGCGAGGAAGAGGGCAGGCATCAACCAAGTCAAGTCTATTTTCTTTAAGAAGTTCAGTCTGCTGTATCCAGCGCGTCCTTGGGTCACGCATGAGGACCAACATCACTATTTTGAGTCGCCCGATGAGGCACTGGACTTTGCAAAAAGAAAAGGACTGGTGGTTGTTTGAGAGCTTTCGGACTTAGTGACAATATGTTGGCCTATATTGGGCCCTTTTTCTTTTCTGTTTTTCTGTGGGTTTTTTGTTTGTTTTCCTTTTCTCCCCCTTGGTTTTTGGTGGGGTTTTATTTTTTGTTAAATTGGCCAAGCCTTTTTGTATTGTTTTGTGTCAGGTTTTTTTTGAGCTCTGCATAGGGGAAAAGAAAGTGGGGGGAGGAAAGTCGACTTTCCGTTTTGTTTTTGGTTCCTTTTCTTGGTAGATGTTGGCAATGTCCCTTTTGTGTTTTATCTTGTGTGTTTTTATTGATGTGCATTTTGTGGGATGGAGATGTGCCTGTCTGAGTTTCGGTGGGTGGTGCTTTTGTTTCTTTGTGTTTTCTTGCTGCTGGGTGTTTGTTTGGGGATTGTTGGATGAGGGAATTTGTTTACATGAGCGGGGTGGGGGGGAGGGGGGGAGCGAGGAAACAATAGGTAGGAGACTTCTTGGCACTGGGGGCGGGGGCCACCAAGCTAGCTGGGTGAGCTAGCTCACGGAAGCACATTGGGGAGGGGTGTATATGCTTAGTTCATTAGATGAGTTGGGATTTAGAGTAGTGTTGCTGTGGGGGGGAAGGGGGGGATGGGTTCTGCTGACGTGGGAGAGATTTCGATGGAAGGTCACTGAGGGAGTCGGGGTGGCGGCTGTTGCTAACTTGCTGTTGTCTCTTAATTTGGCTCTGTTTAATTACGTTTGCTCAAGAGTCGCCAGGTATCTTTCGATACCGCCACAAGGTTCAAAACCGAATACTGATCAAAGACGCGATACACCAGTTAGTAAGTTCAAAAGCAATGCTCATTATTTACACACACAGTCCAACCTACTCATGCATAAAACTCTACAACCTAAACTATCACTATTACAAAAGCCTATACTTAGCTTCGGGTGCCCATTCAGTCAGAGGAACAATGGCCGTTGCTCGGTTCTGAGGCTGCTGGGTTGAGCTGTTTACAGAGTAGCAACTAGGAGCGTCTATCTCGTAGCGTGCGTTGACTTGGAACTTACTTGGTCTGGAGCAGCTTTGGTGGGTCTCTCCTCGCTGAGAGCCAAGGCCAAGAGAGCGATCCTTTCTTGGGGAACCCTTTTTATACCCAAAAGGGCTTTGCGCGCTTTTGAGTGGGCCTTGAACTTGGCCCCAATTAATTGGGCTGTTTCCCAATCGTTCCTATCGATTTTCCTCCAATCAAGGAGTGGGTTCCCTGGTTGCTGGGCGTATCCTAGGTGGCCGTTGGTCTGCTTTGTTTTAGTCTCCTCTGGCGCCGGGGTGTCTGTCTTAGCATTGTTTACCTAAATGTTGCCTTTTGTTCCCGGGGATGGCTCATTAGTATGTAGATGGTTCTGCAGTACCGGTCCTGTCTGAGAGCTATAGCTCTAATCAACAGACAGACCTTGCACCTGCTTGCTTTTTCGGTATTGTCCCATTTTCCCTGCATTCTTTGCAAGTGTCTATTTTGTAATTGGGACGTGGCCATCCCAGATGGCTACACTCCCTCCTTGTGATCCTCAACGCAAAGCATGAAGGATCACATTACTGCGTCGTCTTCGTCCTCTGACCAAACGGGGCACCCATAATCAGGCTCTACTCTGCCCTATCCTATGAAACACAATTTTACCTAAATCATTTTAAATACATACATTATTATAAAACTCTATGGGGCGCTATGACATTAATGCATGCATTACAGAAATATAAAAAACTGGAATCGCTAACTATCCTCAATAAACTATCCTCACTCAAACAATTCCAAAAATCTACAACATCTTAAACTGTACAAAATAGCAGCACACAAATTTCTCTGGCCTGGCAGTCAGACACAGAGGTTTACATTTCTTTATTCAACAGAATACATAAAGAAAAACGGATGCTCTTTAATTCATGTCAAGAGGTTCGGGGGTTTGGTGGAATCCAAAAATATGGGACCTAATCCTGAATACCGGGGTGTGAGAGCGGTAGGCTCTCTTTCGCCATTTCCTGACTCTAAGTGTCTGCACGACACTGCAAAGTATTGCCAGTACTAAGAGGGCTTCTACAACATACGATAGTGAGGATCAGGTGATAAACTTATCACACCAGGTCAGGGTATTGTTAGCTGTCACGGGGCTAGCTATCTCAGGGTTCTGTGTATTGCGGGGGTGGGAATCATTCACGGTTTGTGTGGTAGGGGTCAGGGGGGTAGCGTCCGCGCGCAACTGAAGGGATCCCGCTAAGATCCAGGTGAACAAGATGGAGGTCGTCTTCATCTTTCCGACTTTCTGTCTTCTTCTTTGTCTTCCTCTGGGGTTCCTGAGGTTCCGGAGTTCTGGGAACACAAGCATAATTTCTGTTATTATCTTGCTTAAGACCGCGTACGCCTGTCTGTCTGTCCTTTGTTGCCAATTTCCCTTTATAATTGGTCACCATCTGTGACTCCCTCATTTTAAAAAAAAACCAAATATTTGGACAAGTCATCGGAGAAAACTGACATAGTGTGAGCTGTCTCGCAGCCTGTGTGATCTACCATCCTAGTGTTTGAGGATGTAAATAGCATACGGAAGCAACCTAAGGGTTGCCAAAACCAAACAAAAGAATTTCAAACTGAAAATGCCAAAATGGGGTGCGTATGGGCCGCGGCTGGTAAGAAATGGGTGGAATCCCCGGGTAGGACAGTGATCAATGCCGTTTGTGTTCTACCCAAACGTAGTTGTCCAGAGCGGGGGTCCTCAGGCAGGGCGGGGACCAGTGCCGTTTCTCCACTGCCTGAGCAAACGGCAAGAACGGGTAAGAATGTGGTCGTCATGGGGGGCTGCCTCTCGTGATCGAATCAGGAGAGTAGCTATGAGTAGTGTCTGTCGACAAACTAGTTCCTCTGAACGGTTGTCTGGGGACAAACTTGTTCCAGTAACAGGCATTGGGCGTCAAAGGAGTGGTGATGTGGGGCCATGAAAAACTTTCGAGTTTACGAACAACACTTAACATTAACACTTAAAAACAAACATACAACAAACATGGTGCATGTTCCATCAGAAATCTCTCCATCGGTTCCTTTTTCTCCATCATCTGGACACCTCACTGCTCAATAGCGAACAGGGTGGTAAAGGGATTTGTTTGGTGGGAGTCAGACTCTATGTCATCATCTTCTCCCGGCTGCCAAACTCTTGACTGTAGTAATAATGCTAAAGCTGCTTGGGGCGAATTGGGGTCCATCTCATCATTCAGGATGAGCCTGAACAAATTGTCTCGGTGCCAGAATCGTGTGTCGAGGTTGGAGCTACTAGGTTTCAATCCGCAATCGTCGGGCGGTGGGTCTGGGTCAGGGGCTTTGATATATGTAATCTTGAAGGGATCAGTGGAATCATGCTCAGAATCGCTGGGAGTGGGACCTGATACAGGGGGATGATCGTAGCGTGGTGTGCTGTGGCTATCATCATCGTGATCGCTATCACTGTCGCTGTCGCTGCTGGTTGAAGGAAGGGAGAGGTGGAGTTGTGCCTCTGGGGGTGGAGTTGATGTTGTGTCTGAGGGCGGGCTGGACTGGGTGGGGGAGGGTAGGAAAACGTCATCTGTGGGCGGTGCATGATCGTCTGCTGCTGCGAGCAGGATGTTGTGTGTGTGGCTGTTGTGCGATCCATAAACCTTGAGCTGGTTTATGTGAAACCACGCAGACTTACCATTGGGATATGTAATTTTGTGTACCGAGGGGCTGACTTTGTCCGAAATGGAGTGCGGTCTGGAGAATTTAGGGGAAAGGAATGAACTGGGGATGTATAGGTAAAGCATCACTTGCTGCCCTACTGCAAACTCAGTGGCATGTACTGTTTTGTCGAAACAAGCCTTGCTCTGTTTCTTCCTGGTCCCAAGTCTCACAGCTGCTGCGAGTTGGGCCGCCTTTATGTTCTGTATCAATTGTTGAACCGCATTTTCATGTCTGAGGGCTGTGACTGCGGGGCTGGCCAAATCCAGTCCTAATAAATACTCTGTGTCATGATATTCAAACACACACATCATGATAGACACACCAACAGACAAATCAGAACACACAACACCACAACCAATGACAGAAAGATATAAAAGCACAGACACAACCCCTGGTGGTCAGAAAGAGCGGCAGGGGAGAACCAGGACACAGCCATAGCCGGGGACACTCAGGGAGACAGCACGTGCAGAGTATCCAGAACGAACTGTATTATAAGAGTTATAATAAAATAGAGTTGTACCACATACAACTGTGTTGGCTCATCTGTGCACCAGAGCACCCAACACCACATGGTACAGGAGTGGATCGATACCTGCCGGCATACATCCAGTGTACAGAGACAACCAGCAGTGCCCAGACATGATGTACGAGCTCCCGGTTCCGCAGGCGCTCCAGTGCGACGGCGACCTCCACGAAAACTGGCGGCGATTCCGGCAAAATTTCGAATTGTTCCTGGCGGCAGCTCAACTCCAAGACCTGGATGACAAGGAAAAAATTGAATTTCTCCTCATCGTCGCCGGTGCAAGGGCAAGAGCAATGTTCAGAAGGTTCAGGTTCTTCAGGAGGCACCAAAGGCACGATTACCAGGCAGTCATGGGCAAATTCGCCAAGTACTGTGAAGAATACGCAATCCAATGGGGACTTAAAGGTAAGAAAAGCGGCAGTACTCACCTCGTGGCTGGGATCCCGGAGCCCGAAATCCCGGGCCTAAGAAAAGGCTGGGTCGAGGTCGGCGGCCATCTTGCTAAAGGTATAACGCTAGCACAGTTGCGCGAGAAGTGCGCAGAACCGGAAGTTTCGTATGCGCATGCGCAATATGGTGCGCATCCGCAGTTAAGAAAATGGCCATCGGTAAAGGAACAGCGATCTGAGCATGCGCAGTCGCTTCCTACGTGCTACATACCGAGCGTCAGGATGTCAGAGGCCCCAGACTGCACCAATTTAAAATGGAAATGTCCCAAATCCAATTTAAAAGGGAAACGTCCCAAATCAAAAAAACAAAAATCTGTTAAAGCTGTAAAACAACCTTCCCTCACCTGGAATGACAGCGCAGTGCCGCAAATTGACCCAGGAGATGAATTTGACCTCCGAAGAACCCTCCGACAAGCAGTTATCTACGCACAAGCCGATGATTCCGACCTTGAATACTTCGATGACGATTTTTACAGTGTTTCCGGACCTCGCGAGCCCAATGATAGCTCCGTGGTCCTATATGACTATGACTCGGACGAACCTTTCGTGGTGCACATTGGCGGCCCCCATACTGAATCCGACGCAGATGCGGATTCATTTTTCGGATTTGAGGATCTTCAACCCAGCAGATATGACGTTCCGACTTATCAGTACCGGATGATGCTGCGGCCTGACATTACCAGACGGGGAGCGGTGCAAGCACACGGAGGGTGCCCTGCTGCCACACAGAGCGTGGTCCACGTCCCGCTCAACGTTCCCGACTCTATGATAGAAGACATGCAAGACTCCAGAGTGCAGTCCTCGCATGAACCAGAAGTGACTCCAGTGTCACAAGCTTCCACGGCAAGCTCGTGGACAGCCTCCACGGTGGAGGCGGCGCAAGACTCCAGAGCGCAGTCCTTGCACGAACAAGAAGTGACTCCAGTGTCACAAGCCTCCACAGAGAGCTTGTGGACGGACTCCACGATGGAAGGAACGCAGGACTCCAGAGCGCAGTCCTTGCAGGAACAAGACCATGAGGGTCTAGCAACCTCTCCTGACCAACCAGCGGCAGACGATGCAGGTCTGCCATGCTCCCGTGAACAGCAGGAAGGCTATGACAGCCTACCATGCTCCACTACACAGCAGCATGACCATGACGGTCTCTCATGCTACAATAAAGGGCACAGCGCTGAAGACTGTTCAAGCCCAACTGAAGACAAGCCAAAGGAATCGCCTCGTCCAAGCCCGAAGGAAAAAGGTTTATGCGCTGACCTTCAGGATCATTGTAGCCGAACAGAGATTAATAATGCAGCACGGCCACAGAAGGATGCTGAGGATTTCCTAACGAAATTAATTGTATGTTTAACTTGCAAGGAGCACACTGAGAATTGCCAGTGTTTTAGTACGGATCGAAAAAATGGACAAGACATTGATCCTCAGGTGATGGAAATAACACAACCTGACTCATATCCACGGCAGGGACAAATGTCTCCCTTCAACACAATGCCGCAAAATCCCAACTTCGGAGACCAGCAGTTAGTCAGTAATGACTCTTCAAACCCAAAAGGGAACATTAATTGCATTGAACCTATACACACTCCACTGATTATTGAGCAGAACATTGGAGCAAGAATCCTGAGGACACCGACATCGAGTAGCCAGATAACGAATTTAACACCCACAGCAGTTTCAAGTGAACCAAGTGTGCTTTCCACTAATGATGAAGATGCAGATAAGGTCGAACCGATTATCCATTGTACCACACTAACCCCAGTGCTCAAGCAGTTATGTATGGGGAGTATGATGTGGGCAATTGAGAACAGTAAAAAAGAGACTGTGACCATGCCAGTCCCAGCAAAATCAGACCCAGAGACCATGAAGGCATGTACATCAAACAAAGTTACATATGAGGTACCTGAGAAGAAAAGTGAAACGGAATGTTCTTTGGAAAATGGTACAATGTTGATAGAAACAGTGGATACTATATTCGAGACCATACATATGGGAGAATTTGGGGGTAATAAACAAGGTTCTGCAATGTCTGGGGGAAGATTTAAAGTTCCAAAGAAGAAAAGCCCAAATGAAGGACAATGGCAAGACAATGACAGTCCACCGACATGGTGTGCACCACCAGATGAAAACTCTGACAATTTACCCAACCCTAGTGAACAGCAAGCTGCTAATGACGATCTATCCACGGGATGTGAGACGAGTGACGACAGCATCCCACTTCCCATGCAAAAGGTGCAAGGTGACAGACCTCGCCTAGTGCGTACCAAGGCACTCAACGATCACGGTGGGACCACTGACGACTGCGGTGGCGGCGCACCGCTTCCACCCTCGATGGCTCGAGCCTCTCCACTGGTTGGTGCATTCCTGCATGTTCCGACTCCAGAAGTGCAGCTTCAGGGAATCTCGGCTGCCTCCAGTGAACCTGTTGGGACTCCGGATGGGGGGCATCGACGGAAGGCAGACCGGACTCCAGATGGGGAGCAGCCAAGCGCCGACTCTGATCTGCGCACGCCAGACCTTGCTCCGGACGGGCGGTGTCGCGGCCTCGGTGATGGCACGCTCAGGGTGACGGCAGATGCCACGGCGACAGGGAATGGATCGCGTGGCAGTCCCACTGGGTCGGCAGTGGCAACCAGCACCGGCGGTCCAAGATGGACACACCAACTCGCGCCATCGCCAGACGTTGATGCGAGCAACAATTCTCTATCCAAGGCGACATGCTTCGACGTTTCTCTGCGGAGTCGCCCTTCCGGCACAGCAGGTGGCCGGAACCAGCGTACACGGTCTTGGCCAACTTCCACATCTGGCACAGTCATCGCCTTGCATGATATTAGTGATGGTGCTACTTCAATGGCAACGACCCATCGGCTACAAGATGCCGTCCACCACAAACATAAAAAGAAAACAGACTCCACCTTGTTCCTGGCATGCAGGGCGGATGGATTGGTGCGTAGGCGCAATCAGCGGGCTCTGTGCCGCCTTCCACGCTCGCAACTGCACCGTACGCACACGCCGGATCCTCCACTGGTTCCCAAGGATGACTTCGTGGAGATGCCACGGATCATGCCCCTTCCATCGCCACCAGAACCAAACCACAGCCAGGGCACCACTAACAAAGATGTTGAATGTCATATTTGCAAGAATGAAAAAGACCAAGCACTGCAGGAAGTACAACAAATGGTAAAGTAGAGACTTCGGCAACAGCATCACCTCCAACAGTCCAAGGTGAACCAGTGTGACCACAAATCTCCACAGCTGAACCGGCTTGAGGACCAGCCCATTCTTGAGGCGGTCACCCACTAGACTGGACTTATAACGCTGTTAATACGTTCAAAAAGTCAAACACTTCTGTATTATAACCTGTTGTTGTTTATTGTTCCAGATATCGTCTGACCGGACCAATGTTCAAGTTTTTTTTTTTTTCTCTCTCGCATCCAAGTTTTGTTATGGTACAACCTTGTTAGTGTGACGCACCCGACATCGCCCCATGTAAATAGTTACGTCATAAACACACGCTGTACACAACACAAATGCACACTCTTAGATGCACTCACGACACAATTGTATTTATAACCACGTAGGCACTTGTCTTTGTAAAAAAAGGGGGATGTCATGATATTCAAACACACACATCATGATAGACACACCAACAGACAAATCAGAACACACAACACCACAACCAATGACAGAAAGATATAAAAGCACAGACACAACCCCTGGTGGTCAGAAAGAGCGGCAGGGGAGAACCAGGACACAGCCATAGCCGGGGACACTCAGGGAGACAGCACGTGCAGAGTATCCAGAACGAACTGTATTATAAGAGTTATAATAAAATAGAGTTGTACCACATACAACTGTGTTGGCTCATCTGTGCACCAGAGCACCCAACACCACACTCTGTCCCTTTCATGGGGCGTCCGGTCATGAGAATGTGGGGGGTGTATCCTGTGGACGTGGATACCGTGTTCCTTATAAACATTAAAGC
Source organism: Scyliorhinus torazame (assembly GCF_047496885.1). Classification (NCBI taxonomy): domain Eukaryota; kingdom Metazoa; phylum Chordata; class Chondrichthyes; order Carcharhiniformes; family Scyliorhinidae; genus Scyliorhinus; species Scyliorhinus torazame. The sequence goes on along the minus strand of NC_092710.1, from coordinate 216,323,590 downwards.
AAATGGGAGAACTGAATCCCAGGTGCTATTATTCTACTGAACCATTTTCCTGAGGGTGGCTTTTAATGTCCTGTTCATCCTCTCTACAATACCATTTGACTGGGGGTGGTATGTTATGTGAAACTTTTGTCGAATGCCGAAAATCGTGAGGACGTTTTTCATTACACGTCCTGTGAAATGGGAGCCTTGATCGGACTCTATACTGCGGGGGGAGTCACCATCTTGTAAAGATGTGATGTGTTAATATTTTAGCTGTTGTCTTGGCCGTATTAGTTCTCGATGGAATTGCTTCCACCCATTTTGTGAAGGTGTCTATGACCACCAACACATACTTATAACCATTTCTGCACGGGGGTAGGGGGTCCTATATAGCCTATCTGTAGATTTGTCCAAGGTCCATTAACGGGGCAGGTATGACTAAGTTGAGCCTTTTTCGCATATCTGTCCGGATTGTTCTGGGTTCAGATCAAGCAAATCTCTATGTAGTGGGTAACATCGGCTTTTAAATCAGGCCACCAGCAGGGGGGTCTGAGGTGGGCTATGGTGGGTTCATACCTTGGTGTCCATGATTGTCATGGAACTGACAAATGATCTGGTTCCTGTCCTGACTGGGAACTATATAAATGCCATCCTTTAGAATCACACCGTCATGTGTGGTTATTGCATTCTTGTATTTATCATACGGGGCTGGGAAGGTACCCTTTAAAACGTCCCTGAATTTCTCGTCCTCTTTCTGTGCCTTCGCTAGATCCTGAATATTGGTCTGTGAGACCTGAACTGCGTGTACTGGGGTGCTTTCGGGGGGGTTCCAAAAATAACCATGGCTGGAGCCTGCCTTCGCTAGAGTGTCTCCTTTAACGTTACCGGGGGGGGAAGAACGGTGATGACTGCGAACCTTAATTATTCCGTATTTTCTATCCTTCGCTGTCTCTCAGATATGGCTGAGTAATGGGGCTGAGGGTAGGGGTTTACCGTCCGCGGAAACAAATCCTCTCATTTCCCACAGGGGTAGGAATTCCCTCAAACTATTACATACATACAAGCTGTCCGAATAGATGTCTGCTGGGGTCGGGAATGAGTCGGGGTGGTCTACAATGTAAGCGATCGCTGCCTGTTCTGCTGCCTGTGAGCCTAAGTGTCCTGGCAACTTTAGTGAAATCTCATCTGGGGCGCGTCCCTGCGCGTCCTCTATGTAAATACGTAAAACCTACTTGGTGTAGAGCAGCTTTGGCGGGTCTCTCCTCGCTGAGAGCCAAGGCCAAGAGAGCGATCCTTTCTTGGGGAATCCTTTTTATCCCCAAAAGGGCTTTGCGCGCTTTTGAGTGGGCCTTGAACTTGGCCCCAATTAATTGGGCTGTTTCCCAATCGTTCCTATCGATTTTCCTCCAATCAAGGAGTGGGTTCCCTGGTTGCTGGGCGTATCCTAGGTGGCCGTTGGTCTGCTTTGTTTTAGTCTCCTCTGGCGCCGGGGTGTCTGTCTTAGCATTGTTTACCTAAATGTTGCCTTTTGTTCCCGGGGATGGCTCATTAGTATGTAGATGGTTCTGCAGTACCGACCCTGTCTGAGAGCTACAGCTCTAATCAACAGACAGACCTTGCACCTGCTTGCTTTTTCGGTCTTGTCCAATTTCCCCTGCATTCTTTGCAAGTGTCCATTTGGTAATCGGGACTTGGCCATCCCAGCTGGCTACTGGGCCGCTGTGGGGCAGGCCGGAGGAGGTGCGGTGCTTGGGCTGGAGGCGGGCCCAAGAAAGGGGATGGCTGACCGGTGGGGGGGGGGGGGGGGGACGAGACGACACACGCACACTTTGCCCCCCCCAACTAGGCTGGTCACTTGGAATGTCCGGGGGCTGAATGGGCCGGTAAAGAGGGCACGTGTGTTTGCGCACCTGAGGAGACTGATGGCGGACGTAATGCTGCAGGAGACACATCTTAAAGTAGTGGACCAGGTCAGGTTGAGGAAAGGCTGGATTAGTCAGGTTTTCCACTCAGGGCTGGATTCAAAAACAAGATGGGCTGCGATTCTGATTAACAAGCGGGTGGCATTTGAAGTGGGAGGATAGTCTCGGATGTGGGAGGTCGATATATCATGGTTAGTGGCAAGCTGCAGGGGATGAAGGTAGTGCTGGTCAACGTATACGCGCCAAATTGGGATGATGGGGATTTTATAAAGAGGGTGCTAGGGAAGATTCCGGAACTGGATTCGCACAGGCTGATTATGGGAGGGGATTTTAATATGGTTATTGATCCAGGCCTGGACCGGTCATGCTCGAGAATGGGCAAGGTGCCAGCAATGGCAAAGGAGCTGAAAGGGTTCATGGAGCATATGGGGGGGTGGGGGGTGGGGGGGAGGGGTGGATCCATGGAGATTTAGGCAGCCGAGGGCCAAGGAATTTTCTTTTTTCCCCCACGTACAGAAGGTGTACTCCCGGATAGATTTCTTTGTTGTGAGTAGGGCCCTATTGGCGGGGGTGGTGGACATGGAGTATTCGGCGATTACGATTTCGGACCATGCTCCGCACTGGGTGGACCTGCAGGTCAGTATGGATAGTAAGCAGCGCCCGCAATGGAGGTTGGATGTAGGGCTGTTGGCGGATGAGGTGGTGTGCGAGAGGCTGAGGAAGTGCGAGCTGAATGACCTGCAGGTAAACGATACAGGGGAGGTCTCAGCAGCGGTGGACTGGGAAGCGCTGACGCAGTGGTGAGAGAAGAGCTGACCTCGATCTGGGCTCACAGGGACAGGACGGATAGGGCAGAAACAGACCGACTGGTAAAAGAGATTCTAACCGGAAGATCCAGAGGCAGGGCTTTTAAGGGAACGCCGGAGGCTACAGGCGGAATTTGGTTTGTTAACTACCGGGAGGGCAGTGGAACAGCTCAGAAAGGTGAAGGGGGCGATTTATGAGCACGGGGAGAAGGCCAGCGGGATGCTTGCACAACAGCTCAGAAAGAGGGAGGCAGCTAGGGAAATAGGGAAAGTTATTGATAGGGATGGGAACTTAGTTGGGGACTTGGCGGGGGTGAGTAAGACCTTTCGGGATTTTTATAGCAGGTTATACAGGTTGGAACCCCCTGCGGGGCCGGAGGGGGTGAGGCATCTTTTGGACAGGTTGACTTTCCCGAGGTGGATGGGGAGCTGGTAGAAGGGCTGGGGCACACTATTGGGCTGGAGGAGATAGCGGCGGGGCTGAAGGCCATGCAGTCGGGCAAGGCCCGGGACTGGACGGGTACCCAACCGAGTTCTATAAAAAGTTCTCTGGAATATTGGGGCCGGTGCTGATGAAGGTCTTTAATGAGGCCAAGGAAAGAGGGGCTCTGCCCCAGACGATGTCACAGGCCATGATCTCGCTCATTTTGAAAAGGGACAAGGACCGGGAGCTGTGTGGGTCTTACCGGCCGATTTCCTTGCTGAGCGTAGATGCCAAACTTCTGGCCAAAATTCTGTCCTCCAGGATTGAGGACTGTGTACCGGACGTTATAGTGGAGGATCAGATGGGGTTTGTTAAGGGCAGGCAGCAGGTGGCCAATGTAAGGAGGCTGCTAAATGTGATTATGATGCCCCCGGAAGGTAGGGAAGTTGAGGTGGTGGTCGCGATGGACGTGGAAAAAGCCTTTGACCAGGTCGAGTGGGATTACTTATGGGAGGTGCTGGAGCGGTTTGGGTTTGGAAGGGGCTTTGTTGACTGGGTTAGTTTGCTGTACTGTGCTCTGGTTGCTAATGTACGGACAGCAGGACGACTTCGGACTATTTCAGGCTGCACCAGGGGACGAGACAGGGATGCCCCCTTTCCCCACTGCTGTTTGCGCTGGTGATAGAGCTGCTGGCAATTGCTCTGAGAGCCTCGAGGGGCTGGAAGGGGTTGGTCCGGGGGGTGGGGTGGGGGGGGGGGGGGGGGTGGAGCATAGAATCTCGCTGTATGCGGATGACTTACTGCTGTATGTCTCAGACCCAATGGAGGGGATGGAAGAAATTATGGGAATTTTTGGGGAATTCTGCCGTTTTTCAGGGTATAAGCTTAATATAGGGAAGAGCGAGATGTTTGTGGTCCAGGCGAGGGGTCAGGAGAGGCGATTGGGGGGAAACTGCCCTTTAGAGTGGTTGGGGACAGTTTCAGGTACCTAGGTATCCAAGTGGCGCGGTATTGGGACAGGCTACATAAATTGAACTTGGCACGGTTGGTGGATCAGATGAAGGAGGATTTCTGGAGATGGGATACGCTCCTGTTGTCTCTGGCGGGTAGAGTGCAGTCGGTAAAAATTACGGTCCTCCCGCGATTTCTATTCGTCTTCCAATGCCTCCCCATCTTCATCTCGCCTTTTAAGCGAATCAATAAGATTATTATAGGCTTTGTGTGGGGGGGGGGGGCAAGCCCCCGCGGGTGAAGAGCGCAATGATCGAGTGGTGTCGGGGGGACGGAGGGCTGCGCTGCCGAATTTCAGCAACTACTACTGGGCGGCTAACATAGCCATGGTGAGGAGGTGGCTGGTGGGGGGTGAGCCAGTGTGGGTGCGCATGGAGGCGGCTTCTTGGAAGGGCACAATTTGGGGGCGTAACGGCGCCCCTGCTGTTCCTGCCGGCGTGGTACTCCACCAGTCCAGTGGTGGTGGCGGCCCTGAGAGTCTGGGGGCAATGGAGGAGACATGTGGGAGCAGAGGGTGCGTCGGTGTGGTCCCCAATCTGTGATAATCAACGGTTTGCCCCGGGGAGGATGGACGGGGGTTTCGAATTTGGCGGAGAGCGGGGATTGAGAGGATGGTGATGTGTTAGGCAGGTTGGTTTGATGTGGACTGCACTCGATGCAGGGAAGTTAGAAACAGACGTCTAACACAGGAGAAGATCCAACACTGTTTTATTCAACTAGATGAACTGCTGTACATATTCAGCTGTGGGTCGACACTATACTGATCTGACGAGTGACCTTGTAGTAGCCTGACCAGACTTACTAGCTACCGCAAGGTGTTTGTGCTTGCTAGCTCGTGGACTCTGACTGTCTCAGTAGCTGGGTCCCGAGAGAGTGGGAAGCCTAGTGCCCTCTGGCTTTATAGTGGTAGTGTCCTGTCTGGTGATTGGCTGTGCTGTGTTGTATGCTTACTGGTCATCCTATGTGTCAATTACTGCCTGTTTGCATCTCATTATATACATGAGTGGATATTATGACAGATGGGGGACTTGTTCTTAGAAGGAAGCTTCCCGTGTATGAGGGCGCTGGAGGAGAAATTTGCATTGGCGGGGGGAAATGAATTCCGATATTTACAGGTGCGGGACTTTCTGCGGAAGCAGATACCAACCTTCCCACTCCTGCCGCTAAGGGGGAATTCAGGATAGCGTGGTCTCTAGAGGATCGATAGGAGAGGGGAGCATCTCGGACATATATAAGGAGCTTATGGGTTCGGAGGAGACTCAAACCGAGGAGCTGAAGCAAAATGGGAGGAGGAGCTGGGGGGAGAGATAGAGGAGGGCCTCTGGGCGGACGCGTTAAGGAGGGTCAACGTGACCGTGACATGTGCCAGGCTCAGCCTGGTCCAATTTAAGGTTGTTCACCGGGCTCACAGGACAGTGGCCCGGGTGAGCAGATTCTTTGGGGTGGAGGATAGGTGTGCGAAGTGTGCGGGGGCGGGGGCCAGTGAACCATGTCCATATATGTTGGGCATGTCCAAAACTGAGCGGGTTTTGGCAGGGGTTTGCTGACGCCATGTCCACAGTATTAAATATGAGGGTGGCAATGAGTCCGGAGGTGGCGATTTTTGAGGTATCGCAGGACCCGGGAATTCAGGAGGAGAAAGAGGCGGACATTCTGGCCTTTGCTTCCCTGGTAGCCCGGAGGCGCATATTGTTGGCATGGAGGAACACAAAGCCCCCGAAATCGGAGACCTGGCTTCCAGACATGGCTGGCTTCCTCTGCCTGGAGAAAATTAAGTTTGCCATGAGAGGGTCTCTGTTGGGGTTCGCCCGGAGATGGCAACCATTCGTCGACTTCCTTGCAGAGAATTAATCGTCAGCAGAAGGGGGGTTGGGTTTACGTTATCGTAGGTTAGGGGGGTAAGTAATGGTAGGACCTGTGGGAGAGGGAGGCGGAATTTGCACCATGTTTATATTTGCCTTGTTATGTACATTGTTGATTTTGTTGCTGTTACAATGCCAAAGAAATACCTCAATAAAATATTTATTTTTTAAAAAGTACTTGTGTGCCAAAGAGCATACGTAGCAAGTAATAGACAGAGCTAAGCGATTCCACAACAAATACATCAGATCTAAGCTCAGTAGTCCTGCCACATCCAGCAACTCACTGGAGGAGGAGGCTCCACAAATATCCCATCACCAATAAGGGAGGAGCCCAGCACATATATGCAAAAGGCAAGGCTGAGGCATTCGTAGCCGAGTCTCCATCTCGGTCTCCTCCTAGCCAAGCTGTTCCAGTACAGTTCCAGTACAACACTGGCATCTACCCGACAATGTGGAAAATTGCCCAGGTGCACAGAGGAAACAGGGCGAATCCAACCCAGCCAATTACCGCCCTATCAGTCGATTCTCCATCATCAGCAAAGTGATGGAAGGAATCATCAACAGTGCTATCAAGCGGCACTTATTCAGCAATAACCTCTCACGGATGCTCAGTTTGGTTTCCACCAGGGTCACCCAGCTCCTGACCTCATTACAGCCTTGGTTCAAACATGGACAAAAGAGCTGGCAACTGCTCGACCCATGATCATAAGAAACTACAAAGAGTCGTGAACACAGCCATACATCAGACAAACCCACCTCCATCTATTGACTCTGTCTACACCTTCCGCTGCCTTGGGAAAACAGGCAGCATAATCAAAGACCCCTCCCAACCTGCCTATTCTCTCTTCCAGCCTCTTCTATCAGACAGGGGACACAAAGATCTGAGGACACGCACTGACAGATTCAAAAACAGCTTCTTCCCCCCTGTTACCCGACTCCTGAATGACCCTCTTATGGACTGAACTGATCTTTCCACGCATCCTCTCTACTGAGTAGCACTATACTCCATATGCTTCACCCAATGTCTGTGTCTACGTATTTCATAGAATCATGGAATTTACAGTGCAGAAGGAGGCCATTTGGCCCATCAGGTCTGCACCGGCCCTTGGAAAGAGCACCCTACTTAAGCCCACCCCTCCATCCTATCCCCGTAACCCTACCTAACCTTTTGGACATTAAGAGGAATTTAGCATGGCCAATACACCCAACCTGCACATTTTTGAATTGTGTATTTATTATATGTCCTAGGTTTTTCATGTATGGAACAGTCTGTCTGGACTGTGCGCAGAACAATACTTTTCACTGTACATCAGTACACGTGACAATAAATCAAATCCAAATCCAATCCAAACAATATTGAACAAATAGATAACTTAACATGATGGGAGGAGGATGTTTGTTATTGGAGCTCAAATATACAAATACACCCATGGTATTTGGATTATCTCCCATGTCCTGGTTATAACTCGGCTGATTTTTGCTAAATGAACAGTAGAGGGGATGGCCACAGTTTCCTGAAAATACAGACAAAGTTACATTTTAGAAATACAGATTCATAATAATAATCTTTATTAGTGTCACAAGTAAGCTTACATTAACACTCCAATAAAGTTACTGTGAAAATCCCCTAGTCCCAACACTACGACACCTGTTCAGGTACACTGAGGGAGAACTCAGAATATCCAATTCACCAAACAAGCATGTCTTTCAGGACTTGTGGGAGGAAACCGGAGCACCCGGAGGAAACCCACGCAGACACAGGGAGAATGTGAAAACTCCACACAGATAGTGACCTAATCCAGGAATTGAACCCGGGTCCTTGGCACTGTGAAGCAACAATGCTAACCACTGTGCTACCATGCCACCCACTACTACACACTAAAGCTTATATGCATACAAATGTTTTAGTTGGACACACATTTTCACCATCCGTTCAGAAGAATTGATTCATTTTGTCCCCCAAAATTTGCTTAAATCACACATTTTGCACATGTTCATGAAAGTTGTTTGATTGAGTCACTCGAAATCTTGAAGTTACAACCATGTTCCCATTGACAATTAAAGTCATCCAGTCACCATATGAACTTTATTTTAAACTGCCCAACACAAAATCCAGACAATTTTTCTGATGTAAAACAAAAGGATAAGTGCCTTAGAGACCTAAAGAATGAGCTCTGAAATTAAATTGCCTGTATAATCATATGAGCACAATTTATTGTCTAAAATTACATTGGAATTATTTTAATGGAGTTACTAATCTATTGAAAACAAATGGGGTTTATATTCCTTTAAAGCAGCTGACAAAGGAACCCATTAAGTGTTTATTGAGTAATAATAATGCATAATTTCTAAATGATGATCTTATTGAGCATCTCTTTCTCTTCAAGGTTTGGTAAGAAACAAGTGATCTGTTTATTAACTGAAGTACTTTCTTCAATTGCCACAGCTGTCTTTTAAAATAATTCAAATGTGGCCTGTCTCAATCCTCTCAAGACAGAAATGCATTTTTATCCAATACCAACCCTGAAATAACTCGTACAGAAAGATTTTTAAAAAGCATGTTTTTTAAAATTTACAATACAATATCCTTCAAATCTGTCCCATATGACAATGGTAATGTTGGACTGTTATTTTAGTGACAGCTAATTATCAAATAGTCACTACAGATTTAAGATCATTTTTAGATTTAAGCTTGATTAGTCTGATCAGCAGTGACATTTTTCTCACCACGAAATGCACAGACTTTTTAAAAAAAGGATCCCATTATCAGAGTTCTGCATGACTAAACAGTTTATGGACCGACGGCCCTAATTTACCAATTACTATTTTTGACTAAATATTAGTTGAAGTAACGAAGCATTCACGCAGCTAAGCAATTGTTGGAATACTGTCCAATTTTTGTCAATGGCGTTTCCCATATTGTCGCTGATTCCAGTAGCCAGAAGAGGTCGCTTTGATAACCAGAAACTGCCCGCGGACTCTTCCTGACAGTTTCACCCTGGACAAATCGACATCGATAATAGTTATCATACCTACAGGAATACACTTACCGTGAAGGCGTGAAAAGTACTTTAACTGGCGAATACTATTTACAAGTCACTGGACTGCATCAGGACTACAGAAAGACGTGTGTCAATTGGGAAGAGCCTGATGTCTGACATAACTATAATCAGACACAACAACAGTGTCTTTGGCATCATTGCAGGCGGTCATCTTTGATCCAAGAGTCCCTAAACATCGTTGAGACCAATAGGTTGCTCTATTTCACTTAAACCCTTAACCCACAATTTTGCTTGCCTGCCATTTGGAAGCTGGGGGGGGGGGGGGGGGGGGGCGTGATGGGGTGGACTGGACATTTGTTTTATATTTTCTTATTAAAGAAAGCATTAGAGATAGTTTGCAACCAATATAATCAGCTAAAATGAGAAAAAAACAGCGAAAGTAATATATGTATAATTAAATAGCCTTGCGCTCAATATGACTTAAGAAACGTATTTATGTGTAACAGAAAATTGTAATAAAAATTATATTCTGGAAATAGCGACATTTGGTGCGAAGCACGGACTTCCAATCAGGGAATATACAGTGAAAGGTAAGACGCTCGATAGTTCAAAGGACCCAGAGGGATCTTGAGTTGCATGTCCATAGATCCCTGAAGGCAGAAAGACCCAGGCAGTTAAGGTGGTTAAGAAGGAATATGGGATACTTGTCTTTATTAGTCCAGGCATAGAATATAAGAGCAGGAGGGTGTGATGGAGCTGTATAAAACGCTGGTTAGGCCACAACTGGAGTACTGTGTGCAGTTCTGGTCACCACACTATAGGAATGATGTAATTACACTGAAAGGGTACAGAGGAGATTCACCAGGATGTTACCTGGACTGCAGTGTTCAGCTATGAAGAGAGGATGGTTAGGCTGGGATTGTGCTCCTCAGAGCAGAGAAGGCTGAGGGGGAACCTCATTGAGGGGAACAAAATTATGAAGGACATAGGGTAGATAGGAAGAAACCTTTCCCTTTAGAGAGGTCAATAACCAGGGGGCATAGAGTTCCGGTAATGCGTGGAAGATTTAGAAGGGATTTGAAGAAAAACCTTTTCACCCAGAGGTTTTTGGGAATCTGGAACTCACTGCCTGAAAGGGTGGTCAAGGCAGGAACCCTCACATCATTTAAGAAGCATTTAGATGAGCACTTTCATAGAATTTTTTCATAGAATTTACAGTGCAGAAGGAGGCCATTCGGCCCATTCAGTCTGCACCGGCTCCTGGAAAGAGCACCCTACCCAAGGTCAACACCTCCACCCTATCCCCACAACCCAGCAACCCCACCCAACACTAAGGACAATTTTGGACACTAAGGGCAATTTATCACGGCCAATCCACCTAACCTGCACATCTTTGGACTGTGGGAGGAAACCAGAGCACCCGGAGGAAACCCACGCACACACGGGGAGGACGTGCAGACTCCGCACAGAGAGTGACCCAAGCTGGAATCGAACCTGGGACCCTGGAGCTGTGAAGCAATTGTGCTATCCACAATGCTACCGTGCTGCACTTGAAACCCCTCAGCATACACGTCTACAGGCCAAATGCTGGAAAGTGGGATTGGAGTCGATAGGTGCTTGATGGGTGCGGCAGGTAGGGTAGGCCGAAGGGACTCTTTTTGCGCTGTAAAACTTTATGATTCCATTACCAGGCCGCATAGGTTGCTATTGAACGGACACCACGTTGGACTCTGTCAGCCAGCTTCTGTGGAGAGAGGACGCCCACCTTACAATTCATTTCAGGCGATTTTTTTCTCTTTGCCTCTTTGAACTCGGGAATAATGAGGTCGAATACAATTTCGTCAGAACTGGCTTTATCCTTGTGCAAAATAAGATCGATTAAAATCATGCTTTTACACTTTAAGAGCTTTTGGTTCAATAGCAATTCATATGATCAAAACAAGCAACTTTTCAGCTGTGGGCATTATTTTTTTCGGTAGCGACATTGATTTAATTGTCCATGGCACAACAACTGTCTCCCTCACTAACCTAGCAAACGTTACATAAAGATATGGCGTAGCTGGATAAATGAGTCTTAAGATGTGGTAAGAACGGTAATGTATCTGTTTCAAGCGTATGCAATGGACAGGAATTTTTTCGTGAGATTATAATAAATATCTAATGATATTGGTTAATTCCGTTGTAATTGCGGAATAGCATTCATATTGCTGTAACCCCCCCCCCCCCCCCCCCCCACACACACACACACCAGATTAAACATGTCGAATTAACACAGTTTCGCCTCTTAAAGTAGTAATCGAAACTGAGGAGATGGAACGATAACAACTATTGAGTGCCATATGTTTCAGCTGAAAGGGTATTACAGCCATTCGAGCTACAATATCCAGTCTGGTTCCCAACAAGCCGGGTGTCACAGTGCTCGCTTTGCCAATCTGCAGCCTCAGATGGCATCTGGGCAGCGATTGCAACGCACGGTGCCTCCCGCCTCTGTGATCTCTCTGGCTTTCCCTCTCCTGGTGAGAATGAAGGGGAAGAAAAAAGATAACAACTGGAGGACGGAGAACAAGTTGTTCGAGCGAGCAATCCAGCGATAGACATCAAGCAGATAGATTCGCGCGCACTCCTACATCCCGACAGGGTTTTTTTTTGTTGTCAATTGACACAAACCCAGCTCCATTTCGGCGCTCGCACCGAACAGACACAACAGAGCGAGAGACGGATCGGCTCGGGGAAACGACGAGATCACGATCCGGGTTTGTTCATCGTTTCGCATCAGTGGATTCCCCCCGCCCACCCTCCGGCCCCGAGTCGCGGCGTCAGCAAAGCCGTGAGCTGGGAAATAATTCACCTCACCAGCATCGCCAGCAGTTCGCGCGGCGGGCGGCCGCTGCTAATCTGAAAAGTGAACTGCCGGGAAGCCGATCGTCGTGCACGGTCTGGTGTGGATGGCAGCACAACAGAAATAGTTTGCAGAGCCCGGCGCCGCCCCGACTGTTTGGCGAGTCCTGTTGCTGTTGCGCGGATTGTGTGTGTTGCTTGGCACAGTGATGGTGAGGAGGAGGAGAGGGAGGAGGATCGTGAGCCTGGCGGACACTCGGTGCTGCTGAGCCCGGCCAAAGCGAGAGCGCGCCAGCCGGCCAGGTATTCCCCAGCGTGGCAATCAAAGCGGCTCGAGCCGCGGGCGGGAAAGGTGCAGAGAGCCAGAGACTGCGGAGGGAGTTGAACACCTTACCCCAACTAACCCTCCATCTCACCCTCTGCGAAACATGGGCTGCTGCAGCGGCAGGTGCACCCTCATCTTCATCTCCAGCCTACAGCTGGTAAGTGAATACTGAAACTTTAAAAATATATACACAGTAATATATTTTATATGCTTGAAATGGGGCGTTCGTGCTTCTCTGTTCTCACCCCCCCCCCCCCCTATATTTCTGGCTCCAGTAACTGAGTGAAATGCATACCGGAAACTTTTACATCTTCGTCCATTGTACTTGCATTTTATGGATTAGATGCGAACTATTGCAAATATTGTGTTCATACTCGTATTTTGTATGCTTTAGATTCGCAAATGTCACTGTTCTTTTTCATGGTGTTTAAGTACATTCAAGTCAGTTCAGGCCAAGTGAAGTTTACTTTTGTCCAATGGTTTAGATATATTGTGCTGAAAGTGTGCACGTTGAGGATACGTGACTGCTGTTTCATTAGATGTCACGATTTTGCATTTAACAATATTAATGGTTTAAGTTCGTTCACTTTTTTGGGGGATTGTCAAAGTGCTGCTGAGTTGCATTGCGATGAGAATGTAGACAGGTGGCCAGATAAATGTTGGAAACCACTGTGACAGTGTCCTGTTGAACATTCAGGCATTTACTCAGTTTGTATTGTCTCAGTGATATCTAAGTGCTCAAGATGAACGGAGCTTCCACGTACCTGTTCACTTCGACTGTCTGATTTACTGCCGCTTTGGCTCACCAATATTGGTGCATAGTTTTGAAATTGAGTTATGTCGTGGGAAACGTGTGAACTGGCGGCCATTCTCTTTGTTACATTTCCAGTGGATAAAGTAATAATGCGATAAATTGCCAGCATACTCCGTTTCCCCTTTTCTACATGTATTATATCCATTTTTTAATACCAACTATTATCTCCCTAGATGTGAGACCAGAAAGTTTTAATAGTGCTTTGAATTCATTTACTTGAAGCTGCCTGTTAATACGGTGGGAAACATGCATGCCGATTGATACTGCTTGATGCAGCACTTGCTCCAATAAGAGTTCTTTGCCAAAGGGGACCTGAATTGTTAAAATAGTTTGTCATCATAAGTCTAAGTTCCAACCGTTGTAAATCCTCATCCACGAAGACCACCGGCAGTAGAATTTTATTTTAAACTGTCATTTGCTCACTGAATCAGAATGATTTGTCTAATTGGGCCTGTTTGCTTGCCAAAAGTTATTGAAATTGGGTCTTCCAAATTTGAAAACAAAGGTACTGAAAACCATTCCGATTCCACAAAGAAGTCTGTTTATATATTTTGTAGCAGTCGATACAAGTGGCTATGGGAAGCCAGCTCCTGTCCAATTTTATTACGCCTAATATGCTGAAACTGTACAACATTTCTTTCATGTCATTTCCGCTGTGGATTGAGATTTGTTTACTGTTCAGTTCAGCTGTTATTTATAATAGATGTTTTCAAACGCTACGTATGTATCATTGTATCAACCTTTGCGGTGTTGGGGGGGTGGGGGGGATGAAACTTTCACAACATTGCATTGCAACCAAGTTAGAACCAATTTTTTTCAGCTCATTAATATTTAATATTAATACCATTTTATTCTAATTTATGCTTGATAATTATGTTTCCATTATGTTGAATGCACATTAGTCATGGCTTTGTCTGCATTAACAAATATTAAGCAGTCTCAAAATTGAGTGGAGGAAGGATTTGAAGTTAACTCCACATCAGATATATTTTTTGATTTCTGATCAGCTTTTCAGAACAAAAGTGTTATACATCTAGTGACAAACAAGCTGCTGGCTGACATGCAAAACATGTGGTGTTCTAAGACAATTCTATTATTGATATCAACAACAAAATATACAGTTGCCTCTGTCAACTATTTTTTCAGCACAATATCTGGCCTTTTGCACGCTCGGTGGGTTTTGTTTCTCTGCAAGCACAACTTGTGTATCATCTAGGTGGACTCTTAATAGTAAGATGATACAATGGTCATTAACTTCTGAACAGAACTCTTATTTGTATTGATAGATTTTATCTATGACCATAAATTGTTCTAGTTGTAAAGAACTTGTGCCTCATAGGCCATAGATATTGGGTGCCTCATAGATGTTATATAAAGATTTTACATTGAAAGACTTAATAAGTTAGATGTACCTTTAATACAATAATACAGAATTTACAGTGGAGCCTGCAGCTGCCAGGTGAGTTGTGCCAGGGTGCATGTGGCAGGGGGATTGTGCTCTTCAGTGAACAAGAGCAAGTAATATGGAGACTGTTGGAATTGCCACTGATCTTTGCAGCCTCCTCAACTGCCTTTCCGAATGACTAAATGTGAGCTTCACAAAAATAGATGCAGAAAGTTACTCAACTGCCAGACGTCACACCAGCAACCATGTAACAAGGAAAAATAAAACTTATGGATCATCAGTGGCATATATTATGTACTTCGCATTTTCTTGAGTTGACCCTCTCTAGCGGATGGTGTTGACAGTAGCTCTTTGTGTTGCTTCTTATTTTTTCTTCATTAGGTTTATGCTCAGTTATCTTTATGCTTATTCCTGTGAGATTGTTTTTAAAAAATATTTTCCCATGAAGCCTCCTATAATAGTTTATGGAATATTGTTGAGTCTTCAGCAATATGGCTAGTCTGCAGGCAGCGAAATAGATGTGATGGAATGGCATATACTGAATCTTGTGAAGGATTTGGCTGAATATATTAACACTTTTAGCATGTGAAAGTAAATTAACTTCAGTTGAGCCTCTTACTGTCTGAAATCAGATAAAAGGCTGATCATTGTGCAGGGATCTTCAGGTCGGTGCAAGTTGCCTCAAGCTGTGATTTAGTGTGATAATGAGTGATTCTGGGTCCTGTCAGCTTTATCTGATGGTTTATTAAATATATTTAGGTTGATAAGGGACCAGCGATTGGAATGTAATTTCTTGGGTTTTCTCATGAAAATTTATGCCTGTTTTCCAATAAAAGTGAGTGGATGTTGTTTCCGCTATCACTATGGCAGGGTGAGGCTTCTTAGAGCCAGGAACCGGCTCCAAATAGATTGGGGCAACATCATTAAAGGGAACCCTGAGCAGCCACATGGCCCTCAGCACAAATCACGGAGGTCTTCGGGCATCTCCACTGCCCCCACCAACATTCATCACCGGCAAACACCACTCCCACCACATTCATTTCTGGTATTCTGCCCCCCCCTCTCCCACAACAATATCTGCTCTTCCCCCTCTTTCCCCTTACATCAACTTCCCACTGGAGGCTGGCCCTGGCAGTACCCCCTAGCACAAGTTGTCACTGTCAGGCCTGAAACAGGGCATGTTCCTCTACCCTCCTCCCGGGGCTATACTAACCTCTGTACCCCTGGAGGGATCCCCTCAACTGCCTCACACCTGGCCAAACCTTTTGTAAATGATGGTGGCATCTACTAATGCTCGCTAATAATATGCTAATGTATTAAAAAAAGGAGGTTCCCGGGCTCCTGCAGTGGTGGGGGGAGGGGAGGGGGTGTGTGAAAATTCCAAAACCCAATCAAGTCGGAGATAATTATGTTTTTCGATTCTTTCTGGGTTTTGGGTCCGCGACAAGTTTCCCATGAGTGGAAAGGGTGAGCTCAAAATCTTCCCCTATATTTAAGAAATAATTTTCCAAATTTGGGCTTTTAGTGAGGAGTTTCACTTCTTGACAGTGCATGTTGAAAATTTGGGCAAACTGATGATTTCTGATGATTTACTCAAATGTAATTTGTGCTCGGGTTTCTGATGTGTGCCCCTATCGTTCCCCTACTGGAAATACAAAGTTGAAAAGAGCACGTAAAAACCCCAAGTGCATGCCTCAACCCACAAAACGCTTACTAGGAGCTAGGAAATATGGGAGTAGTGGTTAAATGATTCACCTATTTTGATGTGCTATATGTTTTAGTCACTGAGCTTTTCAAAATTTAAATGAAATGTTCCATCTCTGAACCATGTTGGCCGGGATTTCCACCCAGCAACGCCTGTATTGTGAATTGCGATCGGGCAAAGTAACAGGCCAAAAATCGAGGTTGGCACGGGCACCCAACAGAACGGCAAGCTCCGACGCCTCGATGGCGGCATGGATGCGTTCCATGTCCTATGCTGGCATGGGTATACAAATTGTACAGTAACACCTGGTAACATATCGGGCGTGTTCGAACAGGACAATTTCTAAGTGCCGTAGCAAGCAAGGTTTCATTCGTGCTGCTCAATGGGCGTGTTGGCAAGCTCCTGACCGCTATTGAACTACACTTTGTCATTTCTTGGGCCTTTGCGAGTTCCTCGCCGGAGATGCCCATTATTTTCATTACTGGGGAGCTGAACCCGCTGGCCAAACCGGCTCCTCAGCAATTGGGCCGCCATTTTGAAAGAGTGTCCGATTTCTAGGTGAGCGTGTGGGACCATCACCCCCCCACCCATGGGCAATCTCACCCCCCACACACATGAACACTACCCCACCCCCTCAAGTATGAACGCCCTGTTATGGGATGACTGAGACCCCTTCCCCTATTTTAGGCCACCCCACACCTCCTTTCCGCCCCCCCTTTCCGGGAACCCCCACCATTCAACCCCCCAACTTTCCAGAGACCCCCTCATAACTGCATTTCACCCCCACCCTCCATTCCCCCCTAATCATCTTTCATTGGCTTCGCTCCCCTCAGGCCCTGATCCATGGCAGTGCCACCCTGACACCCGGGTACCCATGCACTGCTTCCCTGGACCCACGGCACACTACAGCTATGGTTCCAACAGGTGCCCACTCCCTTGCCCAGCCTCTTCTGTGGGCCCTGCCCACATGCATACCACCAAACATGGTGCCGGGCGGTGGCACACAGTTCCCCCCCCCCCACAACCAGGTGTCACCCTGATGGCGATGTATCGTGTGGCCCACCCAAGGAAGGCACCTATGGTAGACTTAAGTTCCAGACTTTTATTGAATTCAAATTATGCCCTGGCGGAATTCTGCCTATGGTAGAACCACAGGAGGGCACAGGACAGGGGCCGCAGAACGTATTGCTGGCAGGGACGGGTGGTGGGACTGGAGGCCCTCCCAGTGATAGGGGAGGCAGTTAAATAGTTGTATTGTCACTGGACTAATAATCCAGAGATTCATGGTAATGATCTGGGGACCTGGGTTCGAATCCCAACAGGGCAGAATTTGAATTGAATAAAAATTTGGAACTTAAAGTCTAATGATGACCATGAAACCATTCTCGATTGTCCTAAAAACCCATCTGGTTCACTAATGTCCTTACCTGCCTGGCCTACATGTGACTCCAAACCTAGTGGTTGACTCTTCAGGGATGGGCAATAAATGATGGCTCAGCCAGCGATGCCCACATTCCACGAATAATTTTTTTAAAAAAAAGGCACCGGCGGGCCACGGGTGTCGGTGAGAACAGCCGGGGTTGGGGCTAGGGTCAGGAGGTGGGTGGGAGATATGTGAGGGAAGGGGTTGCAGTGCAGGCCGGGCCATGCATAGCCACCTCGGTGGACCTGGAATACTGGGGGAGTACACACCATGCTAACATATCTGCACTTTTCCCCTGCAGAAAATGGATTTCTGTATTCAGCCAGCAATGGCTGGTATCTGTTTGGCTGCTTCAACCCTGGCGGATGCACTGAGGCTGCACGAGCATGAGCTGCTCGGGAAGAACCATGCAGAATAGGAGCCTGCCCCAGAGGAGCAGAGGCCAGCAGTGAGATTGGAGAGCTGGCGCCCAACAGGCTGAGGAGGAGATGGGGAGAAGGCACCACATGAGGCCTTGTGCATACCAACAGTGCCTGTCATTCGAGGATCTTATGGACCTAGCACATCACCGATGACTACGGCTGAGCAGGGAAACTGTGCGACATCTGTGCCAGATGATAGCGCATCTGAAATTGTGGGGTATGGGGAGGACCCGCCCTCCCGGCAGCCATCAAGTTGAAGGTCGCCCTGAATGTTTTTGCCACAGGGTCCTTCCAGGCTCCGAGCGGGGACCAGTCTGGGATCTCGCAGACGTCTGAGCCCAGATGCATCCGGCTGTATCAGATGTCCTATATGCCCAGGCGACACAGTATATCACCTTCAACGTGGAGCCCAGCAGGTATCCTGGGCAACGGGATTCGCCGCCATCGCAAACATGCCCCAGATCCAGGGGCTGAGTGATGGGATGCATGTCCCCCTATGGTTGCCGGCGAATGAAGGGGTGCCCTTCATCAATAGGAAAGGATTCCACTCCCTGAATGTGCGACTACCAGATGCACATCCCTGGA
Organism: Scyliorhinus torazame; assembly: GCF_047496885.1. Taxonomy (NCBI): domain Eukaryota; kingdom Metazoa; phylum Chordata; class Chondrichthyes; order Carcharhiniformes; family Scyliorhinidae; genus Scyliorhinus; species Scyliorhinus torazame. The sequence continues at coordinate 216,305,067 of NC_092710.1, read as the reverse complement.
CACACCCATACCCACTATTACAGCCTTGGAGATAAGAGCTGTCTTCTTGAAAGTAAACCCGCAGAAAGTGACGGGTCCCCGACGGAGTCCCTGAGCAAGCACTCAGAGTCTGCATTGAATAGCTGGTGAGTGTATTCACAGAATCTTACCTGGGCACAACACTTCACTTCTCCGCTCCGAGGTCCCCACCTGCTTCAAGCATAATAACAGTACCAATAAAGAACAAGGTAGCGTACCTCAACGACTACTGACCAGTGACCCTGACGTCTGATGTCATGAAATGCTTTGAGCGGCTAGTCATGAAATGGATCAACGCCAGCCTCCCAGATGGTCTCGATCCATTGCAGTTCGCCTACCGTGGCAACCAATCCACAGCAGATGCTATCTCTCTGGCCCTACAATCAACACTCGAACATCTCAACAACAAGGACAACTACGTCAGACTGCTGTTTATAGACTACAGCTCTGCCTTAAACACCATCATCCCGACAAGACTAATGTCCAAACTCTGCAACCTTGGACTTGAACCTCCTTGTGCAGTTGGATCCTTGACTTCTTCACCAACAGACCGCAATCTGTCAGGAGAGGTAGCAACATCTCCCCCACAGTTCTCAACACCGGGGCCCGGCAAGGATGTGTGCTTAGCCCTCTATGTACTCCCTATACACACAAAACTGTGTGGCAAGATTTAACTCCAACTCAATCTATAAGTTGGCGGATGGTACGACTGTTGTGAGTCGTATCTCAAACAACAACGAATCAGACTACAGAAGGGAGTTAGATCACTTGGTTGCATGATATGCCGAAAACAACCTCTCTCTCAATGTCGGAAAGATCAAGGAATTGGTCATCAACTTCAGGAAGCGTAGTATAACCGCCGCCCCCCCCCTCAGGAAGCGTAATAGGACAAGCCCCCCCCCCCCCCGCCGTCGACATCAATGGCTCCGATGTGGAGATGGTCGATAGCTTTAAGTTCCTGGGGGTCACCATCACCAACAGTAATCCTGGTCCACTCACGTTAATGCAACAGTCAAGAAAGTCCAACAACGTCTCTACTTCCTACAGAAGCTAAAGAAATTTGGCATATCTGCATCAACTCTCACAAACGTCTACAGATGTGCCATAGAGAGCATCCTATCTGGCTGCATTACAGCTTGGTATGGCAACTGCTCGGCCCAAGATCACAAGAAACTGCAGAGTATGGTGAACGCATCACACAAGCTTGCCATCCTCCCATTGATTCTGTCTACACCCCGCTGCCTCAGGAAGGCAGACAGCATTGCCCAGGCTTTGCCCTCTTCTATCAGGTAGAAAATATAGAAGTCTACCAGACATAGAAACAGCTTCTTCCCCACAGCTACTAGATTCCTCAACGTCTCTTCCTTGGACTGATCTGTTCCTTGTAAGAACACTATTCACGATGCCCTATGCTGCTCTTGTTTGGTCCTTGTTCCGCACTGTAACCAATCACTATTTGTTGATATACCATTTGTCAATGTACTCTGTCGATTATTCTTTTGTCTACTACCTACGTAGTATGTACGTTCCCTTGGCCGCGGAAAAATACTTTTCACTGTACTTCGGTACATGTAACAATAAATATCAATCAATCAATCATGCATGTCTGCACCCGCTATCCAAAACAGCTTGCACAACGCCTTTGTCCTGGCACACTCAAAGGTTCCAGACACCTTTGAGACGCTCGCCTGGGTGAGCGATTGCCGCTTGGGAGACAGGGGTTATCCGCTGCAGTTGGGCTAAGGATGCCTATCTGGAGGTCCTAGACCAATGCGGAGAATCGCTATAATTACGCCCATGCAGTGACCAGGGGCACTATTGAGCGGTACATCGGCATGCTGAAGGTGAGATTCAGGTGTCTGAACTGCTCTGGAGGGGCCCTCCAATACAGCCCTCGGAGGGTTTTCCACATCGTGGTGACCTGCTGCGTCCTCCACCACAGAAAGAGGACATTCTGGAAGAGGAGGCGGAGAAACACCACGTGACCAAAAGAAGCTGATTAGAATCTCAAAACTAACAAACTACACTCCTGCCAGCTCCTACAGGAGCTGCAATCCCTTAATAAGGTTTATTGTTCATTCAGAAGAAAATGGTTGAAATTTCAAAGCCCATTACAACCAAAAACTTTAACAAATTCGGACAGTTTAAACTTAAAAGCAGGCTGTTGATGGAACTATGATTTATAGTTATAGTACAGTAATTTATGTACACTGCAGAAAAATTATTTTTGTTTATTAAAGACCTCCTGCGACGATAAGCTATGATGGCAGAGAAGTCTGTTGAACATTTTTGTTTTCAGGGGCCACTACTTCTCTTGACTCTTGTTTCCCTTTTATTCTAATAAATGCAACATAATGTTTGTTCCCATTCTGTCAGTGGAATGATCAAGTATGCTGTAATCAATGCCAGGCACCAACCACACTCTTTGAGGATACCGCTACCTGACGTCAGTGAATTTTCACTTTCTTTTAAATTAAATTCTGACTTCTGGATGCCTGGAGTATTTCTCTTTGAAGGATTGAGGTACATCTGGAGCGTACATTGAAGTGAAAACTTCGCATTTTTAAAGTTTTGTGTATTTCATTTTTTTATTGTTGCGAAGGCAACATGTAATGCTGGTGCAAGGAATACTTTTTCATTCTAGCCATGATATTGTCATCAAATGATTCCTGATTAATTGTGGCATAACTAATTATGACAAAAGCTCCCTATGTGCCTTCCCAACAATATGCCTCGACTGAGAAGAGCACCACACATTGTATTAATGCAAATGTTTCCATTACCACAGAAACATCTTGTGGCCTCTTGCAATAAGATTATAATTTGAGGGGTAGAACCAGAGACATTTTGCATTTTGTACAGAAAGGCTGCTAAGTGATGAGTCAAACCATAGTTGTTTAACTACAGAGAAGGAAGTCGGCCAGCCTATTTTCTTCATGATATCTCTTTGCTGGAGTAATCAAGCTGCCTTGATCCTTCCCTTGTATTTTCCTTTGCTTCAAAAATGTAGCTGCTTTTCCCTCGAAGGTTGAAGTGATGTATGCCTCAACTATTACCTGTGGCAAGAATCGTCCCTTCTAGGGACTATGTCCCCACACCCGCTGGAAAACGGGCAAGAATCACTCTGGATTTTTTCCTCGAAGGTCTGGGGTGATTCTCCGTTTTCCAGGGGGCTAGCAGAGCCCCAGCGTGCCACCTTGGCGCAGGCGCAGCCAAAAAGTATTCCATGCAGAGCCACACAGCGGGCCCGCGCAGAGTAAGGTAGGTTCCTCCCAGATCGCAATGGCCCGCTGACCGGTGGCCCCCGATCGCAGGCCTGGCCACCGCTGAGGCCCCCCCTGGAGTCAGATGCCACCGCGGCCGCAGGTCCCAGCTCCTGCCGGGTGGTATCACATGTAAAGCACACCGGCGGGAGTTCGGTCGGTCGACCGCGGAGAATCACCGCGGGGGCCTGTTCCAAAGGTCGCCGACTGGCGGCGCGTCGATCGGCGCAGAGAATCGCGGAAGTGCCATCGCGCGGGATTTCCGACGTGAACGGCTATTCTCCGCCCCCACACCGGGCCAATTCCAGAGCGGAGGGTCGGAGAATCCCGCCACTTGTTCTCCAACAGCTTTCCAGAAATAAATTTCTCCTATTCTTTCTCTGTACTGTAAATTTGATGACCCCTCGTCACTGATTCCATGACCAGAGGAAATACTCTTTTCACTCTATCCAAACAAAAATATGCATTTATATAGCAAATTTAATATAGGAAAGTGCTGCACAAGAGCATAATCGGGAAGGCAGACGGAAAGGTAGCCAGAGAATATTTGAATAGTTGATAGTAATAAGGGGAGGGCTGAGGGTTGTAAATGTATACAATTCCAATAAAGTCATGATATTGATACCTCTGCTGGCGAAGTAGGGCATAAGCTGGAACTGTGCTCTTGTAGGAAGATCCTGAAACCAACCCATATTGCGTGAAGAGGATTACCTGCAAAGTCAAAGCAGTTTCCCAGCACCTGTGAAATTGTATCATTGAGGCCAAACCAATCTTCCTGCAGGGAGGAGTGTAGATGAGAGATGCTCTACTGTGTCAAAAATTACAAATGCTGGCCTTGTGAATGATGTCCACATCCCATGAAATGATATTTTAAAAATTCCTCTGGATTTCAGGTAGCTCTTAGTTGGTGAGAGTACTATTGAAGCTGCAGAATCCTCCAGATATGTTCCTTCTAAATACCCCCTTATTGGAAATAGCTGGAGGTAAAAGCTGTGCAGAATTTTGATGAAATTACAATCTATCCTGAATTCTGGCAGTAAGAAAGCAATTTGGCCTTTTCCTCTCCAAGGTACATCTGAAATTTCAGGTCCAAATTGTTTAAAGTTTGCTTAAAATACAAAAGGGAATATTCAGGAACACATTTTTCCAGTATCACCGCACAAGATGATCAGAGTAAGTATTGCTCCCTAGTGATAATTTTGTATTAAAATAGGGCATCAGCTCACTTCAGTGGTACCATTCTTGCCTCTGAATCACAAGGTTTTAAATTCCACTCCAGAGATTTGGATACAAAATTCAGACACCAGTGCAGTACTGAGGGAGCGCTGCATGATCCACACTGCTGATTTCCTCTTGGGTAAATATAAAGGGTGGGATTCTCTAATCCCGTGGCAGAGTGTCCACGCCGTCGTAAACGCCGTCATGTTTTCCGACGGCGTGAACGGGCCGACCTGATGACTAATTCTGGCCCCTACAAGGGGCCGGCACGGCACAGGAGAGGTTCACGCTGCTCCAGCTGCTGATCCCGGCGCGAACTGGCCGCAGCGGGACCGCGCATGTGCAGTGACGCCGGTGCCAACGTGCACATGCGCAGTGGCTTCCTTCAACGCGCCAGCCCCGGCACAACATGGCGCAGGACTACAGGGGCCGGCGCGTAGGAAAGGAGGCTCCCAGCCAGAGAATGGGCCCCGATCGTGGGCCAGGCCACATCAGAGGCGCCCTCCGGGGTCGGATCCCCCTCTCCGCCCCCACAGGCCGCTCCCCCCAACCCTTCCACGCTGATACCCCGCCGGCTGAGAGCAGGAGTGGACGGCGCTGGTGGGACTCGGCTTTTTCACGACGGCCACTCGGCCCATCCTGGGCCGAGAATCGCCGGCCCGGCCCTCAACCACGCCGGCGCCAATGGTGCCGATTCTCCGCTCTGCAGAGAATCACACGCCGGCGGCGTGGTGCGATTCCCGCCGGTCGCAGGGATTCTCTGGCCAGGCCGGGCTGAGAGAATCCCGCCCAAAGTATATTCTGAAATCCGTCAAAGAAGAGCAAGGGAATTTTCTAGAGTGCACATGCCAATGTTGTTCTTTCAACCAGTATGATTTAACAGATAATCTGGTCATATCTTTTTGTGGGACCTTGCCCAGGGTCAGAAATCTGTAAAACCGATAAATGTCTGGTACCAGTAAAACAGGGCTTACCTGGTTTTGTATTCACAAACTAGAATTCCAAACTAGGTTTCTGACTATTTTGAGCTGGTCTGAACTGATTTATCCTGTGCGCAAATTGGTTGCCACTTTTCCTTTGCTTCAAAAGTGCTTTAATGACTTTTAATACAGCATTTTGGATGTCCTAAGTTTTTGAAAGGCTCAAGTCTTAATTTTTAAATTTGTGACAGTAAGCAGTAGCATATTGGTTATGTTGCTGGACTCATAATCTAGAGGCCTCAGCTAATGGTCTAAAGATAAAAGTTTAAATCATTGCATCTGGAACAATTAAAGTCAGGAAATATATCATAAAAAGAAAGGCTATTATCAGTAATGGCAGCCATAAAACTACTGGATTGTTTATTTGGATTTAGATTTTGTTTATTGTCACATGTACTGTAATCAAGCAGCTCAACAGATCATTAAGTACATGAAAAGAAAAGAAAATATATAATAGGGCAACACAAGGTACATAGTATAACTACATAACACAGGCATCAAGGTGAAGCGTACAAGGGTGTAGTGTTAATCAGGTAAGTCCTGAAGAGGAGTCTGGTAACAGTGGAGAAGAAGCTGTTTTTGAGTCTGTTCGTGCGTGTTCACAGACTTCTGTATCTCCTGCCTGATGGAAGAAGTTGGAACACCCACATCGAAGAAGTTGGAAGAATGAGTAAGCCGGGTGGGAGGGGTCTTTGATTATGCTGCCCGCTTTCCCCAGGCAGTGGGTGGTGTAGATGGAGTCAATGGATGGGGGGCAGGTTCATGTGATGGACTGGGCTGTGTTCACGACTCTCTGAAGTTTCTTGCGGTCCGGGGCCGAGCAGTTGCCGTACCAGGCCGTGATGCAGCTCGATTGGATGCTTTCTATGGTGCATCTGTAAAAGTTGGTGAGAGTTAATGTGGACATGCCGAATTTCCTTAGTTTCCTGAGGAAGTATAGGCGCTGTTATGCTTTCTTGGTGGTAGCGTCGACGTGGGTGGACCAGGACAGATTTTTGGAGATGTCTACCCCTAGGAATTTGAACATCTCCACCTCGGCCCCATTGATGCTGACAGGAGTGTGTACAGTACTTTGCTTCCTGAAGTCAATGACCAGCTCTTTAGTTTTGCTGGCATTGAGGGATAGATTGTTGTCGCTGTACCACTCCACTAGGATCTCTACCTTCCTCCTGTATTCTGATTCGTCGTTATCCGAGATCCGGCCCACTATGGTCGTATCATCAGCAAACTTGTAGATGGAGTTGTAACCAAATTTTGCCACGCCGTCGTGTGTGAACAGGGAGTAGAGTAGGGGGCTAAGTACACAGCCTTGCGGGGCCCCGGTATTGAGTACTATTGTGGAGGAGGTGTTGTTGTTTATTCTTACTGATTGTGGTCTGTGGGTCAGAAAGTCGAGGATCTAGTAGCAGAGTGAGGAGCCAAATCCTAGGTTTTGGAGCTTTGATATGATGTTGGCTGGGAGTATGGTGTTGAAGGCGGAGCTGTAGTCAATAAATAGTAGCCTGATGTAGGAGTCCTTGTTGTCGAGATGCTCTCGGGATGAATGTAGGGCCAGGGAGATGGCGTCTGCTGTGGATCGGTTGCGGCGGTATGCAAATTACAGTGGATCAAGGCGTTCTGGGAGTGTGGAGATGAAACACTTCATTACGACTGAAGTCAGGGCCACTGGACGGTAGTCATTGAGGCACGTTGCCTGGTTCTTCTTTTGCACCGGTATGATGGTGATTTTCTTGAAGCAGGAGGGGATCTCGGAGCGGAGTAGGGACAGGTTAAATATGTCCGCAAACACATCTGCCAGCTGGTCCACGCAGGCTCTGAGTGGAAGACCAGGTATCCCGACCGGACCTGTCGCCTTCCGAGGGTTCACCTTCAGTGTTGGTTTTAAAAAAGCCATCTGGTTCACTCATGCCTTGAAGAGAAAGAACTGCTGTCTTTACCTAGTCTCTTAATTGACCTCTGAAATGGCCTACCAGGGTAATAAATGCTCAGCTTGCCAATACTGTCTATATTCTGTGAATGGATAAAAATAAAATGTGTACTATATGCCCAGCAAGCAAACAAAACAATTAAATTGGAGCTTCTGAAGTTGTTACATATAAGATCCTCAAATTATCAGAGACAGAAATGTTTCATCATGTTAATCCTGGTCCTACAAATGAAGGATTTCTCCTTAATCTTCCATATTTAGACTTAAAATAACTAGGGTAGCCAATCTAGATATATCCAAGCAGAAAGTTTTCAAACTGTCTGGGTATTTCCATCAACCTAGCACACCCTTTGCATTCCTCTATGTGCCTTAAAAAGTACAGAAGATACATCTATTCAAATAAATAATATGCATGCCTTTTTATTAGCCATATTTGAAGACATTATTACCTTTTTGTCCAAGAGAAGTTTTAATTCAATATAGTAGTTCACAAAAGCTTTTAGTTTCTTTCAATTGTACTTGTCATAGTATGCATTATGGAATAAAAGTTCTGATGGAAGGTCAAAGACTGAAACATTAGACTGGATTTTCATCTGAGAGGCACTTTGTTGGAGTTGGGAAATTTCTGGCTCAGTCTATCCTCTCCGGGTAAAAGTCTCCCAATTGATGTGATTTTTCATGCTGCGTGGGTGCAAGATCGAGTTGCACTCGCTGCTCAGACCGCAGGTCGGAGATGGCCACAGGGGCTGCTGACTGCCAAGGTGCACTGGTTAAATTGTCTGCCTGCCTCTCTGGGACTTCAGTCCAGTTGAGTTGTTAAATATTACACGCTCACCCCACACCACCCACCTACTCCTACCCCCAATGGCCTCTTGTACCCTCCTTGCCAATCCATATGAATATATATACTGATGAGCATACAATTAGGAGCAGTAGGCTACTTGGCCTCTTGAGCCTGTTCTGCAATTTAATAAGATCATGGTTATTCTGATTGTAACCTTAACTCCACATTCCCACTTACCTTCTATAACCTTTCACCCTTTACTTATCAAGGATCTATCTACCCCTCCACTTATTTGCATGGCCCTTTACTTCGGAAGAACTTCGGATCATTCGGGAGGCAGAGGGCGTCATAGATAGCAGCTTCAGGGAATTAGTTACACCAAAGATTGGAGATAGATGGGTAACTGTAAGAGGGACTGCGAAAAAACAGTCAGTGCAGGGATCCCCTGCGGTCGTTCCCCTGAGAAACAAGTATACCGCTTTGGATACTTGTGGGGGGGGGACTTACCAGGGGTAAGCCATGGGGTACAGGCCTCTGGCATGGAGTCTGTCCCTGTTGCTCAGAAGGGAAGGGGGGAGAGGAGCAGAGCATTAGTAATTGGGGACTCGATAGTCAGGGGCACAGAGAGGAGATTTTGTGGGAGCGTGAGAGACTCACGTTTGGTATGTTGCCTCCCAGGTGCAAGGGTACGAGATGTCTCGGACCGTGTTTTCCGGGTCCTTAAGGGGGAGGGGGAGCAGCCCCAAGTCGTGGTCCACATTGGCACTAACGACATAGGTAGGAAAGGGGACAAGGATGTCAGGCACGCTTTCAGGGAGCTAGGATGGAAGCTCAGAACTAGAACAAACAGAGTTGTTATCTCTGGGTTGTTGCCCGTGCCACGTGATAATAAGATGAGGAATAGGGAGAGAGAGCAATTAAACACGTGGCTACAGGGATGGTGCAGGTGGGAGGGATTCAGATTTCTGGATAACTGGGGCTCTTTCTGGGGAAGGCGGGACCTTTACAGACAGGATGGTCTACATCTGAACCTGAGAGGCACAAATATCCTGGGGGGGAGATTTGTTAGTGCTCTCTGGGGGGGTTTAAACTAATGCAGCAGGGGCATGGGAACCTGGATTATAGTTTTAGGGTACGGGAGAATGAGAGTATAGAGGTCAGGAGCACAGATTTGACGTCGCAGGAGGGGGCCAGTGTGCAGGTAGGTGGTTTGAAGTGTGTCTACTTCAATGCCAGGAGTATACGAAATAAGGTAGGGGAACTGGCAGCATGGGTTGGTACCTGCGACTTCGATGTTGTGGCCATTTCAGAGACATGGATAGAGCAGGGACAGGAATGGATGTTGCAGGTTCCGGGGTTTAGGTGTTTTAGTAAGCTCAGAGAAGGAGGCAAAAGAGGGGGAGGTGTGGCGCTGCTAGTCAAGAGCAGTATTCCGGTGGCGGAGAGGATGCTAGATGGGGACTCATCTTCCGAGGTAGTATGGGCTGAGGTTAGAAACAGGAAAGGAGAGGTCACCCTGTTGGGAGTTTTCTATAGGCCTCCAAATAATTCTAGGGATGTAGAGGAAAGGATGGCGAGGATGATCCTGGATAAGAGCGAAAGTAACAGGGTAGTTATTTTGGGAGACTTTAACTTTCCAAATATTGACTGGAAAAGATATAGTTCGAGTACATTAGATGGGTCGTTTTTTGTACAGTGTGTGCAGGAGGGTTTCCTGACACAATATGTTGACAGGCCAACAAGAGGCGAGGCCACGTTGGAGTTGGTTTTGGGTAATGAACCAGGCCAGGTGTTGGATTTGGAGGTAGGAGAGCACTTTGGGGACAGTGACCACAATTCGGTGACGTTTACACTAGTGATGGAAAGGGATAAGTATACACCGCAGGGCAAGAGTTATAGCTGGGGGAAGGGCAATTATGATGCCATTAGATGTGACTTGGGGGGGATAGGTTGGAGAAGTAGACTGCAAGTGTTGGGCACACTGGATAAGTGGAACTTGTTCAAGGATCAGCTATTGCGTGTTCTTGATAAGTACGTACCGGTCAGGCAGGGAGGAAAGCTCAGAGCGAGGGAACCGTGGTTTACCAAAGAAGTGGAATTTCTTGTTAAGATGAAGAAGGAGGCCTATGTGAAGATGAGGTGTGAAGTTTCAGTTGGGGCGATGGATAGTTACAAGGTAGCGAGGAAGGATCTAAAGAGAGAGCTAAGACAAGCAAGGAGGGGACATGAGAAGTATTTGGCAGGTAGGATCAAGGAAAACCCAAAAGCTTTCTATAGGTATGTCAGGAATAAGCGAATGACTAGGGTAAGAGTAGGACCAGTCAAGGACAGGGATGGGAAGTTGTGTGTGGAGTCTGAAGAGATAGGCGAGATATTAAATGAATATTTTTCGTCAGTATTCACTCAGGAAAAAGATAATGTTGTGGAGGAGAATGCTGAGACCCAGGCTATTAGAATAGATGGCATTGAGGTACGTAGGGAAGAGGTGTTGGCATTATGGACAGGCTGAAAATAGATAAGTCCCCGGGGCCTGATGGGATTTATCCTAGGATTCTCTGGGAGGCCAGGGAAGAGATTGCTGGACCTTTGGCTTTGATTTTTATGTCATCATTGGCTACAGGAATAGTGCCAGAGGACTGGAGGATAGCAAATGTGGTCCCGTTGTTCAAAAAGGGGAGCAGAGACAACCCCGGCAACTATAGATCGGTGAGCCTCACGTCTGTAGTGGGTAAAGTCTTGGAGGGGATTATAAGAGACAAGATTTATAATCATCTAGATAGGAATAATATGATCAGGGATAGTCAGCATGGCTTTGTAAAGGGTAGGTCATGCCTCACAAACCTTATCGAGTTCTTTGAGAAGGTGACTGAACAGGTAGACAAGGGTAGAGCAGTTGATGTGGTGTATATGGATTTCAGTAAAACGTTTGATAAGGTTCCCCACGGTAGGCTATTGCAGAAAATACGGAGGCTGGGGATTGAGGGTGATTTAGAGATATGGATCAGAAATTGGCTAGCTGAAAGAAGACAGAGGGTGGTGGTTGATGGGAAATGTTCAGAATGGAGTTCAGTTACAAGTGGCGTACCACAAGGATCTGTTCTGGGACCGTTGCTGTTTGTCATTTTTATCAATGACCTATGGGAAGGCGCAGAAGGGTGGGTGAGTAAATTTGCAGACGACACTAAAGTCGGTGGTGTTCTCGACAGTGAGGAAGGATGTAGCAGGTTACAGAGGGACATAGATAAGCTGCAGAGCTGGGCTGAGAGGTGGCAAATGGAGTTTAATGTAGAGAAGTGTGAGGTGATTCACTTTGGAAGGAATAACAGGAATGCGGAATATTTGGCTAATGTTCTTGAAAGTGTGGATGAGCAGAGGGATCTAGGTGTCCATGTACATAGATCCCTGAAAGTTGCCACCCAGGTTGGTAGGGTTGTGAAGAAGGCCTATGGAGTGTTGGCCTTTATTGGTAGAGGGATTGAGTTCCGGAGTCAGGAGGTCATGTTGCAGCTGTACAAAACTCTGGTACGGCTGCATTTGGAGTATTGCGTACAGTTCTGGTCACCGCATTATAAGAAGGACATGGAGGCTTTGGAGCGGGTGCAGAGGAGATTTACCAGGATGTTGCCTGGTATGGAGGGAAAATCTTATGAGGAAAGGCTGATGGACTTGAGGTTGTTTTCGTTGGAGAGAAGAAGGTTAAGAGGAGACTTAATAGAGGCATACAAAATGATCAGGGGGTTGGATAGGGTGGACAGTGAGAGCCTTCTCCCGCAGATGGAAATGGCTGGCAGGAGGGGACATAGCTTTAAACTGAGGGGTAATAGATATAGGACAGAGGTCAGAGGTAGGTTCTTTACGCAAAGAGTGGTGAGGCCGTGTTATGCCCTACCGGCAACAGTAGTGAACTCGCCAACATTGAGGGCATTTAAAAGTTTATTGGATAAGTATATGGATGATAATGGCATAGTGTAGGTTAGATGGCTTTTGTTTCGGTGCAACATCGTGGGCCGAAGGGCCTGTACTGCGCTGTATCGTTCTATGTTCTATGTTTACAGCCCCATTGCAACTTAGTGTGAACTCATTGTAGCGCACAATGACTTACGAGAGACACGAGTCGTGATGAAGTCGATGAGGCTTTATTAAGCGAGACTTGTCCCCAGCAGTTCAGCAACAGAATGAAGCGGCGGGGAGAAGCTCGGGTTCTTATACTCCGCCTTCAGGGCGGAGCCAGGAGTCAACAGCCAACCAGGACCCGGGATCTGTCAGCCAATAGCATCACGGCTTCACAGTCCCACATGACCCCTAATACATACCACCACATTCACCCCTTGTTAAAAATGAACCCGGCGGGGTGGTGGTTCGCATGGTGGTAGGGGTTTACAAGGCTGATCCTGGGAGGAAAATTTTGGGCATGTTATTACAGTTTTAGCCCTACACTGGGCTATGTACAAGGTTTGTGAAACTATTTACAATATTAGTAAGAGAAAAAAAATTTTTTTGTTACAGTCCAACAACATTCTTGGTGTCACGCTGATGCCACGAGTCGAGCGGGCGGTCTGGTCTTCCTCGTCGATCGCCTCAGCCCCGGTGGTGGTGCAGGTGCTTGTTCCGGCGTTGTCGTCTCCGGGAGCGTTTCGGTGTTTGTTCCTGTTTTACTCCTGGGCGGGCACGGGAGGAGGACCGATCCTCCCGGGAAGGGGGCAGTCGCGGGGTGCGTCGGTGGCAGGGAGGGGATGATCGGTGTCGGGGGTGTGTGTGTGTTGCCGGCGGGCGCCAGGTCTCGCAGGGAGACCGTGTCCTGTCGGGGTACGCCACGTAGGCGTACTGCGGGTTCGCGTGGAGGAGGTGAACCCTCTCGACCAACGGGTCCGACTTGTGCGCCCGCACATGTTTCCGGAGCAAGATGGGTCCTGGGGCCGCCAGCCAGGTCGGCAGCGACGTTCCGGAGGAGGACTTCCTGGGGAAGACAAGGAGGCGCTCATGAGGCTCATGGAGTGGAGAGCGTCCGGGAGGACCTCCTGCCACCGGGAAACTGGGAGATCCCTGGACCGTAGGGCCAGTAGGACGGTCTTCCAGACCGTGCCGTTCTCCCTCTCTACTTGCCCGTTCCCCCGGGGGTTGTAGCTGGTCATCCTGCTCGAGGCTATGCCCTTGCTGACCAGGAACTGGCGCAGCTCGTCATTCATGAAGGAGGACCCCCTGTCGCTATGGATATATGCGGGGCAACCGAACAGTGTGAATATGGTGCCAAGGGCTTTAATGACTGTGGCCGCTGTCATGTCGGGGCAGGGGATGGCGAAGGGGAAACGGGAGTACTCGTCCACCACGTTCAGGAAGTATGTGTTGCGGTCGGTGGAGGGGAGGGGCCCTTTGAAATCCAGACTGAGGCGTTCAAAGGGGTGGGAAGCCTTGATCAGTGCTCTCTATCCGGCCTGAAAAAGTGCGGTTTGTACTCCGCGCAGATGTGGCAGTTCCTGGTGACTGTACGGACCTCCTCCACAGAGTAGGGGAGGTTGCGGGACTTTATAAAATGGTAGAACCGAGTGACCCCCGGGTGGCAGAGGTCCTCGTGGAGGGCTTGGAGACGGTCTATTTGTGCGTTGGCACATGTGCCGCGGGATAGGGCATCGGACGGCTCGTTCAGCTTTCCGGGACGGTACAAGATCTCGTAGTTGAAGGTGGAGAGCTCGATCCTCCACCTTAAGATCTTGTCATTTTTAATTTTGCCCCCCTGTGCATTATCGAACATGAAGGCTACCGACCGTTGGTCGGTGAGGAGAGTGAATCTCCTGACGGCCAGGTAATGCCTCCAATGTCGCACAGCTTCCACTATGGCTTGGGCTTCCTTTTCCACTGAGGAGTGGCGGATTTCTGAGGCGTGGAGGGTTCGGGAGAAAAAGGCCACGGGTCTGCCCGCTTGGTTAAGGGTGGCCGCCAGAGCTACGTCGGAGGCGTCGCTCTCGACCTGGCAGGGGAGGGACTCGTCGATGGCGCGCACCGTGGCCTTTGCGATATCCGCTTTGATGCGGCTGAAGGCCTGGCGAGCCTCTGTCGACAGGGGGAAGGTAGTGGTCTGTATTAGCGGGCGGGCCTTGTCTGCATACTGGGGGACCCACTGGGCGTAATATGAAAAGAACCCCAGGCAATGTTTCAGGGCTTTGGAGCAGTGGGGGAGGGGAAATTCCATAAGGGGGCGCATGCGTTCGGGGTCGGGGCCTATTATCCCATTGCGCACTACGTATCCCAGGATGGCCAATCGGTTTGTGCTAAAAACGCACTTTTCCTCGTTGTATGTGAGGTTCAAGGCGTTAGCGGTCTGGAGGAATTTTTGGAGGTTGGCGTCGTTGTCCTGCTGATCGTGGCCGCAGATGGTTACGTTGTCGAGATACGGGAACGTGGCCTGCAACCCGTTCTGGTCAACCATTCGGTCCATCTCCCGTTGGAAGACCGAGACCCCGTTCGTGACACCAAATAGGACCCTTAGGAAGTGGTATAGACGCCCGTCTGCCTCGAAGGCTGTGTACTTGCGGTCACCCGGGTGGATGGGGAGCTGGTGGTAGGCGGACCTGAGGTCCACGGTGGAGAAAACCTTATACTGGGCAATCCGATTTACCATGTTGGATATGCGGGGGAGAGGGTACGCATCTAGCTGTGTGTACCTGTTGATGGTCTGGCTATAGTCTATGAACATCCTTTGCTTCTCCCCGGTCTTTACTACTACCACCTGTGCTCTCCAGGGACTATTGCTGGCCTGGATTATGCCTTCCTTCAGCAACCGCTGGACTTCAGACCGAATAAATATCCGGCCCTGGGCGCTGTACCGTCTGCTCCTAGTGGCGACGGGTTTGCAATCCGGGGTGAGGTTTGCAAACAAGGACGGCGGTTCAACCTTGAGAGTTGCGAGGCCGCAGATAGTGAGTGGGGGTATTGGGCCGCCGAATTGAAATGTTAGGCTCTACAGGTTACACTGTAAATCTAACCCCAGTAATGTGGGCACGCAGAGTTGGGGAAGGACGTAGAGCCTGTAGTTTTTAAACTCCCTCCCTTGCACCGTTAGGTTCGCGATGCAGAATCCTTTGATCTCTACGGAGTGGGATCCTGCAGCTAGGGAAATCTTTTGCATACTTGGATGGATGGTCAGAAAACAGCGTCTTACCGTGTCTGGGTAAATGAAACTTTCGGTGCTCCCGGAGTCGATCAGGCATGATGTCTCGTGTCCATTGATCAGCACCGTTGTTGTCGTCTGGAGCGTCCGGGGCCGTGATTGATCCAGCGTCACCGAAGCCAGTCGTGGTCGTAGTGTCTCGGCGTCTTCTTCGGACCCCGTGGAGCCGTCGATGCTGGGATCCTTTGTTGTCATCCAAGATGGCGGCGTCCATGAATCGCACGCGGCCGGGGGTGGACAAAATGGCCGTCCCCATGGATCGCACGTGGTCGGGGGTGGACAAAATGGCCGCCCCCATGAATCGCACGTGGCTGGGGGGTCACCAGATGGCGGCGCCCATCCTCCCCTCGTGGTGCCCGGGACCCAAAATGGCGGCGCCCGCGGGTCGCACATGGGGCGCTGGGGGGGTTGGGGAGTGTTTGGGATCCGCTGGGCTCGTTCTTCTCCGGGGATTGCGGCGACCCCCCGGGACCGGCACACAGCCGCGTAATGGCCCTTCTTGCCGCAGCTTTTGCAAATAGCTGCGCGGGCCGGGCAGCGCTCCCGGGGGTGTTTCGCTTGCCCGCAGAAATAGCAGCGGGCCCCCCCGGGATGGTCTGGCGCTTTAACCGCGCAAGCCTGTGAGGGAGGGGGGGGTTTTGTCACGACGGGGGTCCACGGAGGTCAAGGAGCTGCCGCGCGGTCGGGGCCGTAGGCGCGGGCGTTTTGCGAGGCCACATCCAGGGAAGCTGCAAGGGCCCGTGCCTCTGAGAGTCCTAGCGACTCTCTGTCTAAAAGTCTTTGGCGGATTTGGGGAGAGTTCATACCTACCACAAACGCATCGCGAATTAGCATGTCCGTGTGTTCGATCGCGTTCACCGGCGGGCAGCTGCAGCCCCGTCCCAAAATTAGCAGCGCGGCGTAGAATTCTTCGAACGATTCTCCAGGACTTTGCCGTCTCGTTGCGAGTTGGTAGCGTGCGTAGACCTGGTTCACGGGGCGAACGTAGATGCCCTTCAGTGCTGCGAGCACCGTCGGGAAATCCTCTGCGTCTTCTATGAGAGGGTAAATTTCTGGGCTTACCCTTGAATGCAGGACCTGCATTTTCTGGTCTTCTGTGATCCGGCCGGGGGCCGTTCGGAGGTAGCCTTCAAAACAAGCTTGCCAGTGTTTAAAAACTGCTGCTGAGTTCGCTGCGTGGGGGCTGATCCGCAGGCATTCCGGAGCGATCCGGAGCTCCATAGTCCTTTAAGCTCGCTTAATAAATTGTAGCGCACAATGACTTACGAGAGAGACGAGTAGTGATGAAGTCGATGAGGCTTTATTAAGCGAGACTTGTCCCCAGCAGTTCAGCAACAGAATGAAGCGGCGGGGAGAAGCTCGGGTTCTTATACTCCGCCTTCAGGGCGGAGCCAGGAGTCAACAGCCAACCAGGACCCGGGAACTGTCAGCCAATAGCATCACGGCTTCACAGTCCCACATGACCCCTAATACATACCACCACACTCATGTCCCCAGACACCACTCTTAGCCATTGCATCCTCCACCCCCAAAATCACCTAGTATTGACCATGGGCAGACCCCCAAGAGCCATGTTGAGATGAAATAACATAAAGTTCCAATTATTAAAAATTTCTCTATCCAAAAAAATCATTTATTAAAGCTCATCCATACAATTAAATCCCCTCAAGTACTTAATTCCATACAAGAATAAACATTTGTATTTATGACCATACATCAAAGGCAGCTAACCCTTCCATAACCTCTTGGATCTGTCAATCAAACTGTGAACTTACAGAACCCCCCCCCCCCACTGATGATGACAGTTTGACAGGTTGTGGAAGCAGTCAAGTTGTATAATGGTATAGTGATCACCCTTAGGATTATGCCAATAAACATGCATTGAAACTATTAGATCAATTTTTTTTTCATTTCACAGACACTGGCAGGCGATGTTTTATTGTCAAAGTTTAAAGGTCAAGGGATTTAAATAATTTGACAACTTGACAGTTCTCCATACCTTACCCACACTTCATGAGCATTTACACCTCATGGTACATTCACTGTGGGTTGAGGCCATTCCTTGAGTGAAAATTGGGTTTCCTGGTCCTGGGCACTGAGTTTAAATAACCCAGCTGATTCATAATTTACATCTGTGCATCCCTTTTGCTTACCAGCAAAAATGGGATCTGCCGGAAATGGTGACAGACGTTCCAGATTCCAACTTCAACTGAAAAGTCCCCAGGGTCCCCCTAACCCCACAAAAATCCAGCCCATGGTGGCACAGTGGTTAGAACTGCTGCCTCGCAGTGCTAGGGACCCAGGTTTGATTACAACCTTGGGTGACTGTCTGTGTGGAGTTTGCACATTCTCCCTGTGTCTGCGTGGGTTTGTTCTGGATTTCTTTCTCCTTATAAAAGGAAATGAAGGGTTGCCATCTTAGGTAGAACACTCCTACCGAACCTCTAATAGTGCATTTAACCTTCTGCAAATATAAGAAAGACTTTAAGTCACCGTGCCAAAGCAGTAGGCAGAGTAGGAGATTTCTACCCAAGCAGAACTCGTCTTCTAGCTATCAATGAGGCGAAGGAGAGGTCATCCGCCTTCACTCCCGTCTGAAGCACCTGCGAGTATGATACCCTAAAAGTGGCTTCCAGCAGAAATGGATCCAAATAAACATGAGTATCTCTGACATGGTGTTGAAGAAAAAGGCCCAAGAGCTTACCAACTTGGGACAAGTCCAGAACATGTGAGTGTGTTCAGTTGGCCCATGAAAGCAACACTCACACTTGTTCTCCACTCCAGAGAAAAATCCACTCACCTGCGCTTTAGTCAGATGTGCCCTGTGCACCACCTTGAATTGGATCAGACTTAGCCCAGCACATGAAGATGTCGGATTGAACTGTGAAGGGCCTCACTATATACCTCATCATCCAAAATGGGACCTAACTCACCCTCTCATTTCGCCCTCACCTCACTCAATGGAGCTGATTTGGCTGAGAGGATATGACCAGCTATGCCAAAAATAGCCCCCCCACCAGACCTGCCCAAAGATATGGCAACGGGGGTGGTGCCAAGGGCATGGAGGGAAAAGCTTTGCACAAAATATCACAAATCTGAAAGTATCTGAAAAGACTGGAACCAGGCAGTTGGAATTTCTCTGCCAGCTCCTTAAAATTGGCAAACCTCCCATCCACAAACAGGTTTCCAAACTTCCCCAAACCCTTCCCCTCCCATGACTGAAATGTTGAGTCCAAAACCACTAGCAGGAAAAGGTGATTATTGCAGATGGAGACGAGCGAAGACAGGGAACAGAGCTTGAAATGCTGCCTGAACTGCTTCCAGATTCTCAGGGTGGACACCACCACTGAATACAGAGAAAATCTTACTGGAGAAAAAGGCAACAATGCGGTTACCATTCCACCAAGAATAGAAACCATGCAGGAGCTCACCTTCATTTGTCCCCAAATGGAATCAGGATCACTGAACCACAACAATATCTTTTGAATATTGGCTAGAGCCAATTGAGTAGAGCCAACCCTCCTGACTGCCTATCTTTTTGGGGCAAAGCTCCATGGATCCTTGGAGTCTTACCTGCCCAAATAAAGAAGGACATTAATTTATTGCTTTTGACAAAAAAGAACTTGGGGAGGAAAAAGAGGAGACATTGAAAAAGAAATAAACATCTCGGGAGTGCCTTCATTTTAATAGTCTGAACCCTGTCCGCCCAGGACAGGAGGAGGTTATCCCACTTCTGTAAGTCTGACTTGACGCTATCAACTTGACACTATTAATTTATGAAGCAAGACCCAATTATGGGATAACCAGGCCCCAGGTAATGAAAGCTAGTGTCCTAAGTTGGGCTCTCCTTCCCGGGGAGTTGAGGGGGAAGCTCTTGTCCAAGTTCAACTTGTACCAAAGGAGCCAAATCTCCTAAGCAGCTTCAGTATCTCATTTATACAGGATACTGCGTCTGTAATAAAGAGAAGTAGTTCATCTGCAGAAAGGGAAACTCGATGGTCCAACGCTCTCCGATTTATCCCCCTCCACTTAACTGAGGACCTCAGTGCTATAGCAAGTGGCGCTATTGCCAAAACAAACAGTAGCAGAGATAGTGGTCTGTGGGAGGGTAGAGAGAAATGAACCCCGGGATAATGAATCATTAAACATATCCAGAATTAAGGGCACTAACTGTTCCGCGAACGTCTTATAAAATTCAATGGGGAAGCCATCAACTTGACACTATTAATTTATGAAGCAAGACCCAATTATGGGATAACCAGACCCCAGGTAATGAAAGCTAGTGTCCTAAGTTGGGCTTTCCTTCCCGGGGAGTTGAGGGGGAAGCTCTTGTCCAAGTTCAACTTGTACCAAAGGAGCCAAATCTCCTAAGCAGCTTCAGTATCCCAGGCCAGGGGCTTTACCAGTCTGCATCATAATTTCATCTGGGCCCAACGGGTATTCCAACTCCTCACTTCTCTCCCCCTCCACCGCTGGGATGGGTAAGCTATCTCAAAAGTCAGTTATGACCGATCTCTCAGTGGGAGGCTCCGATCTTTAGGGTCCCCGATAGAAAATTCAAAAACCAAATTGACCTGAGGAGGGGTGGACACCAGACTGCCGGTCAAGTTATGTACCTGTATGATCTCCTAGGAAGCCGCATATCGCTTCAGCTGGTGAACTAAGAGTGACTGACGTTCTTCCCGTATTCATAAAACATACCCCTCGAGCATTGCAACTGCACCCCCTCTCCCCCACTCTGTTGACAATAGCTCGAATTGTGTATGACAATAGCTCAAAATGAGAAATCCTCCTCACTTGGCTGCAAAAAAGCACCAAGGATCTATCCAGCCACCACCGCCCCCCCCCCCCCCCCCCCCCCCCCCGCCCCCCCCACCCCGCCACTCTCTGCATCTGTTCCATGAAAAATAACAACGCTCTGACCACCTCTGATGGAGTCAGAGATTTGGGATTGGACAGATCCAGACTGGGGTTCAGAGTACAATTTAAGACCCACCCAAAATAAGCTGATGTGAATCCAAGTCAGAGAAGGAGGCGATTAGATTATTAATCAAACTTGTATAGTCCCAGTTTGGAGCATAAATATTAACCAGAAACACCGGAGTTCCCACCAGAGACTGAGAGACAATAACGTGTCTGCCATTGGGGCCAGCCAAGATCTTAGCGGCAGAAAACTGAACCCTTTTATTGATGAATATTGCCGCACCCCAGGCATACCATCAAATCCTGAATGGAAGACTCGTCCCACCCACCCTTTCTACAGCCTTGTCTGGTTTCCGATTCACAAATGAGTTTCTTGCAAAAATACCACGCTGGCGTTTAAACTCTTAAGGTGAGCAAATACTCTTGATCTTTTATTGAACCCCCTGTCATTCCAGGTGATGAAATAAATTGGGGTCTCCCACTGCCCCCCTCAATCCGGAGTCAGCCATTTCCATCAAGAGAGATTACCCAACAGATACATTAAAGTTACAGCGACCTAGCACAACCAAGATGGCCGCTAAATCAAATCATAAGACTAAACAAAGAAAAATCTGCAGTTACCATCAGCAAACTATCCCCAACCCCCACCGCCTCGTCCTCACCCTCATATACTACCACCCCAAATATGCATATAGATAGCAGCAAGGTGACCATAAACAACTAAAATCTACTGCTAAGACACCTAAACCTAAACAAATCAAGAACTCTAGAACATAGAACATAGAAAATACAGCACAGAACAGGCCCTTCGGCCCACGATGCTGTGCCGAACCTTTGTCCTCGATTAATCAGAGATTATCATTGAATTTACATTGCAGAAGGAGGCCATTCGGCAATTTGAGTCTGCACCGGCTCTTGGAAAGAGCACCCTACCCAAACTCAACACCCCCACCCAACACCAAGGGCAATTTTGGACATTAAGGGCAATTTATCATTGGCCAATTCACCTAACCGGCACATCTTTGGAC
The DNA here is from genome assembly GCF_047496885.1 of Scyliorhinus torazame. Lineage (NCBI taxonomy): Eukaryota > Metazoa > Chordata > Chondrichthyes > Carcharhiniformes > Scyliorhinidae > Scyliorhinus > Scyliorhinus torazame. The sequence continues at coordinate 216,283,761 of NC_092710.1, read as the reverse complement.
TGTGGGAGGAAACCGGAGCACCCGGAGGAAACCCACGCAGACACGGGGAGGACGTGCAGACTCCGCACAGACAATGACCCAAGCCGGAATCGAACCTGGGACCATGGAGCTGTGAAGCAATTGTGCTATCCACAATGCTAACGTGCTGCCCTTAAGAACAAATAAATCTACACTATATAATTTTACCGTAATCCATGTACCTATCCAATAGCTGCTTGAAGGTCCCTAATGTTTCCGATAATGAACTCTAAGTTCATTATCTAAAAAACTACTATAATGATTTGCCATCAACCCTTCAACACTACTCCCATAAGATAATTTGCAGGTTAGCAGGGCGGGTCCCACCTCGAATGGAGAAAAATGTTTGCAAATATTAAGATATTAAAACCGCATAAACCATAGCCCCCCAACAGGGAAGTACATATTTTCATAACCATCAGAATAGTACCCCACATAAAATTAAACCCCAAATCTAAGCCCAAACTGTAAAAATTCAATCCCAACATGAACAGGAAAAGTGCAAAAATAAACATGGAACACCAATAATTCAACATGCCCATCCACAACACACAAAAAACTGAATCACACCGCGCCCAACATGTGTTTCTTTACAAAGGAGTGTGCTTCTCCAATCAAATAATGCACTGGGTACACCACACTGACTCGGACTCCACTTTTGTACAGGGCGGCCTTGGCTTTGTTGAACGGGGCCCTCTTCTTTGCCAGCTCCGATCCACATCTTGGTAAGACCTGATGGTGTGGCCTTCCCATTTAAAGTCCCGGTGCTCCCTCGTCCATCTCAGAATCTGCTCTTTCTCTTTGAAGCTATGGAACTTCATTATTACTGCACGCAGTGGATCCTCAGGACGAGGCCTCTACCGGAGTATACGGTAGGCTCGGTACAGCTCAGGCGGGAATGCGAATCTGTCCTCCCTCACCATCTTCCCGAACATCTCTGCAAAGTACTCCATGGGCGTTGGGCCTTTCATCCCCTCTGGTAGCCCCACAATTCAAACGTTTTGCCTCCTGGACCGATTCTCCACATCACTCATCCTGGCTTTCAGCGACTTATTCGCTTTAACCATCAGAGCCTTATCTGTTTCCAGGGAGGCAATCTGATCACGGTGTCTTGAAAGGGCCATTTCCATATCTTTTATCACGGTTCCAATGGCTTTCATGATTTTGTTCTTCTTCTCCAAAGCCACTCAAATGGGGGCCATGGCCTCCTCCATCGATTTCTGGAGATCCTCCGACACAGCCACCAGTATTTATTGAACTCTTTCACCAAAGTGCTGGAAAACCCATGATCCGTTATTGGAGTGGCCAGAGCCCAAAGGCTACATCCTCTATTGTTTCTGCCGATGAGCTTTGAGAGGCCTCCGATTCTGGAGATGAACATCTCCTGTCTGCTTTTTTTCCACTGACGTTTCTGGGAATTTCACCTACATAGGATTTTCATCCCATTCATTATAATCATATAATCATCTTTATTGTCACAAGTAGGCTTACATTAACACTGCAATGAAGTTACTGTGAAAAGCCCGTAATTGCCACATTCCGGCGCCTGTTCGGGTAAACTGAGGAAGAATTCATAAAGTCCAAATTATCTAACAGCTAATCGTTTGGGACTTGTGGGAGCAAACCGGAACACCCGGAGGAAACCCATGCAGACATAGGGAGAACGCGCAGACTCCGCAAACAGTGACCCAAGCCGGGAATCGAACCTGGGACTCTGGCACTGTGAAACAGCAGTGTTACTCAACGTGCAACCATAGGGTTTTCAAAAGTAAATACCCTCTGAAACTGAGAAAAGGCCAAAAAGACCAATACTCTAGCGGGAGCCACCTCATGCATGTCTTCCCCCTACATGGCACCACCAGAAGTCCCAGTTCAATGTTTTTTTAAATGGTGAGCTAGCTGGGAGATTAATTTTCAGGAAGATTTTGGAGGAGGATGGCATCTTAGACAGCAGATTCTGGACTTTCATGTCATTGGAATGTGCTACCGAATTTACACGGCAACGACAGTGACTGTTGTTAGCCTCACCAATAGCATTATGGGAAACCCCATTTTGCCAGCTGTGTGAACGCACGTGCCGGAAATCAGGGCTGGTGGGATGGAGAATCCCACCCACCATCTATGATTCACATATATTTTAAATAACCTACCGCTGTCTCAACCAGAAATTTCACAGAGCGGCTGCACATCCACATTTGTCTGGTTGCTGTCTGTTTTCATCTCTACCAGCTACCTGCTCACAATCCCATTAATATTGTATTATAAGTGGATGCTTTTAGTTATAAGCAGCAACGCAGTGGGATGAATTGTGCTGTCACTCTGGCTGATTCACTCTGAAATTCAAACAAACATTGCCTCCTTTGAAAGTTCTGTCTAAGTTCTGACAAATGTCAGAAATAGAGGCACATTCTGGAATTTTAGTAAATATTGACAGTAGTATTGTTCTACTATTGTTTAGAAACAGATTGTAAAGTGTATGCAGCAAAGTAACAACAACTTGCATTGATTAAGCACCTTTAATGTAGAAAATGTCCTCAGGCACTTAACAAGATAGCTAGCAATAAAAATGTTACATGGTACATACTCGTGCGACTCAGCCAACTTTGCTACCTCATACGCTGCAGGAAAGGATGTCCCGAAGCATAGTTCATTGGCGAGACCATGAAGACGCTGTGACAACGGATGAACGGACATCGCGCGACAATCCCCAGGCATGAATGTTCCCTTCCAGTCGGGGAACACTTCAGCAGTCAAAGGCATTCAGCCTCTGATTTTCGGGTAAGCGTCCTCCAAGGTGGCCTTCAGGACGCACGACAACGCAGAATCGCCGAGCAGAAACATATAGCCAAGTTCTGCAGACATGAGAACGGCCTCAACGGGTACCTTGGATTCATGTCGCATTACATTCACCCTCCCCAACATCTGGCCTGGGCTTGCAAAATCCTACCAACTGTCCTGGCTTGAGACAATTCACACCTCTTTAACCTGTGATTATCCCTCTCTCCAGTTGCTCCGTCTAGACCTGTAAAGACTTAATTACCAGCAAAGACTCGCATTCAAAGTATCGTCTTGCATCTTTGACTTTGTCTATATATATATGTTTCTGGAACCCACCTCTTCATTCACCTGAGGAAGGAGCTGTGCTCCGAAAGCTAGTGATTCGAAACAAACCTTTAACCTGATTTTGAAAGACTTCTTACTGTTGCAATAAAAATGTTGTCATTGAGCCGTAGAAGGAGATCATCGCAGCAGATGACCAATAGCTTGGTCATAGAGGTAGATTTTAAGGTGTGTTTTAAAGGTGGAGAGAGGCGTAGAGGTTCAGGGAGGTAATTCCAGTGCTTCAACCCAAGATAGCGGAAAACACTGCTGTCAAGGGTTGAGTGAATAAAATCAAGAATGTGCTAAATGCCAGAGTTGGAGTAACATAGAAATATGAACGGCCTGTAGGGCTGGAGCAGGTTACAGAGATAGGGAGCGGCGAGGTCATGGATGAATTTGAAAACCAGGATGAGGATTTTAAAATTGAACAATTGTCAGATCAGGAACCTGTATAGACCAGCGAGAACAGGGGTAATGAATGAATGGGACTTAGTACCTACATATTAACTGATATAGGTAACAGGGTTTTGGATAATCACAAGTTTATGCAAGGTGGAAGATGAGAGACCAGCCAGGAGAGCATCAAAATAGTCAAAGCTAGAGGCAACAAAGCATGGGATAAGGACAAAAGATGAGGGCTTCAGGAATAGGTGAACTGAGACAGGCACTGATTTGAGCAATGTTGCGAAGTAAGGCAGTCTTAATGAAGTAGTAATTGTGTGGTTGGAAGCCCATCTCTTTATAATGCCAAAGATGCAAATGAAATGAAATGAAATTAAAATCGCTTATTTTCACAAGTAGTCTTCAAATGAAGTTACTGTGAAAAGCCCCTAGTCGCCACATTCTGTGCCTGTTTAGGGAAGCTGGTACGGGAATTGAACCCGTGCTGCTGGCCTTGATCTGCTTTACAAGCCAGCTATTTAACCCACTGTGCTAAACCAGCCCCTCGGTATAATACGACAGGGTCTGCAATCTCAGAGTTCCTTTGGCTTCACCTGAGCTTGATGAGGGGGCAGAGCTGCCCCATAAACCAGGGGCCTCATGGGACATATATACCCGGATCAAGTGTGGACCGGTGCGGGAGACCCTTTGGAGAGTAGGAGTTCTAATATAACATGCAAAATAAATTTGAGTTTTTCTTACAGTCATCGCTTCCTTGTGGTCGCTCGTGTGGAACTTTACATTGGCGATGAGGGTAAAGTGGAGCAGCAGCAGAGGCCACTTCCTCTGGACAGGCACACCTCAACTCGGCCTAAAGAGGCCTCCATCCAGGCTGTGGGTATGGAACTATTAGGAAAGTTAGAGGTGTTTGACACCGAGACAGATGACTGGACCCAATCTATCGGGCGAATGCGTTACTTCTTTCTGCTCAACAACATTGTCGGCGACGAAAGTCAAATGGTGACGCTCTTCGCAGTCTGCAGGGCAGACACCTATAGCATCAGCAAGAGTTTCACTTTCGGGACTTCCAGTGGCGGCCATGGAGTGAGTGGTCGCACATTTGGTGGGTCTCGCTCGTGCCGGTTTTTCGAAACTTTTCCCCTGTTAACAGGTGAATGTGAGGCGAAGCAAAGGCACAGAAGAGTGAGTGGAAGAGATTGACCCTCTGGTGTATGGAGCTGAGGGCCAGAATCAGTCGAAAAAGAGGGAATCAGTGGGTTGGAGCTGGTGCGGCGCCTGCGACTCACGTGGAGATGATGGAGGGCAGGGAGCGGCCCTGCCGACTCAGTGGACGATGGACCACCTTGAATGAGAAGTTCACCCATCAACGGAAGGAGAGTCTGGAGGGCCTGGCCCTGGCGGTGGATTCAATCTAGGTGGTGATCGACCGTGTGGAAACAAAGCTGGCGGGCCAGGGTCAGGCGATCCAGAAGATGGAGGAGTTGGCGGAGGAACACGAGGAGCAGTTCGCCTTGATGGCAGCAGAGATGGGGCTGATGCAAGACCAGCAGAGGTGGCTCCAGGAGAAGGTTGAAGGCCTGGAGTACCAGTCACGTAGGCAGAACATAAGGATTGTGGGCCTGCCGGAGGGGAGTGAAGGAATCAATGCTGGCACGTCTGTGGGGAGGATGTTGGAGAAGCTGCTAGGAGAGGCCTTTGGAGGTAGATTGAGTGCAAAGAGCGCTAATGAGGAAGCCCAAGGGAATAAGCTACCGAAGGTGATGGTGGTGCAGTTACACCGGTTCCTGGACAAGGAGCAAATAATGAGGTGGGCCAGGCTGCACCTAGGAGGGCAGTGAAATCCGAGTGTACCAGGACCTGGCTGCAGAGCTGGCCAAGAGGAGAGCAAGCTTTAACAAGGTCAAGAAGGGGATGATGTTTGGGCTACTGTACCCTGTACGTCTGTGGGTGACCTATGAAGGCCGGGAATTGTACTTTGATTTGGCAGAGGAGGCAGTAGAATTTCTTAAAGACAATGGGCTGGCAGGAGAAGCTGGACTTTGAACTTTGGTGGAGATGATGTGATGCCGCTGTTAACTTGTGTTTGAGGCCATTTCTTTCTTTCTCAGCTTCAGATTTGCTCTTTGTTCTTTGTTAAGGGATGGGGGTTGGTTTCTTTGTTTGGGCTTGGGGAGGGCTTGTTTTTGCTTGTTTGCACTAATGTTCGAACGGGGGTGGGGGAGGGCAATCAGTTGGGGGTATGATGCTAGGCTTTATGTGGCTCCATGCTCTAGGCTGCCAGGCTAGCCGGGCGGGCTAGTTCACAGAAGTGCAATGGGGGGTGAGTGGAAGGTCAATGAGGGGATGGGGATAGGGGTTGTTTCTGGGGGATTTGGGGTTAGAGGGCTGGGGGGGTGGGAAGAATTGCGGACAGGGGAAGGGCTTTTAAAGTGTAAGGGGAGGATTGATGACGGTGGGCGCCCGAGGGTAGGCCTGAGGAGGTGCGGGTCACGGGCCGGAGGCTGGCCCAAGAGGGACTATGGTTGATCAGCAGGTGCTCCCTGACAAGGCTAGTCACGTGGAGTGTGCGAGGATTGAATGGGCCAGTCAAGAGTGCCTGTGAGTTTGCACACTTAAAGCGATTGAAGGCGGATGTGGAAATGCTACAAAAGACGCACCTGAAGCGGGGGGGGGGGAGGGCGGGGGGCGCAGATTAAGCTGAGGAAGGGATAGGTTGGGCAAATATTTCATTCGGGATTGGGCTTTAAAATGAAGTGGGTGGCGATTTTGGTCAATAAGCGGCTGGCATTCGAGGTGGGAAATATAGTGGCGGCCTCTGGGTAGGTACGTTATGGTAAGCGGGGAAATTGGAGGGCTGTTAGTAAACATTTATGCCCCGAACTAGGACGATGTGGAATTTATGAGGCAGTTGCTGGGGAAGATTCCGGACCTGGACTCTCATTGGCTGATTAAGGGGGGTGGGCTTTAATCCGGTCCTGGATCTGAGACTGGACCGGTCGAGTTCGAGGTCAGGGAGATTGTCGGCTACAGCTAAGGAGTTTTGGGGGTTGATTGAGCACATGGTGGGGGGCGGGGGGTGGGGGGTGATGAGGAGTCGGTGGTGTAGGGGATCGGCCACCCTAATGTGTGCATGTTATGAGGAGGGGAGATGACCTGTAATTTCCGTGTTAGTTGGGATAAGATGCCCCTACATGGAGGAGAGGGCAGAATTTGCATTGTTGGGGTGAGGGGGGGGGTCAGCCACCGGACCACTGAATCGGGCCACCTGTACAAAATGGTGCCCGATACCGGGATTCCGTGAACTCCCTGCCATGCATAAATTTGCATGGCAAGGAAGAGGAAGTCGCTTCTGGGGTGCTGCTCCTAGCGCCAGAATCTGTGGTGTTGATAAGGACAGCATGGCATGATGACACAATGATTATCACAATTCCGGCCTTGAGTGACTCTGTGTGGAGTTTGCATATTCTCCTTGTGTTTGCATGGGTTTCCTCAGTCCCACAGTCCAAAGATGTGCAGGTTAGGTGGATTGGCCATGCTGAATTGCCGCTTAGTGTCCAAAGATATGCAGGTTAGGTGGATTGGCCATGCTAAATTGCCGCTTAGTGTCCAAAGATGCGCACGTTAGGTGGCATTACGGGAATAGGTCAGGAGAGTTGTCCGCGGTAGGGTGCTCTTTCAGAGGGTGCAAACTCAATGGGCTGAATGGTCTCCTTCTGCACTGTGGATATTCGATGGATTCTATTTCAGTACTATTTCAAGGGGAGGAACATGATTGTAGGGATTCAAGCATAGAATTGCTGGAAAGATAGATTTGGGACACAAAAGCTGTTCAAGGTGAGGAAAGGAGCATTGAAGATGAACCCTTAGTATGCAAGATAATAATAATAATAAATCTTTATTAATGTCATAAGTAGGCTTACATTAACACTGCAATGAAATGACTGTGAAAATCCTGTAGTCGTCACACTATTGTTCGTGTACACTCTGGTAGAATTCAGAATGACCAATTCACCGAACAAGCACATTTCCCAAGACTTGTGGGGGCACCCGAAGGAAACCCTTGCAGACATTGGGAGAACATGCAGACTCCGCACAAACAGTGACCCAAGCCAGGAATCAAACCCAGGTCCCTGGCACTGTGAAGCAACAGTGCTAACCACTGTGCTACCTTGCTGCCCATCGAGGGTCATGAATGTTTTTTGATGCAAGGGATAATGACAGCAGATTCAAAAATGAAGGGAACAGTAGACGAGGGAACCATTAACAGCACCAGCTGATATTAAGGGAAGTTGGGGGTCAACGTTTGGTGGGAATAGAGTTGAGAGAGCAGTAGGTGAGTCTCATCATGAGATGAACTTGGAGAGAGCACAACAGGAGATGGAATGGAATATAAATTGGACAGAACATTGTATCATTTTTTTTTAGTGAATTGTCAGATTTCAAGTGTTGTTAACAAGACTGCCAAGTATTACCCATTCCGAGGTGCTCTTGGTACAGTTCGCATTACTTCCTGGGAGTTCAGAGGTAAAATCATATAAGACTTTAAAATGTTCCAGCAATTGGTTTTATTAACTTAACACAAAACACAACAGAAACAATAATCATCTTTATTGCCACAGGTAATGTGACAATGAAGATACTGTGAAAATCCTCGAGTCCCTACATTCCGCCGCCTGTTCAGGTACACAGAGGGAGAATTCAGAATGTCCAAATTACCCAATAGCATGTCTTTTGGGAGGAAACTGGAGCACCTGGTGGAAACCCACGCAGACACAAGGAGAATGTGCAAACTCCGCACAGTGACCCAAGCCAAGTATCGTACTTGGGGCCCTGGCGCTGTGAAGCCATAGCGCTAATCGCTTTGCTACCGTGCTGCCCGTATAACTTTAAATTTGTAGTACAACTCTAAACTTAGAATGGTCACAGACTTCTTGAGAAAACCAAGAGGTAACCTTTCTGTTGGGCTTAGCCAGTCTGTCCACCGTCCGATACTGAATAGCTTCAGATACTATATTTTGACTCTTCGTCTTACCTTCATAAAGCACTGGCAGGGGCCTGCGATTGTTCCTTTTGCCATCTGCTGCAAAATTGATGTGACAGGGGCACAAGAGTTAGGTTTGTTTCTCACCCGCTTGTCTCCCCAGCATTGCAAAATCCCCAAAAGTGTACCACGTACATAGTGACAGCATACTCATATATGCTGACATCCCCCAAAATGAAACATGAAGGTTAACTATGTATTTATTAACTACAAAACCTACGTGCACATATACAAGATTTAGCTAAATGAGAATCAGTCAAAGGAATCCCTCCGGGGACTCAAAGATAAATATAGGCCCCAAGGGGAGAGGTATGGCACAGGTTGGCACTGCCAGGTTGGCACTGTACTAAGGGTACAGTGGGGCAGCACGGTAGCCTTGTGGATAGCACAATTGCTTCACAGCTCCAGGGTCCCAGGTTCGATTCCAGCTTGGGTCACTGTCTGTGCGGAGTCTGCACATCCTCCCTGTGTGTGCGTGGGTTTCCTCCGGGTGCTCCGGTTTCTTCCCACAGTCCAAAGATGTGCAGGTTAGGTGGATTGGCCATGATAAATTGCCCTTAGTGTCCAAAATTGCCCTTAGTGTTGGGTGGGGTTACTGGGTTATGGGGATAGGGTGGAGGTGTTGACCTTGGGTAGGGTGCTCTTTCCAAGAGCCGGTGCAGACTCGATGGGCCGAATGGCCTTCTTCTGCACTGTAAGTTCTATGATATCTATGATAAGCTGGCAGTGTGAATATGTGCTGGGGGCAGTGCCAGGAACGGACCCTAGTGGGAATGGTAGGCAGGTAGGGATGGGAGCATGGGCACTGGGTCAGGAGGAGGGGGAGGAGGGGAATGCCAAGAATACCTCCTTGGCGGTGGTGGTGCCGATGAAATGCCGATGAAAATTGTGGCATGGGGGGTGGGGTGGGGGGGGAATGCCAATGATGATTATCGGAGTGGGGAGAGCCCCAGAACCTCCGTGGTGGGTGCTAGGAGCCGTTAGATTTTATTGCTGTTCGGGGCACCTTTTAAAGATGGCGGCCCAATCTCTATGAAGCCTGTTGCCGACTCTATCAGGCCCCACCCCATCAGAGTGATAGCATAAACTACACCCATTCATTTTTTTTCCTTAAAGAGGTTTAAGATCTGGAGAGAAAATTGGTCTGTGCGACTGGAGAGTTACATGCCAGTTTCCAGTCTGAACCTGCAAATTCTTGTTAGATTCCACCCACTGTTGTGTCCAATTTTGAAAATACCCAGCTTTTCAGGAGGGTAGTCAGATTTCCATTCTCAGGGGACATGTCTATGACTTTACCGAGGTGTGTCAGGTTCGGTAGGTCTTAATGCAGTCGTTTGTCTGTTGACTGAATGTATTTACTAACTGCAAGAACTGTGTACATATATACAGTGTAGGTTTCAAACTAGGAACTGTGCATGCACACATCTCTGTCCAACACTAGACAGACCACTAGGTGCAGGTAATGTGTTCTCTTACATCATTATGTGGTACTTAGACTCATGTTAACCCTGTATGTGCCGGCCCCTTATGCGACAATGTTCTTTTAACTTGTCTCCTGTCTGCCTCGAGGACTGTCTCTTCCTTCCACTTTATAAATGTTGCTCTAATGCCATTCACACTAGCAAATTAGGCTACGGTCAAATTTATCCATAAATCTGAAAACCGAGCTCATCCAAAAACTGCACTTTTTTGGACCTCATCGACCTTTAGCTTGTAAAGCCTTGAGTTGTTTGTCTGCATTGGTTACCTTGCAATTTTGGTAGTGCACATGTCAAAAGGGAACGTAAGGATCTGTTTTTTTCCCGTCAAATTACGCCAGTGGTTAGAAAAATTGTAAATATAAAAATAGATTAAATTATAAATCGTAAAGTAGGTTGTGTTGCCAGACCAGATGACACCCATCTGAACGTTATTAAAATGATGTGGCATGTTTTTTGCGAGGTCTTTTCTTATATATTTAATAGATCACCGGAGTCAGACTCTTCACTCACAATGGGTGGAATCTTACTAAAAAATGGCAATGTGTCAGTTCTGGCGAGAAAAACATTGCAAATCCTGCTGACTGCGTTGGTGGGATTTCTCACGGAATTTTGAGCCTCTTGAAGAAAAGGTTTATTTCCCCATGTGATTCAGGCTCTGCTCTTAGTGGCTTCCTGCTGATTTGCTCGCCCTGGGGAAACTGAATCACTGCAATCACCGGAGAGCTCCATATAAACACCTGCCCAGCACTTGTTCCAGATCCATGAAAGGGGATGGTAGCACGAAAGCCAGCACCACGTTTCATGGAGAAACCTTGACCAGACTCCTGGATGCTGTGCAGCAGAGGCGGGATGTCCTGTACCTACACTCCAGGAAGCAGCCCTCCAGCAAGGTCACCACCCCGCCTGGGAAGTACAGCATTTTTAGAAAGTGTCAGCTCCCTACAAAAGAGGACAGGGCAGCAATGCTGGGAAAAAGCAAAGGATCATTTTTGCACAGCCAGGGTAAGTCAGTCACCTCCAGTCTACCACCGCACCCCCTCACCACCCCATCGTTATCTCTTACCCAGTCATGTTGTGGGTTGCCCACTGCGGGTCTCCAAGGCATTCGCTCCTGTGCCTTGAGAAACTCAGGATCTAACTGCTCACTTAAATATGCAAATGTGGATCCCGCCCGGTGACTCCCAAGAGGCCTCTCGCGAATCAGGCACGGCAAGACTATGATCGCGCCCATAGTGAATGCAACAAGATTTTACTTAACAACGTGCAAAAAATTCACACAACACATTGACAAATTCATATGCATGCCTACTGACAGACAAAAAAGACATCTGATGTCACATATATTCTAGCAAATTAGGATCACCGAATACACTGCCAACATAAGCGATCTAGGGAAGCTTGTTCTTGGATTCACAGCAGGCAACTAGTAGGCTGGCTATTAAGTGACATTGACATTGGGAGAATTTCAAATCACAGCCTCCCAGTTTTCTGGCACAAGCCAGATTAGCATTAGGTGCCTGAATTTTGCATCATGATCTGCCCTGACCAAACTGTGTCAGAAATGTCCTGTATGTATTTCAGTCATCCAGATGCCTACCTGAAACAGATGTTTAGGCTCCTTAAATAGGCAACTTGGAGGTTCCCTTCCGATTGTAGACCTCGACTGTAATATTCAAATAAAAACAATGGAAATTAACCATTACAATCTGCCTCGTAGTAGTAGGCCATAAGTGGCTAGACACCAGCGACCCCATGCAATTCACATTAACCTAACATGTACGAAAATGAATCCCTGTGCAAACAAATGCTTCTTCAGAAGTAGACAAATCATAGGGCAGGATTTTCCAGCCCTTCCAGCTAGCGAGATCTACCGGCCACGCCAATGGTGACCGATTGTGGTGGGTTCCCTAGCAAGGGGATGGACGAGCCATGCAAAACACTGTAGACATCAGCAGGACTGGAAGATCCTCTGGAAAACATGCTGCAGAGGTTTGGGGGGGCGGGGGGGGGGGGGGGGGGGGGAGGGGGGGGGGGGGGGCTGGGATTGAGAAATCCCACCCAAAGTGTATACTGGCTGCTCAAGTGGCAAACAAGCCTGAACAACTGGACTGGCTGCATCTGCTTAAACGCCATGGACGTTATTAGCAGGTACCATAGCACATACCGGATGATGACACTGGGGAACTGTCGTCAGAATATCTATCAGCAGAGAAACAGATTCAAGGCTTTGCCATCTGCTGCTAGAACACCTGCAGCTATCTTTCAGTTTAGGTTTGGCACAGCCAGTGATGGTGCTGATTCATCTGTGAACTCTTACCACCTTCCTTGTGCGCACGCATGCAAACACACATACACACACATGGCCAACAAACTGCATGCAGTAATCCGTTACTCTGAGGCACATTGCCAGCTGAAGAAAGTGAAAAATTGGATGATGGCTATGTGGAGCTGATTGACATCAGAGGTGGGGTAGGGGATGATGCTGGAAGGTGTCCATGAACCAGCAGTAGCCCAAAGCAATTTCATACAAAAATACATAAAAGTTAAAAACATTTTTGGTCTGTTTTTTGAAGGACTTTGAGCTTTAAAGACCATCAATTAGGCCATTCTCTGAGAGTACAAACAAGCAAAGATTCTGTACGCATCCTTTTTCAAAATTTTCATCTCAAATTTATAATTAGGATTCTATTTATGTTGAAGGTACCTGCCTCAAGCTTGAGCAGCAGCTGCTGCTCTAGTCACCCTTCTCAGGAACCTCTACTCAAGTTGGCAACAGTCAATGTGACAGCATAAACAAAGGGGTGGGGACAATGGGTACATAAACTTACACCATTTTACACAGCCGCTGTCTCATTGGCAGTTAAAATTAATCCAGGAAAACAAGAGCTGTACTGGTTAAAATATCTCACCTCCACATAGTTTTCACAATATAAGAACTTCATCCCTTAAATTAGCAGATGACTCCATCAACCTTCTGGTGTTGAGAAAAAACAGTTAATTAACACACAAAATCAAGTTCACCATAAGAATTAGCTCAAAACATCTTGATTAAGTGGAAGAGAATTAAATCAGCAGTCGCAGCAGCACTGACACTCAATTTTCTTCATTTTGTTATTGGGGAGACACATCAGGTTGGATGTCCGATGTTTATTAATTCATGGGATGTGGGTGTTGCTAGGCAGTAAAGTTATAATTTATTGCCCATTTTGAATTCCACTTCTGAAAGTGATGGTGAGTTGTCTTCCTGCTGCAGACTGTCAGTCTCACAGAAGGTAGTACTACAATACTACTGCAGGGGTTCAGCTCAGTTGGCTGGACAGTTGGTTTGTGATGCAGAATAACAGCAACAGTGTGGGTTCAATTCATGTACCAGCTGAGGTTATTCATGAAGGCCCCGCTTCTCAAGCTTGCCCCTCGCCTGAGGTGTGATGATCCTCAGGTTAAATCACCACCAGTCAGCGCTCCCCTCCAAGGGAAAAGCAGAGTATGGTCACCTGGGACTACAGCGATTTTACTTTTAGTACTACAGTTCCAGGATTTTGAGCCAGTGATGATAATGGAATGACAATATTTTACCAAGACAGGTTGGTATGTGACTCGGAGTCAGTGGTAATATAAACATAGAAAATAGGATCAGGAGGAGGCCATTCGGCCCTTTGAGCCTGCTCTGCCATTCATTATGGTCATCCGAACCTTCTTGAATACATGCAATGTTTTAGCCTCAACTACTTCCTGTGGTAATGAATTCCACAGGCTGACCATTCTCTGGGCAAAGAATTTCTCCTAATTTCTGTCCTAAATGGTCTACCCCGCATCCTCAGACTGTGAGCCCTGGTTCTGGACACACCCACCATCGGGAACATCCTGCATCTACCCTGTCTAGTCCTGTTAGAATTTTATAGGTTTCTATGTGATTCCCCACCCTCATTCTTCTCTCCTTCAGCAAGTACAATCCTAACTGATTCAACCTCTCCTCATATGCCAGTCCCGCCATCCCCGGAATCAGTCTGGTCAATCCTGCTGCACTCCCTCGAGAGCAAGAACATCCTTCCTCAGATAAGGAGAGCAAAACTGCACACAATATTCCAGGTGTGGCCTCACTAACGCCCTGTATAATTGCAGCAAGGCATCCCTGCTCCTGTACTTGAATCCTTTCGCTATGAAGGCCAACATACCATTTGCCTTCTTTACCTCCTGCTGTATCTACTTGCTTCCTTCAGTGACTGGTATATGAGGACATTCCCTTCTCCTAATTTATGGCCATTCAGATAATAGCCTGCCTTCTTGTTTTTGCTTCCAAAGTGTATAACTTCGCATTTCTCCAAATGATACTGTATCTGCCATTCATTTGCCCACTCACTCAATTTGTCCAAATCCTCCTCACAGTTCACCCTCCCATCCGACTTGGTGTCGTCTGCAAATTTGGAGATATTACATTTTGTTCCCTCATCTAAATCATGAATATATACTATGAATAGGTGGGGCCCTAGCACCGATCCCTGCGGTACTCTACTGGTCATTGCCTGCTAATTTGAAAAAGACCTGTTAATTCCTACTCTTTGTTTCCCTTCTGCCAACCAGTTTTCTATCCATGTCAACACACTACCCCTAATTTGCACGTATACATGCTAATCTCTAATGCAGGACTTTGTCAAAAACCTTCTGAAAGTCCAAATATACCACATCCACTGAAATGAAATGAAATGAAGGCTCCCTCTCGTCAGCTCTACGTTACATCCTCAAAGAATTCCAGTAGATTTGTCAAGCATGATTTCTCTTTTATGAATCCATGCTGACACTATCTGATCCTGCCACTATTTTATAAGTGCTCTGCTATAAAATCTTTGACAATCTTTACCACCGCCAGGCTTATTCGTCTATAATGCCCTGTTTATTCTCTACCACCCTTTTTAAATAGTGGAGTTACATTAGCTCCCTCCAATCTGCAGGAATTGTTCCACAGTCTATAGAACCCTGGAAGGTGACCACAAATGCATCCACTAATTCTAGAGCCATTTCCTTAAGTACCCTGGGATGTAGATCATCAGGCCCTGGGAATTTATCAGCCTTCAATCCCATCAATTTCCCCAACACCATTTCTCTACTAATATTGTCCTCCTTCAGTTCCTCCCTCTCACTAAACCCTGTGTTCCCCAACATTTCTGGTATCTTATTTGTGTCCTCATTTGTGAAGATCGAACCAAAGTATGTATTTAGTCGCTCACCCATTTCTTTGTCCCCTATGATTCTGACTGTAATGGACCTACAATTTTCTTCACCAATATTTTTCTCATCACTTACTTAGAGAAACTTTTAAATTCAGTTTTATGTTTCCTGCAAACTTACTCTCGTATTCTACTTTTCCCTTCTTAATCAATTCCTTGGTCCTCGTTTACTGAATTCTAAACAGCTCCAAATCCTCAGACCTGTAGTTTTTCTTGGCCAATTTGTATGCATCTTCCTTGGATCGAATACTATCTCTAATTTCCCTTATAAGCCATGGATTGGCCACCTTTCCCATTTTACTTTTGTGCCAGACAGGAATAAACAATTGTTGCAGTTCCCCCATGCACTCATTGAATGTTTACTATTGCCTGACCGCTGTCATCTCTTTGAGCAACATTCCCCAATCGATCAAAGCCAACTCATGCCTCATATCATCGTAGTTACCTTTATTAAGATCCTAATCTCAAAATCAACTACTTCACTCTCCATCTTGGTGATTCTATTCTAACATATTATGGTCGCTCATCCCCAAGGGTTCTCACACAACTAGATTGCCAATGATTCCATTCCTATTACACTGTACCTAGTTTAGGATGTCCTGTTCTCTAGTTGGTTCCTCAATGTATTGGTCATGAAAACGATCCCGTATACACTGCAAGAATTCCTTCTCTACTGTCTTGTGGCTAATTTGATTTGACAAATCTATATGCAGATTAAAATCACCCATATTTACAGATGTTCCTTTCTCACATATGTCTCTAATTTTCGTGTAATGCCATTCCCAATATTACCACTGCAGTTTTGGGGTCTATTTACGACACCCACAAATGTTTTTTGCCCCTTGGTGTTTCTCCACTCTACCCATACAGATTCCACATTGTCAGAGCTTATATCCTTTCTCACTATTGTGTTAATTTCCTCTTTAACCAGCATAGCTACTCCACCATCTGTTCCTTTTTGTCTGTCCTTCCTACATACTGAATACCCCTGGACATTTAGATCCCATCCCTAGTCACCCTGCAGCCATGTCTCTGTAATCCGATTACATCATACCCATTTGCACAATTAGTTCCTCCGCTTTATTGTGAATGCTCCACTCATTAAGGCACAAAGCCTTTAAGCTTGTCTTTTTAACATTACATGTCTCACCTCCAATATTTCTCACTGTGGCCCTGTTTGAATCTGGCCCTTGGTTTCTCTGCCTAGCACTTTTCTTATTTCCCTTTCTGCCTCTTGTTTTTGTCCTTGTTTCCTCCTCCTTGCATAGGTTCCCATCCCCCTGTCATTTTAGTTTAAACCTCCCCAACCACTCCCAGAAGAGGCTTCTCCCGGAATCTGCCGTGCACGTCCCGTCCCGATTCTGGTGGGACGTGCCCGGTAAATTGCGCCCCAAGTGTGGGTGACTACCAGTGTGAGGTCTGATCTGAAACCATAATACATGATCTTGAACATCTTTATCACACCACCTCTTCACCTTCTTCTCTCTAAGGAGAACAGTCCCAAACTCACCAACCTATCCTCACAACTAGTTCCAGGGATGAGAACCTTCATTCTTGTAAACCTCTTCTGCACTTTCTCCAATCACATCCTTCCTATTTTGTGGCACGCGGAACTGTTTGCAATATTCCAGTTGAATTGTAATTAGTGTATTTTATAAGTTCAGCATAACCTCCTCGCTCTTGTACTCTTAATAAAGCCCAGAATACTAGATGCTTTGTTAACAGTCCTCCCTACCTGTCTTACCGCATTTAATGAATTTTGCACATATGTGCACAGGTCCCTTTGCTCCTGTACTCCCTTAAGAATTTTATCTTTATATTTTAGAATCTCTCCATGTTCTTCTGACCAAAATTCATCACCTGACACTTTTCCGCATTGAACTTCATTGACCACCTATCTGCCCACACCAGCAATTTGTCTATGTCCTTCTGAAGTTCTACACTATCCTTAGATTACATTCCTTCCAGGTTTTGTGTTCTCTTCAAACTTTGAAATGGTCCCCTGCAAACCAAGATCTAGTTCATTAATAAATATCAGGAAAAGCAAGATTCACACTGGCGACCATTGGGGAACACCGTTACAAACCTTCCTCCAGCCTGAAAAATATCCATTATCCATTACTCTGCCAATTTTCAGCCAATTTTGTAACCATGTTGCTACTGTTCATAAGCTATGGGCACGATCCTCCAGCCACGCAGCGTCGGAAAAGCAGCTCGCTGCAGCACAGCGTTGCCAGTGAAAGCCTGGAGACCCCGCTCCCTGGATCTACCTGGCTCGCAAAGCCTCGTGAGAGTCAATGCAACCTCGCGAGACTCTGCAAGGGAAAATCCCACCCACAATGGGTGTCAAAGAACAAAGAAAAGTACAGCACAGGAACAGGCCCTTCGGCCTCCAAGCCCGTGCCGACCATGCTGCCCGACTAAGCTTCAATCTTCTGCACTTCCTGGGTCCGTATCCCTCTATTCCCAACTTATTGATGTATTTGTCAAGATGCCCCTTAAATGTCACGATCGTCCCTGCTTCCACCACCTCCTCCGGCAGGGAGTTCCAGGCACCCACTACCCTCTGTGTAAAAAACTTGCCTCGTACATCTACTCTAAACCTTGCCCCTCGCACCTTGAACCTATGCCCCCTAGTAATTGACCCCTCTACCCTGGGGAAAAGTCTCTGACTATCCACTCTGTCTATACCCCTCATAATTTTGTAGACCTCTATCTGGTCGCCCCTCAACCTCCATCATTCCAGTGAGAACAAACCGAGTTTATTCAACCGCTCCTCATAGCTAATGCCCTCCATACCAGCCAACATTCTGGTAAATCTCTTCTGCACCCTCTCTAAAGCCTCCACATCCTTCTGGTAGTGTGGCGACCAGAATTGAACACTATAGTCCAAGTGTGGCCTAACTAAGGTTCTATACAGCTGCAACATGACTTGCCAATGCTTATACTCAATGCCCCGGCCAATGAAGGCAAGCATGCCGTATGCCTTCTTGACTGTCATGATATTCAAACACACACATCATGATGGACACACTAACAGGCAAATCAGAGTACACAACACCACAACCAATCACAGACAAGAACACCAACCACATAAAAAGCACGAGCACGACACCTGGTGGTCAGTAGGTCTGGGGAGAAGGGAACAAGAAAGAGCTGTTGAAACACCACAAGCAGGGAGCCCCCCACGTGCAGAGTGCAAAGACCAAACTGTAAATAGTGAGTTTAAATAAAGAAGCGTTGTACCATATGCAACTGTGTTGGCTCATCTGTGTGTCAGAACACCCAACACCACATGGTACAGGAGTGGATCGATACCTGCCTACTAACCTGCCATTCTGGACATGGACCACACCGGCAAACCGCAGCCGATGCAAGTCACGGGGAACCTAGGCACCAACTGGAAGCTCTACAGACAGCGATTTGACCTGTACATCCGTGCAACGAAAAACAGAATGTCTCGGATGACTCGAAGATTGCAATGCTCCTCTTCTACGCAGGCCCGCACGCAACCGATGTCTTTAACTCACTGGTGTTCGAAGAAGGCGAAAACCAGGCCAAATACGACACGGTCATCCTCAAACTGGACCAGCACTTTCAAGTTGAAGTAAATGAAAGTTTTGAAAGATACATCTTTCAGCAACGCCTGCAAGGTAAGGAGGAGCTTTTTCAACCCTTTTTGACGCACCTCCGGATTCTAGCGCAGTCCTGCGGTTACGGCACCACTACAGAGTCCATGATCAGGGACCAGATTGTTTTTGGCGTTGCCTCTAGTGGCCTACGCCAGCAGCTTCTTAAAATGAAAAGCCTCACCTTAGCGTCTGCTGTGGAAGCCTGTGTCCTCCATGAAAATGCTACCTGCCGTTTTGCCCGATTTCAGGCGTCCGAGTTGGCACGGAGGGGGTCCCCAGCCGTCGAATCGGCAAGCCAGGCCGCCCACGACGTCGAACGCATCCAGGCCGTCGATTACCTCCCGACCCACGGCCCGGACGACAGCGGCCGCTTCCCGCGCTTTTCGCGGTCTCCCGCGCAGGTGCGCGCCAAAAATAACGGCCACAACGAGGGACGCACTGCGCAGGCGCGCCCACCGCAAGATCGCACTGCGCATGCGCAGTGGCGCAACGAACGCCGTGACGTCATGACGTGCAGCAATTGTGGAGGTCTACACTTAAAAGGGCAATGTCCTGCAAAAAACCGACAGTGCCACAGATGTGCCATGATGGGCCACTACGCAGCCCGCTGTCGTGCGGCTCAACCCATGGATCCGGCGCATCCTCGACAACCTCGCACACGAGTCAGGACCGTCCAGCCCACGCATCAAGACTTCCAGTCAAGTGATGCAGATGACCAGGATGCCTTCCGAGTTTCCGTCATTGATGTCAACAAGGTCAATGCCATCAATCCAGCCGATGAGTGGTGTGCCACCCTGACGGTCAACCGATCGCGCGTCGCCTTCCGTCTGGACACCGGCGCATCCGCCAACCTGATTGCTTACTCTGCAGTCCAGGCCATGAAGGTCAAACCACCCATCACACCATCCCGGCTTAAGATGGTTGACTATAACGGGAACGTTATCCCGTCCATAGGATCTTGCCAGCTACAGGTGACTCACAAGAGGTACACGGCCACACTCCCCTTCGAAGTTGTTGGCTCATCAAAGGACTCGTTACTGGGCGCACAAGCGTGTAAGGTCCTTCACCTGGTACAGCGCATTATGTCTCCCTCTCCAGATGAGATATCTGACTTCCCGGATGCTGAGTTCCACGCGAATCTCCATTCCCTCCTCGCTCACAACCAGGAGGTTTTTAAAGGCATGGGGACATTGCCACACACGTACAAGATTCGACTCAGACCGGACGCCATCCCTGTCGTTCACGCACCTCGCAGGGTTCCTGCGCCTCTCAAAGACCGCCTCAAGGCACAACTGCAGATTCTTCAGGACCAAGGGGTCCTATCCAAGGTCACGGAGCCCACGCCATGGGTCAGCTCCATGGTCTGTGTAAAGAAGCCCTCTGGCGAGCTCTGTATATGTATAGATCCAAAAGATCTGAACAACAACATCATGCGGGAACACTATCCCATCCCGAAACGAGAAGACCTCACCAGCGAGATGGCGCGAGCCAAGATATTCACTAAATTGGATGCGTCCAAAGGATTCTGGCAGATCCAACTGGACCCGGCCAGCCGAAGACTATGCACATTCAACACCCCTTTTGGCAGATTCTGCTACAACCGGATGCCATTCGGCATCATTTCGGCATCTGAAGTATTCCACCGCATTATGGAACAGATGATGGAAGGCATCGAAGGGGTACGTGTATATGTGGACGATATCATCATTTGGTCCACCACTCCGCAGGAACACATGCATCGTCTACGACGTGTCTTTACCCGCATACGACAAAATGGCCTGCGTCTCAACCGTGCGAAGTGTGCTTTCGGCCAGACGGAGCTGAAATTCCTCGGGGACCACATCTCAAGGTCCGGGGTCCGTCCCGATGCAGACAAGGTTAGCGCCATCACAGCCATGCCACGACCGGCTGACAAGAAGGCTGTCTTAAGATTCCTGGGCATGGTCAACTTCCTTGGGAAGTTCATTCCCAACCTGGCTTCTCATACAACAAATATGCGCCATCTCGTAAAAAAATCGACGGAATTCAACTGGCACCAATCGCATCAGCGGGAATGGGAGGAGCTCAAGCACAAACTGGTCACGGCACCAGTGCTGGCCTTCTTTGACACGACTCGCCCTACAAAGATCTCAACAGACGCCAGCCAATCTGGTATTGGAGCGGTACTCCTGCAAAAAGACAGCACGTCATCATGGGCCCCGGTTGCGTATGCCTCACGAGCCATGACCCCTACCGAACAGCGCTACGCGCAAATCGAAAAAGAATGCCTGGGCTTGTTAACTGGACTGGACAAGTTCCACGACTATGTGTATGGCCTGCCACGATTCACGGTCGAAACTGACCACCGCCCCCTGGTCAACATCATTAACAAAGACCTGAACGACATGACTCCTCGCCTCCAGCGCATCTTACTTAAACTCAGGAGGTACGATTTTGAACTGATCTACACTCCGGGGAACGAACTCATCGTGGCGGACACTCTTTCCCGAGCAGTGAGCACACCACCAGATGCAGAGGGGTTCGTGCGTCAAATTGAGGCACACGTGACTCTGACAGCAGCAAATCTGCCAGCTGATGATCCTAGTCTGGCCCACATACGCGCAGAGACGGCGACTGACCCCCTTCTGCAGCGAGTGATGCGCCACATGACGGAAGGGTGGCTAAAAGGGCAGTGCCCCCAGTTTTATAATGTGCGGGATGATCTCACCAATATAGACGGGGTCCTTATGAAATCGCACAGAATCGTTATTCCACACAGCGTGCGCCAGATGATTCTTCATCAACTACACGAAGGCCACTTGGGCGTCGAAAAATGCAGACGAAGGGCCCGGGAGGCGGTATATTGGCCGGGTATTAATGAAGACATAGCCAACATGGTGCTCAACTGCACAACCTGTCAGAGGTTTCAGCCGGCGCAACCTCCGGAAACACTTCTACCACACGAGATGGTGACGTCCCCCTGGGCGAAGGTGGGTGTTGACCTATTTCACGCGCTCGGCAGAGATTACATTGTTATTATAGACTACTTCTCAAACTACCCGGAAGTCATGCCTCTCCATGATCTGACGTCGTCCGCAGTCATTGGGGCCTGCAAGGAAACGTTTGCTCGCCATGGCATTCCAAGGACTGTCATGTCAGACAATGGACCTTGTTTTGCCAGCCGTGAATGGTCGTCCTTTGCCGCAGCATATGGTTTCACTCATGTGACATCCAGCCCTCTGCATCCACAATCGAACGGGAAGGCTGAAAAGGGTGTCCACATCGCAAAGCGGCTCCTGTGCAAGGCGGCTGATGCCGGATCGGACTTTAACCTTGCCTTGCTGGCCTATCGATCGGCCCCGTTATCCACGGGCCTCTCGCCAGCGCAGCTACTAATGGGTCGCTCCCTCAGGACGACGGTACCTTCCGTCCTGGCACCGACAACAGACCATGAGGCGGTTCTTCGGAACATGCAACTGCAGCGTGATCGCCAGAAAGGTCGGTACGACACACGAGCGACGGACCTGCCCCCCCTGTCCTCCGGAGACAAAGTACGCGTCCATCAACCGTATGGTGGCTGGTCAGCACCGGCCGAAGTCCTCCGACAAGTGGCTCCCCGCTCGTTCCTGGTTCGCATGCCGGATGGTTCCGTGCGTCGCCGCAATCGGCGCGCCCTTCGCCGACTTCCACGCTCACAGCCACACAGCACGCCAGATCCTCAACAGGCTTCCGAGGATGACTTTGTGGAGCTGCCGCACTTCACGCCCTTTCCATCGCCACCCATGGCCATGCCTGCACAGCAGCCGGTGGTTCTTGATCCACCCTTGAGGCGGTCAACCCGAATTCGTCGCAAACCCATTAGACTGGACTTATAATACAGTTCATATGTTTAACAAGTTGCACAATTTTACATGATAACCTGTTGTTGTTTATCGTTCCAGATGTCGTCTGACTGGACAACTGTTCAAGTTTTTTTTTCTTCTTCTCTCGTTCGCATTTCTGTTATGTTATGGTACAACTGGATTCATGTGACGCACTCGACATCGCCCCATGTACATAGTTCCGTCATAGACACATGCTGCACACGACACACACACACTCTTAGATGCACTCACGTCACGATCATATTTATTACCACGTAGGCACATATCTTTGTAAAAAGGGGGGATGTCATGATATTCAAACACACACATCATGATGGACACACTAACAGGCAAATCAGAGTACACAACACCACAACCAATCACAGACAAGAACACCAACCACATAAAAAGCACGAGCACGACACCTGGTGGTCAGTAGGTCTGGGGAGAAGGGAACAAGAAAGAGCTGTTGAAACACCACAAGCAGGGATCCCCCCACGTGCAGAGTGCAAAGACCAAACTGTAAATAGTGAGTTTAAATAAAGAAGCGTTGTACCATATGCAACTGTGTTGGCTCATCTGTGTGTCAGAACACCCAACACCACATTGACTACCTTCTCCACCTGTGTTGCCCCTTTCAGTGACCTGTGGACCTGTACACCTAGATCTCTCTGACTTTCAATACTCTTGAGGGTTCTACCATTCACTGTATATTCCCTACCTGCAGTAGACCTTCCAAAATGCATTACCTCACATTTGTCCAGATTAAACTCCATCTTCCATCTCTCCGCCCAAGTCTCCAAACAATCTAAATCCTGCTGTATCCTCTGACAGTCCTCATCGCTATCTGCAATTGCACCAACCTTAGTGTCGTCTGCAAACTTACTAATCAGACCAGTTCCATTTTCCTCCAAATCATTTATATATACTACAAACAGCAAAGGCCCCAGCACTGATCCCTGCGGATCACCAAAAGTCACAGCTCGCCAATTAGAAAAGCATCCTTCCATTGCTACTCCCTGCTTTTATGACATAGCCAGTTCTGTTTCCACCTTGCCAGCTCATCTCTGATCCCGTGTGACTTCACCTTTTGTACTTGTCTACCATGAGGGACCTTGTCAAAGGCCTTACTGAAGTCCATATAGACAACATTCACTGCCCTACCTGCATCAATCATCTTTGTGACCTCTTCGAAAAACTCTATCAAGTTAGTGAGACACGACCTCCCTTTCACAAAACCATGCTGCCTCTCACTAATACGTCCATTTGCTTCCAAATGGGAGTAGATCCTGTCTCGGAAGAATTCTCTCCCGTAATTTCCCTACCACTGACGTAAGGCTCACCGGCCTGTAGTTCCATGGATTATCCTTGCTACCCTTCTTCAACAAAGGAACAACATTGGCTATTCTCCAGTCCTCTGCGACATCACCTGAAGACAGTGAGGATCCAAAGATTTCTGTCAAGGCCTCAGCAATTTCCTCTCTAGCCTCCTTCAGTATTCTGGGGTAGATCCCATCAGGCCCTGGGGACTTACCTACCTTAATATTTTTCAAGACGCCCAACACCTCGTCTTTTTGGATCTCAATGTGACCCAGGCTATCTACACACCCTTCTCCAGACTCAACATCCACCAATTCCTTCTCTTTGGTGAATACTGATGCAAAGTATTCATTTAATACCTCGCCCATTTCCTCTGGCTCCACATATAGATTCCCTTGCCTATCCTTCTGTGGGCCAACCCTTTCCCTGGCTACCCTCTTGCTTTTTATGTACGTGTAAAATGCCTTGGGATTTTCCTTAACCCTATTTGCCAATTACTTTTCGTGACCCCTTCTAGACCTCCTGACTCCTTGCTTAAGTTCCTTCCAATTTCCTTATATTCCACACAGGCTTCGTCTGTTCCCAGCCTTTTAGCCCTGACAAATGCCTCCTTTTTCTTTTTGACGAGGCCTACAATATCTCTCGTTATCCAAGGTTCCCGGAAATTACCGTATTTATCCTTCTTCCTCACAGGAACATGCCAGTCCTGAATTCCTTTCAACTGACACTTGAAAGCCTCCCACATGTCAGATGTTGATTTACCTCAAACATCCACCCCCAATCTAGGTTCTTCAGTTCCCACCTAATATTGTTATAATTATCCTTCCCCCAATTTAGCACATTCACCCTAGGACCACTCTTATCCTTGTCCACCAGCACTTTAAAACTTACTGAATTGTGGTCACTGTTCCCGAAACGCTCCCCTACTGAAACGCCTACCACCTGGCTGGGCTCATTCCCCAATACCAGGTCCAGTACAGCCCATTCCCTAGTTGGACTGTCTACATATTGTTTTAAGAAGCCCTCCTGGATGCTCCTTACAAACTCTGCCACGTCTAAGCCCCTTGCACTAAGTGAGTCCCAGTCAATATTGGGGAAGTTGAAGTCTCCCATCACAACAACCCTGTTGTTTTTACTCCAAAATCTGTCTACTTATCTGCTCCTCTATCTCCCGCTGGCTGTTGGGAGGCCTGTAGTAAACCCCCAACAATGTGACTGCACCCTTCTTATTCCTGATCTCTACCCATATAGCCTCACTGCCCTCTGAGGTGTCCTCCCGCAGTACAGCTGTGATATTCTCCCTAACCAGTAGCGCAACTCCTCCACCTCTTTTACATTCCCCTCTATCCCGCCTGAAACATCTAAATCCTGGAACGTTTAGCTGCCAATCATGCCCTTCCCTCAACCAGGTCTCTGTAATGGCAACAACATCATAGTTCCAAGTACTAATCCAAGCTCTAAGTTCATCTGCCTTCCCAGTAATACTTTTTGCATTAAAACATATGCACTTCAGGCCACCAGACCCGCTGTGTTCAGCAACTTCTCCCTGTCTGCTCTGCCTCAGAGCCATACTGGCCCTATTCCCTAGTTCTTCCTCAATGCTCTCACCTTCTGACCTATTGCCCCCTTGCCCACCCCCCTGCCACACTAGTTTAAACCCTCCCGTGTGACACTAGCAAACCTCGCGGCCAGGATATTTATGCTTCTCCAGTTTCGATGCAACCCGTCCTTCTTAAATAGGTTACACCTGCCCCGGAAGAGCTCCCAGTGGTCCAGATAACGGAAACCCTTCCTCCTACACCAGCTATTTAGTCACGTGTTTAGCTGCTCTATCTTCCTATTTCAAGTCTCACTGGCACGTGGCACAGGGAGTAATCCCGAGATTACAACCCTAGAGGGCCTGTCTTTTAACTTACTGCCTAGCTCCCTGAACTCCTGCTGCAGGACCTCGTGCCCCATCCTGCTTATGTCATTAGTACCAATATGTACAACGACCTCTGCCTGTTTGCCCTCCCCCTTCAGGATGCCCGCTACCCGTTCGTCGACATCCTGGACCCTGGCACCAGGGAGGCAACATCCTGGAGTCTCTTTCACGTCCACAGAAGTGCCTATCTGTGCCCCTGACTATAGAGTCCCCTATGACTATTGCTCTTCTGCGCTTTAACCCTCCCTTCTGAACATCAGAGCCAGCCGTGGTGCCACTGCTCTGGCTGCTGCTGTTTTCCCCTGATAGGCTAGCCCCTCCGACAGTTTCCAAAGAGGCATACCTGTTCGAGAGGGGGACAACCACAGGGGATTCCTGCACTGACTGCCTGCCCTTTCTCGTGGTCACCCATTTCTCTGCCTGCACCTTGGGTGTGACCACATTTATATAACTGCTATCTATGACGCTTTCTGCCACCTGCATGCTCCTAAGTGCATCCAATTGCTGCTCCAACTGAACCATGCGGCCTGTGAGGAGCTACAGTTGGGTGCACTTTCGGCAGATGAAGCCACCCGTGACGCTGGAAGCCTCCCGGACCTGCCACATCTCACAGTCAGAGCACTGCACCCCTCTAATTGACATTGCGTCAATTAATTAGTAAATTAAATTTAAAAGTTAAAAAAAAAAGTTACTGTTAACTATATGTTTCCTAGCACGAGATTTCTACTATAAATGTGAAAGCTAAATACAGTACTCTCCGATCTCTGGCTTAGATACCCCTCTAAATTATAATTAAGTAATTAAGTGTCGCGGCTGCTAGGCGCCCATTGGGCAGAGTATCGGCATGGGGGCGCCGCCGACATTTTCATCGTAAGACTAAACACATTCTCCGGACATAACCTCAAAATTAGAGAATCCAGCCCTATATTCTCCCAACAACATTGAATTGCATCTAATTTGCGCTCCCACTGGGAGCACGAATCAGGGGCGAGATTCTCCGACCCCCCGCCAGGTCGGAGAATCGCCGGGGGCTGGTGTGAATCCCACCCCCGCCGGTTGCCGAATTCTCCGGCACCAGAGATTCTGCGGGGGCGGGAATCGCGCCGCACCGGTTAGCGCCCCCCCCACCCCCCCCCCCCCGCGATTCTCCGGCCCAGATGGGCCGAAGTCCCGCTGCTCGAATGCCTGTCCCGCCGGCGTGGATTAAACCACCTCTATTACCGGCGGGACAAGGCGGCGCGGGCGGGCTCCGGGGTCCTGGGGGGGGGGGGGGGGGGCGCGGGGCGATCTGGCCCAGGGGGTGCCCCCACGGTGGCCTGGCCCGCGATCGGGGCCCACCGATCTGCGGGCGGGCCTGTGCCGTGGGGGCACTCTTTTCCTTCCGCCTTCGCCACGGTCTCCACCATGCCGGAGGCAGAAGAGACTCCCTCCACAGCGCATGCGCGGGGATGCCGTGAGCGGCCGCTAACGCTCCCGCGCATGCGCCGCCCGCAATGTAATTTCCGCGCCAGCTGGCGGGGCGGAAATCAGTCCGGCACGGGCCTAGCCCCTCAAGGTCAGGGCTCGGCCGGTCAAGGGGCGGAGGATTCCGCACCTTTGGGGCGGCGCGATGCCGGACTGATTTGCGCCGTTTTTTCGCGCCGGTCGGCGGACATCACGCCGATTACGGAGAATTTCGCCCCAGGAAGCGATTCTCAATCCTTAACCATTAAATTTTTGCCTGGCAAGGATTCCAAGGGATTCCCTCGGGAATGGGCTGCCCCAACACCCTCCCCCTCCCCCCCTCCACAATGCAATTCTGCCCACCACCCGCGGATTTTCTGGGTCACGCCCCATCCCCCTTCTCCCCCAGTGACCTGAGCCCCACACTCTCCCCTGGAGACCCCCATATTAAGAGACACCCGATATAAACAGACCTTCCACATAGACCCATAAATAAAGAGACCCCCTACAGGGACCTCCTAAATAAAGTGACCCCCCACATCGACACCCAATGCAGACACCCTCACAGAGACCCCCTAAATAAAAAGCCACCCCACAGAGACCCCACCAAATAAAGAGACACCCACAGACGCCCTAAATAACGACCCACCCCACAGACTCCCTTAATAAAGACACTCCTCCACAGACCTCCCCTCCAGAAGAGATACCTGTCAAGAAGCTCCCAAGAAGAGAGACACCTGCCTGGAGGCTAGAGAACAGTCCAAGCAGAAGCATTGAAAAAGCAAGCCATTCATTCATTTCTTTTTGATATTGATTTTACTAGGCTGCGATTGACAGCTTCCACCCACCTGTCAACATTGTCCCTTCATCTTCCTTCACATTTGAGTAACTTAAAGTGGTCAACTGTGAAACTAACTGCAATGTTTATAAAATAAAGGTTTGATTGAGAGCTCCTAGACCACTTCATAAAGAGTTAAGTGTTTTTCATTCATCTCCCTTCATGGTTGAGTGACATTGAAGTGTTCAGCTGTGAAACCAACAGAAAGCACTTAACTCTGTTTGAACTGGTCCAGAAGCTGTCACGCATTGTGAAGGAGGGGGGTGGTCTTCCAATGAACTTTGGGGGAAACTCCCTGAAAGAATTACCCCCTCGGCTCACGAGATCCACTGTGTCAGGTACATGCTTGTCAGGACAAGCACTGACTCTCGCCCATGTGATTCCCAGCCCAGAGTACTGAAGAATCACAAGGGCCCTGAGAATATGGTACACCCCCCCCCCCCCCCCCCCCCCCGCCAAGTAATAGGATGCAAATGAGTCTTCATGACCCATTTCCTCAATCCTGCTGGCTCGAACCTTGATCCTGACGCCAGCGGAGGGCCAAAGCATCAGTCCCGGCGCCAATCCCGTTTTTTCCCTGATGCTGGATTCACCACCACGACCAGCAGCAGAGAGTCCAGCCCCATGACTTTGCATACATTACAGAATATTCATTCCACTCAACTGAGCTGCCCTGCCATGTCTTAACTTTCCTTCTTTGATGTTAATTTTTTTCTACTTTCGATTACTTGTAATACTGGCCCAAACTGGCCCTTATTCCAGATGCTGATTTTCCACACAGCCCCTTGTATTGAGCACTTACTGGCCAATCAACTTACCAGTTTCCATGTGATTTCACGGTTGCTTTCTTTTCCCACTGCTGCCTCACTGCAGCTGAAATACTCAGCAAATAACTAGATTCTTCTCCTGCAACAGGGTAATATCACTTCCTGAAGGTGGAGAAAGTTAGAAGGCAAAAAGAAAAAGAACACCTCCCTCCACTGTGCGCTGAATCCCATTTTGACCAATTCTGGAATATACTCACTCGATCTGTGTCTCACTCAAGCCGAAGCCTTTTCTCACTGATCATGCACCACTTATTGATCATGCGCTTGACAAAATCCCTTTCTGAAACAGAGCTAAATGAGCCTCCTCACCCTGCCTACCCCCAATTTTACTCTGGGTTACCTTGAGCGGCCTGTTAGGAGGAGGCAGTTTGATGGTAACTGAAGCAGCTGCAGTTGCTGCAGTGCCCCAGGCTGAAATCTTGGAGCCGTGATCATCTCCTCTGCTCCTCAGAGCCCCAAAAAATGAAGAGGAACTTGGATTTTGTGTTCTCTCCGCCTTAGCCTCCAACTAGAACATAGAACATAGAACATTACAGCGCAGTACAGGCCCTTCGGCCCTCGATGTTGCGCCGACCTGTGAAACCACTCTAAAGTCCATCTACAGTATTCCATTATTGTCCATATGTCTATCCAATGACCATTTGAATGTCCTTAGTGTTGGCGAGTCCACTACTGTTGCAGGCAGGTCATTCCACGCCCTTACTACTCTCCGAGTAAAGAACCTACCTCTGACATCTGTCTTATATCTATCTCCCCTCAATTTAAAGGTATGTCCCCTCGTGCTAGACATCACCATCCGAGGAAAAAGGCTCTCACTGTCCACCCTATCCAATCCTCTGATCATCTTGTATGCCTCAATTAAGTTACCTCTTAACCTTCTTCTCTCTAAAGAAAACAGCCTCAAGTCCCTCAGCCTTTCCTCAGAAGATCTTCCCTCCATACCAGGCAACATTCTGGTAAATCTCCTCTGCACCCTTTCCAATGCTTCCACATCCTTCCTATAATGCGGCGACCAGAATTGCACGCAATACTCCAAATGTAGCCGCACCAGAGTTTTGTATAGCTGCAACATGACCTCATGGCTCCTAAACTCAATCCCTCTACCAATAAAAGCTAACACACCGTACGCCTTCTTAACAACCCTCTCAACCTGGGTGGCAACTTTCAGGGATCTATCTACATGGACACCGAGATCTCTCTGCTCATCCACACTGCCAAAAATCTTACCATTAGCCCAGTACTCAGTCTTTCTGTTATTCCTTCCAAAATGAATCACCTCACACTTTTCTGCATTAAACTCCATTTGCCACCTCTCAGCCCAGCGCTGCAGCTTATCCATGTCCCTCTGTAACTTATAACATCCTTCCGCACTGTCCACAACTCCACCTACTTTAGTGTCATCTGCAAATTTACTCACCCATCCTTCTACGCCCTCCTCCAGGTCATTTATAAAAATGACAAACAGCAGTGGCCCCAAAACTGATCCTTGTGGTACACCACTAGTAACTGGACTCCAGTCTGAACATTTCCCATCAACCACCACCCTTTGTCTTGTTCCAGCTAGCCAATTTCTGATCCAACTGCTAAATCACCCTGAATCCCATGCCTCCGTATTTTCTGCAGTAGTCTACGGTGGGGAACCTTATCAAACGCTTTACTGAAATCCATATACACCACATCAACTGCTTTACCCTCATCCACCTGTTTGGTCACCTTCTCAAAGAACTCAATAAGGTTTGTGAGGCATGACCTACCCTTCACAAATCCATGTTGACTATCCCTAATCAAATTATTCCTTTCCAGATGATTATACATCCTATCTCTTATAAACCTTTCCAAGATTTTTCCCACAACAGAAGTAAGGCTCACTGGTCTATAGTTACCGGGGTTATCTCTACTCCCCTTCTTGAACAAGGGGACAACATTTTCTATCCTCCAGTCTTCTGGCACTATTCCTGTACACAAAGATGACTTAAAGGTCCAGGCCAAAGGATCAGCAATCTCCTCCCTAGTTTCCCAGAGAATCTTAGGATAAATTCCATCCGGCCGAGGTGACTTATCTATTTTCACACTTTCCAGAATTGCTTACACCTCCTCCTTATGAACCTCAAGCCCTTCTAGTCTAGTAGTCTGAATCTCAGAATTCTCCTCGACAACATTGTCTTTTTCCTGTGTGAATACTGACAAAAAATATTCATTTAGCACCTCCCCTATCTCCTCGGACTCCAAGCACAACTTTCCACTACTGTTCTTGACTGGCCCTACTCTTACCCTAGTCATTCTTTTATTCCTGACATATCTATAGAAAGCTTTAGGGTTATCCTTGATCCTACCTGCCAAAGACGTCTCATGTCCCCTCCTGGCTCTTCTTAGCTCACTCTTTAGGTCCTTCCTAGCTAACATGTAACTCTCGAGCGCCCTAGCTGAACCTTCATGTCTCATCTTTACATAAGTCTCCTTCTTCCTCTTGACAAGTGTTTCGACTGCTTTAATAAACCACGGTTCCCTCACTCGACCACTTCCTCCCTGCCTGACAGGTACATACTTATCAAGGACACACAGTAGCTGTTCCTTGAACAAACTCCACATTTCCATTGTGCCCATTCCGTGCAGTTTTCCTCTCCATCTGATGTATCCTAAGTCTTGCCTCATCGCATCATAATTGCCTTTCCCCCAGATATAACTCTTGCCCTGCGGTGTATACCTATCCCTTTCCATCACTAAAGTAAACGTAATCGAATTGTGGTCACTATCACCAAAGTGCTCACCTACCTCCAAATCTAAACCTGTCCTGGTTCATTACCCAGTACCAAATCCAATATGGCCTCGCCTCACGTTAGCCTATCTACATACTGTGTCAGGCAACCCTCCTGCACACATTGGACAAAAACGGACCCATCTAATGTACTCGAACTATAGCGTTTCTAGTCAATATTTGGAAAGTTAAAGTCCCCCATAACAACTACCCTGTTGCTTTTGCTCCTATCCAGAATCATCTTAGCAATACTCTCCTCTACATCTCTGGAACTTTTCGGAGGTCTATAGAAAACCCCTAACAGGGTGACCTCTCCTTTCCTGTTTCTAACCTCAGCCCATACTACCTCAGTAGACGAGTCCTCATCAAACGACCTTTCTGCCACCGTAATACTGTCCTTGACTAACAATGCCACCCCTCCCCCACTTTTACCACCTTCCCTGAGCTTACTGAAATATCTAAATCCTGGCACCTGCAACAACCATTCCTGTCCTTGCTCTATCCATGTCTCCGAAATGGCCACAACATCGAAGTCCCAGGTACCAACCCATGCCGCAAGTTCACCCACCTTATTCCGGATGCTCCTGGCATTGAAGAAGACACACTTTAAACCACCTTCCTGCCTGCCGGTACACTCCTGCAACTTTGAAACCCTACTCATGACCTCACTACTCTCAACCTCCTGTATACTGGAGCTACAATTCAGGTTCCCAAGCCCCTGCTGAACTAGTTTAAACCATCCCGAAGAGCATTGCAAATTTCCCCCCCCAGAATATTGGTACCCCTCTGGTCCAGGTGTAGACCACCCCGTTTGTGGAGGTCCCACCCACCCCAGAATGAGCCCCAATTATCCAGAAATCTGAAACCCTCCCTCCTGCACCATCCCTGTAGCCACGTGTTCAACTCCTCTCTCTCCCTATTCCTCGTCTCGCTATCACGTGGCACGGGTAACAACCCAGAGATAATAACTCTGTTTGTCATAGATCTAAGTTTCCACCCTAGCTCCCTGAATTCCTGCCTTACATCCCCATCCCTTTTCTTACCTATGTCGTTGGTACCTATGTGGACCACGACTTGGGGCTTCTCCCCCTCCCCCTTAAGGATCCCGAAAACACGATCCGAGACATCACGCTGATGCTAACCTGAATGTATGCAGCACATAAAGGAAAGTGGGGTCCTATTCACATCACAGGATCCTGATTTAATTAACACAATCAGCTGTGTGCCCTCTGAAGGCAATCACTCAGACTGTCCATTTGGCAGTAGGTGCATGGATTCCATTTTCCACTGGGCGGTGACCTGAAAATTCAACAACTTTTGTCCATTCTGACTTGGAAGGCAAAGGCTCGCAAATGGAAGTGGCCTTGGCACAGTGAACATGGGTGAAGTATCAGGTAAGCCTAGAATCTTTACAACCACAAGCTGCTTGGCACAGATGACTCAATCACTTTGAGTGACAAGTCCCCTATATCCATATATTTATAAACTGCTCCCTGAATCAGGTCTCAACTATTCAATGCTGAAACAGCCAGAAGGCAGCACCTGAATGGCAAAACTAGCAGAATGTTTTAACTCCAGTTCTGCCTGCTTCTCACCTGGCAGAGGAAATTAAAATCCTCTGAACATGTTGAGCAATAGAAATTGACAACCAAGTCAACCAACCTAATTTAGGCAGTTCCACAGTGTTCCATGATACTGCTGTTAATTCATCAGCCAGCTTGAATCATTGAGACTACTTGGTGTAAGTCTGATTTTGAGACCTAGGGGGCGGGATTCTCCACTCCCGCGCCGGTTGGGAGAATAGCCTGGGTCGCCGAATTTTCCCGCGACGCCGGTCTGACGCCCTCCCGCGATTCTCCCAAGAGGCGAGAACGGCCCCGCCGAGTTCCCCGCGGCACAGGCCGGAGAATCGCCCGAGACACCCAAAATGGCGATTCTCCGGCACCCCTGCTATTCTCAGGCCCGGATGAGCCGAGCGGCCAGGCCAAAATGGCGGGTTCCCCCCCGGTGCCGTCCACACCTGGTCGCTGCTGGCGGGAACAGCGTGGGAACGCTGGGTGGGAGAGGAGGGGGGGCGGCCTGCGGGGGGGGGGGGGGGGGGGGGGGGGGAGGTGGCCTCAACTGGGGTCTGGCCTGCGGTCGGTGCCCACCGATCGTCGGGCCGTCCTCTCTGAAGGAGGACCTCCTTTCTACCGCAGCCCCGCAAGATCCGTGTGACATTTTCTTGCGGGGCAGACCCGGAGAGGACGGCAACCACGCATGTGCGGGTTGGCGCCGGCCAACCCGCGCATGCGCGGGTGATGCCAGTTATGCGGCGCCGGCCGCGTCATGTATGCGGCGCCGCCTTTATGTGGCGACAAGGCCTGGCGCATGTAAATGACATGGCCCCGTTCCTAGCCCATTATCGGGCCCTGAATCGGTCGGGATAGGGGCCGTTTCGCGCCGTCGTGAACCTCAAAGGCGTTCACGACGGCGTGGGAACTTTGGCGTGGGAGTGGAGAATCCCGCCCAGGATTCTTCATATTTGGCTTCAGATAACCCTGCAAGTTAACTTCCTCACAGTAGAGTGGCCTGCTTGGACAACCAATGGAAAGCTTACAGGTGCTCTATGCCAATAGGGTGCTTGGCTTTAATCAGTCAAACCCCAATGGTCTGCAATATAAGTATTGCCTTTTACCAACTTGCACATGAGCTCTCTGGACTTGCCTAAGTTGGATGTGTCTCAAGGGAAAATACTACACACCCCATAATGAAAAATAGAGACTCCTTGTGTTGATTTCTCAGCTTGCACTGGACTCTGAAACTGAGAGATGTATTTACACATTTCAGACAAATATAAATATGACCAAAATATGTAAGTATATAATTTCAATCTTTTATGAAATATTCCATGCCAATCAAATGAGTGAATTTTTTAATGTAATTCTGCAGAGATCCATCAACTATACTATTGAGTAAATGCTGTTGAGAAAATAAAGATTTGGGAATCCTTTGCAGAAAGGAAAGAGCATTATAACTAAATAGGGATTTTCTTCAATTTTCACCAGCTGTTACAGCATAGGTGAATGAACAGATATTTAACATTTATACCAATTAACTCAGTTGGCTTATAAATGTGAGACATTTTAATGCCGGTGCAATGTTTTAGCTTGTTCAGATCGATTGCTGTTCATGGATTTGGATAGAACATAGAACATACAGTGCAGAAGGAGGCCATTCGGCCCATCGAGTCTGCACCGGCCCACTTAAGCCCTCACTTCCACCCTATCCCCATAACCCCTCCTAACCTTTTTGATCACTAAGGGCAATTTATCATGGCCAATCCACCTAACCTGCACATCTTTGTACTGTGGGAGGAAACCGGAGCACCCGGAGGAAACCCACGCAGACACGGGGAGAACGTGCAGACTCTGCACAGACAGTGACCCAGTGGGGAATCGAACCTGGGACCCTGGCGCTGTGAAGCCCCTTGTGCTGCCCAATAGCACCGATAATTTCGTCGGAAAACACGTGCACTCCTGATTTTAGTTGGATTGTTATTTACTGCAATACGGAGTCAATTACCCAGTTTTTCCAGGGGAAAAGAAAATAGGCCTTCAGCTGTTAAAAATTGTAAATGGGAATTTCTTTCCATCATTTCACCCTTTAATTGAGTCAATTTGCTCTTACTCACCCTGACAGTTATCATGACAGTCAATCATTACATTGAATGGGTCATCTGTACTGCCAGTAAATGCACCAGATAGAATTTTACTTTATAAAAAGTGCAGGTTATTACCAGTATTACATTTACACAGTTAAGAATAACTGGCAGCAACACTGAGGTAGATAAAACAAATCTTAAAATCTTAATAACATTTGTTTACTAATTAGCTTGTCATATTACATATTTTTTTGAAAGTTCTGACATCTTTTTGCTTAATGGAGTCATGACAACATAAAATAATAGAATGATACAGCATAGAGGAAGGCCATTCAGCTGGTCATGAATGTGCTGCCCCTTAGTTAAAATGATCCAGTTTGTCCCATTCCCTCTGCTTTCCCAAACTTTTTCATGTATGTACCCAATTTAATTTTGAAAGTCATTGGGTGGAATTTAACGGAATCATTTCTAACTTAATTTGTGGCGGATTTTTCAGGGAGTTTCCGGTCGTCTCTGCGGGCGAGTTCACCACCGCTATCAAACAACATTTGTCACTTTCTTGGGCCCTGGGGAGATTCTCACCGGTTTAGCCGCACCACACGGGGCTGTTTAGCACAGGGCTAAATCGCTGGCTTTGAAAGCAGACCAAGGCAGTCCAGCAGCACGGTTCAATTCCCGTAACAGCCTTCCCGAACAGGCGCTGGAATGTGGCGACTAGGGGCTTTTCACAGTAACTTCATTTGAAGCCTACTTGTGACAATAAGCGATTTTCATTTCATTTCACTATCAGCTGAAAATATGGTCAAGAGGCTGAAGGTCGCATCTATGGTTCTTGAATTTTTCTGTAATAATCCTGAAAATTTGCTCCTCCACCTAATAGCATATTGTAGGCTACACTGTTGGTAGCCTACAATATGCATCCAGAACAAGAACAAAGAACAAAGAAATGTACAGCACAGGATCAGGCCCTTCGGCCCGCCAAGCCCGTGCCGACCATGCTGCCCGACTAAACTACAATCTTCTACACTTCCTGGGTCCGTACCCCTCTATTCCAATACTATTCATGTATTTATTAAGATGCCCCTTAAATGTCACTATTGTCCCTGCTTCCACCACCTCCTGCGGTAGCGATTTCCAGGCACCCAATACCCTCTGTGTAAAAAACTTGCCTCGTACATCTACTCTAAACCTTGCCCCTCTCACCTGAAACCTATGCCCCCTAGTAATTGACCCCTCTACCCTGGGGAAAAGCCTCTGACTATCCACTCTGTCTATGCCCCTCATAATTTTTTAGACCTCTATCAGGTCACCCCTCAACCTCCGTCGTTCCAGTGAGAACAAACCGAGTTTATTCAATCGCTCCTCAGAGCTAATGCCCTCCATACCAGGCAACATTCTGGTAAATCTCTTCTGCACCCTCTCTAAAGCCTCCACATCCTTCTGGTAGTGTGGCAACCAGAATTGAACACTATACTCCAAGTGTGGCCTAACTAACGTTCTGTACAGCTGCACCATGACTTGCCAATTCTTATACTCAATGCCCCGGCCAATGAAGGCAAGCATGCCGTATGCCTTCTTGACTACCTTCTCCACCTGTGTTGCCCCTTTCAGTGACCTGTGGACCTGTACACCTAGATCTCCCTGACTTTCAATGCTCTTGAGGGTTCTACCATTCACTGTATATTCCCTACCTGCATTAGACCTTCCAAAATGCATTACCTCACATTTGTCCGGATTAAACCCCATCTGCCATCTCTCTGCCCAAGTCTCCAAACAATCTAAATCCTGCTGTATCCTCTGACAGTCCTCATCGCTATCCGCAATTCCACTAACCTTTGTGTCGTCTGCAAACTTACTAATCAGACCAGTTACATTTTCCTCCAAATCATTTATATATACTACAAACAGCAAAGGTCCCAGCACTGATCCCTGTGGAACACCACTGGTCATAGCCCTCCAATTAGAAAAGCATCCTTCCATTGCTATTCTCTGCCTTCTATGACCTAGCCAGTTCTGTATCCACCTTGCTAGCTCACCCCTGATCCCGTGTGACTTCACCTTTTGTACTAGTCTACCATGAGGGACCTTGTCAAAGGCCTTACTGAAGTCAATATAGACAACATCCACTTCCCTACCTGCATCAATCATCTTTGTGACGTCCTCGAAAAACTCTATCAAGTTAGTGAGACACGACCTCCCCTTCACAAAACCATGCTTCCTCTCACTAATACGTCAATTTGCTTCCAAATGGGAGTAGATCCTGTCTCGAAGAATTCTCTCCAGTAATTTCCCTAACACTGACGTAAGGCTCACCAGCCTGTAGTTCCCTGGATTATCCTTGCTACCCTTCTTAAACAGAGGAACAACATTGGCTATTCTCCAGTCCTCCGGGACATCACCTGAAGACAGTGAGGATCCAAAGATTTCTGTCAAGGCCTCAGCAATTTCCTCTCTAGCCTCCCTCAGTATTCTGGGGTAGATCCCATCAGGCCCTGGGGATTTACCTACCTTAATATTTTTCAAGACGCCCAACACCTCGTCTTTTTGGATCTCAATGTGACCCAGGCTATCTACACACCCTTCTCCAGACTCAACATCTACCAATTCCTTCTCTTTTGCGAATACTGATGCAAAGTATTCATTTAGTACCTCGCCCATTTCCTCTGGCTCCACATATAGATTCCCTTGCCTATCCTTCAGTGGGCCAACCCTTTCCCTGGCTTCCCTCTTGCTTTTTATGTACGTGTAAAAAGCCTTGGGATTTTCCTTAACCCGATTTGCCAATGAATTTCCATGATCCCTTCTAGCCCTCCTGACTCCTTGCTTAAGTTCCTTCCTACTTTCCTTATATTCCACACAGGCTTCGTCTGTTCCCAGCCTTTTAGCCCTGACAAATGCCTCCTTTTTCTTTTTGACGAGGCCTACAATCTCTCGTTATCCAAGGTTCCCAGAAGCATAATAGCTCTCCTTTGTTCCAGAATTCAAAATTTGATTCTGCTTTTGAAACCTGAACTGCATCATACCTCACTAGTAACAATTTATAATTTATTTGACCAATACTGAGCACTGCTGTTTACTTTTCTTCCTTATCTTTCCTGAATATGTTGTGGTCAGGAGTACCACGGTCACATAATTCAGTTCCGTAGTGC
Source organism: Scyliorhinus torazame (assembly GCF_047496885.1). NCBI lineage: Eukaryota > Metazoa > Chordata > Chondrichthyes > Carcharhiniformes > Scyliorhinidae > Scyliorhinus > Scyliorhinus torazame. Next base: position 216,245,119 of record NC_092710.1, on the reverse strand, counting down.
CACTGGACCCAATGCTATGGAAGCCTGATGCCCTCAAAGTGGCAAATGGAGGGCTTTCAGCCACTTCTGGTGTGGTCTGATTGTCACCACATGCTGGAAAGGCAACGAGAGTAGGTATGTCATGAGTGCCAAGAACATTTGCTGTGGCCAAGTAGCCTCTTAGGCTGTTTTGATGCATGTTCCGCAACTTGGACTAGGCACTAGGAAAGTGGCCTTCCCCTACTAATGACACAGCTGACATGCATTCATTTGCAATAGGGTCCCCTGAAAGGGGTGAAACCATAATCAAGAAGGTGGTTCACCAAGGACTAGGCTAGCCCATTGCACTTCGAGTGTGCTGACGCTTGCGATGTCCCCAAATGTGGGACACTGTTCAGGAGCTCAGAAGCTTTTGACTTATTGATGCTCTACCAGACGTTTGTAGAAGCACTGTTGTGCGTTTTTGGAGAAGTGTTGATGATTTGCTGATTTTGGAAGGAAGTGTTGCTGCATCCTGACATGGCAGTTAGGGGAGACCTGTCCATAGAAAGGCTGTTAGAGTTATGGGGACATATTTCCAGATCCTCTGGATCTACAAAACAACAGGCGCTGACTTTTCAGAGAGGAGAAGCTTTGACCAGAGGAAGAGGAAGAAAGGCTCTTCACAGTGGACCTACCTACCAAGGGTCTTCAGGGAGCATTTTTTGATTTCAACTGCAGCTGGAAGTAATGCTAGAGGCACCTGCAGTTCACCAGGCATTGATGTGTCATGTTCCACATCAGGACCTGCAGCATCACAGCAGGGTGAAGGCAGCTTCCAGTGGACGTCAAGGTCACCATGAATTTCAAATCCTACACAGCCAAATTGCAAACATTTCCTGATTCATCAACAATCATTGTACCTGCAAGGTGGTGGAGGCTCAGACTGACAGATGTGATATATTTGGATTTTCAGAAGGTCCTGCACAAGATGTCAGTAAGCAAAACGAGAACTCATGAGAAAGGGGGTATTTTACGACATGCATTGAGAATTGGTTAACAGACAAAAGAAAAGAGTGTAAGGATAAACAGGATCATTCTCAGGATGGCAGGTTCAGTTCTTGGACCCCAGCTATTCACAATCTATATGCATGATTTGGATGTGGGATCAAATGTAATATTTCCAAGTTTGCTGATGATGACACAAAACAAGGTGGAAATGAGAGTAGTGAGGAGGATGCAAACAGACTTCAACTTCAACAGGCTAAGTCAGTGGACAAGAACATGGCAGATAGAATATAATGTGGAAAAATGTGAAGTTATTCATTTTGGTAGGAAAAAGCAGAGTATTTCTTAAATGGGGAGAGATTGGAAAGTGTCGATGCCCAAAGAGATCAAGGTGTCCTTCCTCATGAGTCGTTGAAAGCTAGCATGCAGGTGCAACGAACAATTAGGAAGGCAAATGGTGTGTTGGCCTTTATTGCAAGGAGACTTGAGTGCAGGAGTAAGGAAGTCTTCCTGCAATTGTGTGGAGCCTTGGTGAGACAGCACCTAGCTAGAGTATTGTGTATCATTTTGGACTCTGTGGGCTGGATTCTCAGCAGGCTGGATGCTCCATTATGCTGGCAGCCTGGGGGTCTCTCAACATCGTGGGGCTGCCCCACAATGGAAAACCCTACTGACCGGCCGGCATAATGGAGCATCCCACAGGCGGGGTGAAATAGAAATGTGGCGCGGCGGGGAGGAGAATCCAGCCCCTTATCTAAGGAAGAATATAATGGCCATAGAGGGAGTGCAACAAAGATCAACAGATTAATCGTTGTGATGGCAGGATTGTCTTATGTGGGGAAATTGATGAAACTGGGCCTGTATTTTCTAGAGTTTAAAAATTGAGATCTCATAACAGCATATAAAATTCTTACAGGGCATGACAGGGTACTCCATCTACATCAACTCCATCGACAAGTTTGCTGACAACACGACCATAGTGGGTTGGTTCTCAAAGATCGATGAGTCACAATACAGGGAGATAGAGAATTTAGTAGAGCAGTGTAACGATAACAATCTCTCCCTAAATGTCAGCAAAACTAAAGAGCTGGTCATTGACTTCAGGAAGCAAAGTATTGTACACACTCCTGTCTGCATCAATGGACAGAGGTGGAGATGGTTAACAGCTTCAAATTCCCAGGTGTGCACATCACCAAAAAACTGTCCTGGTCGACGCTTCGACCAAGAAAGCACAACAGCGCCTCTACTTCCTCAGGAAACTAAGGAAATTCCGCATGCCCAGATTGACTCTTACCAACTTTTACAGCTGCACTATAGGAAACATCCTATCTGGCTGCATCACAGCCTGGTATGGCAACTGCTCGGCCCAAGACCATAAGAAACACCGTCCAGTCCATCACCCAAACCCGCCTCCCATCCATTGACTCTGTCTACACCCGCTATCTTGGGAACGCGGGCAGCATATTCAAAGGCCCCTCCCACCCGGCTTACTCACTCTTCCAACTTCTTCCATCGGCTGGAGATACAAAAGTCTGAGAACACGCACTAACAGATTCAAAAACAGCTTCTTCCCCGCTGTTACCAGACTCCTAAACTGCCCACTTATGGACTGATGGACTTGTGGACTGATCTGATCTCTTCACACATCTTCCCGACTGAGTAGTACTACACTCCTGTATGCTTCACCCAATGTCTGTGTCTATGTATTTACATTGTGTATTTTGTGTTTGCCCTGTTATGTATTTTCTTTTCATGTATGGAATGATCTGTCTGAGTGTGGTAGTAGAGGTATTACGGTACCTGGTAATGCTGGAACACCATTGGTAGAAACTGTATGCTTCCTATTGGTTAAGATGTATAGTAGCTCCGTCCTGCTAGGCAGGGTATAAGAGCCCGTGCCGTCCCAGCAGCCTTCATTCCATACCTGAGCTGCTGGGGGAAACATCTAGCTTATTAAAGCCTTCAGTTGGACTACAACCTCGCTTTAGTGGTCATTGATCGTGCATCACTGAGCTGCACGCAGAACAATACTTTTCACTGTACCTCAGTACACTTGACAATAAACCAATCCAATCCAATCCAATCCAGATGCAGAAAGGATATTTTCCATGGTTGGGGGTCTAGAACCAGGGAACGCAGTCTCGAATAGGTAGGCCATTTTGGATAGAGATGAGGAGGCATGTTTTTAATAAGAGGGTGGTAAAATATAGGATTTATCACCCAGAGGCTCAGTTATTGAGTATGTTCAAAGCAGAGGCCTAACTAAGAGTATAAGAATCTTGAGTATAAGAATTGGCAAGTCATGTTGCAGCTGTATAGAACCTTAGTTAGGCCACACTTGGCGTATAGTCACACTGTGACCTAGGCCACACTTGGAGTATAGTGTTCAATTCTGGTCGTGCAACGAACAATTCTGGTCGCCACACTACCAGAAGGATGTGGAGGCTTTAGATAGGGTGCAGAAGAGATTTACCAGAATGTTGCTGGTATGGAGGGCATTAGCTATGAGGAGCGGTTGAATAAACTCGATTTGTTCTCACTGGAACGACGAAGGTTGAGGGGCGCCCTGATAGAGGTCTACAAAATTATGAGGGGCATAGACAGAGTGGATAGGCAGAGGCTTTTCCCCAGGGTAGAGGGGTCAATTCCAAGGGGGCATAGGTTGAAGGGCGAGGGGCAAGGTTTAGAGTAGATGTACGAGGCAAGTTTTTTTACACAGAGGGTAGTGGGTGCCTGGAACTCGCTGCCCGAGGAGGAGGTAGAAGCAGGGGACGATAGTGACATTTAAGGGGCATCTTGCCAAATACAAGAATAGGATGGGAATAGAGGGATACGGACCCAGGAAGTGTAGAAGATTGTAGATTAGTCGGGCAGCATGGTCGTCACGGGCTAGGAGGGCCGAAGGGCCTGTTCCTGTGCTGCACTTTTCTTTGTTCTTTGTAAGGTTCTGTACAGCTGCAACATGACTTGCCAATTTTTATACTCAATGCCCGGCCAATTAAGACAAGCATGCTGTATGCCTTCTTGACTACCTTCTCCCTTGTGTTGGCCCTTTCAGTGACCTGTGGACCTGTACACCTAGATCTCTCTGTGGGTTCTACCATTCACTGTATATTCCCTACCTGTATTAGACCTTCCAAAATGCATTACCTCACATTTGTCCGGATTAAACTCCATCTGCCACCTCTCCGCCCGAGTCTCCAAACGATCTAAATCCTGCTGTATCCTCTGACAGTCCTCGTCGCTTTCCACAATTCCACCAACCTTTGTGTCGTCTGCAAACTTACTAATCAGACCAGTTACATTTTCCTCCAAATCATTTATATGTACTACGAACAGCAAAGGTCCCAGCACTTAACCCTGCAGAACACCACTAGTCACAGCTCTCCAACCAGAAAAGCACCCTTCCATTGCTACTCTCTGCATTCTATGACCTAGCCAGTTTCGTATCCATCTTGCCAGCTCACCTCTGATCCCGTGTGACTTCACCTTTTTTACCAGTCTGCCATGAGGGACCTTGTCAAAGGCCTTACTGAAGTCCATAGAGACAACATCCTACCTGCATCAATCATCTTTGTGACCTCCTCGAAAAACTATCAAGTTAGTGAGACACAACCTCCCCCTTCACAAAACTGTGCAGCCTCTCGCTAATACGTCCACTTGCTTCCAAATGGAGTAGATCCTGTCTCGAAGAATTTTCTCCAGTAATTTCCCTATCACTGAAGTAAGGCTCATCGGCCTTTACAAACAAAGAACAAAGAAATGTACAGCACAGGAACAGGCCCTTCGGCCCTCCTAGCCCGTGCCGACCATGACGGCCCGACGAAACTACAATCTTCTACACTTCCTGGGTCCGTATCCTTCTATTCCATCCTATTCATATATTTGTCAAGATGCCCCTTAAATGTCCCTATCGTCCCTGCTTCCACTACCTCCTCCGGTAGTGAGTTCCAGGCACCCACTACCCTCTGCGTAAAAACTTGCCTCGTACATCTACTCTAAACCTTGCCCCTCTCACCTAAACCTATGCCCCCTAGTAATTGACCCCTCTGACCCTGGGGAAAAGCCTCTGACTATCCACTCTGTCTATGCCCTCATAATTTTGTATACCTCTATCAGGTCGCCCCTCAACCTCCTTCGTTCCAGTGAGAACAAACCGAGTTTATTCAATCGCTCTTCATAGCTTATGCCCTCCATACCAGGCAACATTCTGGTAAATCTCTTCTGCACCCTCTCTAAAGCCTCCACATCCTTCTGGTAGTGTGGCGACCAGAATTGAACACAATACTCCAAGGTGTGGCCTAACTAAGGTTCTATACAGCTGCAACATGACTTGCCAATTCTTATACTCAATGCCCCGGCCAATGAAGGCAAGCATGCCGTATGCCTTCTTGACTACCTTCTCCACCTGTGTTGCCCCTTTCAATGACCTGTGGACCTGTACTCCTAGATCTCTTTGACTTCAATACTCTTGAGGGTTCTACCATTCACTGTATATTCCCTACCTGCATTAGACCTTCCAAAATGCATTACCTCACATTTGTCCGGATTAAACTCCATCTGCCATCTTCTCCGCCCAAGTCTCCAGACAATCTAAATCCTGCTGTATCCTCAGACAGTCCTCATCGCTATCCGCAATTCCACCAACCTTTGTGTCGTCTGCAAACTTACTAATCAGACCAGTTACATTTTCCTCCAAATCATTTATATATACTACAAAGAGCAAAGGTCCCAGCACTGATCCCTGTGGAACACCACTGGTCACAGCCCTCCAATTAGAAAGAGCATCCCTCCATTCAAGTTAGTGAGACACGACCTCCCCTTAACAAAAACATGCTGCCTCTCACTAATACGTCCATTTGCTTCCAAATTCCCTCAGAGCCATACTGGCCCTATTTCCTAGTTCTCCCTCATTCTTTTCACCTTCTGACCTATTGCTCCGGTGCGCACCCCCCCCCCCCCCCCCCCCCCCCCCCCCCCACACGCCATACTAGTTAAACCCCCCGTGTGACACTCGCAAACCTCGTGGCCAGGATATTTATGCCTCTCCAGTTTTAGATGCAACCCGTCCTCCTTTTACAGGTCACACCTGCCCCGGAAGAGCTCCCTGTGGTCCAGATAACTGAAACCCTCCTTCCTACACCAGCTGTTTAGCCATGTGTTTAGCTGCTCTATCTTCCTATTTCTAGCCTCACTGGCAGACGTATTATCCTAATACGTGCACAATAATACCAACAAAAATGAATTAATTACCCTTTTGCATACTTCAGTGCCTGCCTTGAAAGCAGCTTTGCCAGCCCTAATGTTTCCATGCAGTGCTATTTTAGTGGTTGCAAACTGGTTGTGAGAAGCTGCAAACATTCACAGGGCGAGACTACAGCTGGCTTTGCAAGATGCTGTCGAAGATCTGCGAGCCTTTAGGACCCAGCTGTAGACTGCACCACCTTTGTGTGGGTAGCAGCAATCTGCACTAGCTAGCTGAGAGTGAAGAATAAGGGAGTGGCTTTGTTGGGAGTATGATTGCTGCCATCCTGTGATGGCAGCTGAAATTAACGCTAGGTACACATGCTGCTGGGCCTTCTGTTCAAGAAGGCATCAGATTATTACTTGAATAGAAACCAATGTGCAGGGAAGAGACAGCGGAATGGCACAAAGTCACAATGCTCAATTGGAGAGCCATTGCAGACATCATGGGTTGAATGGCCTCCTTCTGCACCATGACAGTTCTGTGACTCTGAGGACAGTTCTGTGACTCAAAGCCACTGCCACTCCCCCTGGATGATGCTTCAGAATTCTTTGTTTTCGGGTGGAGTTCATAATGCAGAATACTGTTTGAGCATGCATGTCTCTTTGAGGATTGGTATCTGCACACCTGATGGCAGATGTCTGTGCTTGCATAGCAGCAAGGATTAGAAGCTGCATCACGGGTGGGCCTCCAAGTGGTGTCATGGAATTGGCCTCAAAGAAGTGCTCGAAGGCATGGGCTCCAAACTTTGTACAAAGCCCTGGCCACCTTCGAGCCTCCATGCTCCATGCTCCTTGACATCAGGTTGTCTAATAGACCTACCAATGCATTACGCATCTCAAGTGTGTATGCTCTTCTGTAAGTTGCATCATTAAAGTCTTCAGCGGAGTCTCCTGTAGAAGAACTTATGTGCCCCTGATTGGAAGCTGGCAAATGAACTGTTCTATTCTGCTGGCCTCGAGGCAACTCACTTATGCCTGGTGACACACCAGATGCAGATCCAGTCTGTACCACCATTTAAAGTACACATAGTGCCAGTATCTGAGCTGGGTGTGCTCTTCCTCTGAAGCATCATTCTAAGGCACCACTGGCTGGATAAGTGGCAGTTCTTGGCTATCTGAAAGCCTGAGTGCAGAAGCAGAGGTCTGGGTGAGTGAAGCAGAGTGAGCTGCGAAGCAAGATGTCAATGATAACACTATCTTCAGTTTGCATTTCATCCCTGATAGCATGAGGGTGAAGTGGAATTTGCGAAGGGCCATAAGTTTGAAGGATATCATCACCCTGAATGGTCATGACTGCACTGGATGCAACGATCTCTGACACAGATTGCCCCATGTTACAGATCACTGTCCCTTCCAGCAGGCTCAGGTGATGCAGATGTACCTGTCTCCTTCCAGTTGAGCCCTGCTGCCTGCAGTTATGGGTCACCTCATCCTCTTGAGAGAGGGTAGAATGTCAATGATTATGTTGCACTGTGTTTGTTTGATGTGCCGGCCAGACCTGAATGGCTGGAGATATGTTATGTGGAAAGAGTAAGAGATGAGTGTGAGGTGTTTGAGGCTGAGCTAGAGCTAGAGGATATAGACATTGGGATTGGGCACAATGAAATGGTCATACTGTGCCCGAAAAGCAGCGCGCTGCGACGCAACGTGGCCAATAGAAGCCAGGAGACCCCGCTCCCAGGATCTACCCAGCTCACAACACCTCACGAGATCTAACGTGATCTCACAAGACGTTGCAATATGAATCCCGCCTATTGTGAGTGGGATCACATTTCGGCAAATATTCATATTAGGGAGAGACAACTGGTCTCACTCTAATATATAGTTTCGCGAGGCACCCGAGGAGTTGGGATCTTTCCCTCGGGCGAGCGCTGTTCAGTACTGGTCTCCACAAACGGGGACCAGACAGAACAGCACTCATGAGGGTCTCCCAGGGGATTGGAGGTCCCCAGGTGCATGCCCTTTGGGCAGGGTGGTACCCTGGCACTACTAGACACACTGGCAGTGCTAGCTTGTCACACTGGCAGTGCAACCTGTGTGCTAGCCTGGCACAGCCCATGTGGCACTGGCAAGGGCACTGCCAGGGTACTGGGTTGGCACTGCCAAGATGCGATTTTTCATGCAGTGGGAATCGGGCTGCGGTGCCCTGCGCAGGTTTATGGGAGGATGCGGGAGGCCCCGGGGATCCCCTCATAGTGAATGGTGGGGGGAGGGGGGGGTTGGGATTCACCTTGGGGGCTCCAGAGATTGAGACACCACCCGATCTCTCGCTACACTGAGGAGTCCCGGCGAGCGGAGCTCCTCAGTGTAGAAAATAGGGCTATATGCTAACCACTGTGTGCATTACCCGCTGAGCCCCTCTATCTAACCCAAGTGCTGTTTGATGATGTTGTGTTTTTCGGCGCTGCCACCACCGGGAAACACGAGGCTAAACGCACTCACTATGGAACTTTGTTCCTATTTAAATTGTGTCCATTATGTGTGAGCCCTGATTGTCAGAAATTGCTGATGAGTGAGTGGCAGGAGTTTGCTGCATTGAGCAGCATGAGAATTTGTGGTGTCTTGAGTAGAGGGTGCCATGTGAAGATGTATTCACTAACCTTGACCACCTGTGTCAGATCATTGAACTTCTGGCAGCATTTCTGCCTGCCCTCATGTAAGACTCTGGAATTTGACTTCGCTGGCCAACATTCTCTTCATTAAAGATTTTTTTCCCCCGTTTTTCCCACCCCACTCCCACAGCTGAAATGTAGCCTCTTTTCCCCTGTCGGGTTCCTAGTCTGAGGCCTTTGAGAACCTAGAAGTTCCCACCTGAAGCTCTACTTGGTGTAATTTGCCTTTCAGCCAATTGCACACAGTAGCCACTTGTGAAATGAATCCAGGTCCCCTTTAAAAAGGACAGGCTGCCAGGCTCGCTGAAACTCATGCTGGGTACACATCCTGCTGGGCCTTCTGTTGAGTGTTTAGTGAGCCAGCAATGTGGGTCATGCTTGGCTGAACACTGAAATGATTTAGTGGAAGCAGCACAAAGTTTATGTCTGTGTCTCAGTGGGATTAGGTCCAGGCTGATTGTGAATCGTAATGCCTGTGCCCAAGAAACCAATATTTAACCTCAGATTTCCTATCATGCCCCAATTGCCCTTGAGAAGGTGGTGGTGAGCTGTCTTCGTGAGCTGCTGCAGTCCATCTGGTGTAGGTAAAACCGCAGTGCTGTTAGGAAGGGAATTCCAGGATTTTGATCCAGCGATAAGTGATGGAACACTGATACATTTCAAAGTCAGGATGAAGTTGGCTTGCAGGGGAACTTGCTTTTATATGCTTACTGCCCTTGTCCTTCTAGGTGGTAGAACTCGCAAGTTTGCCTGAGGTAGTTTCTGAGTTGGCCTCAGCAACTGTAATAATAATCTTTATTAGTGTCACAAGTAGGCTTACATTAACACTTCAATGAAGTTGCTGTGAAAATCCCCTCGTCGCCAAACTCTGGCGCCTGTTTGGGTACACAGAGGGAGAATTCAGAATGTCCAATTCACCTAACACGCACAGCTTTCGGGACCTGTGGGAGGAAACCGGAGCATCCGGAGGAAACCTCGCGGGGAGAACGTGTAGGCTCCGCACAGACAGTGACCCAAGCTGGGAATCGAACCCGAGCACTGTGAAACAACAGTGCTAACCACTGTGCTGCCCACAACCACCAACCAGTGCACAGGAAGACATCCTAGTACCCCTAAGATCCAAGTTCTTGAACATCGTGTTCTGTCAAAACCAGACAGACATCCAACCAAGAGACTGCCTTACTAATGTACATATATATCTGTAACATAACTGTTAGTTATGGCATGATGAGTTGGGTCTGTGTTAAAGTGTTTGGTTAAGTAAAAATACCAGGGACACTAAAGGAGTAAAGAGGGAGGGGTGTTATGTATCAGATTAACACTGTTGGCTTGTGTAATGTCACATGTGATGCAATGACATCATCAGACTGTTTTGCAAGCTTTTGTGGAGTTCACCATTATACCCTGTTTGAGTAGCATTTTGTAAATAAACCTTTTGCACTATGTTATACGAGCTCGACATGTGCTACTTCTGATTCTTTCCTTTTGCGGCTACAACAAAGAATATAACTCAAGTTATGATTGTATGTGACTCGGAGGAAAACTTGCAGATGCTCTTGTTCTTATGCATCTACTATCTTTATTTTTCTGGGTGTTAGAATGCTACCCAAACTATTATCCAATGTGATCTCATTTTAACATCTGAAAATGAAAGTAACCCCAGCCAAAATCAAAACTGCAATAAATTCAGATTTTTGTTACAGTCGGCAGCACAGTGGTTAGCATAGTTGCTTCACAGCTCCAGGGTCCCAGGTTCGATTCCCGGCTTGGGTCAAAGTCTGGGCAGAATCTGCACGTTCTCCCCGTGTCTGCGTGTGTTTCCGCCGGGTGCTCCGGTTTCCTCACACAGTCCAAAGATGTGCCGGTTAGGAGGATTGGCCATGCTACATTGCCCTTAGTGTCCAACACAGTTAGGTGGGAACTGGGTTCCAGGGATAGGGTGGAGGTGTGGGCTTAAGTGGGGTGCATTTTCCAAGGACCAGTGCAGACTCGATGAGCTGAATGGCCTTCTTCTGCACTGTACATTCTATGATTCTATGACTTTCTGCATTCTATGTACTAGCACACCCGAGTCTCTTTGAACATCAACATTTGGAACTTCCACAACTTTTGAGAACTATTCTGCTTTTCTATTCTTATGACCAAAGTGAATAATTTCACACTTCCGCATATTATATTCCACCTGCCATCTTGTTACCTACACACTTAACCTGTCCATATCTCCTTACAGTCTCTTTGAGTCCTCCCCAGAGCTTACCTTTCCACCTAGCTTTGTATCATCAACAACCTAAATACATTACTTTCTGTCTCTTAATCTGAGTCATTAATATAGATCATAATACATATAATAATAATATAAGAATCGCTTATTGTCACAAGTAGGCTTCAATGAAGTTACTGGGAGGAAGTGGTCGAGCAAGGGAACCGTGGTTTACTAAGGCAGTCGAAACACTTGTCAAGAGGAAGAAGGAGGCTTATGTAAAGATGAGACATGAAGGTACAGTTAGGGCGCTCGAGAGTTACAAGTTAGCTAGGAAGGATCTAAAGAGAGAGCTAAGAAGAGCCAGGAGGGGACATGAGAAGTCTTTGGCAGGTAGGATCAAGAATAACCCTAAAGCTTTCTACAGATATGTCAGGAATAAAAGAATGACTAGGGTAAGAGTAGGGCCAGTCAAGGACAGTAGTGGGAAGTTGTGCTTGGAGTCCGAGGAGATAGGAGAGGTGCTAAATGAATATTTTTCATCAATATTCACACAGGAAAAAGACAATGTTGTCGAGGAGAATACTGAGATTCAGGCTACTAGACTAGGACTTCAGGGCTTGAAGTTCATAAGAAGGAGGTGTTAACAATTCTGGAAAGTGTGAAAATAGATAAGTCCCCTGGGCCGGATGGGATTTATCCTAGGATTCTCTGGGAAGCTAGGGAGGAGATTGCTGAGCCTTTGGCTTTGATCTTTAAGTCATCTTTGTCTACAGGAATAGTGCCAGAAGACTGGAGGATAGCAAATGTTGTCCCCTTGTTCAAGAAGGGCAGTAGAGACAACCCCGGTAACTATAGACCAGTGAGCCTTACTTCTGTTGTGGGCAAAATCTTGGAAAGGTTTATAAGAGATAGGATGTATAATCACCTGGAAAGGAATAATTTGATTAGAGATAGCCAACATGGTTTTGTGAAGGGCAGGCCATGCCTCACAAACCTTATTGAGTTATTTGAGAAGGTGACCAAACAGGTGGATGAGGGTAAAGCAGTTGACGTGGTGTATATGGATTTCAGTAAAGCGTTTGATAAGGTTCCCCATGGTAGGTTACTGCAGAAAATACAGAAACATGGGATTCAGGGAGATTTAACTGTTTGGATCAGAAATTGGCTAGCTGGAAGAAGACAAAGGGTGGTGGTTAATGGGAAGTGTTCAGACTGGAGTCCAGTTACTAGTGGTGTACCACAAGGATCAGTTTTGGGGCCACTGCTGTTTGTCATTTTTATAAATGACCTGGAGGAGGGCGTAGAAGGTTGGGTGAGTAAATTTGCAGATGACACTAAAGTCGGTGCAGTTGTGGACAGTGCGGAAGGATGTTACAAGTTACAGAGGGACATAGATAAGCTGCAGGGCTGAGAGGTGGCAAATGGAGTTTAGTGCAGAAAAGTGTGAGGTGATTCATTTTGGAAGGAATAGCAGAAAGACTGAGTACTGGGCTAATGGTAAGATTCTTGGCAGTGTGGATGAGCAGAGAGATCTCGGTGTCCATGTACATAGATCCCTGAAAGTTGCCACTCAGGTTGAGAGGGTTGTTAAGAAGGCGTACGGTGTGTTAGCTTTTATTGGTAGAGGGATTGAGTTTCGGAGCCCTGAGATCATGTTGCAGCTGTACAAAACTCTGGTGCGGCCGCATTTGGAGTATTGCGTGCAATTCTGGTCGTCACATTATAGGAAGGATTCCCGTACCAGCCTCCCCGAACAGGCGCCGGAATGTGGCGACTAGGGGCTTTTCACAGTAACTTCATTGAAGCCTACTCGTGACAATAAGCGATTTTCATTCATTTTCATGTGGAAGCATTGGAAAGGGTGCAGAGGAGATTTACCAGAATGTTGCCTGGTATGGAGGGAAGATCATATGAGGAAAGGCTGAGGAACTTGAGGCTGTATTCGTTAGAGAGAAGAAGGTAAAGAGGTGACTTAATTTGGCATACAAGATGATCAGAGGATTGGATAGGGTGGACAGTGAGAGTCTTTTTCCTCGAATGGTGATGTCTAGCACGAGGGGACATAGCTTTAAATTGAGGAGAGATAGATATAAGACAGATGTCAGAGGTAGGTTCTTTACTCAGAGAGTAGTAAGGGCGTGGAATGCCCTGCCTGCAACAGTAGTGGACTCACCAACACTAAGGGCATTCAAATGGTCATTGGATAGACATATGGACGATAAGGGAATAGTGTAGATGGGCTTTAGAGTGGTTTCACAGGTTGGCGCAACATCGAGGGCCGAAGGGCCTGTACTGCGCTGTAATGTTCTATGTTCTAAGCCCCTAGTCGCCACATTCAGGCACCTGTTCGCAGAGGCCGGTATGGGAATTGAACCTGCGCTGCTGGCCTGGTTCTGCCTTACAAGTCAGCTGTTTAGCCCACAGCGCTAAACCAGCCCCTAAATAGCTGAGACCGCAGCACTGATTCTTGTGGCACTCCATTAGCCTTCCAACTTGAAACGGTCTTATTTCTACCAATCTCTGCTTTTTGTCCATTAGCCGATTCTCTATCCATACCAATGTGGGGCGAATCCGCCGGGTCGGAGAGTCGCCGGGGGCTGGCGTGAATCCCACCCCCGCTGGTTGCCGATGTCTCCGGCACCGGAGATTCGGCGGGGGCAGGAATCGCGCCGGTTGGCGGGCCCCCCCGCGCGATTCTCCGGCCCGGATGGGCTGAAGTCCCGCTGCTAAAATGCCTGTCCCACCGGTGTAAATTAAACCTTCTACCTTACCGGCGGGACAAGGCGGCGCGGGCGGGCTCCGGGGTCCTGGGGGGGGCGCGGGGCGATCTGGCCCCGGGGGGTGCCCCCACGGTGGCCTGGCCCACGATCGGGGCCCACCGATCCGCGGGCGGGCCTGTACCGTGGGGGCACTCTTTCCCTTCCGCCTCCGCCACGGTCTCCACCATGGTTGAGGCAGAAGAGACTCCCTCCACTGAGCATGCGTGGGAAGCTGTCAGCGGCCGCTGACGCTCCCGCGCATGCGCCGCCCGGAGATGTCATTTCCGCGCCAGCTGGCGGGGCACCAAAGGCCTTTTCCGTCAGCTGGCGGGGTGGAAATTCGTCCTGCGCCAACCTAGCCCCTCAAGGTTGGGGCTCGGCCCCATAAGATGCGGAGCATTCCGCACCTTTGGGGCGGCGCGATGCCCGTCTGATTTGCGCCGTTTTGGGCACTAGTCGGTGTTTCCGGAGAATTACGCCCATGGTAACCATTAACTCCATGAGTCTTAATCTTACCTATTTACCTTTTGTGTGGAATCTTATCAAATGTCTTTTGGAAATCCACATCTACTGGGTCCCCTTTATCTACCTTGCTCTTCTTGCCTTTACCCACATTGCTACACTGTGCCATGGCCTAGACTTCCTCTTTGAATTTTTAAATCTCCCTTCATCTGAACCCTCATCACCTTCTGTCAGTTTAAAGCACAGTCCACAGCTCTAGCTATATGATTGGCCAGGCCACTGAACCCAGCCTAGTTTAAGCGGAGTCCATCCCAATCAAATAGCTCTCTCTTCTCCCTGAGTACTGATGCCAGTGCCACATGAATTGATACCCCTTCTTCCCACACCACTCTTTGAGTCACATGTTCAAGTCTTTAATCTTATGCCAGTTGGTATCCCAAAAGGGTAGTCTCCTCTCCAAAGTCGCCTCTGTTGCTGAGTAGAGGTGGGACTTTCGACCTCAAATGTGACCTCTTTGATTCTACCGGGCATCACAATCCACACAGAAACTCCGATGCTGCTGGATTTGGAAGGTAATGTTGAAGAAACCTTGGTGGTTTACTAAGTACATCTTGTAAATGGTACACAATTGCCACTGTGTACTCATAATGGAGTGTTCATTAGAAGGTGAGTTATTCACTGCAAAATTCCAAATCTCTCACCTGCTCTTGTAGCCGCAATATTTGTACCGCTGATTCAAAAAGATTTCTGGTCGTTGATCACCCCCAGGATGTTTGAGGTCATGGACTGGGACATCTGTGGGGTGAATCTTACTTGCCACTTGTCAGTCAAGCCTGTATTTTGTCCAGGCTTTACTCTATGCAGGCATGGATTGCTTCACTGCCTGAGAAATCATGAATGGCACTGAGCACTGTACAATCACCAATGAACTTCTCCACTTCTGGCCCTGTGATGGAGGCAAGGTCATTGAAGAACAGACAAAAATGGATGAGTCTTGATTTAGTCCTCATCTTATGTAAATTTCCATCTATAATTTGTATACTATATTACAGCAAATCTGCCTATTTGCCAGACCGAGCAGTGCATTGAATCAATCTGAAATTGTTTGCTTATTTATACGATAATCAGAGCTTACATGATGCAATTAAATGGTAAATATTTACTTTCTTAATCCTAATTCATGAATTACAAATAGTTATATTGATTGCTTGAAGGTGCAGCTTGTAAAATAAGAACAATAAGAAATCCTTAATAAATATACTGATTATGTAAAACAATTGCAAAATATGACTTTATCCATTGTTAATTAGGTTTCAAATAAATTGTGTTAGTCAAAAGGATAGCACTTTGGACTTGTGTCAGTGGCTCTCTCACTACGTTCATACCCTCAGTGTGTAAATTCAAAAGCATGAAGACATTTATGACCTTAAAGCACAGAGCTGGTGAATCAGCTAAAAGGAATGGCAGCACAACGAGTAGATCAGGAGCTGGGAATTCTGTGGCAAATATCTCACCTCCTGACTTCCCAAAACTTGTTCATCATCTACACGTCAGGAGTGTGATGGAATACTTGCCTCCATGGGCGTCATTCTCCGACCCCCCAGCGGGTCGGAGAATGGGCGCTGGCCGCCGTGAATCCCGCCCCCGCCGGTTGCCGAAGTCTCCGAAGGGAGAAAAGTCGGCGGGGCGCTAATGGCGCCGCTGACGTCGGAGAATGGCACGGGTCTGCGCAAGGCAGCTGATTTTGGGCCTGCCGATATTCTCCCTTCCGGATGGGCCGAAGTCCCGTCGAAGTGATGACCGTTCACGTCGACGTAAATCAAACCTCCTTTTCATCGGCGTGAACCTGTGCTCCAGGTTCACGCCGACCAGCGTGGACGTGAGTGACGGCCTGGGGGGTTGGCCGCTGGGCAGGCGATGGCGTGGCCGCAGTCTGAATGTGTGGGGAGAGGTGTGTCTCGGGTTGTGTGTGTGTGTGTGCGGCGGGGGGGGTGGTTAGAGTGGGCTGGGCTCCGGGGGAGTGCCGGGAGGGGGGTCCGTGCCAGGGAGGAGGATGGGGGGTCCGTGCCGGGGAGGAGGTTGGGTTCCGTGCCGGGGAGGAGGATGGGGGGGGTCCGTGCCGGGGAGGGGGACGGGGGGGACCGTGCCGGGGAGGGGGATGGGGGGGGGGGCCCGTGCCGGGGAGGGGGATGGGGGGTCTGTGCCGGGGAGGAGGTTGGGGTCTGTGCCGGGGAGGAGGATGGGGGGGTCCGTGCCGGTGAGGGGGATGGGGGGGTCCGTGCCGGGGAGGAGGTTGGGGTCTGTGCCGGGGAGGCGGATGGGG
Organism: Scyliorhinus torazame; assembly: GCF_047496885.1. Classification (NCBI taxonomy): domain Eukaryota; kingdom Metazoa; phylum Chordata; class Chondrichthyes; order Carcharhiniformes; family Scyliorhinidae; genus Scyliorhinus; species Scyliorhinus torazame. The sequence continues at coordinate 216,228,547 of NC_092710.1, read as the reverse complement.
GGTCCGTGCCGGGGAGGAGGTTGGGGTCCGTGCCGGGGAGGGGGATGGGGGATCCGTGCCGGGGAGGAGGATGGGGGGGTCCGTGCCGGGGAGGAGGTTGGGGTCCGTGCCAGGGAGGGGGATGGGGGGCCCGTGCCGGGGAGGAGGTTGGGGTCCGTGCTGGGGAGGGGGATGGGGGGTCCGTGCCGGGGAGGAGGTTGGGGTACGTGCCGGGGAGGGGGATGGGGGGGTCCGTGCCGGGGAGGAGGATGGGGGAGTCCGTGCCGGGGAGGGGCTGGGGGGGGGGTTCCATGCCGGGGAGGGGGATGGGGGGTCCGTGCCGGGGAGGAGGTTGGGGTCCGTGCCGTGGAGAGGGATGGGGGGTCTATGCCGGGGAGGAGGATGGGAGGTTGGGGTCCGTGCCGGGGAGGGGGATGGGGGGGTCTGTGCCGGGGAGGAGGTTGGGGTCCGTGCCGGGGAGGAGGATGGGGGGGTCCGTGCCGGGGAGGGGGATGGGGGGTCTGTGCCGGGGAGGATGATGGGAGGTTGGGGTCCGTGCCGGGGAGGGGGATGGGGGGGTCCGTGCCGGGGAGGAGGATGGGGGGTCTGTGCCGGGGAGGAGGTTGGGGTCCGTGCCGGGGAGGAGGATGGGGGGGCAAGTGAGTTGGTCCACCTGGCCAGGTGCCAGCCTCCAACAGTTGGACCCATGCGGTCCATGCCACCTGGCTGGGGTGATGGAGGGGATATGGGCAATGATGACATGTCGTCTTCCCCCCCCCCCCACCAGACCGTCATGTTTTCCGATCATCCAGCGATGTTGGCCGCCGTGGCGGCAGCCGCTCATGTCCATGTTGCCCTTGATCAGGAGGAGGAGGAGGAGCGTGCCAGAGAGGCGGCGCAGCCTGCCGCAGAGGGGCAGGCGGCAGCCGCCCAGGCTGGAGGGACACCTGACCGACAGGACGAGGAGGGGGAGGAGGACGTCGCGGCCCCACGGCAACGGAGGCACCCGAGGGCGCCCCGTGTGTACCGGCCCCGGCAGTCATACCAGGACCTCACGGACCGGGAATGCAGGAGGAGACTCCGGATGAGGCGGGGAAACCGTGGCACACATCTGCCACCTGCTGGCACACCTGTCACCGCGTGGCACTGGCGGGGGACACCCTCTCCCCGTGTCCGTCAAGGTTATGGTTGCCCTGAACTTTTATGCAACGGGGTCATTCCAGGCACCGAGTGGGGACCTGTCCGGCATATCGCAGACATCGGTGCATCGGTGCATCCGGGCAGTGAAAGATGCCCTATATGCCATGGCGCACCGCTACATCCGCTTCCCCGTGGACCGGGCCAGCCAAGATGCCCGGGCCGTGGGCTTCTCTGCCGTGGCCGGGTTCCCCATGGTCCAGGGCGCGATAGATGGGATGCACGTCGCCGTGCGGCCACCTGCAGATAACAGGGCCGAGTTCACCAATAGGAAGGGGACCTATTCGATGAACATACAGGTGGTCTGCGACCACCGCATGATGATCCTGCACGTCTGCGCCCGTTACCCAGGCAGTGTACACGACTCATACGTGTTGTCGCGGTCATCCATCCCTGGCATGTACGAGGGACGCCATCCCCGGCTGAGGGGCTGGTTGCTGGGCGACAGGGGCTACCCATTGCGATCGTGGATGATGTCGCCTGTACGGAGGCCACGCAATGAGGCGGAGAACCGTTACAATGATGCCCATGTAGCGACAAGGGGAGTGATAAAGAGGTGCTTTGGCGTGCTGAAGATGCGTTTCAGGTGCCTGGACCTCTCTGGGGGCGCCCTCCAGTATCGGTCAGATAGGGTCGGCCGCATCATTGCGGTGTGCTGCGTCCTGCACATCATAGCCCAACAGAGGGGCGATGTGCCGCAGGCAGAGGAGGGCGGAGTGGAGGAGCAGCAGGAAGAGGCGCAGTCCTCCCCAGATGAGGGGGATGGGGGCAATGGTCAGGGCAGACGGGGTAGACACAGGCGGGTGGCTGTCCACCGTTACCGGCTGGCCCAGCGGGCACGGGACAGACTGATAGCCGCCCGCTTCACTGACTAGATGGGCGTGGGAATCGGGTAGTATGGCCACAGACCGCACACCATGGCAACAGCCGACCACCCACACCCCCCACCCATCCACCCACCCAGCACCCTCACCCCCCCTCCCCAACCCCACCCACCCCACCCGCATGCACACCCCCCCCCCATTGCCGATCCACCTGCGGCACAACGGCCGGGCTCACACAGTTGCGGGTGGACGCGTGTCTATTGCAGGCCATGGAGGATGATGACAACCCGCCCTGCGGTGAGCTCCTGGCTCCACATCATTGGACTATGTCTGACCCATGGCCACAGTACCACCATCCACCCGGACCATCCCTGCATGCGGCTGTGACACTGCAGCGCATGGTCCCGTCCTCTGCCCGGGGGGATGTTGATGGCGGCCCAGGGGGAAGGGGGCAGACTCACCTGGGGCTGAGGTAAGACCACCCCTCACACACACACTTGCGCTCAACGTACATGACACCCCCGCACGCTTTGGACAGAGCACAAAGGCAGCTTCTGTAGGTGTAACATTGACTTTAATAACCAAACGAGTTCATGCACGTGCCCTAGCCCCTAAAACTCATCTGTGCCCTGCACCCGTGCCAACTTACTCAGTGTCTAATTGTTTGGCCTTACGGGCCCTTTGACTACGTCTACGTGGTTCCCCAGGCAGTACAGCAGAACTGGAGGTGGACTCCTGTGATTCCTGCCCTCTGTCACTGGATCCCTTTGGCGGCCGTTTCCTGGGGCGTCCTGGCCTAGATGGGCCAGGCTGCGGCCCGGGCGACTGGGATGGCGAGCTGCCAGCCTGTCCTGCCCGTTGCCCACCCGATGCACCTGGGACGGAAGGGGGGGGGAGTCCGAGGTGTCGCGGTGTTCCGGGACCTCCCATACAGAGGGAGCAGGGACGGACCACACCACCCTCTCCTCCCTCGGGGTGCCCTATGGCCCCCAGGCCTCTACATGGGTGGGGGATGCGAACGGACTGACCATCCGACGCTCCCCCGACATCTGGCGCTGCCAGTCCTGGAGGCCCGTGCTGGTATTGACAGGAGTCTCCCGTGGTGTGCGAGGGGCATCCTGCGGGCATCGCATGCCAGAGGGTCCGGGTCTCTCCGTGTCCCATGGCCTCCGAGGGGCATCCTGTGGGCATCGCATGCCGGAGGGTCCGGGTCTCTCCGTCTCCCGTGGCCTCCGAGGGGCATCCTGCGGGCATCGCATGCCGGAGGGTCCGGGTCTCTCCGTCTCCCGTGGCCTCCGAGGGGCATCCTGCGGGCGTCGCATGCCGGAGGGTCCAGGTCTCTCCATCTCCCGTGGCCTCCGAGGGGCATCCTGCGGGTGGTCTGCATCTGCGGGGATGGGTGCCTCGACGTTTGCTCCTGCGATACACAATGAAGCATGCATGGTTAGACACGCAGGCAGTGATCAGGTGATATGGGGGAGGGGGGATATGGGGGAGGGGGGATATGGGGACGGGCTGTCGATGGCTCACTTGCTAGTACGCCCCCGACCTCTGCATCAGCAACCTCCCGGTCGTCAGGTCCGCCAGCCAGTTCCAGGGCCCTTTCCTCATGTTCGGTCAGTGGCCTCTCATCAGCGGGGCCTCCTCCAGTCCTCACATGCTCCCTCTTGTTGTGTGCGCGCTTCTCCTGTGGCGGGGGGGGTGGGTGGGGGTGGTGGCAGGGGTAAAAGGCAACAGTGTTATGCAGGTATATGAATGCACGCCATCGGTTGCGCGTGCATTGCAGAGGTGAAGGTTAGGGCTGGATTCACTGGAGGATATGGGGGATATGGGGGAGGGGGGATATGGGGGAGGGGGATATGGGGGAGGGGGGATATGGGGGAGGGGGGATATGGGGAGGGGGGATATGGGGGAGGGGGGATATGGGGAGGGGGATATGGGGAGGGGGGATATGGGGGAGGGGAGATATGGGGGATATGGGGGAGGGGGATATGGGGAGGGGGGATATGGGGGAGGGGATATGGGGGAGGGGGGATATGCGGGATGGGGGAAATGGGGGAGGGGGATATGGGGGAGGGGGATATGGGGGATATGGGGAGGGGGGATATGGGGAGGGGGATATGGGGAGAGGGGATATGGGGGATATGGGGGAGGGGGGATATGGGGCAGGGGGGGATATGGGGGGGGTTATGGGGGATATGGGGATGGGGGATATGGGGGAGGGGGGATATGGTGGAGGGGTGATATGGGGAGGCTCACCCTGCCTGCTCTGACAAGGTCGTTCACCTTCTTGTGGCACTGGGTGCCTGTCCGTGGTGTCAGGGCCGCAGCGGTGACGACCTCTGCCACCTCCCTCCACAGACGCCGGCTGTGGAGTGGGGCAACTCTGCGGCCGTACCCGGGATACAGGGCGTCCCTCCTCTGCTCCACTGCGTCCAGGAGCGCCTCCACATCCCGTGACTCGAACCTCGGGGCCGAGCGGCGGCCAGCCATCCAGTCGGGTGTTCCGGTCGGGTGTTCCGGTCGGGTGAGGGGGAGCAGCGCGGCCTTATGAGCCGTCACGCCATGCGGCGTGTATGACGCTGCACGGCGTGATCCACGTGCGCAAGCACGGATCCCGTCACATCGCTGCTCGCCCATTTCGGGTTGGAGACTTTTGACCCATTTTTCCGACGTGACGCAAGTCGGATTTGCGCCGTTCTTTGCGCCGATTGGCGGACTTTGCGCCGATAACGGAGAATTTCGCCCCATGAGTGCAACTCCAACACTCAAGAAGCTTCATACCATCCAATAAAAACAACCAGCTTGAGCGGCACTCCATCTACCACCATGAACATTCAATCCCTCAACCGCCAGTGCATAGTGGCAGCAGTGTGCACTACATACAAGACGCACTGCAGCAACTGATCAAGTCTCCTGGTAAGCTATTCCCATGAATGCAAAGGTTGTAGTGGAGGTACATTTCTCAATGCTATGCAAGATTGGCATAACCCCACCTTCTCTATTTGGGCAACCAATCGGGGCCATCAGAAGTAGCTTCTCGCCAACTCCTTCGTTCTAACTGCACCGGAATGGCCGTCATGCATTTGTTCCAGGATTCTACTTTGTAGACATGGCAGAATGATTACTTTAATACCCCACAACAATACTCCATTTTGTACTGTCAACTCAAGATGCCTCTGTTTTAGAGTGCCTTTTTGACTCATGTCCAACACCTTTCCCATCACCAGATTTGTTTGGGTAAATTTTCTTACCTGAGACGACATTACCGGAACATTTTCCACATAAGACAGATAGAATATGTCATTGAACTGTTCATCAGATTCATGCTTATCTTTTTGGTCTTGTTGATCTTACAGTGGCAGTTTAGACAAAATGTCCGCATTCACAATGACATTTGATGACATAATAGTGTGCCAACAAGATTAACACCTAACGTTGTAAATCGACCAGCAGCGAGCAAAGCGATCCTCATATGCAGCTCAAAAATTGTTGTTAAAGGACGATGGTTGGCCAATGGAGTAAATTGATGGCCAAATAAATAATGGTGGAACCTTCCAAAAATAATGCTAAGAGCTTCTTTTTCAAGTTGAGCAAAGTTGGATTCAGTGCTACTCAACATCCTGGTCTGCTTTTGATCGCTCTTTGTCTGAGGGCATTATATGCGAGACAATTGATCCAACCCCATAGGGTGATGTGTTGCAAGAAAGCTACAGCTTCGCTTTTGGGTTATAATCGACCAATAACTCCAATACCTGTAATTTTTTATGACATTTTGGTAAGCATCCTCACAATCTTTCATCCAGAGCCAAGCTTGTTTGTTACAAAGCAACATGTATAAAAGCTTCAGCCTTGTTGCTAAGTGCGGTATGAACCTTTCATAGTAATTTAATAATCCGAGAAATTACCTTCACTGAGTCATGTTCTGCAGTCGTGGAGCATCCAGGACCTCCAACATCTTCTTAGGTTCTTTCTGCAGAATCAATGATGTATCCAAGATAGTGAATAGAATATTTAAAAAATTCACACTGCTCTTTCTTGACCCTGAGATTATGTAGTTGCAGCCTTGTAAGAGTAGCTTCTAGGTTCTTTACATGCTCCACATCATTCAAACCTGTAATCAAAATGTCTCCAGGTAGCTTTGCACACCCGGTAGCTCATTCAAAATCTGATCCATAGATTATTGGAAGAGAGCCGATGCAGATATTATCCCGAACGGAAGCCTCCAATATTGAAGCAGACCCTTGTGTGTTACTATGGTCAGTAACAGTTGAGACTCAATAGCTACGTTCATTTGCAGGTAGGCTTAGGAGAGATCAATTTTGCTAAGTTTTTGGCCGCCTGAGAGGCCTGCAAAAAGATATTTGATAAGTGGTAGATGGTACTGATCAGCACATAATACATGGTTGATGGTCATTTTGAAATCCTCGCTCATTCTTACTGAACAGTCCTTCTTTAAGACTGGGACGATTCGAGTTTCCCAATCGTGGTGGTAACAGATTCAATGACTCCTGTCTTCAGCAATGTCTTGAGTTCTTCTTCCACTTTCGATTGAATAGCATTGGGTAAGGTTCATGCTTTCAAATACTTAGGCGCACTCTCTGCCTTTATCTTGAGTTTCACTTCAATCCCGGTCATGGAGCCAAGTGACTTTTCGAATACCTTTGCATACTTTCTCAGAAGTGGTTGAAGATCATTTGTAGAATTAGCAAGTTGGTTCATGAAGGTCCAGTTTAGCTTAATCTCCCGTAACCAAGATCTCCCAAATAATGCTGGAAAGTTCCCTTGAACAATGCCTTCAGCTTGTGTTCCCTATTGTTTATTTTCTCTCTGTTTAAAGCAGACAAACTCTCAGTGCACAAGCAGGCGAGGTGTTTCTGTGCCTTGCTACCGATTCCTAGGCAGAGTCAGCAGCCCCGTAGGTTCGCGTTCCTGCAGCCCGTTTCAGTGCCTCGTGCAGCTCCACCCATTACAATGGTAAGTGTACTGAAAACTTTGATCCTCCATTTGAAGTAAGCCCCGCAATTCACAGTTGTCCGATAGCTTTTTTAAAAACCCTTTCATTTGCTGTTGTGATCGACCAGATGATTTGCCAGCATCCGGCTACAAACTGTATGGTGTCCAAGTATTTATTTATGAGTCGTTTTTACTTTCTACAATGATTATTTCACCTTGGAAGTTGACCTTGGAATTTCTCCCAACCTCACTCCCGATGGAATATGGGCCTCGATCCCCATCGGTGATTCCTTCTTCTGGCTCACAAAATCTTTGTGGAAAGTTGTTTCCCTCCCGTTTTTTTCACGGCCCAGATCTCATCGCCAGTTTCTCTTTTGTTATGTTCTTTGTTGCAGCCACAAAGACAAAGAATCAGAGATGGCACACATCGAGTTCGTGCAACATAGTGCATGGGGTTTATTTTACAAGATGTTTCTCAAACAGGGTAAAATGGTGAGCTCCAGATAAGCCCACAAAATGCTCCAATAACGTCATTGCGTAACATGTGACATTACACCAATGGTATTACTCTGCTGGGTAACAATGTGGAATTGTATTTCTGTTCCTTCACTGTCATTGGGTCAAGAACCTAACAGCACTTGTGGGTATACGATAACCAGATGGACAGCAGCAGTTGAAAAATGTGGCTCACCGCTATCTTCTCTCAGACACTTGGGGTTAGGCAGTAAATGCTGACCTTGCTCAGGAGTTGTGCTTCTATCTACCTATCTCTAGTCATATTAAAGTTTTGGAAACGCCTTTCACTCTATAACCATTAAAGTGTCGATATGACACAATATCGATAGAGAACACAAAGGTCAAGAAATTGGAATAAATAGTACCTGTTTTTCGGGCATTGAGTACCTGGAGGAAATATAAAATGGTACCTGCAGAGCAGGCAGTACCTTGGTGGAGCTTGAAGCTCCAGCTAATTCCCTATCTTAACCTTGTATAACTTCAAAAAATGTTTGGTGCTTTAAGTTATTTGGAGTTGCAAATGTCTGCAGGAGTGGAGAGGGAGGGGCAGAAGGTGCCAATGTTGACTTCAGACTTCTGCAGAAACAAGTTGCTCCCAGATATGGATGCACTCAGAGGAATTCTGCTTGGAACATTGTATGCATTTGAGGATGAACAAAGGGTGAAACGGTGTAGGACTAGCCGATGAAAGTGGGAAGATGGGAAGAGGAGAAGAGGGTGAAGGAGGAGACTTGTATCTATTCAGGATGTTCAGGGTGCAAGTCACCTATCTGAAGCACAGTGAGGAACAATATTTTTGAGATCTAAAACCCAGGCTTGGATCCCCCAATCTGCCTTTCGACTTATGGTCAGCATCTTTCTTTCTACTCTTTGTAAATTTGGGTTCATCGATATCCTCAATTGCACCAGGCCCTGTTCCCTATCGCCCTTCTGCTCGCTCACCTACATTGACACCTGGTCAATCACCTCCTGAATTTTAAAATTCTTATCTTTGTTGTCTAGCCTCTTCATGGCTTCATCTCTCCCTATGCCTGCAGCCTCCTCCAGCCCCATAACCCGCAATGTGTTCTTCCAGTTCTGACCTCTTGATTATTCCTGATTTTAATTGCCCCACTATTGGTAGCCTTGCACTCAGTTGCCTATGATATAAACTCTGAAATTCCCTCCCTACACCTCTGCTCCATTACCTCTTCGTCTTCCTTTAAAGCATTCCCTAAAATCTTCCACTTGACCAAGTTTTTGGCTATCTGACCTAATATCAACTTATATGACTCAATCTTCAATTTTGCTACATATGGGGCGGGATTCTTTGATCCTGAGGCTAGGTGTTGACGCCATCGGAAACACCGTCGCGTTTCTCGATGGCGTCAACACGCCCCCAGGATCAGAAATTCTGGCCCCTACAGGGGGCCAGCAGGGTGCTGGAGTGGTTCACGGCGCTCCAGCTGCTGATCCGGTCGTGGAATGGGCGCCGGAGGATGCGTGCATGCGCAGTGGCTCCGGCGCGAATCCGCGCATGCGCAGTTGCACCGGCGCGATTTCCGCGCATGCGTGGTGTCTCCCTTGTCCGCGTCGGCCCCGACCCAACATGGTGCAGGAGTACGGGCTCCGGTGCGGAAGAAAGGAGGCTGGGAGACAGAAAGGCCGGCCGGCCGACCGGTAGGTCCCGATCGCGGGTCAGGCCACATCGGAGGCCCCCCCCCCCCGGGGTTGCCCCCCCCCCCCCCCCGGGTTACCCCCCACAGGCTGGCCCAGGGCCCTTCAATGCTGAGGTCCCGCTGGCTCAGAGCATGTTAGAATGGCACCGGCGGGACTCGGGTTGTTTTTTACAGCCGCTCGGCCCATGCAAGCCTGAGAATCGCAGGGGGGGGCCGCGTAGAGCGACCCCTGATTGGCACCACACCGACCAGCCAGCCCCAATGGCGGAGAATCGTGTACCGTCGTCGGGGCAGCGTGGCGCGATTCGCGCGGCCACCCGGCGATTCTCCAACCCGGTGCGGGTTCGGAGAATCCCGCCCATGGTTCCTGTGAAGCACTTTGGGATATTTTATTGCTTTAAAGGCACTACAGAAGGTTTTTATTGTTCTTGATATTCTTCCAGGTTGGGCACATGGGAACCTGAGGCCCAGGTGTCCAGTACACTCCTTCATCACCTCCTATGCAGCTGACTTTGGAGTAGGCAGTGTGTCAGCTTCTTACTGTGATGTTTGAAAATTGATGTGGAAGACTGGAAGAATGGCATGGTGACACAGTGGTTAGCACAATTGCCTCACAGCACCAGGGACCCGGGTTCAATTCTGGCCTCGCGTGACTGTCTTGTGTAGAGTTTGCACTTTCTCCCCGTGTCTGCATGGGTTTCCTTTGGGTGAACTGGCTTCCTCCCACAGTCCAAAGAAATGCAGGTGAGGTGGATTGGCCATGCTAAATTGCTCTTAGTGTCCATAAGATTAGGTGGGGTTACTGGGTTATGGGAATGGGGTCGGGGCGTGGGCCTAAGATGATACTCTTTCCAAGGGTCAGTGCAGACTTGATGGACCGAATGGCCTCCTTCTGCACTGTTGAGATTCTATGATTCTAATTCAATGTATCTATGTCCCAGCATAATCTGCAGTCCTTCTTTCAGAGTCACATCACGATTATAGCAGGTGTACCAAAAGATCTGCAGATTTGTCGCCTTGATGCATTTCCTGCGATTCTCAGTGGGCAACGACACACAAAATTAACTGGTATTAACTAAACTTTGATCAAGCACATTTTTTGTTCACCATGTTCCAAGTCACACGATAATCTGATGAGTTTAAATGGCAAATCCTTAAAAAGCAAGACATTACATTTGAACAGGTTGGTAAAGAAACAATCAAAATCAGAAAATGTCAAAATGAGAGGTGTAATTTTCCAAACATGCTCGTGTTGCAGAAACAGTTAGATCACTGCCAAAACGATGAACTTTTAAAATATACATACCTGGTGGCAGGGAAGATCCTCTCCATTCTGTGATAAAAGAACACAGGCCATTCTCCCCTAACCCCCACCCCTCCCAGAACACAAAGTCACCAATCATCCTGAGGGATTATTTTCTGTCAATTTAACTTTATACAGTGTTATTTGTATCAATTTCTTTCCACTATAAATCCCGATGTTCATATTTAGATTTGAAATGTAAACTTAAGGTCATCCAAAACTCTGCTGCCCTTGTCTTAGCTTGCACTCATTCCCCTGTCACCCTATGTGCTCGCTGACCTACATTGTTTTTCGCTCAAGCAATATCTTGATTTTAAAATTCTCACCCTTGTTTTCAAATCCCTCCATGGCTTCATCCCTCCCTATCTCTACAATGCCAACAGGCATTTCTGTACAGTTGTGCTTTTCTGTACAGCTCACCAGTGTCATAATATGCACCCATGCACATCATGAGGTAAAAGCAGGCAGTGACAGACACCCAGGTGAGCCAATCAATGCACAGAACAGAACACGACCAATCACAAGACAGGGCACCAGAGGGGGGCTTACACCTATAAAACATACGAGGCATCAGCACTCTGCCTCTTTCCACTGGTGATAGCTATAGTGATAGTCAGGGTGTACAAATCATTCAACACCTCCAACATGTGGATCAGAGCTAGCCTGGTCTAGATAGTAAGAAGTCTTACAACACCAGGTTAAAGTCCAACAGGTTTGTTTTGATATCACTAGCTTTCGGAGCGCTGCTCCTTCCTCAGGTGAATGCAGAGGTACGTTCCAGAAACATATATATAGACAGATTCAAAGATGCCAGAAAATGCTTGGAATGCGAGCATTAGCAGGTGATTAAATCTTTACAGATCCAGAGATGGGATACCCCAGGTTAAAGAGGTGTGAATTGTGTCAAGCCAGGACAGTTGGTAGGATTTCGCAGGCCAGATGGTGGGGGATGAATGTAATGCGACATGAATCCCAGGTCCCGGTTGAGGCCGCACTCATGTGTGCGGAACTTGGCTATAAGTTTCTGCTCGGCGATTCTGCGTTGTCGCGTGTCCTGAAGGCTGCCTTGGAGAACGCTTACCCGGAGATCAGAGGCTGATTGCCCTTGACTGCTGAAGTGTTCCCCGACTGGAAGGGAACATTCCTGCCTGGTGATTGTCATGCGATGTCCGTTCATTCGTTGTCGCAGAGTCTGCATGGTCTCTCCAATGTACCACCTCTTCATTCACCTGAGGAAGGAGCAGCACTCCGAAAGCTAGTGATATCGAAACAAACCTGTTGGACTTTAACCTGGTGTTGTAAGACTTCTTACTGTGCTCACCCCAGTCCAACGCCGGCATCTCCACATCTGGTCTAGATAGTTAGCTTTAGTTTACTTGTGAGTCAACCCACAGGCAGCTGTGTGTTTTGTTGCTAGAGTTCAATAAATCTTTTATTGAACCAATGCCTTCATTTGGTGTATACTTGATCAGTTAATTGCATCGTGTGCAATCCGTGATACTCCAGGGTGAACAACATGACATGATACAAGAAGTGGCCACTGCCGCTAAGTAATTTATCTTTGAAATTACTCTGAAGACCAGCAACTGCCTTCCTGTGGCATGGAAAAGATCCAGGCACCTCCGCATCTCCGGGAACCTTGGCGCCAACTGGCGGGCCTTCAAGCAAAAATTCAGTCTATACCTTGAGGCCTCGGGCCTTGAAAGTGCCTCCGATGTGCGAAAAATCGCTCTGCTGCTGTCTACTGCAGGGGACCAGGCCATCCAAATCTTCAATTCGCCCACTTTCTCCGAAGGTGAGGACAAGGCAAAGTTCCAGACTGTCCTCGCAAAATTTGACAGTCACTGCGAGGTCGAGACTGTTGCTAAATGTTTCTCTCTTTCGTTGGCTCTGAATATGGCGGTCAATATGGTCGCCTTCCTTATTTCTAATTACGTTTGCTCTAGAGTTGCCAGGTATCTTTCGATACTGCCACAAGGTTCAAACCGAATACTGATCAAAGACTCGTTACACTAGTTAGTTAGTTCAAAGTCAAATGCTTATTTATTTACACACGCAGTTAAATATACGCATGCACAAATACCACAGACTAAACTATCACTACTGCTAAAGCCTATACTTAGCTTCGGGTGCCCACTTAGTCAGAGGAACAATGGCCGTTGTTCAGTTCTGAGGCTGCTGGGGTCGAAGTGGTGAAGGTGAACGGCTAAGGTCATCTGTCTGGTAGCGTGCGTTGACCTTGGACTTACTTGTTCTGGTGCAGCTGTTGGACAGGTCGCTCCTCGGTGGGAGCTGGAGCCAAGAGAACGATTCTCTCTTGGGGGCTCCTTCTGATACCCAAAGGGGCTTCGCGCGCTTTTGGGCGGGCCTTGAACTTGGCCCCAATCAATTGGCCCGTTTCTTGATCGTTCCTATCGATTTCATCCAATAAAGGGTGGGTGCCTTGATCGCTGGACGTGTCCTAGGTGGCTGTTGGCCTGCTTTGTTCTGGTCTCCTCTGGCACTGGGGTGTCTGCCTTAGTATCAGTTACTCAAATGTTATTCTTTTATTCCCGGAGATGGGCCATTAGTATGCGAATGGGCCTACGGTTTTGGTCTTGTCTGGGAGCTGCGGCTCCAATATGCAGACAAACTCTGAACCTGCTTGTTTTCTCAGTATTGTCCATTTTCCCTGCAATCTTTGCAAAGTGTCCATTTTGTAATCGGGAAGTGGCCATCCCAGATGGCTACAAGACAAACAAAAGCTTTGAGCATTATGTATTCCAGCAGCGCCTTCAGGGTAAGGACGAGCCTTTTCACTCTTTTCTTACTCAGCTTTTCATTCTAGCGCAGTCCTGCAACTACGGAGACACTGCTGACTCCCTCATCAGGGATCAGATCGTGTTTGGCGTCCACTCCGACGCCCTCCGGGAGCAGCTCCTAAAAATAAAAAATACGACCTTGCCAGTGGCCATCGAGACATGCAAATTCCACGAACTGGCGAAAAGTTGCTATTCCCGCCTAAAGTCGGCAGAGCAGGACCAACTCACCTCCCACGAGGCTGAAAGTGTATAGGCCATCGCTCGAATGCAGGGCCTGAGCATTGATGAAAGCGGTCATTTTTCGCGCTTTTCCAGGGCTCTCACGCATGTGCACCACGGTCGAGACAACAAAGTGGCCGAAGACTACACTGCACAGGTGCGAGTGGTGGCTGACCGCACTGCGCAGGCGCGACGAACGTCACAACGTCGACGTAATGACGTGCCCCATTTGCGGCACCGCCCATTTAAAGCGGCAATGCCCCGCGAGAGGCAGGCGATGTCTCAACTGCAAGAAGCTTGGCCATTATGCTGCTCTGTGCAGATCTGCACCTCCGACAGGGGGCCAGTGGTACCAGGTCCAACGAAAACGTGTTCGAAGTGTGCAGCAAGGGCTGCTGGACTTGGAACCGGATCCCATCACGGATCCAGAGGACGACTGCCCCGAGTCCACGTATCGAGTGGGCATCATCACCATGCATAACCATGCCTCCCCACTTTCACCAACACACACGCCCATCCTTAAAGTGGAGTGTGCGGACGAGTGGCGTGCCACAGTACAGGCCAACAATTATAGCATCCGCTTCAAACTCGACACCGGTGCTTCGGCCAACCTAATATCCAGAGCAGATCTGGCTCGTATCCGGAGCCAGCCAACCATTCTTCCACCGGCTTGCCAGTTGCCCGACTACAATGGGAATGCCATCACGGCGCTAGGGTCCTGTCACCTGCGAGTATCCAACAGGGCCGTCAAGGCCACTTTGCAGTTTGAGATCGTCCAGCCCGGCAAGGCTTCTCTGCTGGGTGCCCGAGCATGCAAGCACCTCCAGCTAGTTCAGCGTGTACATGCCATGTCCGCAGCCGACAACACTCTGCAAGCCGACATTGAGGAGCTCCTACTGCGGTACCAGGATGTGTTCACAGGGATGGGCACGCTGCCCTACCGCTATAAAATTCTGCTCAGGCCTGATGCCGCACCTGTCATCCATGCGCTGCGCCGGGTGCCGGCGCCCCTCAAAGACCGTCTGAAGGCGCAACTGCAGGATCTCCAGGATCAAGGGATAATATCCAAGGTGACGGAACCAACTGACTGGGTCAGCTCAATGGCCTGCGTCAAGAAGCCCTCGGGAGAACTGCGCATTTGCATTGATCCCAAGGACCTGAACTGCAACATTATGAGGGAACACTATCCGATCCCGAAGTGGGAGGAACTGACGAGTGAAATGGCGCATGCCAAATATTTTACAAAGCTGGACGCATCGAGCGGCTTCTGGCAGAGACAGCTGGACGAGTCCAGCCGGAAGCTATTCACATTTAACACTCCCTTCGGGAGATATTGCTACAACCGAACGCCATTTGGCATTGTGTCGGCCTCCGAAATCTTTCATCGAATATTGGAGCAAATGCTCAAGGGCATTGACGGTGTATGGGTCTATGTTGACGATGTCATCATCTGGTCCACGACCCCGGAGGAATATGTTGCCCATCTGCAGCAGGTCTTCAGGTGCATACATGCCAACGGCCTGAAGCTCAACAAAACTAAATGCTCCTTTGGCAGGTCGTCACTTAAATTTCTGGGCGATCAGATCTCACAACAGAGTGTGCAGCCAGACTCAGACAAAGTCCAGGCAATTAATACGATGAAGACCCCAGAGGACAAGAAGGCAGCCCTCCGCTTCTTGGGGATGGTGAACTTTCTGGAGAAGTTCATTCCCAATCTCGCGTCACACACCACGGCCCTCAGACACCTTGTGAAAAAGTCCACCACTTTCCAGTGGCTGCCCGCACATCAAGAAGAGTGGCTTGAGTTGAAAGTGAAGCTAACCACCACTCCTGTTCTAGCCTTCTTTGACCCAGCAAGGGAGACCAAGATCTCCACAGACGCCAGCCAGGATGGCATTGGGGCAGTGCTCCTGCAGAAGGATGACACATTGTCCTGGGCTCCAGTGGCCTACGCATCCAGGGCCATGACGCCCACTGAGCAACGCTATGCTCAAATTGAGAAAGAATGCCTGGGCCTGCTCACTGGCATCGTGAAAGTCCACGATTATGTGTATGGTCCCCGACCTTTACCGTGGAGACGGACCACAGATCCCTGGTGCACATTATACACAAGGACTTAAATGACATGACACCCAGGCTCCAGCGCATTCTCCTTTGGCTCCACAGGTATGATTTTGAACTGGTTTTCACACCTGGGAAGGAGCTAATCATCGCGGATGCCCTTTCCCGTGCCATCACTTCACCATGTGAGCAGGTAGACTTCATGCACAACATCGAGTCGCAGGTGGAACTGTGATCCATCACCCTCCTGTCATCCGACGACTGACTCGGCATCATTTGGGAGGAGACCGCAAAGGACCCTCTGCTGCAGCGGGTCATATATCACCTCACGAATGGCTGGCAGAAAGGGCAGTGCCCCCAATACTATAATGTAAAGGATGACCTAACTGTTGTCGAGGGGATCCTTCTGAAATTGGATTGCATCGTCATCCCACGCAGCCTCCAGAGCCTAGTGCTCATGCAGATACACGAGGGACACCTCGGCATTGAGAAGTGTAGGCGCAGGGCCCGGCAAGCTGTCTATTGGCCCGGCATCAATGAGGGCATCTCAAATATGGTCCTTAACTGACTGACATGCCAGCGGTTCCTGCCTGCTCAGCCCAAAGAGACGCTCCACCAGCATGAGCTCGTGATCTCTTTGTGGTCTAAAGTTGGTGTGGACCTCTTTCACGTCAACGGGCGTGACTACGTGCTGATAATTGATTACTTCTCCAGTTACCCCGAGGTAGTGAAACTATCGGACCTAACATCCCGGACCGTAATACGGGCCTGCAAAGAGGCATTCACCAGGCATGGAATTCCGCTCACGGTGATGAGCGACAACGGTCCCTGTTTCTCCTGTCAAGAATGGTCCAACTTTGCAAAGCAATACCACTTCCAGCACATCACCTCGAGCCCGCATTACCCACAATCTAATGGGAGGGTCGAAAAAGGGGTCCATGTCGTGAAGCAAATGCTCTGTAAGGCTGCGGACTCAGCTTCGGACTTCAATCTCGCTCTTCTGGCAGCAACCCCTTTGTCCAATGGGTTATCTCCGGCTCAGGTCCTAATTAATCGTAACCTGCGGACGACTGTCCCGGCCATTCATGTACCTGACCTGGATCACCTTCCAGTGTTGCAAAAGATGCAGCAGATCAGAACCAGGCAAAAGCTCACATATGATGCTCACGCTATGGATCTGCCGCTCCTCGCTCCGAAGGACAGTGTTCGCATTCAGTTGCCTGGTGGCGGCTGGTCAGCTCCTGCTTTGTGGTTCGACAGGCTGCTCCCAGGTCGTTCGTGGTTCGCATGGCGGATGGATCGATTGTCAGGCGCAACAGAAGGGCGCTACGCAAACTTGCATGCCCACCACCGGATCTCACTTTCCCAGGTGTCACTTTGCCCAACCCAGACACCTCGCTCCATGAGGCCATCAGCCTGGCTGCATGCCAACCGGTCAAGACACCATCATCTCCGCCTCCATCTGTCAGGCGGTCCACGAGAATCCGTCGACAGCCTGTATATATGATGTTATGTTTCTGCACGCTAGACACCTTACATGTACATATCAATCCACTCACCGATTTTGTATATAGTTACTCTTGTAAATATGTCGTTTCTGCTCTAAGCTGCCGACAACATTTTTTTTTTAAAAAGGGGGGATGTCATAATATGCACCCATGCACATCACGAGGTAAAAGCAGGTAGTGACAGACACCCGGGTGAGCCAATCAATGTACAGAACAGAACACGACCAATCACAAGCCAGGACACCAGAGGGGGACTTACACCTATAAAACACACAAGGCATCAGCACTCTGCCTCTTTCCACTGGTGATAGCTATAGTGATAGTCAGGGTGTACAAATCATTCAAAACCTCCAACACGTGGATCAAAGCTAGCCTGGTCTAGAGAGTTAGCTTTAGTTTATTTAGGGTAGTAGAGAGTCAACCCACAGGCAGCTCTGTGTTTTGTTGCTAGAGTTCAATAAATCTTTTATTGAACCAACGCCTTTGTTTGGTGTATACTTGATCAGTTAATTGCATCGTGTGCAATCCGTGTTACCCCAGGGTGAAAAACGCGACAACCAGCTCCAGGGAAACGAGGCCTGAGGTCCATATTGGGTATGCTTCCATCCTTATCATTCAAGCGTATGGATCATATCTAACATCAGTGCGTCTGAATTTCTCAGCCCTGGTGTTTGAATTGTACTATTTTTCTCGAACTTGTAATGTTTATTTGGCTGATCTGCCAATATTTTGGGGGTTTAGAGCATGCTAAACTTTACTTTTCATTCTGTGTTTGCAATCTCTGATAATTAGCAGTAATTTCACACTGTTTCTGAGAGCTCAAGTTTCCAATGTGTGCTGCTAGCTTTCTACTGGGAGTGTAAAGTCATAAAATTACCACTTGCGTCTCCAACAAAAAGCCTCCTGCGTGTGATGCTGGTTAATCAAGGTTATTTATCGACACACACCTATCTTTTCCAAATTTTCACTGCTTCATGATTTTGTCACAGCTTAGAATTCTAGAATCACTACAGTGCAAAAGGAGACCATTTGACCCTTTGAATCTGCACTGACCCTCTAAAAGAGCACCCTTCCTAGGTCCAATCCCCACCCTATCCCCGTAATCCCATAACCCCACCAATCTTTGGACAGTAAGTGGCAATTCACCTAACCTGCACATCTTTGGACTGTGGGAGGAAACCGGAGCACCCGGAGGAAACCCACGCAAACACAACAGACAGTCACCCGAGGTCGGAGTCGCGCACCTGAGGCCTTGGTGCTGTGAAACAGCAGTGCTAACCACTGTGCCACTGTGCCACCATTGTGTAAATTTTAATTTTAATTGTTATTTTTGTCAATTTCTTTCCATTATGAATCTCTATGTTAAGACTTAGATTTGAAATACAAACTTGAAGCCTTCCAAAACTTGCACCCATTCTCCTATCACCTGATCTACATTGGTTTTTGCTCAAGCAATATCTTGATTTCAAAATTCTCATCCTTGTTTTACTCCCTAATGGCCTTGCCTCTCCCAACCTCTAAAATTTCCTCCAGTCCCACCACCCTCAATGATAACTGTGCTCCTCTAATTCTGACCTCTTGAGCATCTCCGATTTTAATCACTCCACCACTGGTGGCCACAGCTTCGGCTGCCCAGGCCCCTGGCTCTGGAATTCTCTCCATACACCTCTCCACCTTTCTACCTTACTTATATCCAAAAAAAGAGGGAGACAAAGAGCAAGTAATGATAGGCAAGTTAGCTTAACCTCTGTCATTGGGACAATGTTAGAGTTCATTATAAAGGATTTAATAGCACAGCATTTAGAAATGCATAATATAATCAAGCAGAGTCAGCATGGCTTCACGAGGGCAAATTTATTAGATGTCTTTGAGGTCATAATGAACAGGATAGATTAAGGGTAATCAGTAGATATAATATACTTAGATTTCCAAAAAGCGTTTCATTAGGTACATCACAAAAGGCTACTTAATAAGATAAAAGCCCATGGTGTTGGGGAGAGTATATTCGCATTGATAGAAGATTGGCTAACTTGGAGAAGACAGAAAGTTGGGATAAGAGGAGGGTTTTCAGGATGACAATCTGTAACTAATGAAGTTCCACAGGATCTGTGCTGGGGCCACAATTATTCACAATATATATCAATGACTTGGAAGAGAGAAGTGAATGCACTATTGCCGAGTTTGCAGATGATACAAAAGTAAGTGGAAAGGCAAATGGTGAGAATGACACAAAGAGTCTACAGAGGGATATAGATAAATTAGGAGAGTGGGCAAAAACTTAGCAGATGGAATATTGTGTCAGGAAATGTGAAGGCATGAACTTTGGTAGGAAGAATAAAGAAGCTAAATATTATTTAAATGGAGAAAGGCTGCAGAAAACTACAACACAAAGGAATTTGAGGTCCTCGTGCATAAATCACAAAAAGCTAGCATGTAAGTTCAGCAGGCAATTGGGAAAGCAAGTGGAATGTTGGCCTTTATTTCGAAGGGAATAGAATATAAAAATGGGGAAGTCCTACTAAAATTCTACAAGTTACTTGTTAAACCACACCTAGAACAGGTGAACTGTGAACAGTTTTGATCTCCTTATCTAAGGAAAGATATATTGGCATTGGAGGCAGTCCAGAGAAGGTCCACGAGGTTGATCCAGGATATGGAGGGATTTTCATAAGGCGAGAGGTTGAATGGATTGTGCCTGTACTCATCAGAGTTTAGAAGAATGAAGGGTGACCTGATTGAGACAATTGAGATTCTCAGGGGTCTTGATAGGGTAGATGCTGAAAGGATGTTTCTTCTTGGGCTACAGGGGCTGTTTAGCACAGGGCTAAATCGCTGGCTTTGAAAGCAGACCAAGGCAAGCCAGCAGCACGGTTCAATTCCCGTAACAGCCTCCCCGAACAGGTGCCGGAATGTGGCGACTAGGGGCTTTTCACAGTAACTTCATTGAAGCCTACTTGTGACAATAAGCGATTTTCATTTCATTTCATTTCTTGTGGGGGAGTCTAGGACGAGAGGGCATGATCTCAGAGTAAGGGATGTCCATTTAAGACAGAGATATCTCTCAGAAGATAGTAAATCTATACAGGCAGGGTCATTAAGTATGTTCAAGGCTGAAATAGACAGATTTTTAACCAATAAGCAAATCAAGTGTTAAGGGAAAAGGCAGGAAAGTGGGGTTGAGGATTATCAAATTGGTCATGATCTCATTGAATGGTGGAGCACACTCGATGGGCCAAATGGCCTATTTCTGTTCCTACGTTTTGTAGTCTTTAAGACAATCCTTACATTCCTTACATCCTTATTATTATTACAATCTAGGGGCTGGTTTAGCATAGTGGGCTAAACAACTGGCTTGTAATGCAGAACAATGCCAGCAGTGTGGGTGCAATTCCCGTACCGGCTACCCTGAACAGGCGCCAGAATGTGGCGACTAGGGGCGTTTTACAGTAACTTCATTGAAGCCTACTTGTGACAATAAATGATTATTATTATTATTACAATCTACCTCTTTGACAAAACGTTTGGTCATCTGACAGATTTCCTTCCGTTGCTCAGTGTCATACCTTGTTTTACAATGCCTTTGGAATTTTTATTGCATTAAAAGTGCTATATAGATAAACGTTGTTGTGATACTACTCGTGATGTCATGGGATTCAATCGTTCATAATTGAGATGCTTTAACTCATGTTGATTCAGATAACTGATTTACAGAGATTAAATAACTCAAATTCAATTTTTTAATAGATATTCTGAGTTATTTCACTGCTACTTTGGGATATGTTCTCAGCCATGGCCCATTGTGACTGGGCCACGTTCAGAAGTGCTGTTGCAATTTCCAAGTGGCTCTCGCACATGAGTGCCTGTGAGGAGGCAACTCTGTCCTGGACCTCAGCCAGCACAGGCACAGAATTCCCGAGGACTTGGACTTGCTTGGATTTGTAGCCAAAATCCTTGCCCCCACAATGCCTCTTTCACGGATGTCACCCGTGCGAGGTTAGTCTGGGTGGCACGCATGTTGGCACCACCTCCTGCTCCTGCATGTGGTTGGATTCCTCCAACTGTACCTGCAGGTAATAGATGCTCGCCGCCAACTCCTCATGTAGTCCCTGGCTCTGTGACTGCATCTCCACTCTATGCCTGGTGTTGCGACCTCCCAGCAGGTGGCGGTACAGACACACCATGTGGTCTCAGGACAGTGGTCACGTGACAAGGCACTCCAATATAAGTGAGGGCACATATGGCCATCAGCAGATGTTTGAAAGATGTGCAAGTGAACAGTCGTTCTAGGTGTAGTTCCAGAGGAGGACAAAAAAACTCCATGATAACTTGCTCTGTAACAGATCGCTATCTTACCACGTGTTATTCAATCAAGATCCTGGTTTGGACAAGTCAAATCGTTTGGTAGATTCCTTGCTAGACAACGAACACTGATGGGCAGCACGGTAGCACAGTGGTTAACTCAGTTCCTTCACAGCTCCAGAGTCCCAGGTTCAATTCCTGGCTTTGGGTCACAGTCTGTGCAGAGTGTGCACATTCTCCCCGTGTCTGCGTGGGTTTCCTCCAGGTGCTCCAGTTTCTTCCCACAGTTTAAAGATGTGCAGGTTAGGTGAATTAGCTATGCTAAATTGCCCTTAGTGTCCAAAAAAAAAGGTTAGGTGGGGTTACGGGGATAGGGTGGAGGTGTAGGGATGGGGTGGAGGTGTGGCTTAGTTAGGGTGCTCTTTCCAAGTGCCGGTGCAGACGCGATGGGCCGAATGGCCTCCTTCTGCACTGTTGATTCCATGATTCGAAGAATTCCACAATTACGCCTAATATTCTATGATAACTATAAAAGTGTCCTTTTTATTTTGTGCACAGTCCCATTACTTACAAGCACTTTGTTGAAGTGAAACTTATTTGCCCACCAGAGGCAGCGACAAACGGTATAATAAGGAGGCAGATGCTGACTAACTATAGCTCTCTTGTGACTGTTGCAGCTGTGAATGCAAACCTGCATATACATTGCCATACAGTGATTCCACACTTCTTCCCTTTTTCCAATCAAAAGACACCTTTATGTCCAATCACCAGCTACGGGTCTACCTCTACAATTTCAAATCCCCCAAGGTAAATTGAGAAACTTGCAGAACCAGTGGGAAGGGGATAGGGAAATTGTATTGGGTAGAATTTGGGCTCTTTGCTAAAAAAGGGGAGAAAATGAAACTTTGGTATGAAGCTGCGGAGGCAGCTGTAGCTGGGGTTGAAGCTCCACTGAGCTTCTCCAAATATCCTGACAAAGTTGTTGTGGAATATTTGTGGAATCCTTGTCGAATTTATTTCTTTTCTGCAGTATTGTGAAAAGCAGTGGAATTTAACTTCATTTTGGGGCAATGAGTAACGTGAGCTGTCCTCAGCTTTGGCATCACTGGAAAACATTCTGTGAAAAACTGGTTCATAGCTTAAATATTTTAGAATAAAACTTTTAGTTTTAGGAATTAAAGTGATGTACTATCAATTACGACGAGACAAGAGTAGAGAGTAATCGAGGCTTTATTACAAAGAGATGTGTGGCCTCCTCCAGTTGCTGCCGCAATGGCTACAGTTCGGAGAGCACGCACATTTATACTCCGCTTACTGAGCGGAGCCAGCAGGCAGGTATCTACACCCCCATACCTGTAGTACAGAGGCCTTACCATAATACCCTCATATGCAGTGCAGTATATACAATATAATACAACAGTGGTGACTGCCACATTCACCCCCTGTTAAAAATGAGTCCAGCGGAGGTGGTGGAAAACTATTTGCATACAGGTTGTATGCAATTTCAGAGAAGGTTACAAATTTAGACGGTCGGGCGCCTTGATTCGTTGTTGAGAGCGCCGCAGTGCTGGTGGCGAGTCAGGCGTCAGCTCGGTTGTCGGTGACTCCGGGAGCGTGTCAACATCCTCTTCATCCCCGGGTGGGACCAAGGAGAGGACGGATTGTCCTGGAGTGGGGGCTGTGGTGGGGTGCGCTGGGGGAAGGGAGGGTGGTGCCGGGGCAGAGGGGTGGGGGGGTGCGGGGACCAGATCCCTGTGGGAGGCTGTGTCTTGGCGGCCGTCGGGGTATGCTACATAGGCGTACTGCGGGTTTGCATGGAGTAGCTGTACCCTCTCAACCAACGTGTCCGCCTTGTGGAGCCGCACGTGCTTGCGGAGGAGAATGGCTGGCAGCGCCAGGACCCATGTTGGGAGCGAAACCCCGGAGGTGGACTTCCTAGGGAAGGCCAAGAGACGTTCATGGGGGGTTTCGTTAGTCACCATACACAGGAGCGACTGAATGGAGTGAAGTGCATTGGGGAGGACTTCCTGCCAGCGGGAGGCCGGGAGATTCCTGGATCGTGGGGCCAGCTGCACGGCCCTCCAGAACGTCCCATTCACCCGCTCCACCTGCCCGTTTCCTCTGGGGTTGTAACTGGTCGTCCTGCTCGAGGCAATGCCCCTGTTGAGCAGGTACTGGAGCAGCTCATCGCTCATAAATGAGGATCCCTGGTCACTGTGGATGTAGGCAGGGAAACCGAACAGAGCGAAGATGGTGTTGAGGGCTTTGATGACGGTGGCAGACGTCATATCGGGGCATGGGATGGCGAAGGGGAATCTGGAATATTCGTCGACCACACTGAGAAAATACGTGTTGCGGTCGGTGGAGGGGAGGGGCCCTTTGAAGTCCACGCTGAGGCGTT
This sequence comes from Scyliorhinus torazame, assembly GCF_047496885.1. NCBI lineage: Eukaryota > Metazoa > Chordata > Chondrichthyes > Carcharhiniformes > Scyliorhinidae > Scyliorhinus > Scyliorhinus torazame. Next base: position 216,204,825 of record NC_092710.1, on the reverse strand, counting down.
CAAAGGGGCGGGAGGCCTTCACCAGGCGCGCACAGTCTGGCCGGTAGAAGTGCGGTTTCCACTCCGCGCAGACCTGGCAGTCTCTGGTGATAGCCTGACTTCCTTGATGAAGTAGTGCAGATTGCGGGCCTTAATGAAGTGATAAAAGCGGGTGACCCCTGGGGCACAGAGATTGTCGTGCAGGGTCTGGAATCGGTCCACTTGTGCGCTGGCACATGTACCTCGGGACAGTGCATCAGGGGGCTTGTTGAGCTTATTGGGGCGATACAAAATCTCGTAATTAAAGGTGGAGAGCTCGATCCTCCACCGCAAGATCTTATCATTTTTGATCTTACCCCGCTGTGTGTTGTTAAACATGAAGGCAACCGACCGTTGGTCTGTGAAGAGAGTGAATCTCCTGCCGGCCAGGTAATGCCTCCAGTGCCGCACAGTTTCAACGATAGCTTAGGCCTCCTTTTCGACGGAGGAGTGCCGAATTTCGGAGGCCTGGAGGGTGCGGGAAAAGAATGCCACGGGCCTGCCTGCCTGGTGGAGGGCGGCGGCCAGAGCGACGTCTGATGCATCGCTCTCGACTTATCTCGTCGAGCGCATGCATTACGGCCTTGGCGATGTCGGCCTTGATACGGTTGAAGGCCTGGTGAGTCTCGGCCATCAGTGGGAAAATGGTGGAGTGGATGAGTGGGCGGGCCTTGTCCGCATATTTAGGGACCCACTGTGCGTAGTACGAAAAGAACCCCAGGCATCGTTTGAGGGCCTTGGGGCAGTGGGTAGATCCATGCGATCGGGGTCGGGCCCTCGAACTCCGTTCTGAACAACATAGCCGAGGATGGCCAATCGGTTTGTGCTGATCACACACTTCTCCTTGTTGTAGGTTAGGTTGAGGAGTTTGGCGGTGTGGAGAAATTTGGAAAGGTTAGCGCCGTGGTCCTGCTAGTCGTGGCACCAGATGGTGACATTATCCAGGTACGGGAAAGTGGCCCGCAGTCCGTACCGGTCAACCACTCGGTCCATCTCCCATTGGAAGACCTAGACCCCGTTAGTGACGCCGAAGGGAACCCTAAGGAAATGGTAAAGGTGGCCGTCTGCTTCAAACGCGGTGTATGGGCGGTCCGCCTTGCGAATGGGGAGCTGGCGGTAGGCAGATATTAGGTCCACTTATGCGTGGGAGGGGGTACGCCTCGGGCTGCGTGTACCGATTGATGGTCTGACTAGTCAACGTCCATCCTGTTTTTCTCCCCGGTTTTCACTACTACCACTTGGACTCTCCAGGGGCTGTTGCTGGCCTCGATGATACCTTCCCACAGCAGCCGCTGGACCTCAGACCTGATGAAGGTCCTGTCCTGGGCGCTGTACCGTCTGCTCCTGGTGGCGACGGGTTTGCAATCTGTGGTGAGGTTTACAAACAGAGAAGGCTGGTCGACCTTAAGGATCATGAGGCCGCATACAGTAAGGGGTGATAGGGGCCCGCCAAAGTTCTGGGTTGGGCTCGGAAGGTTGCACTGGAAGTCCAGGCTGAGTAGCAAGGCAGCGCAGAGGTTGAGGAGGATGGAGAGCCGGAAGCCGCTGAACTCTACGCCCTGGATGATGAGGGTGGCAATGCAGTACCCCCAGATCGCCACGGAGAGGGATCCAGAGGCCAGGGAGATTCTATGGTTAATGGTGTGTACCGTGAGGGAGCAGCGCCTTACCGTATTGGGGTGGAAGAAGCTCTCAGTGCTCCCGCAGTCCAGAAGGCAGGATATCTCATGCCCGTCGACCTTCACATTTGTCGACGCGGTCGAGAGGTTGTGCGGTCGGGACTGGTCGATCGTGACGGAGGCGAGACGCGGCTGGTCGTCGGCGGTTGCAGGCGATGAGCTGCCTGGTGAGGTGCCCGACGGGTAGGGATCCTGAGAGGTGGGCAATATGGAGGTACCCACGGGCCGCACGTGTCCTGAGGCAGGCAAGATGGCGGCGCTCTTGGGCTGCACGTGTCCTGGGGCATGCAAGATGGCTCTGCCCATTGGTTGTGAGGCCAGCAAGATGGCGGCACCCACGGGCCGCACGTGTTGTGAGGGAAGCAAGATGGCGGCGCCCACGGGCCGCACGTGGTCTGAGGCAAGGAAGATGGCGGCACCCACTGGGCGCACGCGGGGTGTGCGGGGACAATAGCGGCGATTGAACGGGCCTGGCACACTGCAGTGAAATGTCCTTTCTTGCCGCAGGCCTTGCAGAGCGCGCTCCGCGCCGGGCAGCGCTGCCGGGGGTGTTTTGTCTGTCTGCAGAAGTAACACTTGGGTCCGCTGGAGTTGGTTGGCTGCCGCGCGGCGCAGGTGTGGGGTTGGCTGGGGGCGGTCGCTGGTGGGGGCCACAATGGGGTGGCTGCTGGCGGGGTCCACGATGCCCAGGAGGAGTGAGTCGTGCGGTCGGGGGCATACGCCTGTACGTTGCGTGAGGCCACCGTGTGCGAGAGCGCTAGTTTCCTGGTCGCCGCGAGGTCAAGCGTGGCCCCTTCTAAGAGGCGCTGGCGGATGTAGGCCGACGCTATGCCTGTAATGAACGCGTCGCTCATTAGCAGGTTAGAATGTTCAGTGGCCGAATCGGCCTGGCAATCACAGTCTCTCACCAGGGCGAGCAGAGCACGCCAGAAATCTTCCACAGACTCACCGGGAAGTTGGTGCCACGTGGACAGGAGGTGCCTGGCATAGATCTTGTTGGTCTGTTGAGCGTAGTTCTCCTTCAGTAGCGCCATGGCCTCTGCGTAGGTAGGCGCGTCCTGGATGAGGGGAAAGACATCGGAGCTCAGCCACGTGTACAGAATCTGGAGTTTCTGTGCTTCTGGGATTGGGTCTGTCGCAGATCCGATGTATGCTTCAAAGCAAGCTAGCCAATGTGCGAAGTCCTTTTTGGCGTTGTCTGCTTGGGGATGCAGCTGCTGGCGATCTGGCTTGATGCGGAGATCCATCTTTGTAAAATCTCTGTGTAATAAATTGATGCACTATCAATTACGACGAGACGAGAGTAGAGAGTAATCGAGGCTTTATTACACAGAGATTTGTGGCCTCCTACAGCTTATGCCAAAATGGCTGCAGTTCAGAGAGCACACACATTTATACTCCGCCTACTAGGCGGAGCCAGCAGGCAGGGATCTACCCCCGTACCTGTAGTACAGGGGCCTTACCGTAATACACTTGTATGCAGTGCAGTATATACAATATAATACAACAGTGGTGACTACCACATAAAGTTTCAAATATAAATACACAGGGCATCTGGTTAAACCATTTGTAGGCATTTCAAATGAATGCAATTCAAACAAGCTTGGAGTTAATTCCAATTAAAAGCTAGTCTGTGTTTATCTTACAAGGACTGAGGCGGAAGTGCAAACCTTAAACAATGAACGGCCCATATCTGGGCTGGTAATGGATCCAGAAAGTCTGCACTTAATTTAATAAAAGATTTAAATTATATGGGTGGGATTTTCCGGTCCTGCCTGCCCTGAGGCTGGAAATTCCAGCCTGAGGTCAACGGACCTTTCAATGGTCCATCAGATTTTCCATACTGCCTGTGATGATTCTTGCAGCCTCCAGATGGGAAGGAAACAAAAGCAGTTTTGTAAACATGGGCAATGGAATTCTCCGCTTTGGAGACTAAGTGCTGATGCTTAGTCTGAATCGCAAGTGTTCTACATGGATGAAAGCAGTGCCAGTCTCAGAGCAATTCAGATCGCGTCAATGAACTAGCACCGGCGCCATGTAGAACTCGCGCAATTCTAATGCATTCTGACTCTCATCCCAGCCAGGATGATGGCATTGGTTGCACTGGAGCATGCCCATCCTGTTGATGGGCCAGCTGGGGCCAGAGGGTACATAGGTGGGTGGCCTGGGGAGGCATACATATGACATGTGGCGCAAAGTTCACAGTGGGCAGTCAGCGGCATGCACAGCTGGATGGCTGCCTTGCAGGCTGTGGCAATAGTGGTCCATGCCCATCCACCCTGACACCACGACCCACTCCCCCCAGCCCTAGAGGTTGCGTCCCCCCTCGTGCGTCAGCACATTATAGCGATGTTGGGCACTTTTTATACCCCCTCTCCCTCAAGAGAGTGTCTCTGGCCCTCTCTTCCTTATCACAAAACAATCCATCTTCAGTTCTTCACAGTCCTGTTGTCTTACTTGCTTGCAGCTGCAAAAGCACGGACTTACAAGGCGCGTGACGTCAGTGTATGTGCTGGGCGCATGACTTGCTCTCTATTACTGCTTCTGGCCCGAAGATTACACCGTTCCATTTAAAAGCCAGTTGTGGTTGGCATTCTCAATTTAAAAGCTGGCCGCAGCCATTGAGAGCTTCTCCTGTGATCTGGAATACCGCGACTGATTGCTCCGTGACCGATCGCTCCGTGACCTTTCTGACACACGCTCGCAAACCACCCATGGGTGGTCATGGGTGCTTTGTTTGCATTGCATCTTAGATGATGTTCTAGTCTCAATAGAATTATTCAGTGTCTCTGGTTGTGGTATTGTTATTTGGCATCTGCTTCGTCACACTGACATGCCACTTGGTGTTTGTACTTGATACAATCTTGGTTCTGGGCATATGCTGATCATTCCCGCTGAATTCCACACGCCATCAGTTGGGTGCTGTCCTCAAGTGCTTTTTCCGATTTTAAGGTGGGTAATTCGTTACCCATTTGCCAGTCATGGCTATCTATCATCTTCCCCTATTTTTCGAGTAATGTATCTTGTATTCATGTCAGCATTGATGAGCAACAACTGGGGAAGGTTGTCTGCCGAATAGTAATTCTACATTGAATTAATTCTGCATTTGCCTTAAGATCAAGTTTGTAGGTTCGAAAGGGGTAAACATATTTGGGTCCACATGTGTCACATAACCTGTCGGCCGATAATTTGCATTACACAGCTGAGTGGTCTTCTCCCAGTGTATGCACGGGGTTTCCAATGACACTTTCGTGGTCTGTGGTCCTCATCATTGCCTTGATGATACGATGGATGGCGCCCAAGGATAGGCACCTGCATTCTGATAGACCTGTGGATGTTATCTTCTAAGAAAAAGGTTAGGTGGATTGGCCATGATAAATTGCCCTTCGTGTCCAAAAAGGTTAGGTGGGGTTACTGGCATACAGGGATAGAGTGGAGGCATGAGCTTAAGAAGGGCGCTCTTTCCAGGAGCCGGTGCAGACTCGATGGCCTGAATGGCCTCATTCTGTATTGTAAATTCTATGATTCTATGCACAATATAAAATATCTGGGGTAACCAGGGTGAGTTATTATAGTAACACTTAAGTGTAATTAATTCCAAGGATGGAATCTCCAAGCCATTGTACATGGTAAGTTTGGCAGAGGTTAGTCATTTGCCACTTCTGTGGATAGATAAATTTCTAGACGTAAAATAGAAGGACCTCTGCATCAGCATGGGTATCCAATTTTGCAGACAATTTGTGTTGTTCCTGCATCTGTGGGCATATAATCTGGATGGTTGGCAAAAACGTCTGTTGGTACCACTATGTCAACATCTTCTTTGATGATCACTGGCGGCTAGTTCATGATGTGGAGTGATGCCAACTGCGTGGGTTCAATTCCTGTTCCAGCTGATGTTATTCTCCATCTCGCTTGAGGTGTGGTGACCCTCAGGTTAAATCGCCTCCAGTCAGCTCTCAAAGGGGAGGGAAGCTAATGGTCCTCTAGGACTGTGGCAACATTTAGTAGAATGACTGCTTATTTGTGCATCGATGGTCTGTTATCCTCTTGCTTGGCGAGACATCTCTAAACAATGTTAGTTACATGTTCTTGGTTGATTGGAATGCTATTCCTGCCTGGCCTCTGGCTCTGGCTTCTCGTGACGTAAGACCACTTGTTCCAGCCTTTGCTTCCTGCATTGGTATTTCCAGTGTTCATTCCTCGAGTTACGCATGCTTTGCATACTTTGTAACAAGCCGGGAAATCTTTGGGTGCATATCTGAGGCTGCACTACCCGCTTACTATCATTGCAATGGTAGCGGAATTACCCATAACCAGTACACTCTGTTTACCCAGTAGTGTGGCTATGTACTTGCACCCCACTTAACACTAGTGCTTCCATGCTATTCTGGAACGTGCATTTGGGATTTGAGCTTCACTCACTGTGGTGAACGTTTTGCAGTAACCATTCACCATGTATATAACTGGATCACGCTGTTGCCCATGTGGGCTCCACCTATGGACCATTGTAAGGTATTACCTGTAATGTATCATGTTGGTGCCTTGTGGGCTCTGCCCCTGGCTCCACCCCTTGAGGGGAGGTATAAAGAGCAGTAGCCCTGTAGGCGGCACTCACTAGCAGACCAGTGGCAAGCACTGTTCTAGTTGATTAAAGCCACAGTTTACTTCTACTCCTGGTTTCGTGTGAATTGATGGTAGCATCAATTTAATCAACTACAACACCACTATGGAATCGGCCCTCAAACCTGACCGACTGGAACTCGATCCGCAGGCCGTGGAGGTAAAAGGGATTTTTTCGCACTGGCTCCGCTGTTTCAAGGCCTACCTCGCCGCCTCCTCCTCGCCTTCCATCACCTACGAACAGAAACTGAGTCGCCTCCATGCCCGGGTGAGCCATCGAATCTCTGTTCAACTCGAGGAAGTCTCCACTTACACAGACGCCCTCGCGATGCTACAGCGCCTCTATGTAAAGCCAGTGAACGAGGTATACGCGTGGCATCTCCTCACTACTTGCCACCAGCGCCCCGGGGAATCGCTGAAAGAGTACCTACGCGACCTCAAAGTCCTTGCACGAAGTTGCAATTAACAGGCCATTACGGCCACTAAACATATGGACCTCGCCGTCTGGGACACCTACGTGGCTGGAGTCAGGTCCAACTACGTGAGACAGCGCCTACTCGAAAAAGGTGTCCTAGTCCTGGGAGAGACGGTAAAATTAGCCTCCTCTCTAGAAGTAGCGTTCCAAAGCCTTAACGCGTTCCCGTCCGATCACGTGACCCCCCTCGTGCACCCCCGACCAAAGAGTACCCCAGGCATGTGCCGCGCGACTGCCCGCCCACCATGTTATTTCTGCAGCCAGCATCAGCACCCCAGGCAGCGCTGCCCGGCCCGGAATGCGAACTGCAGCGACTGCGGAAGAAAAGGACATTTTGCTAAAGGTTGCCTGGCCAGGTCCAAAACTCTAAATCGCAGGCCCGACCCTCAGACTCACAGGCCCGCCGATCCCGCAGTGTAGCAGCATGTCTGCCAGCTCCGCCCCCCCCCCGGACATGTCATCGGCCACGTGTTGTCTGTGGGGGCAGTCTTCTTCCACCCCACTCAACGTGGGTGACCCCCGGGGGTCGCCATCTTGGCCATCCTGGCCCACGAGGCCTGCCACGTGCAATTCATGGGGGCCGCCATCTTGGACGCCATCTTCCTCACTGCCCGACACGTGTGACCGATGGGGGCCACCATCTTGGCCGCCATCTGCAACGCCGCCCGACACTTGCGACCGACGGGGGCAGCCATCTTGGGACTACCCCAGCACCTCCGACCACGCCGGCAACCCGCAACTCAGCGCAGTCACTCTTGACCAGTCATGACCCAAACATCTCCGGAGCTCCATGATGACCGTCCGGGTAAATAGACATGAAACGCCCTGCCTGTTTGACTCCGGGAGCACGGAGAGCTTCATTCATCCAGATATGGTAAGACGCTGCTCGCTCCCAATCTTCCCGGCCCATCAAACCATCTCCCTTGCTTCTGGGTCGCACTCGGTGCAGATCCGGGGGTGCACTACCGCAACCCTCGCAATACAGGGCGCCGAGTACGCCAATTTTAAGTTATATGTACTCCCCGACCTCTGCGCTCCTCTCTTGTTGGGACTGGACTTCCAGTGTAACCTCAGGAGCCTAACTCTGAAGTTTGGCGCGCCCCTACCCCCACTCACCGTATGTAGCCTCGCGACCCTAAAAGTCGACCCTCCCCACGCTTCACAAATCTCACCGCCGTCTGTAAACCAGTCGCCACCAGAATCAGGCGGTACAGCATCCAGGAAAGGAATTTTATCAGGTCCGAGGTCCAGCGACTCTTGAGGGAGGGAATTATCGAGGCCAGCAATAGCCCCTGGAGAGCTCAGGTGGTGGTCGTCAGGACCGGGGAAAAGAACCAGATTGTTGTAGATTACTGCCAAACCATAAACCGCTACATGCACCTTGATGTGTACCCCCTTCCCTGGATCGCAGACATAGTTAATCAGATTGCGCACTACCGGGTGTTCTCCACGGTGGATCTGAAGTCTGCGTACTACCATCCCCCGGGGGCCGCCACTACACGGCTTTCAGGCAGACGGCCGCCTCTTCCACGTCCTCTGTGTCCCATTTGACGTCACGAACGGGGTCTCGGTCTTCCAAAGAACGATGGACCGAATGGTGGACCAGTATGGGCTGCGGGCCACATTTCCGTACTTGGACAACTTCACCATCTGCAGCCATGATCAGCAGGACCACGATGCCAACCTCCAGAGATTTCTCCAAACCGCCCGAACCCGTAACCTCACTTACAACAAGGAGAAATGCGTTTTCCACACAACCCGACTAGCCATCCTCGTCTACGTCGTGGAAAACAGGGTTCTAGGACCTGACCCCGACTGTATGCGCCCCCTCCTGCAACTCCCCCTTCCCCACTGCCCCAAGGCCCTGAAAAAGTGCCTCGGGTTCTTTTCTTATTACGCCCAGTGGGTCCCCAACTATGCGGACAAAGCCCGCCCACTAATCAAGGCCCGCCAGGCCTTCAGCAGCATCTAGGTGGATATCGGCAAAGCCACAATGCGTGCGGTGGACGAGTCCGTCCCCTTCCAGGTGTAGAGCGACGCATCAGAGGTCGCCCTCGCCACTACCCTCAATCAGGCAGGCAGGCCAGTAGCACTTTTTTCACGAACCCTCACCACCTCCGAAATTCGACACTCCTCGGTCGAAAAGGAAGCCCAAGCCATCGTGGAAGTCATGCGGCACTGGAGGCACTACCTTGCTGGTAAGAGGTTTACCCTCGTCACCGACCAACGATCGGTAGCCTTCATGTTCGATAATACGCTGTGGGGCAAGGTCATGAATGATACGATCTAGAGGTGGAGGATCGAACTCTCCACCTATAACTACGATACAGTATATCATTCTGAGAAGCTCAACGAGCCCCCAGATGCCCTGTCCCGCGGCACATGCGCCAGTGCGCAAGATGACCGACTACGGGCTATCCACGATGACCTCTGCCACCCAGGGGTCACCCGGCTTCTCCACTACATCAAGGCACGCAACCTGCCCTACTCCACTGAGGAGGTCAGAGCCATGACCAGGCACTGCCAAATCTGTGCGGAGTGTAAGCCGCACTCCTATCGACCGGATAAAGCCCACCTGGTAAAGGCATCCTGGCCCTTTGAGCTCCTCAGTATCGATTTCAAAGGGCCCCTCCCCTCCACCAACCGCAACACATATTTCCTCAACATCATCGACGAGTTCTCCCGCTTCCACTTTGCAATCCCTTGTCCCGTCATGATCGCGGCCACCGTCATTAAAGCCCTACATAGTGTCTTCACCCTGTTTAGTTTCCCCACGTACGTTCACAGTGACGGGGGCTCGTCGTTCATGAGCGACAAACTGCGTCAGTACCTGCTCAGTAAGGGCATCGCCTCGAGCAGGACTACCAGTTATAACCCCGGGGGAAACGGGCAGGTGGAGAGGGTGAACGTGATGATCTGGAAGACCGTCCTCCTGGCCCTACCGTCTCGGAATCTATCAGTCCCCCACAGGCAGGAGGTCCTCCTGTTGCTAATTTTCTCCTTGGTTCAATTGCTCTGTTTTATTACCTTTGCTCTCGTGTTGCCAGGTATCTTTATGATACCGCCACGAGGTTCAAGTCCGAGTAATGATCAATAATCCAATACACCGATTAGTAAGGTTTAAATTAAAGCACATTTATTATGCACAGTAATCGCTACTCATGCACAAATTCTACATCTAAGCTACTTCTATAACTAATAGGCCTATACTTAACTTTGGACTGGCCCACCAGGTTAGCGAAACAAATGGCCTTTCATTCAGGTTCTGAGCCTGCGGGATTCGAAGTTGGTACGGATTGGTAGCTCGGCGCACCTTTCTCGTAGCGAGCGTTGAATTAAGACTTACGATTTCGACCTTCACTGCTCCGGTCACGGTCAATGTTGATTCGTTGTTGCTGGGTGACCCGGGCAGGAAGAAGAGCGTGAAGAGAGCGAAGAGGTGGAGAAGAAGAGAAGAGCGATTTGAACTTGGGGCTCCATTCTTATAGTCCCCAGGGGCTTCCCGCCTTTCGGGGCGGACCCTGTACCTGGTCCCAAGTGATTGGACTTTGTCCCAATTGCTTGGTTCAATTTTCTCCAATGCTGCAGCAGTTCCCTGATCGATGGGCGGTCTTGAGGTGTTCGTTCACCTCCTTTTGTGTAGGCCCCTGCTGGCGCCGAGGAGTCTGGCTTTGCTTTGTGTGTCAAAATGTTACTTATTGTTCCCGGGGATTGCTCATCAGTATGCAGATGGCTGTTTACTTTGTTATGCTGATGGTCGCTGGTATCAATGTTGTCTGGGTTTTGCAGAGGTAAATACACAGCTTGTTGTTGGCTTGTTGGCTGACTTTCCCATCAGCCTTTGCCGTTCGCCATTTTAAATCGTGAGTTGGCCACTTTAGGTGGCTACACTCCCCGACACACTCCACTCTATTAAGTCCCTCCTTTGCATGGCCACAAACGAGACCCCCTCATGACCGCCTATTTGTTTTCCCCAGGAAATCCACCTCCGGGGCCTCGCTTCTGTCCTGCCTGAAGACACCGGGGCCCTTCCTGCTCCGCAAACACGTCAGGATCCATAAGTCCGACCCCCTGATCGAGAGGGTCCAGCCCCTACACACCAACCCCCAGTACGCATACATTAAACACCCCGACGGCCGACACGATACGGTCTCCCTCCGGGACCTGGCACCCGTGGGTTCCACTATCACCGACACCCCAACTTACCCCGCCCCACCAACACTGACCAGCGCCCCCACCCCTACATGGCACCCGCACCCCCTCCCACCCTCCATTCCTTCTTCACCGACCCACAGGAATGAAGCTCCGTAAGACACGCTCCCGATGTCCACATCTGTGCCCGCACCAGCGACTTCACTACCCATGCCAGCACGGATGAGTTCGACACCAGGGCCAGCTGCGATACCAGAGCTTTGGCGATCACAGCGCATGATCCACGCGCCGGACAGGCTGAACTTATGAACTCTTCACCCCCGCCGGACTTCATTTTTTAACAGGGGGTGAATGTGGTGAACGTTTTGCAGTAACCATTCACCATGTATATAACTGTATCACGCTGTTGCTCATGTGGGCTCCACCTATGGACCATTGTAAGGTATTACCTGTAATGTATCATGTTGGTGCCTTGTAGACTCTGCCCCTGGCTCCATCCCTTGAGGGGAGGTATAAAGAGCAGTAGCCCTGTAGGTGGCTCTCACTAGCAGACCAGTCGCAGGCAGGCACTGGTCTAGTTGATTAAAACCACAATTTACTTCAACTCCAGGTTTCATGTGAATTGATGGTCGCATCACTCACTAATTGATTTATTTGCATCCTTGGGGCGAAATTCTCCCGAAACGGCGCGATGTCTGCCGACTGGCGCCCAAAACGGCGCCAATCAGACGGGCATCGCGCCGTCCCAAAGGTGCGGAATGCTCCGCATCTTTGGGGGCTGAGCCCCAACATTGAGGGGCCAGGCCGGCGCCGGAGGGATTTCAGCCCCGCCAGCTGGCAGAAACGGCCTTTGTTGCCCCGCCAGCTGGCGCGGAAATGACATCCCCGGGCGGTGCATGCGCGGGAACGTCAGCGGCCGCTGACAGTTTCCCACGCATGCGCAGTGGAGGGAGTGTCTTCCGCCTCTGCCATGGTGGAGACCGTGGCGGAGGCGGAAGGGAAAGAGTGCCCCCACGGCACAGGCCCGCCCGCGGATCGGTGGGCCCCGATCGCGGGCCAGGCCACCGTGGGGGCACCCCCCGGGGCCAGAACGCCCCGTGCCCCACCCAGGACCCCGGAGCTCGCCCACGCCGCCTTGTCCCGCCGTTCAAAAGGTGGTTTAATCCACGCCGGCGGGACAGGCAATTTATCGGCGGGACTTCGGCCCATCCGGGCCGGAGAATCGAGCGGGGGGGCCCGCCAACCAGCACGGCCAGATTCCCGCCCCCGCCAAATATCCAGTACCGGAGACTTCGGCAACCGGCGGGGGCGGGATTCACGGCAGCTCCCGGCGATTCTCCAACCCGGCGGGGGTTCGGAGAATGACGCCCCATATATCCGAAAGTCCTGGGGCGAAATTCTCCCCCAACGGCGCGATGTCCGCCGACTGGCGCCAAAGACGGCGCCAATCAGACGGGCATCGCGCCGGCCCAAAGGTGCGGAATGCTCCGCATCTTTGGCGGCCTAGCCCCAACATTGAGGGGCTAGGCCGACGCCGGAGGGACTTCCGCCCCGCCAGCTGGCGGAAATGGCGTTTGTTGCCCCGCCAGCTGGCGCGGAAATGCGGCGCATGCGCGGGAGCGTCAGCGGCCGCTGACAGTTTCCCGGCGCATGCGCGGGAGCGTCAGCGGCCGCTGAAAGTTTCCCGCGCATGCGCAATGGGGAGAGTCTCTTCCGCCTCCGCCATGGTGGAGGCCGTGACGGAGGCGGAAGGGAAAGAGTGCCCCCACGGCACAGGCCCGCCCGCTGATCGGTGGGCCCCGATCGCGGGCCAGGCCACCGTGGGGGCACCCCCCGGGGTCAGATCGTCCCGCGGCCCCCCCCCCCGGACACCCGGAGCCCGCCCACGCCGCCTGGTCCCGCCGGTAAATACCAGGTTTGATTTACGTCGGCGGGACAGGCAATTCCTGGGTGGGACTTCGGTCCATCCGGACCGGAGAATTGAGCGGGGGGGGTCCCGCCAACCGGCGCGGCCCGATTCCCGCCCCCGCCCAATCTCCGGTACCGGAGACTTCGGCGGGGGCGGGGGCGGGATTCACGGCGGCCAACGGCCATTCTCCGACCCGGCGGGGGGTCGGAGAATGACGCCCCTGAAGTGCTGAATCTCTGGAGAGCTTGATTGACTATAACAATTTTAATCTTAATAGCTTGTTTATATTTTGGGGTATTGAGGTTCAGAAAAGATAGCTTTATGTATTGTGCGAACAATGCATATATGTATATATATAATGCATCATTTTAAATACATCTGCTGCTCATGACAATGGTCTCATAATTTGAATGCATTGTGTGCATGCGTCTATGTACCCTCTTATGAGGGTGAACAGCTGCCTTTGTTTGCTTCCGATACGTGTGATGTTTAACGGCTTGTGTTAGTTACTCGCCCCTTGTGTAATGTCAGGGAGATGTGTCCAGCTCTTTCCTAAAAGTGTCTGCACTTTGACCGTGGAACCTTCATTTATTCACAAGACACCAGAGATTACAAAGAGTATTGCATCTTCATGTGCATTGGATGACTACTAGTAATGGTGTCTCATCAACAATGAGGTTTAGTAACATGAAACCACAAAGGTGTCTCCAACCAGCTGCGCATCTCTATTGTTGCAAAAAGGGTCACATTCAGGTGCCCATGGCTGCATCAAGTCCAATGGATGCATGGTTTGCACTGGAGAATTGCCTTCCACTTCCCAGAGTGGCTACATGCAGCTTTAGCTGCTGACCATTCCAAAGAGTGGGGCCTGGTGATAGACGAGGGTTGCAGGTCCAAGACTGTGTGTATATTTGGTCTCAATGTCACTGCTAGTAAATAACTTTTTGATCTCTGGCATGGCATTAAGGAACAGGAGATATGCGCTTTGCTTTGCTTGCCTGGACCCTCAGGAACATTTTGGTTATCAGTGTGCCATGGGCATGTCTTCCGCTTTGAGGACATGATCATGATGAAGATGACCCTCATCAGCCTCTTCAGATTACTGCTCTTCTAGGTTTTCATTGTCCAAGGGGTTCTCAGTCACTTCCATATCTGTCTCTAACAAGTGACCTCCACTTTGACTGCAAGGTTGTGCAGGGGGGCAGCAGATGATGAGGGACACCCTTTATGGAGAGCACTGCAGAAACCCAGTTGAACAGTCCAAACATCAGGGGCGTCATTCTCCGACCCCCCAGCGGATATTCTCCCGTCCGGATGGGCCGAAGTCCCGTCGACGTGATGACCGGTCACGTCGACGTAAATCAAACATCCTTTTAATCGGCGTCAACCTGTGCTCCAGGTTCACGCTGGTGACGGCCTGGGGGGTTGGCCGCTGGGCAGGCGATGGCGTGGCCGCAGTCTGAATGTGTGGGGACAGGTGTGTCTAGGGTTGTGTGTGTGTGTGTGTGTGCGGTGGGGGGGGTGGTTAGAGTGGGCTGGGCTCCGGGGGAGTGCCGGGAGGGGGGTCAGTGCCGGGGAGGAGGATGGGGGGTCCGTGCCGGGAGGGGGAGGGGGGGTCCGTGCCGGGGAGGGGGATGGGGGTGGCCCGTGCCGGGGAGGGGGATGGCGGGGTCCGTGCCGGGGAGGGGGATGGGGGGCCCGTGCCGGGGAGGAGGATGGGGGGGTCCATGCCGGGGAGGGGGATGGGGGGTCCGTGCCGGGGAGGGGGATGGGGGGGGGGTCCGTGCTGGGGAGGGGGTTGTGGGGGGGGGTCCGTGCCGGGGAGGGGGAAGGGGATGGGGGGCCCGTGCCGTGGAGGAGGATGGGGGGTCCGTGCCGGGGAGGGGGATGGGGGGCCCGTGCCGGGGAGGAGGATGGGGGGTCCGTGCCGGGGAGGGGGAGGGGGTTGGGGGGCCCGTGCCGGGGAGGAGGATGGGGGGTCCGTGCCGGGAGGGGGATGGGGGGCCCGTGCCGGGGAGGAGGATGGGGGGTCCGTGCCGGGGAGGGGGATGGGGGGGGTCCGTGCCGGGGAGGGGGATGCGAGGGCAAGTGAGTTGGTCCACCTGGCCAGGTGCCAGCCTCCAACAGTTGGACCCATGCGGTCCGTGCCGGGGAGGGGGATGGAGGGGGGGCCCGTGCTGGGGAAGGGGATGGGGGGCCCGTGCCGGGGAGGGGGATGGGGGGTCCGTGCCGGGGAGGGGGATGGGGGGCCTGTGCCGGGGAGTGGGATGTGGGGGGGGGCCGTGCCGGGGAGGGGGATGGGGGGTCCGTGCCGGGGAGGGGTTGCGAGGGCAAGTGAGTTGGTCCATCTGGCCAGGTGCCAGCCTCCAACAGTTGGACCCATGCAGTCCATGCCACCTGGCTTGGGGGGAAGGAGGGGATATGGGCAATGATGACATGTTCTCGTTCCCACATGCACACCGCACCCCACCATTGCCGATCCACCTGCGGCACAACGGCCGGTCTCACACAGTTGCGGGTGGACGCGTGTCTATTGCAGGCCATGGAGGATGATGACAACCCGCCCTGCAGTGAGCTCCTGGCTCCACATCATTGGACTATGTCTGACCCATGGCCACAGTACCACCATCCACCCGGACCATCCCTGCATGCGGCTGTGACACTGCAGCGCACGGTCCCGTCCTCTGCCCGGGGGGATGTTGGTGGTGGCCCAGGGGGAAGGGGGCAGACTCACCTGGGGCTGAGGTAAGACCACCCCTCACACACACACTTGCGCTCAATGTACATGACACCCCCGCACGCTTTGGACAGAGCACAAAGGCAGCTTCTGTAGGTGTAACATTGACTTTAATAACCAAAGGAGTTCGTGCACGTGCCCTAGCCCCTAAAACTCATCTGTGCCCTGCACCCGTGCCAACTTACTCAGTGTCTAATTGTTTGGCCTTACGGGCCCTTTGACTACGTCTACGTGGTTCCCCAGACGGTACAGCAGAACTGGAGGTGGACTCCTGTGATTCCTGCCCTCTGACACGGGATCCCTTTGGCGGCCGTTTCCTGGGGCGTCCTGGCCAAGATGGGCCAGGCTGCGGCCCGGGCGACTGGGATGGCGAGCTGCCAGCCTGTCCTGCCCGTTGCCCACCCGATGCACCTGGGACGGAAGGGGGGGAGTCCGAGGTGTCGCGGTGTTCCGGGACCTCCCCTACAGGCGGACCCGGGTCGGACCACACCACCTCCTCCTCCCTCGGGGTGCCCGATGGCCCCCAGGCCTCTACATGGGTGGGGGATGCGAACGGACTGGCCATCCGACGCCCCCCCGACATCTGGCGCTGCCAGTCCTGGAGGCCCGTGCTGGTATCGACAGGGGTCTGCAGGTTTGCAGCATGGAGCCCAGGGGGTTGGCAAACCCTGTCTGTGACTGTGCGACGCCGGCTCGCACATGGCCACTGGCGTCGATGCCCTCAGCGATGGCCTGCTGAGACTGGGCCATGGACTGCTGAGACTGGGCTATGGCCTGCAGAGACTGGGCTATGGCCTGCTGAGACTGGGCCATGGCCTGCTGAGACTGGGCCATGGCCTGCTGAGACTGGGCCATGGCCTGCTGAGACTGGGCCATGGCGTTAAGGGCCTCTGCCATCTGGCACTGGCACTGGCTCATGGCCTCCTGTGAGAGGGCAGCCATGTCCTGGGCCACAGACGCCGCCTGCACGGAAAGCCCCAGGCCTCGCAAACCGTTCCCCATGTCTGACACCGTCGCACCCATTACCTCCACCGCGGACGCCACCCGTGTGGTGTCGGCCTGGGTGGCACGTATGACTGGCACCACTCCCAGCTCCTGGACGCGGGTGGACTCCTCCACCTGCGACTGCAGCCGCCGCAAGCCGGCCGTCACCCTCTTCGCTCGTCTCCGGGTCGGCGGTTGCATCGGATCTGTGTGTGGGTGTGGTAACTCCAGGAACCCGGGATCCATCTGGGCGGCAGATGTTCGCTTGGGCTGGGCTGCCCTCTGACCGCCCGGCCCCTCTGCTGCTCCTACCTCCACCTGCTGTACCGGGACGGCTGTGTTGTACGCACCAGTGAGTGTACCAGACGCCTCATCACTAAAGTGCCCAACCGAGGTGAGTGTTTCTGCGATGGTGGAAGGTGTTGGTGACAGCAGTGGCGTTGTGTCGTGCTCTTCGTCCCACTCTGAGTCCATGGCACTTTGGGTTGGGGGTTCGTCTCCACCCATCCACTCTGTGTCACTGTCCGGTATTTCGTCTTCCTGGGTAGTGCTGTCCCGGGTAGGGGTGTCCCGGCTAGGGGTGTCCTGGGTAGGGGTGTCCTGGGTAGGGGTGTCCTGGCTCGGCTGTGACGGAGGCCTGTGGCTGCCCCTCTCGTCGCTGGGTGGCTTACGCTTGCGTCGTCGCACCCGCACGTGACGGGGGCGTCGTCTCCCTGTTGCTCCAGGTCTCTCCGTCTCCCGTGGTCTCCAAGGGACATCCTGCGGGTGTCGCATGCCGGAGGGTCCGGGTCTCTCCGTCTCCCGTGGTGTGCGAGGGGCATCCTGCGGGCGTCGCATGCCGAAGGGTACGGGTCTCTCCGTCTCCCATGGTGTGCGAGGGGCATCCTGCGGGCGTCGCATGCCGGAGGGTCCGGGTCTCTCCGTCTCCCGTGGTGTGCGAGGGGCATCCTGCGGGCGTCGCATGCCGGAGGGTCCGGGTCTCTCCGTCTCCCGTGGTGTGCGAGGGGCATCCTGCGGGCGTCGCATTCCGGAGGGTCCGGGTCTCTCCGTCTCCCGTGGCATCCGAGGGGCATCCTGCGGGCGGTCTGCATCTGCGGGGATGAGTGCCTGGACGTTTGCTCCTGCGATACACAATGAAGCATGCATGGTTAGACACGCAGGCAGTGATCAGGTGATATGGGGGAGGGGGGATATGGGGGAGGGGGGATATGGGGACGGGCTGTTGGTGGCTCACTTGCTAGTATGCCCCCGACCTCTGCATCAGCAACCTCCCGGTCCTCAGGTCCGCCAGCCAGTTCCAGGGCCCTTTCCTCGTGTTCGGTCAGTGGCCTCTCATCAGCGGGGCCTCCTCCAGTCCTCACATGCTCCCTGGTGTTGTGTGCGCGTTTCTCCTGTGGCGGTGGGGGGGGGGGGGGGGGGGGGAGACGGAGGGGTGGGGGGGTGGCAGGGGTAAAAGGCAACAGTGTTAGACAGGTATATGAATGCACGCCATCGGTTGCGCGTGTATTGCAGAGGTTAAGGTTAGGGCTGGATTCACTTGGGGATATGGGGGACATGGGGGAGGGGGGATATGGGGGATATGGGGGAGGGGGGATATGGGGGAGGGGGGATATGGGGGAGGGGGGATATGGGGAGGGGGGATATGGGGGAGGGGGGATATGGGGGAGGGGGGATATGGGGGATATGGGGAGGGGGGATATGGGGGAGGGGGGATAAGGGGGATATGGGGAGGGGGATATGGGGGAGGGGGATATGGTGGAGGGGGGATATGGGGGAGGGGGGATATGGGGGAGGGGGGATATGGGGGATATGGGGGAGGGGGGATATGGGGGAGGGGGGATATGGGCGATATGGATATCGGGCGGGGGGGGGTGGCTCACCCTGCCTGCTCCGACGAGGTCGTTCACCTTCTTGTGACACTGGGTGCCTGTCCGTGGTGTCAGGGCCGCAGCGGTGACGGCCTCTGCCACCTCCCTCCACAGACGCCGGCTGTGGCGTGGGGCAACTCTGCGGCCGTGCCCGGGATACAGGGCGTCCCTCCTCTGCTCCACCGCGTCCAGGAGTGCCTCCACATCCCGTGACTCGAACCTCGGGGCTGAGCGGCGGCCAGCCATCCAGTCGGGTGTTCCGGTCGGGTTTTCCGGTTGGGTGGGGGGGAGCTGCGCGTCGTTATGAGCCGTCACGCCGTGCGGCGTGTATGACGCTGCACGGCGTGAACCACGAGAGCAAGCGCAGATCCCGTCACGTCGCTGCTAGCCCATTTCGGGCCGGAGACTTCGCGACGATTTTTGCGGTGTGACGCAAGTCGGATTTGCGCCGTTTTTTGCGCCGATCGGCGGACTTTGCGCCGATAACGGAGAATTTCGCCCCAGAAGTGCACCTTCGTGGTCTGCACTATGATGGATCTTGTGGCACAGTGCACCACATAGCACGCTGAAGATCATGACCCTCATGTGCCTGAGTCTGCCACCTTTTCCTCCTGTGCCACACTAACCTCCCCTTTCCTACCTTAGTGTCTTCCATTCATCCCCTCCCATACCTGTCATTTGAATCCGACCCATTCCTTTTTTGGGTCTGTAATCTAGTCCTCCATAGATTATCATAGAATTTACAGAGCAGAAGGAGGCCATTCGGCCCATCGAGTCTGCACCGGCTCTTGGAAAGAGCACCCTACCCAAGGTCAACACCTCCACCCTATCCCCAAAACCCAGTAACCCGACCCAACACTAAGGGCAATTTTGGACACTAAGGGCAATTTATCATGGCCAATCCACCTAACCTGCACATCTTTGGACTGTGGGAGGAAACCGGAGCACCCGGAGGAAACCCACGTACAGACGGGGAGGATGTGCAGACTCCGCACAGACAGTGACCCAAGCCGGAATCGAACCTGGGACCCTGGAGCTGTGAAGCAATTGTGCTATCCACAATGCTACCGTGCTGCCATTGTTTCCTAACCCCCTCCTGCTCCCTCAGCCACCCAACCAAGACCATCCTCCGCTGCATTCTTCACCTTCATGTCTCTCTCATTTTTATCCTCCAGTCATCATGCCAGTCTATGTTTTAGAGTGCAATCCTGACTGAGACCTAAAGCACACCATGAGTGCTGTCCTCCAGGACAAGCGCAACAACCACCTTAATGCAGCCTTACTGCAAAACTGAGACACCCACGTGAAGAGTCCAATGCGAAACTTCCCCCAGTCAGGCCAAACACTGCTGCCTTGGCATCTCTGACGACTTGGAGCAGCACTGTTGCAGGTAACCTTTGATTGTTGCAGTTACCTTGACGTGAAGATAGAAATTAAGGTGGACAGCTGCACACCACTAATACCCGGTTATAATTCAGACTGGTCTAATTTCCCGCTGGCGTGGCATGTAATTGGGAAGGGGACATGATTCCAGTGACTTATGTTTTTAATGAGTAATCATGACACTCTAATGCATGCAGATGGAGTCCCTGACATATCAGCAGGAAATCCGATCTGCCATCACACAGCAATGAAAGTGATAAGAGGAAAATTCCAGCTTGTCTTCCCGCCAGTGGGAATCTGAATGCTGCCTGCCACGCACCCGTTGCTAGTGGGACCAGAAAATTCCGCCCACTGACAGTAGTTCATCTGCAAAGTAGGCTGTAAAGGCTTATGGGGCTTGGATTGAAGCCTGAATTCTTATTCTTCATTAACAGAATTTCAGCTATGCATGAGATAAAATGTTTTTTTAATCAAATTAGCTTACTGAATGTGGGTAATTACCAGAGAATGGTTACATTTTCCTGATTCACTTTACTCGCAGCGTGGCCTGGTGATCAATATCAATCAGTTGGACCATGTGTACCCAAATGGCACACATTTGTTGATTGTAGACTGAACGTCATATTTGTGCTGTTAATTATGCTATTAAAAATTAATTTTATTTAACTGCCGCATACTCAGAGGGGCAGCTTGGCATCAATGATTTGTTATTCTGTTTTACGACGAGATCAAGTTCTGTTTCAGTGATATTATGAGTGAAGACAGAAGGTGTGGGACAGTACTCTCAATCCATGATCTCACTGGAGATTAGTCAAAAAACATGACTAAAGGAAGGATTTTAGGCTATGTGGCTATTCACAACAAGTTATCTCAGCAACTGAGAGGTGCCAATGAGTACATAGGATTGCATAATGAATAAACATTGAATAAATAAGGATTGTTCCTCATGTTATAGCCCAACAAATCCTATTCCTTTCATAGGCTGAATGTAAATAGTGCAGTAGCAATCTGGAAAGAGAGAGATCACTTATTGCGCTACTTGCACTGGTATTCCAGCCACTTAACAAGTAAAATAGTACAAGCAAAATGGGCATGATGCGATTTCTTTGGATGTCCCATGGTTCTCTCAGGTTTGGAGAAAGAAGGCCAGATCATAAATGATCAAGTAAGGAAGGTGCAATTATTTTTCAGACACAGGGCGGGATTCTCCCAGCCCTGGGCCGGACCAGAGAATCCCCTCGACCAGGCCACGCCGCCCCGACGGCGGCACGTGATTCTCTGCAGAGCGGAGAATCGGCGCCATTGGCGCCAGCGTAGTTGGCGCAGTGCCGGTCGCGGGCCACTCTACGCGGCCGGCCCGCCTATCCTCCGGCCTGGATGGGCCGAGTGGCTGTAAGAAAAGAACCGGCGGCGCCATTCTAACCTGCTCTGAGCTGGTGAAACCTCGGCGTTGAAGGGTAGGATGGCGGCCTGTGGGGTGGGGAGAGTAGTCCGACCCCGGAGGGGGCCTCCGATGTGGCCTGGCCTGCGATCGGGGCCCACCGATCGTCGGGCATGTCTCTCTAGCTGAGGGCCTCCTTTCCTATGCGCCGGCCCCTGTAGTCCTGCACCATGTTGAAGGAGGCCACTGCGCATGCACACGTTGGCGCCAGTGCCACTGCGCATGTGCGCGTTGGCGCCGGCGCCACTGAGCATACACAGATCCCGCGGCACACAGTTCGCGCCATGATCGGCAGCTGGAGTGGCGCAAACCGCTCCAGCGGCGTGCTGGCCACCTGTAGGCAGCGCCCCGTTCACGCCGTTGTAAAATGTGACGCCGTTTAAGAAGGCGTGGACACTTATGGGAGAATCCCGCCCAATATATTTGAACCAATTCTTAGACCAGGACATGTAGTTTCCGACAGCGACAATCCAACGTGGATATTTTTTGGGTAATCCTGTACTTTGACAGCTCGAAAGGTTTCCTACTGCAGCCCATTATAGCTGCAACTTACATTGCCATCTATCTAGTCGGCTTTTGAAAAAATTGTTCATGGAATGGCTGTTCTGAGATTGGAAGCTGAATAATTCTGGCAAAATCTGGACTGATGGTCAGTTTGTGAGCGAATGTTGCTCAATGGCATTTCTTCCTTCCATCGCTTTTTTGATGATTGAGGAGGTTTCCCCAACCGATAATTGACCAGGTTATAGTAATCTTGACCTCAATGATTAAAACATAGCTGGACAATCTTCCAAGTTGTCAAATTGATGCCTCTCATAAGTTTATTAAAACAGATTGCCTAGGGAAGTGGCTTGTACTGGTACAGAGGTCTTGAGCATTACAGTTGTAATATTACATGCAGCAATAGCTTTTCCCGTATCTAGTGCAGGTAACTATTTCTTATTGCCATGTAGAGTAAACCAAATTTTCTGTGTACTGATGTTGGTGGGGACCATGGGTGAAGGCCAATTAGGTTCATTCACTCAGTTGGGATGTATTTCTTTTGCTGGTGCATTCACACTTTGATAAAAGCGATCCAGATTGTACTGAATATCTTCCTTAAATGACCTGCTGGCACTATTTAAAGAAGAGTAAAGAAGTTCTGGCTCACTGGCCATGCTGTTAGGCTGATCTCCAGGCATACAATGTCATTCATGGGATAATGGACTTCAATGGAAATGAAAATTACTAAACTTATAAAGTGGCTGCCAACTCAATAGCACTATCACACAAAGTAAAAATGTACCCAAATCTGTTTGGGGAGCGAACATAAAGCAAACTTCATCAAATACTGGTAACGCACTGTTTTATGGTCTTGTGCACTGTTTATCTGAATTTAAAGTGTCTTGGCAACCGAATGTTTCTAGGAATTTTTAAAAGCTGACTGAATGCTTCACAATTTCCAGGTGTAGGTGTGAATCATCAAAATCGATCCTCAATCTTTCTCAGCTGCCTCCTTCCAGATTTTCTTTGTTTCATCCTGTTCTGCTGGTTCTCAGCCATGCCTACTGCTTTACTTTTATGTAGCAGTTACTGCAGCTTTATTGGATAAATTCAGGCTAAGGATTTAAAGGTAGTCAAACAAATTTGACTGATACTGGTAACTTATGTTGACAAGCAGTCACTGGAAGTTCCAATTAATTCATTATTTGTTGTGTTGCATTCATTGATGACAGTGAATATTAAGGTTATCAATGTGCATGGGAGAAAGCACTTTTTTTTAAGTCATAGAAATACTTTTAATGCACTTTTTTGAAATCATCTGTGAATCTAAGATTTTTTTTATTATCGTATTCATCGTGACTGGGAAATTCCAGGAAGCTGTTTTCACTCAGCTGGGGCCAGTTCACTGGAAGTGTGATAGAAACACTGCTTATTGTTCTCTGCACTTTCAACTAAGTAAAGCCAGTGAAACAGCGCTGCAAAATTTCTCAGCCGTAATCTTGAAATGAAATTTATCCAGTTTTAGTGGAAGCAGGGGGAAATGACGCTGGATCATTTTGCCGACATTACCACTTTCTGGGAATCTGCATATGCAGCTGGATATGTCAGAGGGAACCTAGCTTTGCAACTTCTGCTTCATAAGTGTTTTCATTAGGCTTCCAGGCAGGTCAACAAACATATATGCATGCATATTAGTCAGCTTTCTTCTGTATTTCACCTAAATCAAAATGGAGCATGAATGGAGACTGAAGGCAATGGGCGTAATTTTCTCATTTTGGGACTAAGTGCCGTGTTGGGGGGGGGAAAGTGGAGTATTCCCTGTTGTGGCGGCCGGCTGGAAAACTCAACAAATCTTCGGCCCTGACCTCATTAATTATGCACCCAGGTGTTTTACGCAGTATTCAGTGGTGAGGCAGGCCTGGATGGCGCATAGTCCACTGCCAAATTGAAATGTGTTCAAACATCATTGATCCACTATTGAAGACCTCCTAAAAATGAAGATTGATCTCCGGGAACACTCTGAGGCCAGAAGATGGACCTCCTGAGAATGATGGGTCTCCAGGAACATTCAGAGGCTGGAAGATGGACCTCGCCCAGAACACCTAATCGGATGGTCCACCTGCACATGCTATCCTGACCCACTGCTGTGGTGTTCCAGGAACCAGGGTTTGCAAGCAGCCTCCATCCTGAGATCTTGAGGCAGCCCCAGGCCTTGTTCAGGTGAGACCTGACATCTGCATACCACATTGTTCTGAACGTGTAACTCGCCGGCGTGTTTTCGCGTCAGCATCGCGGAAGATCTGCCGTGGTGGCTCGGACCTTCATCTACATCCCATTATGGGATGCGAATGAGTTTCACTCTATCCTCTAGTGGGTTTTCTGACCCTCCATGGCGGGCACCAATGGAAAGTCCTGCTGTAAATTTGCACCATCGTGAAACCAATTTCTGGGTATCCTGCCATATCCTCCTCCCAAATTCGCCATC
Organism: Scyliorhinus torazame; assembly: GCF_047496885.1. NCBI lineage: Eukaryota > Metazoa > Chordata > Chondrichthyes > Carcharhiniformes > Scyliorhinidae > Scyliorhinus > Scyliorhinus torazame. Next base: position 216,180,591 of record NC_092710.1, on the reverse strand, counting down.
GAACCCGGCGCTGGCGTTCGGGAGAATTCTGCACAATGGCTTCAGTCTTCCTACTATGTAATTGTTGGAAATTGTTAAAAGCTAGAAGCTTTCTCCCTAAAAGCTTATCAGAAAATTCAATTCTATCGTTCAGGCAAAGGTAGAAACAGGAGTAGCATGTCGGCTGGTGTGAAAGAAACAAGGATTTAAGTAAAGGGATATTGTTCAGCTTGGTGCAAGTTTTGAAGTGGTTATCTTGGAGGTCAATGCTGGGTCAGGTTTTGCTCTTGATATTTTCTGTTACAAAAGTAGATGCTTTGGTATATACTAAGGAGGAAGTAAAAGGCAACAGAAATACACAGCTAAGGACCAGGAAGTCTACATAATAAAAATAATTATTTTGATTGCCACAAGTAGGCTTACATTAGCACTGCATAAAGGTTACTGTGAAAAGCTCCTTAGAATCTAGATGGTGGAATTTCCCCCAAATTTGTCAGAGTGTCAGGCTCTGAAACACAGCTGAGGTTTTAGATCAAATTTTCTGGCACCTAGTGTACAGAAACTCCGGGGGCGTGGTTCAGCTCTTCGCCCTGGCGGGGTGGGGCTGATAGAGCTGGCAAGGCCGGCTCCAAAGAGATCGGGGCACCATCTTGAAAGGGCGCCCTGATCTGCATTTAAAATAAGTTCCCCCAATCCTCCCATAGACATGGAGAACCATGCACACAAGCTTTGGGGCAAACCCCCTGCCCCTCCCTCCACAGAAGGATCAGGGGGCATTCTCTCCCCACTCCTTCCCATGCTATCATCGGGGCTACCCCTCTGTCCCTCCCCACCACACACAATGGGCACCCCTACCTCCGACAGTGCTCACTTGGCATTGACCCCTGGCAGCTACTACTTGGCACTGCCAGGGTGCAGGGATAATGCCCAGCCTTTGCCCTCAATCCCCAGGGCCTTCAGCACCTCCGCACCTCCAGCTTGGTCATTACAACTGGTTTTCGGTATGAAAACCAGTCGTGATTCACACCGGTGTGACATTGCGTCGCCATTGGGGGAGAATCTATTATGTGTGGACACTATGATGTAAAGCCATTTAAGTATATTTAAATTTATTCAAAATAATGGAAATCATGTTCACATCTCGGCGTAAACCTGATCACGCCACCAGTGGGGCAGCGTGGGATATCTCAAACCAAGATCTGACTGGTGCAAATACCATTTAGACCCTCTCATCCAGAAGATCCTCCTGCTTGAATGAGAAAGGGGGGCATGCCTCCATCATTGGCCTCCTTTGGAAATTGGGGAAGTCCCCGAAGGTCTTCCGCTCATAGTTAGCGGGCAGGCCTTCGGGAGTCAGGAGGTGTTTACTCACCACAGAACCTCCAGCCTCTGACGTGCTCTTGTAGCTACAGTATTTATATAACTAATTCAGTTCCGTTTCTGGTCAATGGTAAACTCAGGATGTTAGCAGTGGGGGATTTAGTGGGGAATTGCCATTGAATTTCATGGGGAGATAGTTAGATTCACTCTTGTTGGAGATGGCTGTTGCTTGGCACTTGTGTGGGATGAATGTTGCTTGTCACTTAAAAGCCTGAATGTTGCCCAGGTCTTGCTGAATTTGGATGTGGTCTGCTTCAGTATCTGACAAGTCGTCAATATCTCCACTTCTGATCTTATGCAGGAGGGAAGCTGGTTGATGAAGATGGTTATCCGATTTCAGCACGACATGATAGGTAATTGGTAGTATCCGACAGAATTTATTCTGTATCTGTTACATAATTCCACCACGTAGCTTTGGAGCGTTGGCAGGATTTGTCCTGTGAAACACCATTAAGATTTCAGTGTAACAACAGTTCCATATATAATCTGCATTCCCAATGAGTTCATGATGCCCTTTAGCCATACATGCTAAGAATTTAAAAGGATATAAGACTGAATAAACAATTTGAAGGGATAAGCTGTAAAATATGAACAGCTTCTGAGAACATTCATATTATGGCCTAGGACAGATACTTATTATACCCTTACCCTGGCACCATTTTGTGGGCTATGTTATTTTCATCCAGATTTGCAGCAAGATACAAGTGCAGGATTCTCCGCGAAACGGCGGGGAGGGCCACTCCAGCACCGAGGAGTGGCATGAACCACTCCGGCGTCGGGCCGCCCCAAAGGGGCGGAACCCTCTGCACCTTCTGGGGCTAGAATGGCATTGGAGTGTTTGGCACCGTGCCAGCCGGCGCAGAAGGGCTTGGTGCCACACCAACCGGCGGTGAAGGGTCTCCGCCGGCCGGCGCGAGTTGGCGCATGCACGGGAGCGCCAGCATGTGCTGGCGTCATCCCAGCACATGCGCAGGGGGGTTCTTCCCAGCACCGGCGATGGTGGAGGTTGACAGTGGCCAGTGCGGAGGGGAAAGAGTGCCCCCACGGCACACGCCCGCCCGCGGATCGGTAGGCCCCAATCGCGGGCCAGCCCACCGTGGGGGTACCCCCAAGGGCCAGATCTCCCCCCCCCCCCCTGAGGACTCTACAGGCCGCCCGTGGAGCCAGGTCCCGCCAGTAAGGACCTGTTGCGATTTACACCGGCGGGACCCGCCAAAAACGGGCAGCCACTCGGCCCATTGCGGCCTGGAGAATCGCCAGGGGGGCCGCTGCCAGTAGCCGCCAACCGGCGCACCGCGATTCTCGCCCCCACCAAAACACCGCTGCCGGAGAATTTGGCAGCCGGCGGGGGCGGGATTCATGCCGCCCCCCTGGCGATTCTTCGACCTGGCGGGGGGTCGAAGAATCCCGCCCAAGATGTAGCAGATGGGATCACACCACCAGCCAAATACAACCATACATGTTAAACATCGTTTTTCTGTAAAGAGTTTCCTTGAGTTTCAGCATTCCGTTCAGCATCTCTTCAAGATCATCATCCACTAACTTGCTTGATAACTTTCTGGAACTTTCTGTGTAAAACAGTCTGGATTTTTAAGAGGGAAAAGTCCCCAATAAAGAGGAATGTGACATGATAAATGTACATCCATTCTTTGAGTACGTGCAGTATGAAAACGTCATGCTGCCTACTCATTAACATGATTGTCCCACGCAGCCAGAGTTAAATGCGCTGTTGAGTGAGTGCAAACAGAAGACAGCAACAAAGTCACAGATGTCCACAGCACAGAAAGGTCCCTTTGGCCCATCACGTCTACACCAGTCAAAAACAACCACCTAACTACTCTAATCCCATTTTCCAGCACTTGGTCCATATCTTTGTATGCCTTGGCATCAAAAGTACACCCCTAACTACATCTTAAATTTTATGAGGGTATCTGCCTCCACCTCCCTTTCAGGCAGCAAGTTCCAGTCTCCCACCACCCTCTGGGTCAAAGGTTTCCTGCTACTAAGCCAATTCTGGATGCAATTTGCCAAATTCTCTTGCATCCAATAGGTTCCCACCTCCGCTATCAGACTCTCATGTGGGACCTTATTAAAAGCCTTGCTGAAGTCCAAGTAGACTATGTCAAATGCATTGCCCTCATCGACACACCTGCTCACCTCTTCAAAAAGGATTTATCCCCTCCTCCTTTCTTGAATAATGGTACCACATTGGCTATCCTTTAGTCCTCCAGCACCTCTCCTGTGACCAAAGAGGAATTGAAAATTATTGTCAACACCCTTGTTATTTCTTCTCTTGCCTCATTCAACAGCTTGGGATACTTTTCATCTGGCCTTGGAGATTTGTCTATTTTTAACCCTACCAGACCACTCAGAACCTCCTCTCTGTCTATATTAATCTCTTCAATTTTATCATGTTCCTTCTCCCTGACTTCTATACCCACACCTTAAGAGTGAAAAGTATTCATTTAGAATCTTGGGTGAAATTCTCCCGAAACAGCGCAATGTCCGCGGACTGGCGCCCAAAATGGTGCCAATCAGATGGGCATCACGCCGCGCCAAAGGTGCGGAATGCTCCGCATCTTTGGGGGCCGAGCCCCAACATTGAGGGGCTAGGCTGACGCCGGAGGAATTTCCGCCTCGCCAGCTGGCGGAAACGGCCTTTGTTGCCCCGCCAGCTGGCGCGGAAATGACATCTTGGGGCGGCGCATGCGCGGGAGCGTCAGTGGCCGCTGACAGTTTCCCACGCATGCGCAGTGGAGGGAGTCTCTTCCGCCTCTTCCATGGTGGAGACCGTGGCGGAGGCGGAAGGGAAAGAGTGCCCCCACGGCACAGGCCCGCCCGCGGATCGGTGGGCCCCGATCGCGGGCCAGGCCACCGTGGGGGCACCCCCCGGGGCCAGATCACCCCGCGCCCCCCCCCAGGACCCCGGAGCCCGCCCACGCCGCCTTGTCCCGCCATTCAAAAGGTGGTTTAATCCACGCCGGCGGGACAGGCAATTTATCGGCGGGACTTCGGCCCATCCGGGCCGGAGAATCGAGCGGGGGGGCCCGATTCCCGCCCCCGCCGAATATCCCCCCAGCGGGGGGTCGGAGAATGACGCCCCTGATCTACGTCATCCGGCTCCACACACAAATTGTCACTGGGTCGTTAATGGGCCCTACTCTTTCCCTAGTTATCCTTTTGCCCTTAATGTACTTGTAAAACAACTTAGGATTTTCCTTTATTTTACATTCCAGTATCCTTTTATGTTCCCTTTCCGCTCTCCTAATTTCATTTTTAAGTTTCCTCTTGCACATTCAGCTACCTTTTAGAGCTTCTGTTGTTTGAGCCCTCGATATCTGCAATATCTCTCCCCTTTTCTCCTTATCCACTGCTGTATGTCCCTCGTTATCCAAGGTTCACCGGATTTGTTGGTCCTACCCTTTATCTTGATTGGAACATGTAGGCCTGTTTTGTCCCTATTTCCTTCTTGAATGTATCCTACTGTTCTGTCACAGATTTACCTAAAAGTGCCTGCTGCTCCCAGTTCACTCTGGTCAGATCATATTCGATCTTATTAAAATCGACCTTTCTCCAGTTTAGAACTTTGCTCTCAGGCCCATCCTTGTTCTTTTCCATAACAATCTTGAATCTAACGGAGTTATGATCACTTTCTGCAAAATGCTCCCCACTGATACTTCAACCACTTCCCCAGCTTCATTACAAAATTAAGTCCAAGACTGCGCTTTCTCTTGTACAACCTTCTACTTACTGGCTTAAAAAGTTCTCCTGGATGCAGGGCGGCACGGTGGCACAGTGTTTCGCATGGATTCTGCTAAGTGCCAAGGATCCGGGTTTGATTCTGACCTTGGGTGACTGTCTGTATGGAGTTTGCATGTTCTCCCCGTGTCTGCATGAATTTCCTCCGGGTGCTCCTGTTTCCTCACAGTCCAAAGATGTGCAAGTTAGATCAATTTGCCGTGCTAAATTGCCCCATTGCGTTGAAGGATGTGTGGGTTATGAGGGTAGGGGAAGGGAGTGGGACTAGGTAGGGTGCTCTTTCAGAGGTTTGGTGCAGATTCAATGGGCCAAATGGCCTCCTTCTGCACTGTAGGAATTCTATGACTCTATGATCTTAAGAATTCCAATCCTTCTACACCTTTTACACTATGGATACCTCAGTTAATGTTGAGGAAGTTGAAATCCCCCACTATCACTCCCCAATTACCTTTGCACTTCTCTGAAAATGCCTACATACCTGCTCTTCTATTTATCTCAGACTGTTAGTTGGTCTATAGAACACTCCCAGCATTTACCTGAGGAAGGAGCAGTGCTCCGGAAGCTAGTGATTCGAAACAAACCTGTTGGACTTTAACCATGTTTTGTTAGACTTCTTACTGTACTCACCCCAGTCCAATGCCGACATCTCCACATCATGGCTCACAGCAATGTGATTGGTCCTTTTTGGTTTTTAATTTCTACCTATATGGCTTCAGTTGAAGAGCCTTCTAAGATGTTGTCTCTCCTTACTGCAATAATTGATTCCCTGATCAAAATTGCGACACCCCATCCTCTTTCACCTCCTTCCCTATCTCACCTGAAGATCCTGTATCCTGGAATATTGAGTTGCCCCTCTCTCAACCATGTCACAATAACAGCAATGACATCATACCCCCATGTTTTAATTTGTGCCCACCGCTCATCTGCCTTGTTTGTCAGACTCCTTGTATTAAAATAAATACCACCTAATCTTACCAAACTCCTTTGTGACTGAACTGGTCTGGATATTCAATGTCTTCTCTTCTAATGGTTCTCTTCTAATTTTGGCTGTGCATCTATCCCTGCCGAACCTCAGGATCCCAAGCCCCTGCAAAGTTAGTTTAAATCCTCGCCAGTGAATGCAGATGGTTGCATTCATGATACATTGATGGTCGATTTATGAAATTGTTTGGAATGTTTGTTTTGTTATGGCTTTCAGAACTATGGTCAAGAGTAGGTTATAATGATCAGTAGTAGAAGGAAGATTAGAGTGTGTAATAGTTGGTGAATGGGGAATTGGGGTTGCATTCATCATCAGTAATTTGAGCCACAAGTTGTATAGAGTGACAATTGATGGGAAATCAATTATTTCCATGTTCTTGCACATAAAATGAAGCTATTATCAAATGTAAATTGCTTCCAACTCGCTTGACTGTAGAACACATGGGGTGCAATCTGTTAGCTGCATCGTGCCCCCCTTCAGACGAACTGTGGCAAGGCGCAGCCGGTAGATGCCGGGAGAGGCCTCTTCTGGGATCTACCCATCTCACCATGCCTCTCGAGATCTAATGGGATTTTGTAAGATGTCACGATCTGTATTTGGCAAATCTACATATTAGAGTGAGTATCTAATCTCATATGCAGCTCACATGACCTACTTGAGGCATTTGGATCGAACCCCTTCTCTTCATAGACCTTAGGCGAGTGCTGGTACTGGTCACCACAAATGGAGACCAGATGGAACGACACAGGGTTCTCCCAGGGGATTGAAGGCCCTGAAATGGTTGCCCTTTGGGCAGGGTGGTGCCTCCTGGGAACGTTGGCACTCCACCCTGGCAGTGACACCTCGGTGCCAGCCTGGAACTGCCAAAGTGCCCAGGTATCAATGCCAGGGTGCAGGCTGGCAGTGTCAGACTGACATTGTGCCTGTGTCAGGGATCAGACCTGGAGGTGCCCTGCCCATGTAAGGTGGGATGTGTGGGATGGGGCGAAGACCCCCTTATAGATGGGTTGGGTCTATGGAGGAGGGTCGAGCGATCGGGACACCAATTTTATATGACATTTTATGAGTGGAGCTCTTCAATGCAGGAAACGGGATTAAGTGCGGCTTCGGCGGGCGTTCCCCGCTGAGGCCCCGGGCTGCAACAAAGTCCCGTTTGATAGTTTTCAATAGCATGGTCTTTCTCGGCGCTTGGTGCGGTGGGAAACACCTGGCTAAACGCGCTCGAAAGGGGACTTTATTGCAATTCGGTTGTTGATCTCCAAATTTCTTTCTCTGTCAGTCTGGCCTCAATAAAAGTTGAGACGGATTCGCACGTAAACAGAAGTTATTTATTTAGCTTGCAAGCTTGAATCATCTTACAGAAATGTAACAGGACATCCTGCCTCTTACACTCCAGAAAACGACTGACTAAAAGACAAAGAGATCTCTGCAAAATCAATTCAAATGGTATCAAGTTTCACATACTCGACGGACATAGGTCAGCCTATGTCCCTCCTGACCTGTTCGATCTATTCTGATTGGCTCACTTCCAATCCCTTTCTCTGGCCCCTATCAATGCAGTCTCACTCTCATAGACACACCTCTTCCTGCTTTTTCCATGCGGTCTCAAATTCCTTTGTCCCTAACTGCAAAAATCAAAGTGGCTTATTTCTACATTACATTAACTAGTAACTCTAAAGTAACTATTTTATATCACATTCGTCACGGTTAGATCGCGTCCGTGATTAATTTTAAAAATGCATTTGAAAAAAAATGTCAAGTGTAATACCATATGAGAATGTATCTGAGTTGCTTTCAACCAAATTCCTTGCAGACTAAATGAGAATTTTTTTAACTTCTGAGTAATTAGCCTGTCTAGCACATTAAAGCATTTCTAAGGTCAGGTATCATGATGTTGAGAATTTTACCATCCAACTTTCCACCCCAGGGAATATTCCTGCTTTGATGTCAAAAATAGGTTTGGTGGCAAAAATACAATCGAGAAAATTACAATGTTAGTGTTTTTCTGAATTAAATTCATAGCACTAAATGCACTCCACCGTCTGGAGTTAGTTTTGCATATCATACAGATTTACTTCCACAATATTTATGACGTTAAATAAGGAATATTACACTCATTTAAAAAAAATAGATCAAACGTCACAAATATCACTTCTAAATCATTCAGGAAAAGTACCAGATAAACCCCCCGCTGGCATGAAAATATATTATTACTCAGATTGTATTAGTGTTGTGATTGTTTGGAGACTATGTAATATATTTTAACAATTCAAAATAGCCCTTCAATGTATATATGGATATAGCTCGCCTGAAGATAGTATGCAGATACAGCAAGTGATTCGGAAGGTAAATGGAATGTTGTTTTTAAAAAAATATTTTAATTCACATTTTTGATATTTTAACATTTTAAACACGCGACATAACAAAAACTCCATTCGATCCCCGAGCCACACCAAGGCACAGAGTGGAGTAACTGAACTCCACCCCAACAGGACCCAGCTGCATGCGATCAGCAACGCGAAGGCTAAAATGTCTGCCCCCTCCCGTCTGCAGTTCCGCCAAGTCCAAAACCCCAAATATGGCCCCCCCGGTGCACTGCGCTGTAAATCCACATGCAAGACCCCCTATATGGTGCTGAAGAGCGACCTCCAAATTTCTCCAACTTAGGGCAGGACCAAAACATATGTGCATGATTGGCCGGGCCCCTCCCACACCGCTCATGCCTTCAAACGATTGGCTCATCCACGACTTCATCAGGTGAGCTCTGTGTTCTATCTTTAGCTGTATCAACCCCACTTGAGGTTGAGGCATTCACCCTCCGCAGAACTTCACCACACAACCGTTCTTCTATAGCAGCATTACACCATCCCCAGCTCCTCATCCCACTTGACCTTACCCCCCCCCCCCCCCCGCTGTCCCGAGACGTCATATCTTCCTCCAAAATTCTCCCATAGATCGCCGAGATGACACCACCCCCGCTCTCCTCCAGCACCATCATCAACAGCACCTCCTCCATTAATGAGGAGGGTGGCACCACCAGAAAAGTCAGAAAAAACATTTTTGTTATTTCCGCACCTGCATATACTTGAAAACCTCTCCCGTGGGATTCCAAACTTCTCTCCCAACTCCTCCAAACTTGTAAACCGCCTTAGAAATAGATCTTTCATTTCCATCACCCCTCGCTCCTCCCATCCCCGAAACGTAGCATCCATCCTCGCTGGCTCAAACCCATCGTTCCCTTGGATAGGCATCAACTTTTACCCCACCCGTAACCTAATCTGCTGCTGAAATTGCCTCCATATTTTCAACATGGCCACCACCACTGGACTACCCGAATGTTTCCCTGGGGCAAACGGGAGCGGCGCCATTGCCAGCGCCCATAACCCCGACCCCGCCTGCCTCCATCCTCACCCACCAAGCCTCCGGCTCCCTACTCTAACCTTGCAGCGTCTATGCTTTCGCCGCCCAATAATAGTAATACATCAGATTAATAAGTGCCAGGCCCTCTGACTGTCGCTCTCTCTTAAGCACTGTCCTCCTAATTCTTGCCACTTTACCTGCCCACACAAATGACAAAATCAACCGTCCCACCCCCATTGTCGGCAAAAAGGCTGGTAGGCATGGAAATAAAAATTAAAACTGTGGCAAAATATTCATCTTAACCACCTGCACCCAACCTGCCAACAATAGTGGAAGGCTATCCCATCTCAATAGATCTGCCATGACCCTAGACACCAGGCTTATAAAATTCAAATGAAGGAGTCGGGCCCAATATCCCGAGCTACCTGCACTCCCAAGTACCTAAATGAAATGAAAATGAAAATGAAATGAAAATCGCTTATTGTCACAAGTAGGCTTCAAATGAAGTGACTGTGAAAAGCCCCTAGTCGCCACATTCCGGCGCCTGTTCGGGGAGGCTGTTACGGGAATTGAACCGTGCTGCTGGCCTGCCTAGGTCAGCTTTCAAAGCCAGCGATTTAGCCCTGTGCTAAACAGCCCCTAAAAGCGGGTAGTTTCCACCTGAAATGGCAATCCCCCACCAAACGTACGCCCGCCCCCAGATAAGATACAACAAAACACTCGCTCTTTACCAAATTTAACTTTGCATTTGTCTTCAAGGTAGAAGGCGTAAAAAAATACAGGAATAATGGTGATCTAATGGTCTAGCGAGAAACTTGAATTAGTCATAGAGACTCTACTCGCATTGATTAATTTAAGTATACAAACAATACAAGAGAAATTAATGGAACTGAGTGGCAACAAGTCCCCTGTACATAACAAGCTGCATCCTTGGGTTTTAAAATAGGTAGCTGATGCATTAGTTTTGATCTTCCAGAACTCCTTAGATTGAGAACACGTCCCAAGGATTAGAAGGTAGCAAATATAACCCAACCATTTAAGAAAGAAGGAAGATTGAAAACAGGGAATCATAGACCACTTGGCCAAATATTACTGGCAAAGAAAATTCTTGAAGCTATTATTAGGGTAGCGATAACAGGGCACTTAAAAAACCATAATGTAATTAAGAATAGTAAGCCTGGATTTATGAAAGAGAAATGGGGCTTGATTCTGCGATTTCCAGGTATATCCAGAGGATCTGTGGCTTTTTACTTAAAAGAAAATCGGCGGTGCCCCAGTAGACCGGTGAGGGGCTAGCAGCCACGCCACATAAAACGCCTGGCCTCCACGACAAAAACGGCTGGAGAATTGCCGGGTCCGTGGCCGCGCATGCGCATGGTGATGACCTGCAGTGGTCGCGCCGTACACCATGGCTCCGGCCTGCATGGACCCGACCTGCCAGATAGTGCCCCCCTGGACACCATCTCGCCACCCCCTGGCAACCTCTCACTAGTCCCCCCGACCCTTGCTGAAGCCCCCCTGGCCAGCAGCATGGCTCCCACCCACCTGTGACAGCGCTGGTCACAGTCCGCAGCTGCCACACCGGGTTCCCGACCGCTGAGACCACACTTCACCCACACTGTCGGGAACTCATCCCAGTGGGGGCGGAGCATTGGGGCCGGGCCTTCAGATGACGTCCTGAGGCCGTCCCTACAGCGTGCAGCTCCTCAATGACCCCGTTTTGGACGGGACGGAACTTCTGAAAACATGCGCCGCCCCCGGTTCCATCGTAAAAAGAAATTCTCCGCCCAATCGCCAATTACGAAATTACATAAAATTTGGATTTATGGGATTGGGACTAACACAGATGGGATGGCATTAGAGAGAGTGGAAAAAACATTCACCACAGAGAAATGGGGAAAAGGTGGGGGTCTGAGACTATGTGAGTTGTTTCTCTAAAGAGCTGGCTTATACACAATGGGCCAAATAGCCTCCTTTTGGGTGTGATCTAACGAAAAAGGAAACAAGGCCGTTCTGAGTAGGATTAGAGGGTGATTCCGGCACTCCATTCGTCAGTGCAGGAGGACATACTCTGACGCGACCCCCAGACCCTCCAATGCCCCAACTCACCTGTTGTGGTCCTCTAGACTCCCCGCACCCTACTTCATAAAGGCAGGACACCCCTGGGCCCGATCCATGCTGAAGGCAAAATGCCACCTGGGCATCTTAGCACTGCCAGCCTGGCACCCTAGCATGCCCCTTCCAACCTGGCAATACCACCTGGGATGGGAGCCGGGTGGCACTGCATGGGTGCACAGGTTGCACTGCCAGGGTGCCAAGCTGGCAGTGCGAAGATGCCTGGGCGGCATCAGTAGAACACATTGTACAACTGACTATGTGGAAAATTGACCAGCTATGTCCTGTCTACAAAAAGCGGACAAATCCAACCAGGCCAAATACCATGCAATGAGTCTACACCCGTTTATCAGCAAACTGATGGAAGGAGTTGTCAACAGCACTATCAAACTGCACTTACTCAGTAAAACTAAATCTCAGTTACCACCTGGGCCACTCCGCTCCTGACGTCATTCCAAATATGAATAAAAGAGTTGAAATCCAGAGATGAGGTGAGAGTAACTGCCCTTAATTTCAAGGCTGCATTTGACTGACTGTGGCAGCAAGGAACCCTAGCAATACTGAAGTAATTGCAAATCAGGAAGAAAACTCTCCACTGGTTGGAATCATTGGCGCAAATCAGTCGGGCATCGCGCCGCCCCGAAGGTGCGGAATGCTCCGCATCTTTGGGGGCCGAGCCCCAACCTTAAGGGGCTAGGCCCACGCCGGACGAATTTCCGCCCCGCCAGCTGGCGGAAAAGGCCTTTGGTGCCCCGCCAGCTGGCGCGGAAATGACATCTCCGGGCGGCGCATGCGTGGGAGCGTTAGCGGCCGCTGACGGCATTCCCGCGCATGCGCAGTGGAGGGAGTCTCTTCCGCCTCTGCCATGGTGGAGACCGTGGCGAAGGCGGAAGGGAAAGAGTGCCCCCACGGCACAGGCCCGCCTGCGGATCGGTGGGCCCCGATCGTGGGCCAGGCCACCGTGGGGGCACCCCCCAGGGCCAGATCGCCCTGCGCCCCCCCCAGGACCCCGGAGCCCGCCCGCGCCACCTTGTCCCGCCGGTAAGGTAGGCGGTTTAATCTAGCCGGCGGGACAGGCATTTTATCGGCGGGTCTTCGGCCCATCCGGGCCGGAGAATCGCGGGGCGGGTGGGGGGGGGGCGCCAACCGGCGCGATTCCCGCCCCCGCCGAATATCCGGTGCCGGAGAATTCGCCAACCGGCGGGGGCGGGATTCACGCCAGCCCCCGGCGATTCTCCGACCCGGCGGGGGTCGGAGAATCTCGCCCCATATCTCGCACAAAGGAAGATGGTTGTGTTTGTTGAAGGTTTAGCATCTAGGTCCCAGGACATCACTGCTAGAGTTCCTCAGAGTAGTATCCTGGGCCCAACCATCTTCAATTGCTTCATCAATTACCTTCCTTCCATCATAAGGTCAGCAATTTGGGATGTTTGCTGATGACTGCATAATGTTCAGAGCCATTCATGAACCTCAGATACTGAAATAATCTGTATCCATATGCAGCAAGACTTGGACAACATTCAGGCTTGGCTGTTAAGTTACATTCAGACCACATAAGTACTGGGTAATAACCATTTCCAACATGAAAGAATCTAACCATCTCCCCTCATCCTGGGGTTACCAATGACCAGTGACTGAACTGGATCAGCCATATATGTATTGTGGCTACAATATATGTTCCTTCATCATTGACTGTGGGAAGCACGGTAGCACAGTGGATAGCACTGTGGCTTCACAGCGCCAGGGTCCCAGGTTCGATTCCCCGCTGGGTCACTGTCTGTGCGGAGTCTGCACGTTCTCCCCGTGTCTGCATGGGTTTCCTCTGGGTGCTCTAGTTTCCTCCCACAGTCCAAAGACGTGCAGGCCAGGTGGATTGGTCATGATAAATTGCCCTTAGTGACCAAAAAGTTAGGAGGGGCTATTGGGTTAGGAGGATAGGGTGGAAGTGAGGGCTTAAGTGGGTTGGTGCAGACATGATGGGCTGAATGGCCTCCTTCTGCACTGTATGTTCTATTACTCAGTCACACTCCTGGAACCCCTAACAACACCATGGAGTAACTTCACCACAAGGAGTGCAGGTGCTCAAGAAAGCAGTTCGCCACTATCTTCTCAATGGTAGTCAGGGATGGCAATAAATGTTGGCCTTGTCAGTGATGCCCACATCCCACAATTGAATTTAAAACAAAACATGATAATGCTGATGCCCCTTAATGCCTAATTTTAATGGATGGACTTGATGCCAAGCAAGGCTTCCAGCCAAAATTAGAAACAACGAGCAGCCCTTCACAGTTTCCCTATTGTCATATATGCCGAATGAGAATGCTGGCGTAGAACATGAATCAGAAAACAGCCTGGTATGAATTCAAGTGGGAACCTAATAAGATCAATCTGTCTGATTTAGCACCAGTTCTGCAGTTAAAACAATGGAAAATCCACACTAAGCTTTTTGCAGAAAAATTGGGAGATTTAAAACAGCAGGCAGCTCACTAACATTCACTTATTCTCTGTTCCTGCCAGCAGCACACCCCTGCCCACAAGTTTCCCAGTGGTATGGGGCGGCTTCAGTAGGAAATCCCAGTGACAAGCAAGGGAAGTAGATAATCCCACTGCCAGCAAACGACGTGCCACCTAGAAACACACTCTGGGGGACCAGAGAATCCAGCCCGACATGTCACACAAAAAGTCAGAATCGATCCTAATTAATTCTTTTGTGGATAATGTCGTAATGGTGAAAAGAATAGTTATCCTAATGTCATCCCTCCCGACTTAAAAAGGTTGAATTTCCTAAAACTTCTCTGACGCTCAGATACCAACTCAATTTCTTAAATTGGGGAGTCATTAGGGGCCGGATTCTCCGACCGCACCTGCTCGGCGTCCGGAAAGTTTCACCTGTGGTCAATGGACCTTTACATGGTCTGCGTCCCGTCTGTGGCGATCTTGCGGCGAGTGGGCGGAAGAATCCAGCTCTAGGTATTTACGGCAGATTTCCAGCAGGACATCCACCACTAAACAGAGGCCCACCAGCAGCTCCAAGGAAAGCTGATACGGTGCTGCAGTGGGTGCTACAGTGAAAGGGACGTAAGTCCCAAGACAGTGGAGCAGCTCGTTGCCTAAAAACCTCGGCTGACATTAAAATCCATGAGAGGTCATTCCTATATTTTCTCCCTCCAATTGCAGAATGTGGGGCACTACCATGCTCCTATCAACATGGTTCACATGCCATTCTCAGGGAGCACTGCAAACAGGAGCAAATGGAACACAAAAGGCCTGGAAAAGTCAGACCCTTCCCAATGGCATTTCCATGTAGCTAATGGGGCAAGAGCGGCCACTGGCAGTCCTAGTTGAGTGTGGGAAAGAAAATCAAGTTGGGGTTGTGAAGAAATCATAGGCCTCGCGATCTAATTTTCCTGCTTTTCCAACATTTGTCTCACCAAGTTTGGATTAGGCGGCCGTGAAAAACTAAGTCTATTATGTCTTTTTAAACGACCTGCTAGTTGTAATCAGTCTAGGTGGACTGTCTTCATTTGTGTTCCCATCTTGGCTATAAATTGTTGGGAAGCACCAATTTTTAATGAGTGATTAAAAGAGAGCATTACTTTCTTTTTAAAAAATTTAGAATACCCAATTAATTTTTTCCAATTAAGGAGCAATTTAGCGTGGCCAATTCGCCTAGCCTGCATATCTTTGGGTTGTGGGGGCGAAACCCAAGCAAACACGGGGAGAATGTGCAAACTCCACACGGACAGTGACCCACAGCCGGGATCGAACCTGGGACCTCGGCGCCGTGAGGCAGCAGTGATAACCATTGCGCCGCCATGCTGCCCACGAACATTACTTTCTAAGGATTTGTAAACACTTCCTGTGTGTCTGATTGCCAGGAGATTTAATAATTTTGTGCTCTTTCAGCATAATAGCTTTTCTTAATACAGTGAAAGAAATACGCAAAATATTTCCTGTTCGTCTCAGCTCTACACTTCCTCATTCGAATGCAATGCACAAATAATGACCATGAAATTCTTCTCAATTAACCATGGACAAAAATATGTACCTTTTCAAATGCCCACTGGCATAAAGGCCTGCATGTACATGTACACTGGAAATATTACCAACTGCATGAGCAGAATTCTACTGGCCCTCATAAAGTCACAAGGAAGGGGATGGGCAGTAAAATCTTGGGAAATCATGTTGTATCAGCTCCCTCGACTGCCCCGCCAGTGAATTTTACCCAAAACAGCAAGCAGCGAATTTGAATATGCAAAGGCCCAGCTATTAAGGGCCATTTTACCAAACATTCAGCATTTACCAGTGCGGGTCAAGCCCTGCCCCGTGAGAAGGCCGTCAATTGAATGGAGGCAACCTCCCAGCGGGAGCCTGCTGGGATTGATTGGGGATCATGGGCAGGGAAGATAGCCCCTGCTGCCCCAGCAATTTGTGGGCCTCTGAAATATTTTCTTCCTTTGGTTTGCTGAATTCAGCAGGCCTCCAGCATGTCTCAGCAGTGGCCACCATTCCTGTTGGCATTGCTGAGGGTCCAGAACTGCTGGCCTTCTGATTGGACTGGTAGCTCTTAAGGACGGGCTGACCCCACTGGAAAGCTACTAAATTGGCTGCAGGCTGTAAAATTGAAGGGGGAGTCCTACTAGCCACCCATTTGTGCTGGCGGCCCACTTTTCTACCTGATCAGCAACATTCAACCTCATTTGTCAGCACTGCAACATTTGGCGGGTAGCATTATCTCTGTTAGCTATGATAAAATACAAAAAACTCTACAGGTGCAGTCATACAGCTGAGAGCCTGAAATTTACCCATTTGTTGGTAACCCTTCTCTCTCCTTGAGCAGAGTGTTGTCTTCCTGTGAGTTTATTCTATTTACTTACATCAGAAACTGCTTATAAAGCCTTGGTTTTTAAAAAAAATCAGCACATGCATTTTACAAATTGATAATCAACTATATTTATAGTCTAATGCATTTCATTTAGTCACTGATATCTTTCATCTAAATGTAATTTAAATGCTAGTGATTCCCAGCAGTCTTTTAAGTTGAGTTTGAGCTGATGCTGCTTGAATCCTGCTGTTACTCTCGGGCTATTTGAATAAAAGATGTCTGTTAGGTAACCATTTATTCTTTGACCCTTTTATTTTTAGCTAGCCTATCAGTAAGCAATGACTGCAATTGGTATTGTTGTCACTGCTGCAAGATTGGGATCCCTACTGTCACTGGACCAGGCAATATGTAAGCCCAAGGCCCTTTGAGTCAAGAATGCAGTACCTCTGGCGACCTCGGCCTGCCTGTGACGTGGCAAGCTTCTCGCCACATATTAGGAAGGCACTGGGGGCAGCACGGTGCCGCAGTGATTAGCACTGCTCTCTCACTGCGCCGAGGTCCCAGGTTTGATCCCGGCTCTGGGTCACTCCGTGTGGAGTTTGCGAATTCTCCCCGTGTCTCCGTGGGTCTCACCCCCACAACCCAGAGATGTGCAGGTTAGGTGGATTGGCCATGCTAAATTGCCCCTTAATTGGAAAAAATGAATTGGGTACTCTAAATTTATTTTTAAAAAGGAAGGCACTGACACAGGCTTTCCGTACGTGTGTTGTAAGCTTCCCAACTGGCCAGATTGTAACATCAGCCGTATCGACTAATTTGATGTTCAATTTACAAACTTGGACCACAAAGGTCTATTGAACCTTTTTGCTTGTCAAAAGATTTGTACAGCTGGAAGAGAGTCCCAGCACTAGCATTACTAAAAGGCCAGGAACTCAACTTGTAAGACGATTTTGACCAATTGTTGCTATTGCAAAGTCTCTGGAAATACAATGGAGGTTTTTGGAGGTGTTGTTGGTGAAGTGTTGGATTTGTTTAGGAGTGTTGCAGCATCCTCCCAAGGAGGGCAGAATGTTTGATAACCTGTTCCACCTGCAATGTATTGGTGCTGCAGTTGCAGTACCTCTGTGTCTGCAATACAGCAGAGAGATGGGGCAGAAGCTGTGGAAAATGGTAAGCTCTGCACGATTCTCTCTGCTAAGTTGGAGTCAGACTCCTTCGTGCTCCTTGAGATTGACAGGAGGAAGTTTAGGCCCAATAGTAGTTAATATGTATGTCACCCTATCAAAGACCTCACCTGACTCCCCTGCAGTGGAAGCCATCTGCAACCTTGCCTTCCAGGGAGCTGATACAGCACAATCGTGCAGATCCCAACTTCAGTCTCGAAGATACATGCAGTGGCCATATCAGGACTGGTGGCTGTGGGTATCACTGCTGTGGCGTTTCTCCCTTTCTATCTCTTGGTTGGGCAGACCAAAGCTGAAAAGCAGAAAGGGGAACGTTGGAGTGATGGAACGGAGTTAGGGTGGAAAGCAAGTGATCCATGTTATACCATCAGCAGCTGGAACATTATGGAACACAGCAGGATGGGGGTGAGCTGGGAGTTGAGAAGGGGTATAAGGCAGGGCATTCCATTATACTTAATGTTCTCAGCAACAGTGGATGCCATGGGTTCTGGCACTGTTGTCCTTGTAAAACCTCTGATGCATTCGACCAGTTTACTTACTCAGAAGTTTTACCCAGGTGCCCTTATTTGCGAGATGAAGAAATGACAAACCAGGTTCACGGCTTAACGCAATTTTATTCACAATTCTCTTACTCAACAAGATATGACTCAGACTCACAGCTGAGCTTTGGGGTTTACCCGCACTTAGTAAAGGAGGCTGGCAGGCTACGATCACTCGATGTGGATGTCTTCTCTAGGTTCAAAACCCAGGGTCCTTCTTCTTGTGATGTTTGTGCCTGGGGGACTCCCAAGTTATTGCTGAAGATCAGTTTGATGTTCCTTTCTTTATACTGGTAAGTTAGGTTATAATCATAGGTATATGCCCACCATTGCCATTGCCCAAGCCAGGTTCCAACTGGTTAATGGGAGAGTTAGGATACTCCTATTTATCCATGGTGATTAAATCAAGATCCATTGTCCTCTGAAACTCCTTAGTCTGAGCAGCCATCAGCGCATTGTGGAGTCTGATGGCTTCTTTTGTCTGTACTTCGTCCTGCTGCAAAGATGATCAACCGTGTTTGAAGTTTGGTATATATTCATAGCATGTTCTTTGGAGTTGGTAATCACAAAGTCCATATAGCAATAAAAAGTTTATGCCTTGACTTCAGTGCTTATGCAGATGGCCAGTATCAATTTCAGCCAGGGCCTCATGAGACAGTTTCTGCTCCTGGCCTATGTGTACCTCTCAGCCTGTTTTCAGTACCACAGCACTATGATGTGGAAATACATCTCATTGTCGGGCTGAGGTGATGCAACACCCTTATGCTTCACTGGTTCTGTTCTAATCCAGGTAGTTAAAGATGACTTTGTCCTGCAAGAGATAGGGCAGAATGGCAGTGATTGTTTGGGTGATGGAATTGCCATAGCTGGAATCATATGGAAACAATGAAAACTTGGTGTGAGACAGCAATCATTGGAATGTGTGTGAGGGTGATATGGTGTATCTGGACATTAAGTACAGTAAGAAGTCTTACAACACCATGTTAAAGTCCAACAGGTTTGTTTCAAACACTAGCTTTTGGAGCACTGCTCCTTCTTCACCTGAGGAAGGAGCAGTGCTCCGAAAGCTAGTGTTTGAAACAAACCTGTTGGGCTTTAACCTGGTGTTGTAAGACTTCTTACTGTGCTCACCCCAGTCCAACGCCGGCATCTCCACATCATGGCTATTAAGTGTGAGTCCTGAGTGCCATGGGCTGTTGATGGGTCAGTGATGGCAGTGTGGTAAAATAAGTAGCATGAGAGACCAGTGGTACAGTCAGAATGAAGTCCTTTAAAGACCCAATTCCTGACTTTGACCACCCATGTCAGATCATTACACTTCTCGTGGCATTGCTGCCAGGGACTCAGGGCCGTATTCCTAGCTTGCATTGACTCCCCCAGCCATTTGCTCCTAGTCCCTATGCCAGGGCCTCCTGCACCTTCCTTTGCTCCTCTGGAAATATGATCTCCATGTTCTTGCCTGCCTCTATCACCAAGGCCTCCAGTGCTGGCTTGTGAAACTAAGACTCCTCTTTCTTGCTTGATGCTCCATTTGTGCAGCTCCATATGAGACCGTGTCAATGCAGGCAACCAGCAGCAGCTTTATTCCACTGAATGCAGATTCCCTTTAAGAAGAACATACTGCCTGTAAAGGGAAGCAGATTAGCTGCTCCATGTAAAATGAGCAAATGTTGTTTGGCACCGGCTTTGCTGAGCTGTCAAGCAGCCTGCATGGCTAGCCCCATTTGGATCAACGCTACAATCAGGTAAATGGTGAAGAAGATTAAGAAGGGGAAAATAGAGTATGAGAGTAAGCTTGTGGGAAACATAAACTGACTGTAATAGTTCCTATAGCTATGTGAAGAGAAAAAAATTGGTGAAGATAAATGTAGGTCCCTTACAGTCAGAAACATGGGAATCTATAATCTACGATAAAGAGATGGCTGACCAACTAAATACATACTTTGTTTCTGTCTTCACAAAACAAAGGAGGACACAAGAAATGTACCAGAAATGTTGAGGGACACAGGGTTTAGTGAGAGGGAGAAACTGAAGGAAATCATTCTTAGTAGATAAATGGTGTTAGGGAAATTGTTGGGATTGAAGTTTGATAAATCCCCAGGGCCTGTAATCTACACCCCAGAGTACTTAAGGAAGTGACCCTAGAATTAGTGGATGCATTGGTGGTCATCTTCCAAGATTCTATACACTTTGGGACAGTTCCTACAGATTGGATGGTACCTAATGTAGCCCCACTACTTAAAAAGGGACGTAAAGAGAAAACAGTGAATTATAGACCAGTCAGCTTGACGTCAGTAGGTGGGAAAATGCTAGAGTCCATTCTAAAAAATTTATTAGCAGAGCAATTGGAAAGTGGATCGGACATAGTCAGCATGGGTTCGCAAAAGAAAATCATGCTTGACAAATTTACTGAAATTCTTTGAGGATGTAACTAGTAGAGTTGATGAGGGGGAGCCAGTGGATGCGGTCTATTTGGACTTTCAGAACGCTTTTAACAAAGTCTCACATAAGAAATTAGAGTGTTAAAATTAAAGCACGTGTGATTGGGGGTAGTGAATTGAGATGGATAGAAAACTGGTTGGCAGACAGGAAACAAAGAGTAGGAATAAATGGATCTTTTTCCGATGGCAGGCAGTGACTAGTGGGGTACCACAGTGATCAGTGCCGGGACCCCAGCTATTCACAATGTATATTAATGATTTAGATGAAGGAACTAAATGTAATATCTCCAAATTTGCAGATGACACAAGCTGGCTGGGAGGGTGACCTGTGAAGAGGATGCAGAGATCGTTCAGTGTGATTTGGACAAGTTTAGTGAATAGGCAAATGCATGGCAGATCCAGTAATGTGGAGAAATGCGAGGATATCCACTTTAGTAAAAAAAACAGGAAAGTCGATTATTATCTGAATGGCTGTAAATTAAGAGAGGGGAATGTGCACAAGACTTGGGTGTCCTCGTACACCAGTCACTGAAGGTAAGCATGCAGATGCAGCAGGCGGTAAAGAAGGCAAATGGTATGTTGGCCTTCATTGCGAGAGGAATCGAGTACAGGCACAGGGATGCCTTGCTGTAATTATACAGGGACTTTGTGAGGTCATATCTGGAATATTGTGTGCAGTTTTTGTCTCCTTATCTGAGGAAGGATGTTCTTGCTATAGTGGGAGTGCAGAGGTTTACCTGGGATGGTGGGACTGACATATGAGGAAAGATTGAGTTGGTTAGGCTTATATTGACATGGGTTCATAAGAATGAGGATGGATTTCATAGAAACTGATAACATTTTCACAGGACTAGACAGGGTAGATGCATGAAGGATGTTCCCGATGGTGTGGGAGTCCACAACCATGAATCATAGTTCAAGGCTACTGGATAAACCTTTTAGGACTGAGATGAGGAGAAATTTCTTCACCCAGAGAGTGGTAAGGCTGTGGAATTCACTACCAGAGGAAGCAGTTGAGGTCAAAATATTGTGGGTGTGCTTCTCTGGTCCCCAGTCGGATGTTTCCCGGTGGTGGGCCATTCGCTGGTGGCGGGATTTCCTACTCCTGCCGCTTGTCAATGGAATTTCCCATTAAAGTCACTCTAGGCTGCCGGAGGGAAAAGAGAACCCCAACAACCGGAGAATTCTGGCCTCTGTGTTTTCAAGAAGGAGTTAGATATAGCTCTTGGGGCTAAACGGAATATGGGGGGAAAGCAGGAACTGGTTACTGAGTTGGATGATCAGACATGATTATATTGAATGATGGAGCAGGCTCGGAGGACCGGATGGTCTAACTCCTGCTCCTATTTACTATGTATCCTTGTTTCTATTGAGCTGAAGTCTGTACCAGCCTGTCCCAATGGCAGTAGGCACAGGCAGGTCACAAGCTATGACTCTTGCAACTAAATGTAGGCTTAATTCAATTTTCAGCCCAAATTGTTCCTTCAATTGTTGAGAAAATAAAAGTATGCATATTTAATAAGTAATGAACCTGGTTTAATATTCAGAGCAAAACGTTTGTCATCTTTCTCAGGTAGTGTCTTAGGCCCAACCATTTTCACCAATGATCTTTCTTCCATTATAAGGTCTGCACAACGTTCAGCACCATTCATTACTCCTAAGAAACTGAAGCAGTCCGTGTCCAAAAGCAGCAGAACTTGAAACACATCCAGCTTGGGCAAGTGGCAAGTGATGTTCATGCCACACTAAAGCAAGACAATAACCATCTCTAACAAGAGAGAATTTAATCATCATCGCTTGACAGTCGATGACTGAACTCAAGAGGACAGGTGTGAATGACTGCCCTTGTATTAAGGTAGCATTTGACCGAGAGTGGTATCAAGTATTAAGTAACCTTGCTAGAAGTCCTAGCAAATCTGGAGTTAGTGGGAATTGGGGAAAGTTTTCCACTGGTTGGAGTCATACCTTGGAGTCATACCATAAAGGAAGATGGTGTGTTTCTTGGAGTTCAACCATCTTATTCCCAGAATATCACTGGAAGAGTTCTTCAGGGTAATGTCCAAGGCCCAACCA
Source organism: Scyliorhinus torazame (assembly GCF_047496885.1). Taxonomy (NCBI): domain Eukaryota; kingdom Metazoa; phylum Chordata; class Chondrichthyes; order Carcharhiniformes; family Scyliorhinidae; genus Scyliorhinus; species Scyliorhinus torazame. The sequence goes on along the minus strand of NC_092710.1, from coordinate 216,157,954 downwards.
TTTTCAGATGCTTCATCAATGATCTTCCCTCCATCCTAAGGTCATACGTGGGTGTGTTCGTTCATGACTGCACAATGTTGAGCTTCATTCACAACTCAAAGAACACTACTGCCTCTTGGATGCCACTATTGTATCTGCATCCACCACTTCTCCGGCAGCGCATTCCAGGCATTCACCACCTTCTGTATAAAAAAAACTTTCCCCCTTGCACTTTAAACCTATGTTCCCCGGTACTTTACTTTTCCAACCTGGAAAAAAGCATCTAACTATCCACTCTGTCCATGCTACTCATAACTTTGTAAACATCTATCCGGTCGCCCCTTAACCTTCGTCATTCGGGTGAAAACAAGCCAAATTTATACAATCTCTCCACATAGCTCGTACCTTCCAGATCAGGCAGCATCCTGGCAAACCTCTTCTGTACCCTCTCCAAAGCCTCCACATCCTTCTGGTAGTGTGGCGACCAGAATTGTATGAAATATTCCAAATGTGGCCTAACGAAGGTAGTGTACAGCTGCAGCGTGACGTGCCAATTTTTATATTCAATGCCCCCACCGATGAAGGCAAGAATGCTGTATGCCTTTTTCATTGCCTTATTCACCTGCGTTGCCAGTTCCAGTAATCTGTGGACATGTACGCCAGATCTCTCTGCCTGTCAATACTCCTAAGGGTCCTGGCATTTATTGTATAATTACTATCTGTATTAGACCTTCCAAAATGCATTACCTCATATTTGTCTGGATTAAGCTCCATCTGCCATTTCTCCACCCAAATCTCCAACTGTTCTATATCCCGCTGTATCATCTGACAATCCTCTTCACTCTCCGGAACTTCACCAATCTTTGTGTCATCCACAAATTTACTAATGGGACCAGCTGCATTTTCCTCCAAATCATTTATATATACTATGAACAACAAATATCCCCGTAGAAAAGCCACTCGTCACAACCTTCCATTCAGAAAAGCACCATTCCACCACTATCTTCTGTCTTCTACGGCCGAGCCAATTCTGCATCCATCTTGCCAGCTCACCTCTGATCCTGTGTGACTTCACATTTTATACCAGTCTGCCATGAGGGCCCTTGTCAAAGGCTTTACTTACGTCCATGTAAACAACATCCACTGCCCTACTTGCATCAATCATTTTCATCACTTACTCAAAAAACTCGATCAAGTTAGTGAGACACAATCTCCCCTTCGTAAAACCATGCTGCTTATTGTTAATAAGTCCATCTCTTTCCAAATGTGAATAAATCCTGTCCCTAAGAATCTTTTCAAATAATTTTTCTACCACTGATGAAAGGCTCACTGGCCTATAATTTCGTGGTTTATCCCTTCGTTCCTTCTGAAACAAACAAGCAACATTGGCTATTCTCCAGTCTTCTGGACCTCTCCTGTAGCCAATGAGGATACAAAGATTTCTGTCATGGCCCCAGCAATTTCCTCCCTTGCCTCGCTCAGTATTCTGAGATAGGCCCAAGGACGTATCCACCTTAATGCTTTTTAAGACACCTAACATTCCTTTTTGATATCGACACGACCCAGAATATCTACACACCCTTCCCTCGACTCATCATCGACAAAGTCCTTCTCTTTGGTAAATACTGATGCAAAGTACTCATTTAGTATCTCGCCCACTCTTCAGATGCTGAAACAGCCTGTCCCCATTTGTAGAAAAACCTAGAGAACATTTAGACTTGGGAAGATAAGTGGCACAGAACATCCGCACCACACATGTGCCAGGCTATGACCATCTCCAACAAGAGAGAATCTAACCATATCCCCATGACATTCAATGGCATTACCATCACTGAATCCCCCACTATCACCATCCTGGTGATTACCATTGACCAGAAACTGAACTGGACTAGCCACTGTGGCAGCAATGTCTACTATTTACAAGATGCACTGCATTGGTTTAGCTCACTGGGCTAAATCGCTGGCTTTTAAAGCAGACCAAGGCAGGCCAGCAGCACGGTTCAATTCCCGTACCAGCCTCCCCAAACAGGCGCCGGAATGTGGCGACTAGGGGCTTTTCACAGTAACTTCATTGAAGCCTACTCGTGACAATAAGCGATTTTCATTTCATTCATTTCATTTCAGAAGCTCACCAAGATTCCTTTGACTACACCTTCCAAATTCATAACCACTACCATCTAGAAGGACATGGGCAGCAGATATATGGGAACATCACGACCAGGAGGTTCCCCTCCAAGCCACTCACCATCTTGACTTGAATACATATCGCCGTTCCTTCACTGTCGCTCGGTTAAAATCCTGGAACTCACTCCCTCATAGCACTGTGGGTTGTGCTTACACCACATGGACTGCAGCGGTTCAAGAAGACAGTTCAACACCACCTTCTCAAGTGCAATTAGGGATGGGTTATAACTGACGAACTAGTCAGCAATGCCTACATCCCATGAAGGAATTTTAAAAAGTGTTTAAAAGCATAATGATTTTTACAAATGGCAAAAGAAGAGTCACGATTTGCCAGTGCTGTGAATTTTGTCCTAAATCTTGTGAACGCCTGAAATTAGAATTATGAGGTATTTGCTGCCATAGTGTTAATATCACTGTATTTTTATGATTTCTGGAATTGAATGTTTCTGAGGAAAGACCTTAATCCAGTGATATTACATCAGAGCACTATATTATCAAATATTAATTTAATAATTTAGAAAAGCATATGTGGAAAAACTCTCGTTTCTGATTAAGGACTAATGTTCACAATCGTATCTATGCATTGTAGTTATTATTATGATCCCAGACCAGACCCCAACAGTGGATAGAATACTGATCCTAAACCCTAATGTTATAGATTATTTTGGGAGACTTTCCGGAAAGAATGATTTGCTCCAGGAGAGATTGCAGGAAAAAATAGGGATTTGGTATTTTAAAACAAAAATTTATTATGTATACAATATTAAACTCTTTAACTTCACACCTGAAAAAGACAGGTTACAAGTGAACACAGAGGTTGCCCCAGTGATGCTAGTGCTACACGATGTGGCCAAACACCGGAGAAGACGGCAACAGAAGCAGTGTCTGCAGGGGCTCGAGGCAGCGGCATTGTGCCTGACCCCGCCCCACACCCTGAAGTCCCGGCCGCCCATCAGGCTAGGGAGGGACCGAGAGGGGGAGTCCTATGACGGGCCAGGATGTACAGGTGCTGCCGGTCATTCAAACAAATGACCTCAGCATGTGCCGCAGGATCCGTCTCAACAAGGAGATGGTACTCGCAGACTTGGCACCACGTGGAGGAGGACACCCCCTCCTGGTGGCCATCAGGTCACTGCAGCCCCTCACTTTTATGCCACAGGCTCGAGTGGGGACCTGTGTGGTATCTCACAGGCCACAGCCCACAGTTGCAACTGGCAGGTCACGAATGCCCTGCATGCTCGGGTGAAAGACTACATTGTTTTTGACTTGGACCAGGCCCCACAGGATGCCCGGGCAGCAGGTTTCTCCATCATCACCAGGATGCCCAGGTCCAGGGGTTCATAGATGCCACACTTGCTGCCCTGCGCTCATCGGGCCATCTGGGGGTGCCCTATGTTAACCGAAGGGGGTTCCATTCCCTCAACATACAGCTCGTGTGCGACCACCATATGAAGATAATGTACGTGTGTGCCCGCTTCCTGGGTAGTGTGCATGACAGCTGCATCTAAAAGAGTAGATGGGACCTTGGCTTAAAATTTTATCTGAAAGATGGCACTTCGATGAGTGCAACATTCCTGCAGTCCTGCACTGGGTTGTCAAAGACCTGGAGAGTGATTTGAATGTACAGCCCTCTGACTCAGAGGGTAAAAAATAAGTAGACAAATTAAATACCACTAACGTTAAAACATTAACAACATCAAGGGCAGCATGGTGCCACAGTTTAGCACTGCTGCCTCACAGTGCCAAGGACCCGGGTTCGATTCGGGTGACTGTCTGTGTGGAGTTTGCACATTCCTCCTGTGTCTGTGTGGGTTTCCTCCGGGTGATCCGGTTTCATCCCACAGTCCAAAGATGTGTAGGTTAGGTGGATTGGCCATGCTAATTGCCCAAAGGTTAGGTGGGGTTAGGGGTGGGGTATTGAGCCTAGGTAGGGCATCCTGTCGCAGCAAGGGCCAGTGCAGACTCGATCATAGATCATAGATCATAGAACATACAGTGCAGAAGGAGGTCATTCGGCCCATCAAGTCTGCACCGACCCACTAAAGCCCACACTTCCACCCTATCCCCTAACCCAATTACCCTTTCCAACCTTTTTTTGGACACTAAGGGCAATTTTAGCAAGTCCAATCCACCTAACCTGCATGTCTATGGACTGTGGGAGGAAACCAGAGGACCCGGAGGAAACCCACGCAGATACGGGGGGAACGTGCAGACTCCGCACAGACAGTGACCCAGGAGAGATTCGAACCTGGGACCCTGCCGCTGTGAAGCCACAGTGCTATCCACTTGTGCTACCATGCTGCCCGATGGGTTGAATGACCTCCTTCTGCACTGTAGGATTCTATGATTTCTTCAGGAATATAAATCAAGGAGGATTAAATCATTTAGAGTTAGTCTCAAAAAGGGATGAGTCTTCAAGGTAACTTAATTAAAGTAAAAAGACCATTATTAAAATTGATGCAGCTAATTTATTTATACTGAAAGTTTGAAAAAGAGGAATTAATTACAGTAAAGGCCCACCGTTCATGAGGGTTATGTTTCCGCGAAGGCTCACGAGGTAAAATTGCAGGCAACGAACATAATTTACACTGGAAGGCAATTCGACAGGTTCCAGCCTTCCTAAATTTTATATGTATAAAGGAACAACGGCAATAAAAACTACGGGCCCGATCGAACCAAATGGGAACTATGTCCTATAGTGAGCACGTTTGGCTGGGGCTCGCAGCGCAATGCTATCTGGTTAGAAAGGCGGCCTCAGCGGGGAATGCACAGCAGAGGCCGCACTTAGTCCCGTTCCCTAAACTGAGGAATGCCATTCGCTGAAAGCCCTCTTTGGAGGGAGAGATTGTGAGACCATTTTTAAGTGGCTTCCTAATTTCTCGAGCCCCCAATGCGACCTGCGAACACCCCCAAGCCCCAACACATGTATCAGGGGGTCCTCAAGCTCACTGCAACCTCAATTTGCCGTTCGGTCTAGTCCCCATTTGTGGGAACCAGTACTGTGCAATGTTTGCCCGAGTTCTCCAAGGCGAAGAGGATAGATTCCAATGCCTTGGTTAACTCAGGGAACAGCATATTAGAGTGAGGCTAGTTGTCTCGTTCTAATATGTAGATTTTCCAATATGTGATCCCGCCCACAATAGGTGGGCTTAACATCGCGACCTCTCATGAGATCCCAGAGCAGGATCTACTGGCATTTGCCAGCCACATTGCACCGCGGCACGCTGCTTTTCGAGCGCAGCGTGGCCGGTAGATTGTGCCCTCTGTCTTCAATAAATATAAAGAGAGATTTACTGGAGAAATTGTTTAATAAAACAAGAAAAATGATAAAAGTTGTCACCCTTACAGTACTTTACTTGAGTGGAGGTGGACTACATACAAGCGTGTGAGCATATGAATTAGGAGCAGGAGTAGGCTGCTTGGCCCCTTAAAACTGCTCTGCCATTCAATAACATCATGGCAATCTTCTGTTTTTATCTTCAGTAAGGCATTTTCTTTTTTTTCAAGCATTTTCTTAAGCTGACTTGTATTTTTAAAACCACGGACAAGTGAACATTTGAGCCTGCAATAGGTGAACTGGTGTACAAATATTTTTGCACCGATAAGCAAATTTGCGAAAGAGGAAGCCGTGAACAGTGTGACCATATAAACCAGTGAAACCAATGAAATACTTCTTTATTCAGGGCTTCCACTTAATGAGACTTGTGTTCTTTTATAATCAAGACGTGGTGGGTGGGATTCTCCGAAATGGAGCCAGCCTGTTCGCGCTGTCGAGGTTCACGACGGCGCGAAACGGCCCCTATCCCGACCGATTCAGGGCCCGATAATGGGCTAGGAGCCGCGCAGCGTCATTTACACGCGCCAGGCCTTGGCGCCGCGTAAAGGCGGCGCCGCATACATGACGCGGCCGGTGCCGCATAACTGGCGTCACCTGCGCATGCGCAGGTTGGCCGGCGCCAACCCGCGCATGCGTGGTTACCGTCATCTCCGAGTCCGCCCCGCAAGAAGATGTCAGACGGATCTTGCGGGACTGCGGAAGAAAGGAGGTCCTCCTTCAGAGAGGACGGCCCGACATTCGGTGGGCACCAATCGCGGGCCACATCCCATTTGAGGCCGCCCCCCAGTGCAGGATCCCCCCTCCCCCCCATGCAGGCTGCCCCCCCAGCATTCCCGCGCTGTTCCCGCCGGCAGCGACCAGGTGTGGACGGCGCCGGGGGGGGAACCCGCCGTTTTGGGCTGGCCGCTCGGCCCATCCGGGCCTGAGAATAGCAGGGGTGCCGGAGAATCGCCATTTTGGGTGTCTTGGGCGATTCTCCGGCCTGCGCCGCGCGGAACTTGAAGGGGCCGTTCTCGCCGCTTGGGCGAACCGCGGGAGGGCGTTGGATCAGCGTCGCGGGAAAATCTGGCGACCCAGGCGATTCTCCCAACCGGCGCGGGAGTGGAAAATCGCGCCCAAGGTTTTGGGGAAAACCACATTTTTGTAATATCAGGGCTTGGCGCAGAAACATTCTTTCCTGAGTCAATGGGTTGTGGGTTCAAGCTGCGGTATAAATGATAGCACATGATCTCAGCTCATGTTTGGTATCGCAGTGCCTTGTTGGAGGTGCTGCCTTTCAGGCAAGATATTTATCTGCCTGCTAAGATGCACCTGAAAGATCCAAAAGTGCTTTTTGAAGAAAATTAAGACGAGATTATCTCCTCGTATATATGGAACCTGGCGTGCAAAATCTACTGCTGAATTTGCATGCATAAAAGCAGTTACTGTACTGAAAATAATCATGTAAGGATGGGTTAAATTCATGTATTTGTGACAAAATACATTTGTAATTGCTTTTTGTTTTTGTACTTTTGAGACTGAGAACTTTAGAATTGAAGTAAATCATCTTTAATTAAAACATTTGCACTACATTCTGAATGTTTTGGGGAAACTGTTTACATGTTTCGATGAAATAATTATTTGGATAACAAAATAAATATCCTGTGATATTTTTTAACTGAAGTGTCGTGGTGTGTTTTACTGCAGAGAATTAAGTTAATATCTGCCATGTGTTAATTTCTTGGTTGAATGCTTTATTTACCTTCGGTTGGTCAAGGTTGCATGTGAAAGCAGAACAGTTCTCACTATAATTGCCAATATACCAGATGACAAAACTGAAGGGCAGGGCTTGATTTTTCATCACTCCAGGGCACTAACACCAATTTGGAAATGTGATCTGTCACCAGAGAAAATAAGCAGTGCTCTGAGATGCCTGCTGTCCTGATGAACTAATTACAGATAAATGTACAGAGGCTTACGTACAATATTTAAGACGAAGATTCAGTGAGCTCTTCAGAAAATACAACACGTTTGTAGTCTCATCACAGTGGTTGGATACAAAAATGCACAAAATTCCCACCACTTTGTCATATCATGTGATGCCACAGTTCAGTGCAATACATCAATTCCTAGACACAAGTACATCTTTTTCCAAGATGAGAATTTTTGACAGATTTTCCCAGGGGATTCAGCTTGGCTGCCAGATTTAACTTTGTGCCCCTGAAAGGAGATAATCTTGAAACTATCAGAAGGATTAAAAGGTTGAAGTTGTAGCTACATCAAGAGACTGCAATGAATCAAGATATAACCCAGGAATATAAAAGGAAATTACTGCAGATGCTGGAATCTGAAACAAAACCAGAAAATACTGGACCATCTCAGCAGGTCTGACAGAATCTGTGGCGAGAGAAGGGAGCTAGCATTTCGAGCCTGGATGACCCATGGATTTGTGCATTTCTCTTCAGTTCACAAATGGCTTTACGGAAATAATAAATTACCTTTGTAGTCATCATAGAAAATGGCGTCCTAATTTCTCAGTGCCCCGATCAAGTCACAATTTCAATGATGCAGTAGAACAGTGAGGCCTAAGGATCAAAGCAATCGTGTCTTTGGGTCTTTATCAGAATAAATCAGCCGAGCTGCAGGTGCCAATGAGGTACCTCACCTCAGCTCACCTGTTGGCTGCTTATGAATTTTAGCCAGTGCTTAGGCTCCAAGATTACGTCCCAGGGTAGGTGATCAGAGGAGTGGTAATGATAGGTTGGTGGGAGTCTGCAGTTGTCTTGTGGAGCCAGGATGCCCAATCTTGCTCATTCCAACATGATAGATCACTACTTTCCAGGTATTTTGACCTACTACAAACATAGAACATAGATCATTACAGCGCAGTACAGGCCCTTCGGCCCTCGATGTTGCGCCGACCTCAGCTTCCATTGATCCGTATAGAGACCTTGGGTTGTATTCTCTGCACCCTCGCACCAAAATCGCGGCCAGCGCGGGGAAGGAGAATCGACGTTCTCGCAAGAAATCGGGACCAGCGCAGGTTCACCGATTCTGCGGGCCCCAAAAAGCGACGTCACTGGGGAGCACGCCGCGCCACTGGGGGCCATTGCCAGAGGCCTGCTCCGACATCCACCGCCCCCAACCGGCTGAATACGTGGCTGGGGAATGATTGTGCGGGGCTTGAGGGTCGGGCACGCGGCCGATCGGGGAGTCTCCTTTGTGGGTCTACCTCCGCGGTCCGAGTCCGCCATGGAGCAAAAGCTGCAAGATTTAGTCCTGGCCCCTGCTAGCCCCCTGCAGGGCTGGGAATTCGTATCCCTTTATTCCAGGATTTTCAGGAGTAAAACTCCACAGTTTTGACCCGGCGTGGGGACATAGTCCCAATAATGGAGAATCCAGCCCAAAAATGTCATGCTTGTTGGGCATGCAAAATTAGCGGGCCCGGAAGCGGATAGAAAATCTGCTCCTTGACAAGATTGTACTGTCCAATTCAGGCCCGCCCTGCCTGAATTGGACAGTATGTTCTATGTTCTATGTAACGGATTCTCTGGTTGGCTGGAAAAAGCAGGTGAGTTGGGTACCGGGTTTAATGGGAACCCGGTGGGGTTTTTTAAAAGCTCTGCAGGCAGCACCCTGAAAGCTGCCAGGGGTTGTGCGAAGGCTGCGGGTGTGAACTTCAGAGGATCAAAGAAGTAATTGCTGCAGTGCTAGCGCTAATGACCTCAGCACATGGTGGGCATGGAAAACAAGTCCGGTCGGCACTCTGCCCCTGCCCCATTTTGGGGATGAGTGCCTGGGCATCCTCATAAAAGAGGTCAGTGCCAGGCTGAATACCTCATGCCCAGGGATGGGAAGAGAAGGTCGCTACATCTCACAAAAAAAGCATGGGTAGAGATGGTCACCCATGCCAGTGGGCATGGTGTAGTGTGCTGAGCATGATTACTGTGCCACAAAAGGTTCAATGATGTTCGGCATTCAACAAGGGTGAGTACAGTGATGGTATGGGACTGCGTGGAGATATGTGTTTTGATTGCCATTCCCAATCAGCCTCAGGGGTGTAAGAGTGTGTGTGCCAACTTCAACTGAAGCCTGCGCCAATCAAGGCTGGATAGTCTGACTGCTTTTTGTGGGTGGGTGGGGGGGGGGGGGCATTTGCAGTGGTCCAGGGATAGAATTTCAGGAAGAGAAAGGACTAGTGATGAAATATGGTAGTGCACGATGGGGAGGGAATGGCACACTCGCATGAGAAACAGGTGGAGGTACAAAGTGCCTCGCGCTGGCAGTCACTGGGCTTCTGGAGACATGCTGAATCTGAGGGAGATAATGAGCTTCTGGGGTTGCGAACCAGGCAGCAGATGCTGGATTTCCAGCTTCATGTGTGGAGAGATCTCTCAAGGAGGGGTCCATGTGGAGTGTGAGCACAGCGCCGAACCTGACCACAGCCTCTTCCATTGAGAGAGTGGTAGATCTCATGGAGAAAAAGCTGCAGGAACAGAATCGGGGGTTTCTGGCATTGCGCTTAGACCTGTAAGCTCTCACATAGGCAATGATTTCAGGCGGTCACTGCCAGCATGAGAGATGTACAAGGCACTTAATTCCCCTGCTAGGTACCCGTCCATCAATGATGAACAAGTTATCTCAAGTGAATCTCATGCTGTTGGACGAGCTCAATGTAATCTCTCAGGCTTCTCTCTAGTGTGCTCTAGAGGAGGATCATAAGACCATAAGACATAGGAGCAGAATTAGGTCACTCTGTCCATTGAGTCTGCTCCGCCATTCAATCATGGCTGATATTTTTCTCATCCCCATTCTCCTGCCTTTCCCCATAACCATTGATCCTCTTATTAATCAAGAACCTATCTATCTTTGTCTTAAAGACACTCAGAGATTTGCCTCCACAGCCTTCTGCGGCAAAGAGTTCCACAGATTCACTACCCTCTGGCTGAAGAAATTCCTCCTCATCTCTGTTTTAAAGGATAGTCCCTTTAGTCTGAGATTGTGTTCTCTGCTTTTAGTTTTCCTACAAGTGGAAACACCCTCTCCATGTCTACTCTATCCAGGCCTCGCAGTATCCTGTAAGTTTCAATAAGATCCCTCCTTATCCTTCTAAACTCTAACGAATACAGACCCAGAGTCCTCAACCGTTCCTCATACGACAAGCTCTTCATTCCAGGGATCATTCTTATGAACCTCCTCTGAAATGAAAATCGCTTATTGTCACAAGTAGGCTGCAAATGAAGTTCCTGTGAAAAGCCCCTAGTCGCCACATTCCATCACCTGTTCGGGGAGGGTGGTACGGGAATTGAACCGTGCTGCTGGCCTGCCTTGGTCTGCTTTAAAAGCCAGCTCTTTAGCCCTGTGCTAAACCAGCCAGGGTCCTCTGGACCCTTTCCAAGGCCAGCACATCCTTTCTTAGATATGGGGCCCAAAACTGCTCACAATACGAGTTTTAAGGATACAAAGTAATAACATTTATTTACAATGACATATATATATAACAGCAGCAGCAACTTCCCTTGCTGCACACTCCTTCCTGCTGGTTCCTAAACTGGCCAGCTTTATTTATACTAGGAGTTTACTAATGGTTTCTCCACCCCCCCCCCTCATTGGGGAAGCTCATACTCCCACAAGATTGTGGGATTGCCATTAGTCCCCAGCCAATGGTAAGTAGGCAGGTTATAACAGAGGGGTGGATCAAGAAGGTTGGCTAGGAGGCTGATTCCCAATGGTGGAAAAACTGACTAGCATTTATTTGGATGCGGGGGGCTGGGAGAGAAGGGCCAAGTATGTCAACTTGGCTCATTACCCAGCCATTTGAGAAGAATTATTCCTGAGTCCATTGGGATTTAATGGTTGCTCAAGGAACTAATGGATCTTAATGGGTCCTTCTTCTGCAATTCCTGAAAGCCAGCCAGCAAATCTTGTTGTGTTTGCCCATAGCAGAGGATCCCTCCATAGAATCCCTACAGTGCAGAATGAGGTCATTCGACCCATCAAGTCTGCACCAACCCTCTGAAAGTGCATCCTACCTAGGCCGACTCCCCATAACACTGTAACCTGCACATCTTTGGGTCTGACCAAAGCCTTATATATCCTCAGAAATACATCCCTGGTCTTGTATTCTAACCCTCTCGACATGAATGCTCACATTGCATTTGCCTTCCAAACTGCCAACTGAACCTGCATGTCAACCTTAAAAGAATCGTGAACAAGTCCCTTTGTGCTTCTGATTTCTGAAGCATTTCCCCATTTAGAAAATAGTCTATGCCTAAATTCCTCCTTCCAAAGTGCATAACCTCACACTTTTCCACGTTGTATTTCATCTGCCACTTCATTGCCCACTCTCCTAACCTGTCCAAATCCTTCTGCAGCCCCCTTGCTTCCTCAATACTACCTGTCCCTCTACAGATCTTTCTATTATATATCGAATATAATATATATTATATAGTATTTTATATATCTTAACAACATTGTTGTTCGAAGTTGGGACACTCCTGCGATGTGAATAGGCAATGTAATTTAGCAAGTTACCTTAGCAAGAACAAGCAATCAAAATGTTATTGCCTGGAATCATTGGAAGATTTGTCTTGGATAGAATAATTTAGGAGCCTGGGCTTGATGCATTGGCTGACCTACCAAGTATGTTTACAGTAGGTTTCTGCATTCTTAAATTGCTTCTGGTTGTACCCATTTTAGGCAAACATGCACAACTATGTTAAATTTGGTCATTCTATGTGTGCTGTAAAAACTGCAATGGATAAATAAAATTGACAATAGATGATTAAATAGTGACCTGACATGTATTTAAACTTTGGGCACAGTTATCATAATTGTAGGCAGAGTGTAATTATCTATCTTTTAATATTAATTTTATAAAATCAGAATAGTAAGTAGTGTATAAAAGCAAATTATTGTGGATGCTGGAATCTGAAACCAAAAGGGAAAATGCAGGAAAATCTCAGCGGGCTGGCATCATCTGTAAGGAGAGAAAAGAGCGAACAATTCGAGAGACTAAAAGGTCAATGGGGACTGCCATAAGCACTCTTTTCTCTTGGTTTCTGTGGCTTTGACTCATCTTTCATTCCTTCATGCTACAGTATATCTCCCACTTTCTATGGCTTTTAGCTTTGACAAAGGGTCATCTGGGCTCGAAACGTTAGCTCTTTTCTCTCTTTACAGATGCTGCCAGACCTGCTGAGATTTTCCAGCATTTTCTCTTTTGGTTATAGTAACTACTGTATTTCTTTGTATCAATTGTTTTACTGAAATGTCTGAAAACTGATCACTGTTTAAAATGTATTTCCTCTAATATGTATCAGAATAATCAGAAACGACACAGGGTGAAATTAATAAAAGGCAGAAGTTTGGATTGATAACACAATATTCTACTTTACATGAAAGAATGGAATAATGAGAAAAAAAACTGTGGAATTACTTCAAGGTTGTGTCTTCATTGCTTTATTCCTCACTTAAACCACAATCTATAAGGTCGCAATGAATGAAGTAAGAATGATCTCCCTGCATGTATTCTTCTGAGCCACTTCCGCAGATTCTAAGAATTGTAGTCTAATCTTCAAATGAACCTATTTGATCAGCCTTTAGCTTACTTTTGCATGTCGTCAACTTGCCATTTGACATATTTATCAGATACAACAGAGTCGATTTTAACTTTGGACAAATTTTGGCTGGTCGTGGGTAGTGCAATTGATTCCCAAGGTCAGTGCATCGAAGCCTAACCTGTTTTAAGAGCTGGGTCTAAATAAATAATGAGCAAGGCATGCAGTTTCAGATCTCCTAGACAGCATCCTAGAACATAGAACATAGAAAATACAGCACAGAACAGGCCCTTTGGCCCACGATGTTGTGCCGAACCTTTGTCCTAGATATTTCATAGATTATCATTGAATTTACAGTGCAGAAGGAGGCCATTCGGCCCTTTGAGTCTGCACCGGCTCTTGGAAAGGGCACCCTACCCAAACACAACACCTCCACCCAACACCAAGGGCAATTTGGACATTAAGGGCAATTTATCATTGGCCAATTCACCTAACCCGCACATCTTTGGACTGTGGGAGGAAACCGGAGCACCCGGAGGAAACCCACGCAGACACGGGGAGGACGTGCTGACTCCGCACAGACAGTGACCCAAGCCGGAATCGAACCTGGGACCCTGGAGCTGTGAAGCAATTGTGCTATCCACAATGCTACCGTGCTGCCCTTGAGAACAAATAAATCTACACTATATCATTTTACCGTAATCCATGTACCTATCCAATAGCTGCTTGAAGGTCCCTAATGTTTCCGACTCAACTACTTCCACAGGCAGTGCATTCCATGCCCCACTACTCTCTGGGTAAAGAACCTACCTCTGATATCCCTCCTATATCTTCCACCTTTCACCTTAAATTTATGTCCCCTTGTAATGGTTTGTTCCACCCGGGGAAAAAATCTCTGACTGTCTACTCTATCTATTCCCCTGATCATCTTATAAACCTCTATCAAGTCACCCCTCATCCTTCTCCGTTCTAATGAGAAAAGGCCTAGCACCCTCAACCTTTCCTCGTAAGACCTACTCTCCATTCCAGGCAACATCCTGGTTAATCTTCTTTGCACCTTTTCCAAAGCTTCCACATCCTTCCTAAAATGAGATGACCAAAACTGTACACAGTACTCCAAATGTGGCCTTACCAAAGTTTTGTACAGCTGCATCATCACCTCACGGCTCTTAAATTCAATCCCTCTGTTAATGAATGCGAGCACACCATAGGCCTTCTTCACAGCTCTATCCACTTGAGTGGCAACTTTCAAAGATGTCTGAACATAGACCCCAAGATCTCTCTGCTCCTCCACATTGCCAAGAACTCTACCGTTAACCCTGTATTCCGCATTCATATTTGTCCTTCCAAAATGGACAACCTCACACTTTTCAGGGTTAAACTCCACCTGCCACTTCTCAGCCCAGCTCTGCATCCTATCTATGTCTCTTTGCAGCCGACAACAGCCCTCCTTACTATCCACAACTCCACCAATCTTCGTATCGTCTGCAAATTTACTGACCCACCCTTCAACTCCCTCATCCAAGTCATTAATGAAAATCACAAACAGCAGAGGACCCAGAACTGATCCCTGCGGTACGCCACTGGTAACTGGGATCCAGGCTGAATATTTGCCATCCACCACCATTCTCTGACTTCCTAGTGGGCGCAGTGTGAACTTTGATGACTCGGATATGGAATCAAAGCAAGAGATTGGGTTGATGAATTCCCGCTCCACCTGATCCCACAAAAACAAAAAGAATTGAAGTGAAAAAAAAATCCAAATAGCCTACAATAGTCCCTTTAAGGATCTTTGGTTAGGTGGCTCAACACCGGATAGCGTATATGCAGTGTGGCTTCACCAATTGACATACATTATGTAGGTTTACGGATGAGAAACTGAGTGAAACTAACAACATTCAAGCTGATGTAGATAGTATGAAGGTGTTACTTGCACTACATTTGGGCCGTTTCACTGATGATGTATTTTTAAAATTATGTAATCATATTTATGGCAAGGCACCTCAATTAAAATATTAACTGAGTCTCACAACTAAATTTGGCAGGTGCCTGGGGCTGACGGTCTGGCCCAGGAGAATGGTGGAGGTCAGGAACAGGGTTGTTACTACAGTGCTCGACCACCCTATTTTGATTGATGGAGGTCCTAAAATCCCCCAGTCCTTTGACTTTGTCCTACTGCGCATTTATTCCTTCATCCACTCCTCCCTCCGTAGTAAAATTGAGTGCGGCCTTCTTTAGAAAACCACCCAATAATTGTATCACCTCACAACCATCCACCTCATTTTTAAAGGCTTTCTGAAAACACAGCAAAGTTTTCAGCCACCTCTCCTAACCCACAAGTAACGGCTCAGTTTTTTCACCCTCTCTGACGAGCCTTGGGCACATTTCTACATTACAGCATAGGGTCAGATTTTCAATGCCTTGCCAAACCGATTGTGCAAAGCAGAGGAAACTGACCACCTTTGCTCCCATTTCATTTCTGCACTCAAAGCTTCTTCACACAGAGGGAAGAATTCACAATATTTTGGGGGGGAAAGAATTGGGCTGGGAACAGGTGGTCTTTAACTGCAACAGAATATCTCACCTCACATTTAGTGAGTAATGTTTCTGGCAGCTCTGCTTCATTAGAGAGGCAATCATTAGAGAGACTACAACATCTGTTGCAGCTCCAACTGCAGTCCAGTACCGGGACACATACATCAATGTTTGTGGCTGTGAAAATAATCAGAACAGACAACATTCGGAATAAATGTCATTTGAATTTCCATCAGAGCTGTTGGAGTTGTCACCAGAGGCTCCATCACTATGGATTCTGGTGCTGATAATGGTCTGTTGCTGACTTCACTGTTTCAATGCCTTGTATGAATACTCCTTACAAGGAACAATGGGTAGCAGTTAGTGGCAAAAATGAGCAGAGGTAAAGGAGTGGCAGCTCAGAGAAACATCAGTTTGTCATGCAGTGTATTCTTCGGAAGGTATTTTGGTGAAGAGAAAATAAGGGCAAGATGGCCAATATCCATGCGGAACATATCTTGCATCCTTAGCAGTTACAATGAGCCAAATTTAGATGATGGAGTCCTGAACATCGTTTGGCCAACTTTCATGGGAGGCTTGATGCAATTTAAGTGCAATCAGGCACCTAACTGGACAGTGTGGGCCTTCAACTTGACCAAGGCCTCAATCAGAGGGAAATTCCACCGCTGTGAACTTCTGGCCAATCAGAGCTGGCAGTTTTCCATTTATGTGCATTGCCACTGGGAACAGTGGCTGATGCCAGTAATGCACTGAGATCTTCACCAGAGATAAAGGGATTAAGGGTTATGGTGTTCGGGCCGGAAAGTGAAGCTGAGTCCACAAAAGATCAGCCATGATCTCATTGAATGGCGGAGCAGGCTCGAGGGGCCAGATGGCCTACTCCTGCTCCTAGTTCTTATCTTATGTTCTAATCTCAAGATCTCTGGAGGCAGGTGAATGGAGTGGGTAGAGATCACGGAAAACGTGTCACGAGCAGGAAGAGGAGAAGGGTCAGATGTATGGTCAGGGATTGGCTTTCAGAGACCCCTGTTTCCCAAAGCTGGGTCCCTCGATTGGGCACCAAAACAGCTGAGAATCAGGGCTGCACGGTGTCACAATGGTTTGCACTGCTGCCTCACAGAGCCAGGCACCCAGGTTCAATTCCTGCCTTGGGTGACTGTCTGTGTGGAGTTTGCACGTTCTCCCCATGTCCGCATGGGTTTCCCCTGGCGCTTCAGTTTCCTCCCACCGTCCAATGATATGCAGATTATGTGGATTGGCCATACTAAAATTGCCCCTCAGTGTCCAGCCATGTCCATCCAATCAGCCATGATTGTATGGCAGAGCAGACCGATGGGTTGAGTGGCCTAACTTTGTTCCTATGTCTTATGGGTCTTATGGCCTAATAGCCCAAAGATGTGCAGGTTACAGTGTTATGGGGAGTCGGCCTAGGTAGGATGCACTTTCAGAGGGTTGGTGCAGACTTGATGGGTCGAATGACCTCATTCTGCACTGTAGGGATTCTATGGAGGGATCCTCTGCTATGGGCAAACACAACAAGATTTGCTGGCTGGCTTTCAGGAAGTGCAGAAGAAGGACCCATTAAGATCCATTAGTTCCTTGAGCAACCATTAAATCCCAATGGACTCAGGAATAATTCTTCTCAAATGGCTGGGTAATGAGCCAAGTTGACATACTTGGCCCTTCTCTCCCAGCCCCCCCGCATCCAAATAAATGCTAGTCAGTTTTTCCACCATTGGGAATCAGCCTCCTAGCCAACCTTCTTGATCCACCCCTCTGTTATAACCTGCCTACTTACCATTGGCTGGGGACTAATGGCAATCCCACAATCCTGTGGGAGTATGAGCTTCCCCAATGAGGGGGGGTGGAGAAACCATTAGTAAACTCCTAGTATAAATAAAGCTGGCCAGTTTAGGAACCAGCAGGAAGGAGTGTGCAACAAGGGAAGTTGCTGCTGCTGTTATATATATATGTTATTGTAAATAAATGTTATTACTTTGTATCCTTAAAACTCGTGCTGGATTCTTCGTGGCCCTCACAAAACTGGCGACGAGGGTTAAAGTGAATAGCTGTCTACACTGCTGAAGCCACCTCCCTGGATTTTTGTTGGATACAGGTTGGAAGTTGTTTTCTGTTATACCATGCCTCTGTACGGACGTTTGGATGTTTTTGATGCTGCGCTGGAAAGCTGCAACCAGTACACACAACGGATGCGTTACTATTTCCGGGCAAACAATATCACCGAAAACGAGCGCCAGGTGGTCATATTGCTCACCGCCTGCGGCCCGCATACGTTTGGGGTGATTAGAAGTCTTACGTACCTAGCTGCGCCGGACACCAAAACGTTTGATGAACTTGTGAATATAGTGGGGCAACATTTTAACCCAACCCCGTCCACGATAGTCCAGCATTACCGGTTTAATACCGCTGAGAGGACCCCTGGAGAATCCCTTGCCAATTTTCTATCCAGGCTACGCAGGATTGCAGTGTACTGTGATTATGGTGAAACCTTCTCAGAAATGTTACGCAACCGTTTGGTTTGCGTTATTAACAATGCGGCCACCCAGAGAAAGTTGTTAGCTGAGCCAACATTGACTTTTCAACAGGCCATTCAAATAGTATTGTCCCGAGAGAACGCAGAACGAGGAGTGCAGGAGCTACAGGGAATGGAAGTGCATGCCTTGGGGCGCAACCCCTTCCGTCCGAAAACGTCCCCCCGCACTCCTGCGGTACCTTGGGCGAGGCAACGTCCGGACTGACGCCAGTGGCCGTCGGACATTCCTCCCCGAAGGGAGCCTTCTCCAGAACCAATGGATGAGGAGCCATGTCCGTGTCAGACTTGTAGGCGCTGACCCCGTCGCGGACGGCGGTCCTGGGGGCGCCAGAGGCGCCGTCGTTCCGACCGAAACTGGGACCAGCCATGGGGCCGTAACTGGGACCAGCCCAGGGGCCGTACCTTCCATGTGGATGAACCTGCGACGACTACTCCTGAGGACGTGGAGACGGAGGACGACTGCCTGCAGTTGCATTGTGTGGCAGCTCCCCGTGTGGCCCCCATTAAGGTGACAGTACGGGTCAATGGCCACCCGCTTGAGTTGGAGTTGGACACTGGCGCAGCGGTCTCTGTGATCGCCCAGAAGACATTCGACCGCATCAAGCAGGGTATACAGACCCTTACATTAACCGACTCACAGGCCAGGTTGGCCACCTACACGGGGGAACCACTGGACATTGCAGGAACTACAATGACCCCTGTTGTTTAGGGACGCCAGGAGGGGCGTTTCCCACTTATCGTGGTGCGCGGCCATGGGCCCAGCCTGTTGGGTCGGGACTGGTTGCGCCATCTGCGGTTCCAATGGCAGCACATCCTCCAAACAGTTTCTGAAGGGTTGACTGAGGTGCTAGGACGATACCCAGATGTATTCCAGCCTGGTTTGGGGAAAATAAAAGGGGCCATAGCCCGTATCCAAGTCGAACCAGGAGCCACGCCGCGCTATTTCCGGGCGCGCCCGGTGCCTTACGGCTTGCTCGAGAAGGTAGAAGGGGAGCTCACTCGTTTGGAGAGTTTGGGTATTATCAGGCCCGTCCATTTTGCTGACTGGGCAGCACCAATTGTACCTGTAATGAAGCCAGATGCCACAGTTCGCTTATGTGGCGACTATAAACTTACAGTGAATACGGCTTCCCGACTCGACCGATATCCAATGCCTCGCATAGAGGATCTCTACGCGAAGCTTGCAGGTGGACTCTCGTTCACAAAATTAGATATGAGTCACGCCTACCTGCAGTTGGAGCTGGACCCTGCCTCCCGACCATATGTAACGATTAATACACACCGGGGCCTGTATGAATATACACGGTTGCCCTTTGGAGTATCCTCTGCCTGCGCAATTTTTCAACGTGTTATGGAGGGCATTTTGTGAGGTTTACCACGTGTTGCTGTCTACTTAGATGACGTTTTGATTACAGGGACGTCGGAGCAGGAACATTTGGAAAATCTGGAGGCTGTCCTTAGATGCCTTTCGGAGGCTGGAGTCCGTTTACGTCGCACAAAGTGCGTATTTCAGACAAAGGAAGTAGTCTACCTAGGTTATCGGGTGGACCGCGAAGGTTTGCACCCCGTCGCAGAGAAGGTGCATGCAATTCAACAGGCCCCCGCCCCGACTGACACTTCGCATCTTTGTTCTTTTCTCGGTCTCGTAAACTATTACCCAATCTGGCAACTACGCTGGCCCCTTTGCACCTTCTGCTAAAGGAAAATCACATCTGGGTTTGGGGTCAGTCGCAAGAAATCGCTTTCCGGCGGGTAATGCAACAATTGTCGCCGTCTGGGTTACTAACCCACTATGATCCTGGAAAGCCTTTGCTCGTCACATGTGATGCATCCCCGTATGGTATTGGGGCCGTCCTGTCCCACAAGATGGAGAACGGGGCCGAGCGACCGATAGCTTTCGTCTCCCGCACATTGACTGCAGCGGAGAAAAAGTACGCGCAGATCGAGAAGGAGGGCCTGGCAGTGGTTTTTGCGGTGAAACGCTTCCACCAGTACGTGTATGGCCGCCATTTCACTATCGTGACTGATCATAAGCCCCTGCTGGGACTTTTCACAGAGGATAAGCCAATACTGCCCATTGCTTCCGCACGGATCCAGCGCTGGGCTTTGTTGCTTGCTGCATATGAGTATTCTCTAGAGCACAAACCAGGTACGCAGATAGCAAATGCCGACGCACTGAGCCGATTGCCTTTATCGACCGGCCCCATGTCGACCCCCACGACCGGTGAGGTGGTTGCAACTCTAAATTTTATGGAAACCGTGCCTGTCACGGCATCACAGATCCGTGAGTGGACCCAGACGGAGCCAGTCCTGTCAAAGGTTCGGCACATAGTCCTGTATGGGGGTTAGCATAGACAGCTCCCAGGCGAGTTGCGGGCATTTTCCTCCAAGCTGTCAGAATTAAGCGTGGAAGACGGCATCCTCTTGTGGGGGACGCGTGTGATTGTCCCGGAAAAAGGCCAGGAGCTGATGCTAACAGACTTGCACAATGGGCATCCAGGTGTGACCAAAATGAAAATGTTGGCCCGGTGTTATGTCTGGTGGCCAGGCCTCGACACCGACATTGAGAAGGTGGCCCAAAACTGCTCCATTTGCCAGGAGCATCAGAAGCTTCCGCCGGCCGCGCCCCTACATCACTGGGAATGGCCAGGGCGGCCTTGGGCACGCTTGCATGTAGATTTCGCAGGCCCTTTTCAAGGATCCATGTTCCTTCTATTAATTGACACCCAGTCTAAATGGCTAGAGGTGCATAAGATGCAGGGGACAACATCCTGCGCAACAATTGAAAAGATGCGTTTGTCGTTTAGTACACATGGCCTCCCCGAGGTGCTGGTCACAGATAACGGCACTCCATTCACGAGTGAGGAGTTTGCGAGGTTCACGAAGATGAACGGCATACGCCATATCCGCACTGCCCCTTACCACCCGGCTTCAAATGGATAGGCAGAGCGCACAGTGCAGACATTCAAAAGAGGCCTAAAGAAGCAGTCTTCCGGATCAATGGACACGAGACTGGCTCGCTTTTTGTTTACGTATAGGACCACCCCCCATGCGGTGACTGGGGTAGCTCCCACAGAACTCCTAATGGGCCGGAGACTTCGCACCCGCCTTAGTATGGTTTTCCAGGACATTGGCGCAAAAGTACGCCGCACACAAGAACGGCAGGGACAGGGATTTTCTCGGCATCGGCCGATTCGGCAGTTTGCGCCCGGTGACCCAGTGTTCGTTCGGAATTTTGCTGGTGGTGCCCAGTGGGTTCCTGGTGTAATCCTTCGCCGAACGGGCCCAATATCCTACCAGGTGCAAGCCCAGGGTCGTCTCCAGCGCAAACATGTAGACCATGTTCGGTCCAGAAGACTATCCCCTCAAAAGATACCCCGCCCCCAGAGCTCATTTCTACAGCCGCAGAGACCAGAGACAAGAGAAGGTAGTCCTCACAATCTTCCACTGGTGCCTCACTCGAAGCCTGTGCAGGTCATTACAGAACCGAATGGAGATAGAGACGCTGTCATGACGGAGGCAGCAGACTCTGACTCCGAGATGGAGACACAGGATGCATCAGAGGGGAATCCTCGGGTCCACGGGCCTTGGATGTACAACCGTTGCGCCGTTCATCACGGAAGCGCCGGTCTCCGTCTCGTTACACGCCACCTGATCCAGCGTCGCGTTCAAATCGTGTCCGGCCTGCGGCAAAACGAGTCCGACCCCCTCCTTCACCATGGTCTTCGGTGGATTCCTTGGACTTTGGCGGGGAGGGATGTTATAACCTGCCTACTTACCATTGGCTGGGGACTAATGACAATCCCACAATCCTGTGGGAGTATGAGCTTCCTCAATGAGGGGGTCGGAGAAACCATTAGTAAACTCCTAGTATAAATAAAGCTGGCCAGTTTAGGAACCAGCAGGAAGGAGTGTGCAGCAAGGGAAGTTGCTGCTGCTGTTATATATATATATATATATGTTATTGTAAATAAATGTTATTACTTTGTATCCTTAAAACTCGTGCTGGATTCTTCGTGGCTCTCACAAAACCCTCCCAATCATCATGCCTGCTTTGAAGTAGTCAGCTGCGAAACTAACAGAAAGCATATAACTCTCTTTGATATGACTCAGGAGCTGTCAATCATAGCTTGATGTTTATAAACATTGAGGTTAGTTTCACAGCTGACTACTTCAAAGCCGCAGGCGTGCAGGGAGATGAATAAAACAATGCAGACAGCTGTGTGTGTGTGGAAGCTGTCAATCACAGCATAGTGAAAGCAATTTCACAGAGAAATGAATGAATGGCTTGCAGATCAAAGATCTGAGGGGGTTTAAACCTAGCTGTCTGTTTTTCTCTTTCCAGGAATTGACAGGTACTGCTTCCTGTGTCTGAGCCAGCAGGTGTATTGCACAGGTGTGTTTTAAACTAGTGATTTTTTTTCACTGCCTCTGTCTGGACTGCACTCTTGCTCCAAGGTCCCTGGAGTGGGTTTCTTTAATTAGGGGGTCTCTGGTGACGGGACTGTGGGTGAAGGGTGGTCCTTTGGGGGCAACTTCCTTACAGAGTTACACCCTTGGGCCCACACCGAAGTCCACCGTGTCAGGGCTACATTTGTGGGCATCAATCCTCGCCCACATGATTCCCAGCCCACAGGACCGGATAATCAAGCAGGCCCGGGGAATATGGTGCCCGGCCGGTTAATAAGATGCAAATGACCCATTTGCGTCCTTATGCTGGTGCGGAGTGCGAACCTCGATCTCGACGCCTGCGGGTCATTGGACCATCGAAAGGGTGCCAATCCCGTTTTCTGCCCAATGCTGGAGTCTCCACCGCTCACCACCAGTAGTGGAGTTCCTGATGCAACGGAGGATCCAGTACCCATCTCAGTGTTCCACATGAAATAAAACTGCTGAAACAATTTTCACAAAATTGTGTGATTGCTTTTGATCAAGGTTTCAGAATTCATAATAATCAAAACTCCATCTTGGATAAATCAGTTGGGACAATGGACAACTTAATAATGTTTCACATGAATGAATTGCTTCATGAGTAATTTGATGCTGACTGGTAGTCACAACAAACACATCAACAACCTTTGTTGCTGACATTTAGAAGGCCACAAAACATGCAAGTACAAAATTAATCTCTCAAATGTGCTAAGGGGATTAAGGGAATCTTTAAGGACAGTGCTCTCAGGAAACACTCATTGGCAAAGGTTGTGTTACCCGATGGGGAGAAAAGGTTAACAGGATGAATTCACATCAATTATGCCATGGCAATATCAAAGCTATTAAAAATGTTTTTAGTTCAATTCATTTACGGGATTTGGGCTTTGCTAGTTCAGCCAATATTTATTGCCCATCCCTAGTTGTCCTTCAGCAGGTGGTGGTGAGTTGCCTTCTTGAACCGCTGGTGTAGGAACACCCACTGTGTTGTACACAGTGTTGCAGGATTTTGTCCCAGCCACAGTGAAGGAACGGCGATATATTTCCAAGTCAGGGTGGTGAGTGACTTGGAGTGGAACCTTCAGGTGGTGGGGTTCCCAGGCATCTGCTGCTCTTGGTGAGTTACTGCAGTGCACCTTGTAGATGGTACACATGGCTTCCACTGTTTGTCAGTGGTGGAAGGTTTGAATAAACATAGTAACATAGAACATACAGTGCAGAAGGGGGCCATTCGGCCCATCGAGTCTGCACCGATCCACTTAAGCCCTCACTTCCACCCGATCCCCGTAACCCAATAACGCTTCCTAACCTTTTTGGTCACTAAGGGCAATTTATCATGACCAACCCACCTAGCCTGCACGTCTTTGGACTGTGGGAGGAAACCAGAGCACCCGGAGGAAACCCACGCAGACACGGGGAGAACGTGCAGACTCCGCACAGACAGTGACCCAGCTGGGAATCGAACCTGGGACCCTGGTGCTGTGAAGCCACAGTGCTATCCACTTGTGCTACCATACTGTCCTATGCTACCGTGCTTGTCCTTTGTGGTAGTATGTATTAGGGGTCATGTGGGACTGGAAGCCCGAATGTCATTGGCTGACAGATCCCGGGTCCTGGTTGGCCGTTGACCTCTAGCTCCGCCCTGAAGGCGGATTATAAGAAGCCTGAGTCCTCCCCCGCAGGCCATTCTACTATCGAGCTGCGGGGGAACAGACACGCTTAATAAAGCCTCATCGACTTCACTCTATTCGTCTCACGGAGTCTTTGTGCGCTACACCTTGTTCGTGGAAGTAAGAGCAATCAAGCGGACTGCTTTGTCCTGGATGGTGTCGAGCTTCTTGAGTGTTGTTGGAGCTGAACTCATCCAGGCAAGTGGAGAGTATTCCATTACACCCCTGACTTGTGCCTTGTAGATGGTGGGACAGGAGGCCTTGGGCTGGATTCTCCAATTGTGTCTTTGTCCTCACGACGGCCTGGGAACAGTTGAGTTTTACGCCCGAACATTCGCTGCAAATGGCCACCGATGCTCCGTTTGGCTGGGGGCTAGCACCCGATCAGCGAAGAGCACCCGGCTCTAGCTGCCGATACGGTTGGGAGAATTGCCGGGTCCGTGGCCGCGCATGCGCACGGTGGCGGCCTGCAGCGGTCATGCTGAGCAACATGGCGCCGGCCACGCGCGGACCAAGCCTGTGAAATAATGCCCCAACTTTGGACGGCTCGCATGCCCCAGACCACCCCCCAACAGTGCCCCCAACCCCTGACAAAGAGCCCCCTGTCAGCGGATCTGCCCTCCCCCGACTGTGGCGGCACTGGAGTGAGTCTGCAGATGTCACGCCGAGTTCCTGCCGGGTGAGTTCATGAGAGACCCACGCCGTCGGGAACTCGGCCGATCGGGGTCGGAGCATCGGAGTGTGGGCCTCAAGCAACGTCCTGGGGCCGTCGATACGGCGTGCGGAGTACTCTGCAGGTCCCGACAAACATTGTGAGTTTATATATCATAAACTTAAAGAAGTTGGTTGTTTTGACTCCATTATTAACATCTTTAAAGCAGTCAGTAGTTTCAGGTCTTCATAAGTAAGCGTACTAATGTTACATTGATATAGCATAGGGGTTAAATATCTGCAGATATTCTCCAGGTTGTCCACATTGATTTCGGTTGAAGATCTACAGAAAACACAGAGAAAAACCATGGGTGGTGGACTTTGCATCTGCCGTGAGCGCAAATGGCGATGCATACCTAAAACCCCACAAGAGCTAGAAAATGAGAATCTTTCCCACCAGCTGCTGAAACAAACAAGGTTTACTCCCGGAAAGGTTGGGAATCACGAGTGGGATTTCCTGGCCTCGTCACGTCTGACTTGGTGACGCAATGTGGCCATTGAAATTCGCGAGAGGCCACTTGCGAGATTCGCAACGCTTGAGACATCTCGCGATATTCGATAGAACCTCCTGAGATGTCGCAATCTGGATCTTGCCCAGGGCATATTTAAATGAGTCATTAGAGGTTTCTCCTGGAGCGTGGGAACTAATGGCCTTCCCAGCGAGGCCTCGACCGGGCGCGTTTAGTATTGGTCCACACAAAACAACCAAGCTATTGGAGACCCCGACTGGTCTGGTTTTGGGTAGGGTGGTACCTTGACACTCCACTGGCACCCAGGCATCTTGGTACTACCAGCCTGACACCTTGGTACTGCTACAAGGGCACCCTGGTGATGCCACCATGGTTCTGCCATGGTGCCTGGGTTCCAGGTTGCTCTTGCCAGGGATCAGACCCGCCTGGGGTGCCTTGCCCTTAAGAGGTAGGGTGAGGAGGGGCTCGAGGACCCAGTAAGAGGTAAGTTAGGTTAAATGGGGGGTTCGGAGGCTGCGGAGGAGTGGCTGGGAGGTCAAAAGTGGCTGTCCTTAAAAATAGCGCCCGATCACGAGTAGTCTTGAGTATGAAATTACTAAGTGTAGCCTCGATGGGGTGTTGCTCGCTGAGGCCCCAAAAAACGTCAAAATGTCATTGAATAGCGGGTTACTTTTGACTCTTTTTTTCCCCGTTGAATCGCACCCTTCATTTCAATATGTTTAAATATAATAAGCAGGCTTTCCCACTGTATTGTGCCCACACATTGGAAATCCCCCTTGCCAGCATGGCATCACATGTGCATGGGGGATCTCCATCTCTGTGGATCTTTTTTACATTTTTATTCTTTTAAAATTAAAAGGGCACCCGATCTCCAGCTCTATCAGGCACCTCATGCCAGAATGCATGTGTGAGACACACCTCCAACATTTTTTTTTACTAAGTACTGTAAAATATGGAGATAAATTCAGCTGTGCAGCTGGCCAAACTGTTATACTAATAGTTTTAGTGACCTGTCCAAGAAAACACCAATATTTCTCTCCTGCTGCAGGTACATAATGCACATCAATCCCACCATTGCCAAACCTGATAACCTTACTTTCCCTGTACTAAATGCGTTATGAACCCAGGTGATGTTATAACCAGTCAGAGGGGAAGAAACGAATGCTGGCTCAACTTTTACTTTTTTTTCAAATGTGGAGGATCAAAGTCATAGGACCACTAATTAGTTTTAGCAACAAAAAAATACATTTATTAAACATGAAAAGTTGGATTATTATACAATTCTCCATTGCTCCCTCCTTAGTTTAACAAATAAACACAGATTTTAAGATTAACACAGATTCCAAAGTATATCTTGAGTTACAACGGTCTCAGTAACACACAAGATGATTGTGGTCAAATACACTCCGCACGCTGAACCTCAAGTAAATGCCTGTAGTTTTCTCCTCAGAATTAGCTATTCCATGGATCTTGGGAAATATGGGCCGGGATTCTCCCCTACCCGGCGGGGCGGGGGGTCCTGGCGGGACGGAGTGGCGTGAACCACTCCGGCGTCGGGCCGCCCCAAATCCTCTGCACCTTCAGGGACTAGGCCTGCCCCGGAGTGGTTGGCGCCCCGCCAGCCAGCGGGAAAGGGGCTTGAGTGCCATGCCAACCGGCGGCGAAGGGCCTCCGCTAGCTACCGCGAGTCGGAGCATGCGCGGGAGCGCCAGCATGTGCTGGCATCATCCCCGAGCATGTGGAGAGGGATTTGCTTCCGCACCGGGAATGGCGGAAGACCACACCTCCGGTGCGGAACAATTGAGTGCCCCCACGGCACAGGCCCGCCCGCGGATCGGTGGGCCCTGACCACAGGCCAGGCCATCATGGGGGCACCTCCCGGGGCTAGATCACCCCGCGACCCCCCAAGAACCCCGGAGCCCGCCCGCGCCGCCAGGTCCCTACGGTAAGGGACCTACTCTAACTTACGCCGGCGGGACAGGCAAAGAACGGGCGGGACTTTGGCCAATCGCGGGCCGGAGAATTCGGGCAGCCCAGGCGCCCATTGAGTCGCCTGGGCTGCTGAATGGACCCCGCCATTCTTTGAGGTGGGCGAGCGGCTCACGGCGTGCCGATTTTTTGGGGGACCGGAGAATTAGGAGGACGGTGGGGGCAGGATTCACGCCGGCCCCGGCGATTCGCCGATTCGGCGGGGGGGTCAGAGAATCCCGCCATGAGCTTCCCCAATAAGTGGAGGGGAGAATCATTAACCTTTCTGATGTATAAATAGAGACAGCTAGGAAGCTACCGGCTAGAGAGAAGACCCAATAACAATCTTCTGGTGCTTTGTAAGTACGATTGCAAATAAAGTTATGTTCCCTTCGATTCAACAAATTTGTGTTGGACTCTTTGTGGCCCTCACAAAACTGGCGATGAGGATGGGATACGCAGGATGCCTCCGAGGGGGAACCCTTGGATCCGCAGCCCAGGGACTTGCAGCCATTAAGACGTTCATCTCGGAAACGCCATTCACTCTCTCGGTATACGCCGCCAGATCCAACACCTCGGGTGCAGGATCGCGCAGCTTGATCCCAAAAGATTCCGATGCCCTCCTTCGCCATGGTCTTCGATGGATTCCTTGGACTTTCTAGGAGGAGGAATGTTGTAACCTGTGCAGGTGCTGCGGGCTAGGGACAATTAGCTATCCTGTGGATGTCGGGGAATATGAGCTCCTTGATAAGGGGGTGGGGGAATCATTAACCTTTCCTATATATAAATAGAATCGGCCAGTAAGGTACTGTCTAGAGAGAAGACCAAGTAGTGAACTAGCGGTGCTGCTTAAAATCTATTGGAAATAAAGTTACGTTTCCTTTGACTCTTCATGGCCCTCACAAACCTGTCGATTCCCAGACTGTATTAAAATGGCGTCAAACATTTAATTTACCTCTGAAGTCTGCTATGCCACTTTAAATCTAGTTACTGCAATTGCGTATTTAGCTCAGAACACTTTTTTACATTTCCTTGAATTGTTTTGAAAAATACCGTGGTCTCTGTTCTCTTAACTTCAGTCATATTAGAAATCATTTCCATTCCAATTCCCTTGTTATCTGGTTGCATCTTGTTTCTTAGGAAGCCTTCATTTTTGCATCTTTTTTCCATTCCAGCTTCTCCTGGCATAGTTGAGAGAGGCCACTTCCAGTGTCCTGTCTCCAACGGCTAACAAATCCATCTAAAACTAAAACATAAATTTTTTTTTTATCCTTACAAGGGCCTCCAGTTGCTAAGCAGCCCCTGCTAGTTCTATTTATTTTTCACAACTTGTCCTCTCTGAGCACAAAAGAAGTTCACTGTTGGAATTTAAACAAACCCCCACACATACAAAAACACCTTTGTCCAGCATGAATCCAACAGTAGATTTTTCCCTTCAAGGCACAGAAACATGAAATTAAACCTACTTAAAACTATACCTTATTTCTACCAACACAGATATAAATCCCTTAAAACTACCTTTGTTTTCTGTACAAATTGCATTGACAAATGCTCTGCTGATTTCAATTATTAATGGAAAACCTTCATTAAAGTGTATTAGATTTTGGTGAAGATTTATTTATATATGTTGAAATAACAATAACGAGTATTGCATATTTGTAAGAAAACATCTAGTGACGATAACTGAGAATCAATTATTACTTATTCAGAGGAACATATGAACATAGGAATTAAGAGCAGAAGTAGGCAATTCAACCCTTTGTGTCTGTTCCACCATTCAATCAGATCGTGGCTGATCTCTTCCTGGTCTCAAATCCACCCCCCCCCCCCCCCATCTGTGCCCATATCCCTTTAACCTGTTTTTTCAATCAGAAATATATCTATCTCCTTCTTAAAACAATTTAATGATTCAGATTCCACCGCACTATGGGGCAGCAAGTTCCACAAATTCACCACCTTCTGCAAGAAGTAGTTCCTCCTCATCTCAGTTCTGAATCTACCACCTCTCAACCTCTATCTGTGATCTCTCATCCTGGATTGCCTCAGAAGGGGGAACATTTGGTCCACGTTTACTTTATCAATCCCATTTAGTATTTTATACACCTCGATTACATCCGCTCTCATCCTTCTAAACTTCAGCGAGTATACGGCAGCACGGTAGCACAATGATTAGCACAATTGCTTCACAGCGCCAGGGTCCCAGGTTCGATTCCCAGCTTGGGTCACTGCCTGTGTGGTGTCTGCATGTTCTCCCCGTATTTGCGTGGGTTTCCTCCGGGTGCTCCGGTTTCCTCCCACAGTCCAAAGATGTGCAGGTTAGGTGCATTGGACATGCTAAATTGCCCTTAGTGTCCAAAATTGCCCTTAGTGTTGGGTGGGGTTACTGGGTTATGGGGATAGGATGGATGTGTGGGCTTGGGTAGGATGCTCTTTCCAAGAGCCGGTGCAGACTCGATGGGCCGAATGGCCTCCTTCTGCACTGTAAATTCTATGATTCTATGAAGCCCAAACTGTTAAATCTCTCAGACGTCAATCTTTTCATTCCCGGAATCAATCTGGTGAACTTCCTCTCAATTGACTCCAATGCCACAACATGGGGCAAAATTCTCCGTTATCGGCGGAACGTCTGCCGATCGGCGCAAAAAACGGCGCAAATGCGACTTGCGTCACATCAGAAAAATGGGTCAAAAGTCTCCGGCCCATAATGGGCTAGTAGCGACGTAACGGGATCCGCGCTTGCGCACGTGGTTCACGCCGTGCAGCGTCATACGCGCCGCACGGCGTGACGGCTCATAAGGTCGCGCTGCTCCCTCCACCCGACCGGAACACCCAACCGGAACACCCGACTGGATGGCTGGCCGCCGCTCAGCCCCGAGGTTCGAGTCACGGGATGTGGAGGCGCTCCTGGACGCGGTGGAGCAGAGGAGGGACGCCCTGTATCCCGGGCATGGCCGCAGAGTTGCCCCACGCCACAGCCGGCGTCTGTGGAGGGAAGTGGCAGAGGCCGTCACCGCTGCGGCCCTGACACCACGGACAGGCACCCAGTGCCACAAGAAGGTGAGCGACCTCGTCAGAGCAGGCAGGGTGAGCCTCCCCATATCCCCCTCCCCATATCCCCCCTCCCCCATATCCCCCCTCCCCCATATCCCCCATATCCCCCCTCCCCCATATCCCCCATATCCCCCTCCCCCGTATCCCCCCTCCCCATACCCCCCTCCCCCATATCCCCCCTCCCCCATATCCCCCCTCCCCCATATCCCCCCTCCTCCATATCCCCCATATCCCCCCTCCCCCATATCCCCCCTCCCCCATATTCCCCCTCCCCCATATCCCCCCTCCCCATATCCCCCATATCCCCCTCCCCAACCCGGAGACGAGCGAAGAGGGTGACGGCTGGCTTGCGGCGGCTGCAGTCGCAGGTGGAGGAGTCCACCCGCGTCCAGGAGCTGGGAGTGGTGCCGGTCATGCGTGCCACCCAGGCCGACACCGCAAGGGTGGCGTCCGCGGTGGAGGCAATGGGTGCGACGGTGTCAGACATGGGGAACGGTTTGCGAGGCCTGGGGCTTTCCGTGCAGGCGGCGTCTGTGGCCCAGGACATGGCTGCCCTCTCACAGGAGGCCATGAGCCAGTGCCAGCGCCAGATGGCAGAGGCGCTCAACGCCATAGCCCAGTCTCTGCAGGCCATGGCCCAGTCTCAGCAGGCCATGGCCCAGTCTCTGCAGGCCATGGCCCAGTCTCAGCAGGCCATCGCTGAGGGCATCGGCGCCAGTGGCCATGTGCGAGCCGGCGTCGCACTGTCACAGACAGGGTTTGCCAACCCCCTGGGCTCCATGGCTGCAAACCTGCAGACCCCTGTCGATACCAGCACGGGCCTCCAGGACTGGCAGCGCCAGATGCCGGGGGGGGTCGGATGGCCAATCCGTTCTCATCTCCCACCCATGTAGAGGCCTGGGGCACCCCGAGGGAGGAGGAGGTGGTGTGGTCCGTCCCGGCTCCCCATGTAGGGGAGGTCCGGGAACACCGCGACACCTCGGACTCCCCCCCCCTTCCGTCCCAGGTGCATCGGGTGGGCAACGGGCAGGACAGGCTGGCAGCTCGCCATCCCAGTCGCCCGGGCCGCAGCCTGGCCCGTCTAGGCCAGGACGCCCCAGGAAACGGCCGCCAAAGGGATCCAGTGTCAGAGGGCAGGAATCACAGGAGTCCACCTCCAGTTCTGCTGTACCGTCTGGGGAACCACATAGACATAGTAAAAGGGCCCGTAAGGCCAAACAATTAGACACTGAGTAAGTTGGCACGGGTGCAGGGCACAGATGAGTTTTAGGGGCTAGGGCACGTGCATGAACTCGTTTGGTTATTAAAGTCAATGTTACACCTACAGAAGCTGCCTTTGTGCTCTGTCCAAAGCGTGCGGGGGTGTCATGTACGTTGAGCGCAAGTGTGTGTGAGGTGTGGTCTAACCTCAGCCCCAGGTGAGTCTGCCCCCTTCCCCCTGGGCCCGCATCAACATCCCCCCGGGCAGAGGACGGGACCGTGCGCTGCAGTGTCACAGCCGCATGCAGGGATGGTCCGGGTAGATGGTGGTACTGTGGTCATGGGTCAGACATAGTCCAACGATGTGGAGCCCGGAGCTCACCGCAGGGCGAGTTGTCATCATTCTCCATGTCCTGCAATAGACACGCGTCCACCCGCAACTGTGTGAGTACGGCCCGTTGTGCCGCAGGTGGATCGGCAATGTGGGGGGGTGGTGTGCATGCGGGTGGGGTGGGTGGGGTTGGGGAGGGGGGTGAAGGTGCTGGGTGGGTGGATGGGTGGGGGGTGTGGGTGGTCGGCTGTTGCCATGGTGTGCGGTCTGTGGCCATACTACCCGATTCCCACGCCCATCTAGTCAGTGAAGCGGGCGGCTATCAGTCTGTCCCGTGCCCGCTGGGCCAGCCGGTAACGGTGGACAGCCACCCGCCTGTGTCTACCCCGTCTGCCCTGACCATTACCCCCATCCCCCTCATCTGGGGAGGACTGCACCTCTTCCTGCTGCTCCTCCACTCCGCCCTCCTCTGCCTGCGGCACATCGCCCCTCTGCTGGGCTATGTTGTGCAGGACGCAGCACACCAAAATGATGCGGCCGACCCAATCTGACCGAAATTGGAGGGCGCCCCCAGAGAGGTCCAGGCACCTGAAACGCATCTTCAGCACGCCAAAGCACCTCTCTATAACTCCCCTTGTCGCTACATGGGCATCATTGTAGCGGTTCTCCGCCTCATTGCGTGGCCTCCGTATAGGCGTCATCAGCCACGATCGCAATGGGTAGCCCCTGTCGCCCAGCAACCAGCCCCTCAGCCGGGGATGGCGTCCCTCGTACATGCCGGGGATGGATGACCGCGACAACACGTATGAGTCGTGTACACTGCCTGGGTAACGGGCGCAGACGTGCAGGATCATCATGCGGTGGTCGCAGACCACCTGTATGTTCATCGAATCGGTCCCCTTCCTATTGGTGAACACGGCCCTGTTATCTGCAGCTGGCCACACGGCGACGTGCATCCCATCGATCGCGCCCTGGACCATGGGGAACCCGGCCACGGCAGAGAAGCCCACGGCACGGGCATTTTGGCTGGCCCGGTCCACAGGGAAGCGGATGTAGCGGTGCGCCATGGCATATAGGGCATCTGTCACTGCCCGGATGCACCGATGCACCGATGTCTGCGATATGCCGGACAGGTCCCCACTCGGTGCCTGGAATTACCCCGTTGCATAAAAGTTCAGGGCTACCGTAACCTTGACGGACACGGGGAGAGGGTGTCCCCCGCCAGTGCCACGCGGTGACAGGTGTGCCAGCAGGTGGCAGATGTGTGCCACGGTTTCCCGCCTCATCCGGAGTCTCCTCCTGCATTCCCGGTCCGTGAGGTCCTGGTATGACTGCCGGGGCCGGTACACACGGGGCGCCCTCGGGTGCCTCCGTTGCCGTGGGGCCGCGACGTCCTACTCCCCCTCCTCGTCCTGTCGGTCAGGTGTCCCTCCAGCCTGGGCGGCTGCCGCCTGTCCCTCTGCGGCAGCCTGCGCCGCCTCTCTGGCACGCTCCTCCTCCTCCCAATCCTCATCCAGGGCAACATAGACATTAGCGGCTGCCGCCACGGCGGCCAACATCGCTGGATGATCGGAAAACATGACGGCCTGGTGGGGGGGAGGGGAACGACGACATGTCATCATTGCCCATATCCCCTCCTCCCCCCCAGCCAGGTGGCATGGACCGCATGGGTCCATCTGTTGGAGGCTGGCACCTTGCCAGGTGGACCAACTCACTTGCCTTTGCATCCCCCTCCCCGGCACGGACCCCCCCAACCTCCTCCCCGGCACGGGCCCCCCATCCCCCTCCCCGGCACGGACCCCCCCCCCCCAACCTCCTCCCCGGCACGGACTCCCCCCTCCCCGGCACGGACCCCCCCCCAACCTCCTCCCCGGCATGGACCCCCCATCCCCCTCCCCGGCACGGACCCCCCATCCCCCATCCCCCTCCCCGGCACGGACCCCCCATCCCCCATCCCCCTCCCCGGCACGGACCCCCCCCAACCTCCTCCCCGGCACGGACCCCCCGCCCCCCAACCTCCTCCCCGGCACGGACCCCAACCTCCTCCCCGGCACGGACCCCCCATCCCCCTCCCCGGCACGGACCCTCCCCAACCTCCTCCCCGGCACGGACCCCCCCATCTCCCTCCCCGGCACGGACCCCCCCCAACCTCCTCCCCGGCACGGACCCCAACCTCCTCCCCGGCACGGACCCCCCATCCCCCTCCCCGGCACAGACCCCCCCCCCCCAACCTCCTCCCCGGCACGGAACCCCCAACCTCCTCCCCGGCACAGACCCCCCCCCAACCTCCTCCCCGGCACGGACCCCCCCAAACTCCTCCCCGGCACGGAGCCCCGTCCCCCTCCCCGGCACGGACCCCCCTCCCGGCACTCCCCCGGAGCCCAGCCCACTCTAACCACCCCCCCCCCCCCGCCGCACACACACACACACAACCCGAGACACACCTCTCCTCACACATTCAGACTGCCCAGAGCCAACCCCCCAGGCCGTCACTCACCTCCACGCTGGTCGGCGTGAACCTGGAGCACAGGGTCACGCCGATGAAAAGGAGGTTTAATTTACGTCGATGTGAACGGTCATCACGTCGACGGGACTTCGGCCCATCCGGAAGGGAGAATATCGGCAGGCCGAAAATCGGCTGCCTTGCGCAGACCCGTGCCATTCTCCGACGGCAGCGGCGACATTAACGCCCCGCCGACTTTTCTCCCTTCGGAGACTTCGGCAACCGGCGGGGGCGGGATTCACAGCGGCCAACGGCCATTCTCCGACCCGCTGGGGGGTCGGAGAATGACGCCCCAGGTTCTTCAAATAAGGTGACCAAAAAAGGACACAATACGGCAGATGTAGTCTCACAACACCCTGTACAATTGCAACAACACTTTTCTACTTTTTACTCCAGTCCTTTTGCAATAAACGATAACATTCCATTTGCCTTTTTAATTACATGCTGTACCTGCATACCGGCTTTCTGCGATTCATGAACAAAGACATTCAGATCCCTCTGCCCATTTTTCGGCCAAAATGGATAACCACACATTTATCAACATTAAACTGCAACTGCCAAACTTTGGCCAATTCTCCTAGCCTATATATATCTGTCTGTAAAATCTGTATTTCCTCTTCTGCCTGTTTCCCCAAATTTTGCTAATTTTTAAATAAGATGGATGAATTAGTTGCGCAGATCGATTTAAAGGGGTATGATATTGTTGGGATTACGGAGACATGGCTCCAAGGTGACCAAGGATGGGAACTAAACATTGAGGGCTATTCAGTTGTTCGGAAGGACAGACAAAAAGGAAAATGTGGTGGAGTTGCATTGTTGATTAAAGAAGGTATTGATACAATATTGAGGAAAGATATTAGCAGATGATGTGGAATCTGTCTGCATCGAGTTAAGAAACACCAAGGGGCAAAAAACATTCATAGGGATGGTATAGAGACCACCAAATTCCAGTGGTAATGTTAGGAATAGCATTAGACAGGAAATCAGAGATGCATGTTATAAAGGAACATCTGTAATTATGGATAACTTTAATCTGCATATAGATTGGGTAAGTCAAATTAGTCACAGTACAATAGAAGAGGAAGTCCTGGAATGTATATGGGTTAGTTTTCTGGACCAATACGTTGAGGAACCAATGAGGGAACAGGTTGTGCAATGAGAAAAGATAAGTTGGCACTCTAATTGAGAGAACTCATGGAGATGAGTAACCATAATATTATAGAATTCATTGTCAAGGTGGATAGTGAGGTAGTTGATTCTGAGACCAGGGTCCTGAACCTCAGTAAAGGTAACTATGATGGTATGAGGCATGAGCTAGCTATGATGTACTGGGAAACATTATTGAAAGGAAAAACAGTGGACAGGCAATGGGAGGTATTCAAGGAACGAATAAGTGAATTCAAAAGTTGTTTATTCCTATTTGGCGCAAGAGTAGAAAGGGAACTTTGGCCAAACCATGGCTTACAAGAGAAATCAGAGATAGTATTAGATTCAAAGAAGAGGCATACAAATTAGCAAGAAAAAGCAATAGACCTGGGGCGAGATTCTCCGACCCCCCCACCGGGTCGGAGAATCGCCGGGGGCTGGCATGAATCCCGCCCCTGCCGGTTGCCGAATTCTCTGGCACTGGATATTCGGCGGGGGGCGGGAATCGCGCCGCGCCGGTTGCCAGCACCCCCCCCCCCCCGCGCGATTCTCCGGCCCGTATGGGCCGGAGTCCCGCTGCTAAAATGCCTGTCCCGCCGGCGTAGATTAAACCACCTATCTTACCGGCGGGACAAGGCGATGCGGGCGGGCTCCGGGGTCCTGGGGGGGCACGGGGAAAAGAGTGCCCCCACTATGTGCCCCCACAGTGGCCTGGCCCGCGATCGGGGCCCACCGATCCGCGGGCGGGCCTGTGCCGTGGGGCACTCTTTTCCTTCCGCCTTCGCCACGGTCTCCACCATGGCAGAGGCGGAAGAGACTCCCTCCACTGCGCATGCGCGGGAATGCCGTCAGCGGCCGCTAACGCTCCCGCCTGCTGGCGGGGCGGAAATTAGTCCGCCGCGGGCCTAGCCCCTTAAGGTTGGGGCTCGGCTCCCCAAGATGCGGAGCATTCCGCACCTTTGGGGTGGCGCGATGCCCGACTGATTTGCGCCGTTTTGGGCGCCAGTGGGCGGACATCGCGCCGATACTGGAGAATTTCACCCCTGAAGATTGGGAACAGTTTAAAATTCAGCAAAGGCGAACCAAGAGATTGATTAAGAAGGGGAAAATGCAAAATGAAATAAAGCTAGCGGGGAACATAATAACTGATTGTAAAAGTTTCTATAGGTATGCAAAGACAAAAAGCATGATAAACACTAATGTAGGCCCCTTACAGTCAGAAACAGGGGAATTCATAACGGGGAATAAAGAAATGGCTGAGGAACTAAATTTGTACTTTGCTTCTGTCTTCACAAAGGAAAACATGAATAACATACAGGAGGTTCTGAGAAACACAAGTTTCAATGAGGAGCTGAAGGAAATTAGTATTAGGAAACAAATGGGGCTGGATTCTCCGCAGCCATCATGCCAAAATCGGGCCCATGCCGGTCCGGCGATTCTCCGAGACCCGAGAATTGGCTTGTTTGCGGAGTACTCCGCGCGGCTGGCGCCATTGCCAGTGATTCTCCGCTCCCGGCCAGCCGAGTACCCGAAGGCGTGGTTCTAACCACCTATCACCGTTTGGGCTTCTCGAGTGGGTGGCTGCGGACTCAGTCCGCGGCCACTCTAGCGGGGGGCGGAGGGATTGGACACCGGAGGGGGCCTTATGGGTGGCCGTGGGACAGACCGGGCTGGTCGGATCTTCGGGCAAGCGGCCAATCGGGTAGGGGGGCCTACATTTTGCAGCGGCCTCCGCAGTCCGAGTCCACCATGATGCTCGGCGTGGCCGCTGGAGGCCGCCGCAGTACGCGTGCGCGGACTCAAAACCGGAAGTGCAGGGGCCCGTATCCACCGCTAAAGCTGCGGGAATCACACCGGGTCCCTGCTAGCCCATTGAAGGTGAGTGAATTAGCTTATCTTTTTTTGAGGAAACTCCAGAGTGAAACGCCAGCGTTTTTACGCCGGCAAGGGGACATAGTCCCATTTTGAGAGAATCCAACCATGTTTTTTGGAAAATTAATGGGATTGGAGGCGGAGAAATCTCCAGGGCCTAATAATCTTCATTCCAGAGTAAATCCATTCGTGGTCACCTTCCAAAATCCTTTGGACTCTGAAATGATTCCCACAGATTGGAGGGTAGCTAATATAATCCCACTATTCAAAAAGGGAGGTAGAGAGAAAATAGGGAACTATAGACCAGTGAGCCTAACATAGGCAGGAAGGAAGTTGCTGGAGTAAATTTTCAAGGATTTCATAGCACAGCATTTGGAAAACAGTGGTACAATCAGACAAAGTCAGCATGGATTTACAAAAGGGAAATCATACTTGACAAATTTACTAGAACTCTTTGAAGATGTAACTAGTGGAGTTGACCAGAGAGAACCTGTGGACATGGTTTATTTAGACTTTCAGAAGGCTTTCGACAAGATCTCACACAGTAGATTACAATGTAAAGTTAAAGTGGATGGCATTGCAGATAGTGCTGTGTGATGGGTAGAAAGCAGGTTAGCAGACATAGAAAGCAGGTTAGCAGACATGAAATAAAATGTTGGAATAAATAGGTCTTTTTCCGATTGGTAGATAGTGACTAGTGGGGTACCATGTGCTAGGTCCCAAACTTTCACATTATATATTAATGATTTGGATGAGGGAACTAAATATATTCCCTCCAAATTTGCAGATGATACAAAGTTGGGTGGGAGGGTGAGCTGTGAGGAGGATGCAGAGATGATTGTGGGATTTGGGCCGGCTGAGTTAGTGGACATATGCATGGGAGATGCAGTATAATGCGCATAAATGTGAGGTTTTCTGCTTCGGTAGCAAAAATAGGAAGACATTATAATTTATCATAGAATTTACAGTGCAGAAGGAGGCCATTCGGCCCATCGAGTCTGCACCGGCTCTTGAAAGAGCACCCTACCCAAGGTCAACACCGCCACCTTATCCCCATAACCCAGTAACCCCACCCAACACTAAGGGCAATTTTGGACACTTCATGGGTGCTGGGAAATTAAGTTGACTTCAACTACCATGAGAAGTGCACTCATAATGATGATGAATAAATTTACATTAAGATTCCTAATATATTTTTATTTTACACATTGCATTCCTCATTGGTAATCTAAAGCCCACGACAAGGTTGTGAGGTTCAGCTGCTAAACTAGCCTATCTCTTCAAAACCAAAAAAACAGGATGCCAGGCTGGCAGTGCCAAAGTGTCCAGGTGGCAGATGGAGTGCCAGGTTGCCAACCTACACTGCCCCCGACTACCCGTGGGCCTCCAATGGCCTGAGATACCAGGTGCCATCACGACTGGTCGACGTTTGTGTGGACTAGTACTAAATGGCGCCCTGGCGAAGTCTCCCAGGTGCGGCCGTTGAGCACCGGGGTGCTGGGTGAATCTCGCGTCCGGGTATTTAGATGAGCCGTACATATTCAGGTCTGGAACTTATCCAGTGGGGGCGAGATCCATATCCGGCCGGGCAGAGCAAGTCGGGTGACTTACGATCGTTCCGGCGCAGAGCCCGATTTTGGGCTTGCGCGCAATTCACTGGCTGTACCTAGATTAGTGTCAGTCGCAACAGGGTCGCTAAACGCACCCTCTCTTTCCTTCTCCACAGATGCTGCCAGATCTGCTGAGTTTTTCCAGCACTTTCTATTTTTATGTCACTCAAAAGCGAATTGAGGATAATTAAAATGAATTGCAGAAGCTGTAAGAAATTAACAGCAATGCTGATTCTAGTTTCATTGAATTTTTCAAATACCTTATGGCTTTGGCAGGTTTTGAAGAAGATAAGGGTTTACCGGTGTTCAATTTGCAGCCAATTAACTGACTACTTTGTATACTGGCTTCAAAATATAATGGAATAAGTGATGACAAATGAAAAAGGTTCCATCTGGTCTGCAGCGATTATTTTTTTTTAAACTGCTGTGTTTCCTGCTGTCCATAAATTTTTCAAATTGTTACATTTTGATTAATATTAAATTTGTGAATGTAAGAAGGCAAATGAGAGGGCACTTTATGGAGGTTTATGGAGGAGTCGAAAATTCAGCCCCTCAAGCCTACTTTGCCTTTCAATTAGATCATGGCTGAACTGGAAAGGAGTTAATTGTGAGGATGAATCAGGTTCTGTGCTAAGCTTGTGGAACTTATGGGTTGCCTTCTTCAGCGCCATGTTGGGAATTCTTGGGGTTGATTTGGAACCATGACCTTTGGTGGCTATTTTTGGGCTCTCAGATTTACTGGATTTGCAGACAGGGGCGAAGGCTGCTGCTCTTGCCTTCATTTCCTTAATGGCCCGAAGTGGGTGCTGTTTGGTTGGAAGTCTTCGTCTCCGCCCACTGCCGCGGCGTGGTTAAGTGATCTGATGGCGTTTTTGTACTTGGATAATAAATCAGGTATGTAAAGAGAGGGTCAGCTGAAAGGTTCTACCTGAGGTGGTGGCCGTTAATTTCTTATTTCAGGGAGTTGGTCACCGTCAGATTCTAGGTGTGGGTGGGTATAGGGGATTGGTTATTGTTTCTTTTGGGTTGGGGGGGGGGGGGTGGTGGGGGTGGTTGAAGGGTTGAAATATTGAAAGCTATTGGGCTGGATTTTCCGATTCTGGGGCTATGTCCCCTCGCCGGCGTGGGAACGGTGGCGCAAAACGGCCACCGATCCTCCGTTTTGCTGGGGGCTAGCAAGACTGCAGTGTAGAACACCAGGCTCTAGCTGCCGATACACCCCGTAGAATTGCCGGGACTGTGGCCGTACATGCACATGGTGGCGGTCTGCAGCGGCCGAGTCATGCTGTATGGCGGACGCAGCCCCCAGACCCGGCTCGCGAAATAGTGCCCCCACTTTGGCTGGCTCGCGCCCCCCGGACCACCCGCCCACAGTGCCCCTAGCCCCGAATAATGTCCCCCCTGCCCGCGGATCGGCCCTCCCCGGACTGTGGCAGCGCTGGACTGAGTCCTCAGCCGTCACACCGAGTTCCTGACAGACGAGACCATGAGAGACCCACGGAAATTCGGCTGGTCGGGGGTGGAGCATCGGGGTTGGGCCTCAGGCAATGTCCTCAGGCCGTCGATACGGGGCGCGGCACACTCTCCGAGTACGGCGATTTGGTCAGAAATGTAGAATCCAGCCCACTAACTTTATTGAGAAAGGTATTACGGAAACTTCATCTTGCATTGAGGTTCAACAAGAGACAGCAAAATGTCAAGATGTTGTGTAATTTCCTGTGATGATGTTGACGCCAAAGCAGAATTTGTGGGCTTACACAACAGCAAAATTTGCGCCGGACCTGAACTGAATCGTCACTGTTGAGGAGCTATCATCGGCGCCACGTGGAACACAATCAATTCTAATGAAAAACAGTGCGGGTTTCCGCTACTCCCGGCACAGGGGATTCAAGATAGGGTGATCTCGGGCGTATGGGTCGGGGAGGGCAAGGTGTCGGCGATATACCAGGAGATGAAAAAAGAGGGGGAGGCTTTGGTAGTGGAGCTGAAGGGTAAATGGGAGGAGGAGTTGGGGAGGGGCTATGGGCTGATGCCCTAAGTAGGGTTAATTCCTCTTCCTCGTGTGCCAGGCTCAGCCTGATACAATTTAAGGTGGTTCATAGAGCGCATATGATGGGGGCGAGGCTGAGTAGGTTCTTTGGGGTGGAGGACAGATGTGGGAGGTGCTCAGGAAGTCCGGCGAACCATATCCATATGTTTTGATCATGCCCGGCACTAGAGGAATTCTGGAGGGGAGTTGCGGGAACAGTATCTAAGGTGGTGAAAGTCCGGGTCAAGCCAAGCTGGGGGCTAGCAATATTTGGAGTAGTGGACGAGCCGGGAGTGCAGGAGGCGAAAGAGGCCGGCATTCTGGCCTTTGTGTCCCTAGTAGCCCGGCGAAGGATCTTGCTAATGTGGAAGGAGGTGAAGCCCCCAGTGTGGAGGCCTGGATAAATGATATGGCAGGGTTTATCAAGTAGAGAGGACATAGTTTGCCTTGAGAGGGTCTGCGCAGGGGTTCTACAGGTGGTGGCAACCGTTCCTAGATCATCTCGCGGAGCATTAGATGAAGGTCGGACAGCAGCAGCAGCAACCCAGGGAGGTAGGGGGGGACATCGTTCGTGGGGGGGGGGGGGGGGGGGGGGGGAGAGGGAGGGGTGAGGGGTGCGGGGGGCGGGGTTGGGGGTTCCTGTGGGGGGGATGTGAGCAAGAAAGCACATGACTGATCCGGAAACTGACATGTACGGGAAGAAACCAATGTACAAAGTTCTGTATTTCATTGACTTGCCATGCTCATGTCTTGCCACGCGAGTTCTCTTTCTTTTCTTTGTTACCGGGGGGGGGGGGGGGGGGGGGGGTTGTTTGTAAGGCGGAAAATATTGTTATTGAAAAATTCTTAATAAAAATATATTTTTAAAAAAGAAAAACAGTGCGGGATTCACCGGGTCCATGATTGACACTCGGGAGGCTGACAAGCTGCAGCCGCAGATAGACATTACAATCCCCACACACACTCATTCCAGCCAACAAGATGGAACTGGTTGTGCAGCCATACAGCTGATGGGTCGGCTGGGGTCAGAGGGCACCCAGGGGGGTGACCTGGAGGACATCTATACGACCCATGTCAAAATATTTTCTTACACTTGCTGATTACTATTGGTGGAGCGGAGTGGTTAAATTTACCACACAACATGGATGGTAGTCTTTCAGCCACCTTTGAATACAGGCAGATTT
The DNA here is from genome assembly GCF_047496885.1 of Scyliorhinus torazame. Classification (NCBI taxonomy): domain Eukaryota; kingdom Metazoa; phylum Chordata; class Chondrichthyes; order Carcharhiniformes; family Scyliorhinidae; genus Scyliorhinus; species Scyliorhinus torazame. The sequence goes on along the minus strand of NC_092710.1, from coordinate 216,115,654 downwards.
TCTATTTGTTCATGGGATATGGGTGACACTGTTAGGCCAGCATTTATCGCCCATTCTTATTTGTCTTTGAGAAGGTGATGATGAGCTGCTTTCTTGAACTGCTGAAGCCCGGGTAGTGTCACTACACTCATAGTTCCAGTGAAGGAACGGTGACTTAGTTGCAATTCAGAATGATGTGTGGCTTAGGGAGAAACATGTAGGTGGTGGCGTTCCTATGCATCTGCTGCTCCTGCCCTTCCAGGGTAGAGGTCAAAGATTTGGAAGGTTTTTAACTCTCACCAAAGCAGCATGATTTATGTCAGATTTTTATTGTTCTACCCAGGGGCAGGATTCTCCCCTACCCGGCGGGACGGGGGGTCCCGGCGGGATGGAGTGGCGTGAACCACTCCGGCGTCGGGCCGCCCCAAAGGTGCGGATTTCTCCGCACCTCTAGAGGCCAAGCCCTCACCTTGAGGGGCTAGCCCCGCGCCGGCAGCCGGCGGGAAAGGCCTTCGGCGCCACGCCGGCCGGGGCCGAAAGGACATCGTCGGGCGGCGGAAGTCCGCGCATGCACAGGAGCGTCAGCGGCTGCTGACGTTATCCCCGCGTATGCGCAGGGGGGGTGTCTCTTCCGTGTCGGCCATGGTGAAGACTGTGGCCGAGGCGGAGGGAAAAGAGTGCCCCCACGGCACAGGCCCGCCTGTGGATCGGTGGGCCCCGATCGCGGACCAGGCCACCATGGGGGCATCCCCCGGGGCCAAATCGCCCCGCCCCCCCCCCCCCCCCCCCCCCCCAGGACCCCGGAGCCCGCCTGCGCCACCTAGTCCCAGACTCTATCAGACTCCCAGCATCTACCGGCCGCCCTTGAGAGGAGAGTCCCGTCAGGTGCCGTTCAGTACTGGGCCCACACAAACATGGACCGAGTGGAATGGCAACAGGAGGGCGTCTCCGAGGCCATCGAAGGCCCCTGGGTGGTCAGATTCAGGGCCCCTGGCCCTCCCACGTGAACCAGGGCTCCTTGACATTGCCAGGTTGGCACATTGGCACTGCCACCCTGGCACTGCCAAAGTGACCAGGTGGCACTCAGAGCCAGAAGGAGCACTGCCAGGGTGGTAGTGCCAGGATGCCCAGGTACCAGAGTGGCACTGCCAAGGGTCGGGGCCTGAGAGGTTATGCCCAGGTAATGAGGGTGGAGGGGGGATATAAAATGTGGAGGGGATGCAGGGCAGGTATGGGAGGCCTCGGGAACATTTGGGGAGGGTGAAGGTGGGGGTCCTGGAAGGGGAGGGCCTGAAAGGGGCATGGGAAGACCTGAAAGGGGGGGACCCTCATCAACCCCATGGCTGGGTGTCATCACCTGAGGGAAATGTAGGGTAAAGCCCATGTGTGTCGGGGGTGACATTGCACATGGTTGGGGTTGTGGGGGACCCAGAACCCCACTTAGAGATCACGCCACCCTTTCAAAAGGGTAGCCCGGTCTCTGAGGAGCTGGCCTGACGAGCGAGTTCAACTACCCAGTAAAGAAAATAATTCTAAGTGTGGGTTTTGACTGGGGAGAAACTCCCTAGGGCCCAAAAATGTGCCGAAGGGTGCGATCTACTGGCCATGCTGTGCCCAAAAAACAGCACACCTTGGCACAATGTGGCCGGTAACTGATGGAAGACCCCACTCCCGAGATCTACCCAGCTTGCCATGTCTCACGAGATCTAACATGATCTCGTGAAACGTCGCAATGTAAAGCCCGCCCATTGAGCGGGATCATTGTTTGGCAAATCTAGATATTAGAGCGAGTCAGCTAGTCTAATATGCAATTCCCTGAGGTAACCAAGGGGTTGGGATCTATCCCCTTCACCTCAGAGATTTAAGGCAAGCGCCCTTCAGTACTGATATCCACAAACAGAGAGCAGATGAAACGGCACTTGTGGGGGTCTCCCAGGAGATTGGAGGTCCCCAGGTGCATGCCCCCTGGACAGGGTAGTACCTGGCACTGCTGGTGCCACATGTGCAACTTGGCAGTTCCGGTATGGCATCCTGGAAGTGCCATCTGGTTGCCAGCCTGGCACTATCAAGGTTCCCAGGTGCTACTGGCAGAAGTTCTACCAGGATATCACTGCCAAAGTGCCAAGCTGATATTTGTTGTACGGTGGTGATCGGGCCAGGCGAGGTTGCCCTGTGTGGATGCAGGAGGCCTCAGGGACCCCCTTACAGTGAGTTGGGTCTTCGGAGGGGAGGATTCGGGGGTCACATTGGGGACTCAAGTGATTGGGATGCCATTTAAAAATGACGTCCCGATCTCTCCCTGCACTGAGGAGTTTTGGCGAGCACTGTGAGCACCGGGAAACAAGTGACTAAACGCGCTCGCTATGGGACATAGTTCCCATTTGGTTAGATAGCAGGGGGGAGCTCGCTGACAGAACTGGGGTGAAACTCCCCAGCAAAACACTTAGAAACTTTCCCTTTAGATCGCACCCTATCTCTGACCAAGCTTTCCCTGCCCTAATATCTCAGCATCCAATATTGCTTGTTAGCACTCCTGGATGAGCCTTGGGACATTTAGCTATGTTAAAGATGTTATATAAATAGAAGCAATTATTGTTAAAAAACAACAAAACTGACCCTCACAGTAAAAAAGCAGAAGGATAAACAGAAATGAAAACCTTTTACGTAAATGCAATTACTTTGAAGAAGTAGTCAGAATTGTGAGATGATGCTTAGAATCCATTACATGGTACAATGAACTTAAGCAGCAAAATAATTCCAGGTGCTCTGCCAAGTGCAGTGGGACAAGTCAAGTTGACTGCCGATGTTGCAAAGTAATGAAATAATATTTTAATTGGAATCTCACTTACTTGCTCACTTTGTTCTGAAAACAGTCAATTAAGGCAAAGCTGTTTGGAACCAGACACAAATAGATTTTCTTCTGGTATCCATTATAAAACCATCAATCCATGATCACTCAGGTTTCATTGTAGTTTTTGATTATTGTGTAGCAATCTGAAATGTCAACAAAACCTGAGCCCAGTTAATACTGCAGGGAATGTCCCATATCACGACCGGGATTCTCCCGGAATTGGTGGGGCGGCCTGTACCGGCGCCAAGTGCGGTGTGAACCATTCCGGCGTCGGGCTGCCTGGAAGTTGCGGAATCCTCCACACTTCCGGGGGCTAGGCCGGCGCTGGAGGGATTGGCAATGCGCCAACCGGCGCCGAAGGGCCGCTGCCAGCTGGCGCGAGTTGACGCATGCGCAGAACCGCCGCCGTGCTTCCTGCGCATGCGCAAGGGGTTTCTTCTAAGTGCCGGCCATGGTGGAGCCTTACAGAGGCCCGCCCGCAGATCGGTGGCCCCAATCACGGGCCAGGCCACTGTGGGGGCCTCCCCAGGGCCGGATCCCCCCGCGCCCCCCCGAGGACCCCGCTAGACAGCCGACAAGCCAGGTCCCGCCGGAATGGACCATGTCCATTTCACGCCGGCAGGACTGGCCAGGAACGGGTGGCCGCTCGGCGCATCGGGGCCCAGAGAATTGCCAGGGGGAGGGGGGGGAGCGCTGCCAACAGCCCCCGACCGGCACAGCGTGATCCCCGCCCCTGCCCGAAAACCACAGCCGGAGAATTCAGCAGCCGGCGTCGAGCGGCGGATCTGGATTCACGCCGCCCCCCGCCGATTCTCCGACCCGGTGGGGGGTCGGAGGATCCCGCCCCTTATCTCTGGAGAACAGGATTTCTCCAAGTGATAAATATATTTGATAACTTTCTACTAGTTTGTGGACAATTACATTACATAGCAATACAGCAGAGAAACAGGACGTTTGGTACCAGCGTTTATGCTCCTCTTGAGCCTCCTCCCATCTTTTCCCATCTAAAACTATCATTATAATTCTCTTTTCCCTTCATGTGCTTGTTTAGCTTTCCCTTTAAACTATCTATGCTATTCGTTTCAGCCACTCACTGCAACATTGGGTTCTACATTCCCACCGTTCCTTGGATAGGGAATGGTCTTCTCATTTCCTATTGGATTTCTTGGTGGCTATCTTGATGGCCTCTAGTTATGCTCTTCCCCACAAGTGGAAACTGTCTCGTCGTATCCATTCAATAAAACATACAAACTTACGAATTAAGAGCAGGAGTAGGCCACTTGGCCCTTAGAGCCTACTCTGCCATGGAAGATGATTGGCTAGCTAACAGAAAACAGAGGGACGGCATAAATGGATCTTTTACTGCTTGGCAAGATGTAACGAGTGTTTTGCCCCAAGGACCAGTACTGGGGCTTCAACATTTTGCAATTTATGCAAATAATTTGAATGAAGGGACCAAAGGTATGATTGTTAAATTTACTGATGACACACCAATGTGAAAGGGATACATGCAGGCTGCAAAGGGATATAGATATGTTAAGTGATTAAACAAAGAGCTGGCAAATGAAGTATAATGTGGGAAATGTGAAATTGTCCATTATGCCGGAAACTTGCATTCATAATTGTCTCTTTTTTATCAGCCTTTTGGTCACACTTGGCTGTTTTCTTAATATTCTTTCCAATCTTCTGACCTGCTACACGTCTTTGTGCAATTATATGCTTTTTCTTTAAGTTGGATACAACCTTTAATTTTTTTAGATAACCACAGATGGTAGGATTACCCGTGGAATTTTTATTTTTCGTTAGAATGTATCTATTCTATATATTCTGAAATATCCCCTTAAATGTATGCCATAGCATCTCTAACGACCCATCTTTTAACCTAATTTTACCAGTCCCCTTACCTGCCTCACCGCTCAGACACAAAGAACTGAATAGCCACCTTCAGCGCAGTAAATATTCTGTGATTACTGAGACTAGTTTTATATTCCAGATTTATTCATTGAACATAAATTCCACCAGCTGCCATGGGTTTTGAGCCTGTGTTTTCATGTCCTCATAATTGCCATCATTTAAACTACAGGGCGGGATTCTCCGTGAATCGGCACGATGTCCCGAACCCAGCGGCAAAAACGCCCCGAATCACTCCGGCCCCGGGCCCCCCGAAATATCGCGAATTCTGCGGCCGGGAATGGGCTAGTCGCGGCGTGACGCCATTCGCGGCAGCGTCACCCGTCACGGATGCACGTGTCGCCGTTGACGCCACGCACCGTCAATGCAAAAAAGACGCCCCCCCCCCCCCCCCCCCCGGAGACCCAGCAAAATGGCCACCCACCACGCAGTGCCAAGTGAGACCCCCCACTACCTGCCCCCCTTTCCCCCTTCCCCATCCCCCCTTCCCCCATATCCCCCTTTCCCCCATTGCCCTCGTGTCCCCCTCCCCATATCCCCTTCCTAAAATCCCCCCTTCCCCCATATCCCCCCTTCCCCCATATTCCCCCTTCCTCCATATCCACCCTACCCCTTCTCCCCCCTCCTCCCATATACCCCCTTTCCCCATATCCCCCTTCCCCATATCCCCCCTTCCCCCATATCCCCCTTCTCCCATATCCCCCTTTCCCCATATCACCGCTTCCCCCATACCCCCCTTTCCCCATATCCCCCTATATCCCCCCAAATCCCCCTTCCCCCATATCCCCTTCCCCCACATCCCCTTCCCCCATATCCCCCCTCCCCCTTATACCCCATATCCCCTTCCCCCATATCCCCCATATCCCCCCTCCCCTATCCCCTTCCCCGTATCCCCCCTTCCCCCATAACCCCCCTTCTCCCATATCCTCCTTTCCCCCATAGCCCCCCTTCCCCATAACTCCCATATTCCCCTTCCCCCATATCCCCCCCATATCCCCCCTTCCCCCACATCCCCTTCCCCCATATCCCCCTTCCCCCTTATCCCCCATATCCCCTTCCCCTATCCCCCTTGCCCCATATACACCCTTTCCCCATATCCCCCTTCACCCATATCCCCCCTTCACCCATATCCCCCGTTCTCCCATATCCCCCCTTTCCCCATATCACCCTTCCCCCATATCCCCCTTCCCCCATATCTCCCCTTCCCCCATATCCCCTTCCCCCATATCCCCCTTCCCCCATATCTCCCTTATTCCCCATATCCCCCCTTCCCCCAATTCCCTCTTCCACCTATCCCCCTTCCCCCTATCCCCCCTTCCCCCATATCCCCCTTCCCCCTTAGGGGATATGGGGGAAGGGGGATATGGGGGATAAGGGGATAGGGGGATATGGGGGAAGGGGGATATGGGGGAAGGGGATATGGGGAAGGGGGGATATGGGGAATAAGGGAGATAGGGGATATGGGGGAAGGTGAGATATGGGGGAAGGGGGTTATGGGGGAAGGGGGATATGGGGGAGGGGGGATATAGGGGGAGGGGGAATATGGGGGAAGGGGACAGACCCGGCCCATCAGGCATACAAAGTCCCCATTATGTTCCAGCGCGGCCACGAGCCAGGGACAGACCCGGAGCACCAGGCGGACGCCGCCCACTTCTAGTGCGAGTGCGGCGACGCCGGCGGGCCACACCCAGCATCGAGGAGGGCAGCCACAGCAACAGGCCCCCATCACAGCCAACCCAGGACACTGACGCACAGGACACTGATGCACAGGACACTGACGCACAGGACACTGACACACAGGTCCCTAACACACAGGACCCTAACACACAGGACACTGATGCACAGGACCCTAACACACAGGACACTGATGCACAGGACACTGACGCACAGGACACTGACACACAGGACCCTAACACACAGGACACTGACGCACAGGACCCTAACACACAGGACCCTAACGCACAGGACACTGATGCTCAGGACACTGACGCACAGGACACTTACACACAGGACATTGATGCACAGGACCCTAACACACAGGACACTGATGCACAGGACACTGACGCACAGGACACTGACACACAGGACCCTAACACACAGGACCCTAACACACAGGACACTGATGCACAGGACCCTAACACACAGGACCCTAACGCACAGGACACTGATGCTCAGGACACTGATGCACAGGACACTGACACACAGGACACTGATGCACAGGACCCTAACACACAGGACACTGACGCACAGGACACTGACGCACAGGACACTGGCGCAGAGGACACCGACACACAGGACCCTAACACACAGGACCCTAACACACAGGACCCTAACACACAGGACACTGATGCACAGGACACCCTAACACACAGGACCCTAACACACAGGACCCTAACGCACAGGACACTGATGCACAGGACACCGACACACAGGACCCTAACACACAGGACCCTAACACACAGGATTCTTGACACACAGGACACTGATGGATAGGAAACTGACACACAGGACCCTAACACACAGGACCCTAACACACAGGGCCCTAACACACAGGACACCAACGCCCAGGACACTGACGCACACAACACCCACACACAGGGGACGGATGGACAGGAATCACCACTCCAGGGGACCTTGGACTTCAGGTCGGACGAGGAGCACGCCATTACGCCACTGCTCATACACCCTCCACCATCGCAGAGACACTCACCTCGGTTGGGCACTTTAGCGATGAGGCATCTGGGACACTAACTGCTGCGCACAACACAGCCGTCCCGGTACAGCAGGTGGAGACAGGAGCAGCCGAGGGGCCGGGAGGTCGGAGGGCAGCCCGGCGCAGGCAACCATCTGCCACCCAGACGGATCTCGGATTCCAGGAATTACTAGACCCACCCATAGATCCGATGCAGTCCCGGACCAAGGGACGACCGAAGGGGGTGACGGCCGGCTTGCGGCAGCTGCAGACGAAGTGTAGCCACCTAAAATGGCTGATTCCCGATTAATTTGGCCAAAACCCCGATCTAAAATGGCTAACTGAAAAGGCTGATGGAAAAATCAGCCAACAGGACACAAACGGACAGCTGCAGACAGAACAGTGTGGAGCACTACCCTTGGAGAGCACACCATGGTAAAATATATACATGCAGTCTACAATTTCTATCCATTAATTTAATACAAGAGAAAATCACAGGATGTGCACTTGTGGGGCGAAATTCTCCGTAATCGGCGTGATGTCCGCCAACCGGCGCCAAAAACGGCGCAAATCAGTCCGGCATCGCGCCGCCCCAAAGGTGCGGAATCCTCCGCATCTTGAGCGGCCGAGCCCTAACCTTGAGGGGCTAGGTCCGCGCCGGACTGATTTCCGCCCCGCCAGCTGACGGGAAAGGCCTTTGGTGCCCCGCCAGCTGGCGCGGAAATGACATTGCCGGGCGGCGCATGCGCGGGAGTGTCAGCGGCCGCTCACGGCATCCCCGCGCATGCGCAGCGGAGGGGGTCTCTTCCGCCTCCGCCATGGTGGAGACCGTGGCGAATGCGGAAGGAAAAGTGTGCCCCCACGGCACAGGCCCGCCCGCGGATCGGTGGGCCCCGATCGCAGGCCAGGCCACCGTGGGGGCACCCCCCAGGGCCAGATTGTCCCACGCCCCCCCCCCCCAGGACCCCGGAGCCCGCCCGCGCCGCCTTGTCCCGCCGGTAAGAGAGGTGGTTTAATCCACGCCGGCGGGACAGGCATTCCAGCAGCGGGACTTCGGCCCATACGGGCCGGAAAATCGCTGGTGGGGGCCCGCCAACCGACGCAGCGCGATTCCCGCCCCCGCCGAATCTCCGGTGCCAAGGATATCCCTTGGGTTATTTTAACACCTAGGTCTCATTATAATATTACCAGCGCGTTTTCCATTGAATTGACTGACCTGACATGAACGGTGTTGGAATGGAATCAAATTGCTCTGTGAAAACTGAGCTCCATCAGTTCATAATTGATACAGGCTAGTGTGTGGATTTCCCTCATTTTAATCATTCATCTGTCCTGTTGGCACGGAGCACCGAGGGTTCAAATTAGGTCCAAGGAACCTTGAATGTCTGTCTCATTCTAATGAAAAAGGAAATAGCACCACTCTATCAGGCTAAGAATAGCTCAGATTATGATCTGTCAATGTTTAAACAAAGTGGAAATAAAAAAGGCAGCAAATAATGAAAGATGCTAACTCTCCAAATAATCGTGGACATGGGCCCTTATCCACAATCCATGCATTGTTGACTCTAGTTCCACAGTGGCTAGCTGTGTTGACTTCAACATTCATGGAAAGGAAGAACTTCATAAATTCACAATTCCTGTACTTAAGAGGGGTGGGGAGACATTACATACCCAGGGAAATATGGATCAGTCAGTTTACCATCTGTGATAGGAAAAATAATGGTATCCCTGCCAAAGGAGAGAAATAAACAAGATCTAGAAATGAAAAATATTATCATAATAAATAACATGGATTCAAAAAGAGAAAATCTTGCTTGACTAGCATTATTAATTTTTTTCTCAGGGAATAGCAGAGAAAATCGACAATAGTAAAGCAGTAAATATAGGGCGCGATTTAACGGAAATGAAACAGAGTCCCGTGTCGGGTGTGTTTAGCAAGGTGTTTCCCGGCGCTTGTAGCGTCGAGTACGACCTTGATATTAAACGGGATTCTGCTTCATTTCCGGGCCAGTGCAGGAAGAATAAAAATGGCTCCCCGATTTCTCCACCCCCCGCCCCCCCCCACCGTGACCTCCAGACCCTTCCAATGCCCCAACTCACCAATTAGGTCGTTATTGAGCTCCCTATACCCCACCTCAAACAGGCTGTGCACCCACTAGCCTAATATTCAGCATTGGCAAGATGCCACAATCCTGGCCCCTGGCAGTGCCATGGTGGCACCCGAGTGGTGGTGCCAGGATGGCAGTGTCATGATGCACGGGTGGCATCAGGGTCACCAGGATGCCACTTTGCCCTCATCGCCTGGGAAACCCCCACAATCTCCAGTCCCACATCAATGTGGTTCATTAATGGCAATAAATGGCCTTACCTGTGATAATGAGGAGATGCCGGCGTTGGACTGGGGTGAGCACAGTACGAAGTCTTACAACACCAGGTTAAAGTCCAACAGGTTTATTTCGATGTCACTAGCTTTCGGAGCGCTGCTCCTTCCTCAGGTGAATGAAGAGGTATGTTCCAGAAACATATATGTAGGCAGATTCAAAGATGCCAGGCAATGCTTGGAATGCGACCATTAGCAGGTGATTAAATCTTTACAGATCCAGAGATGGGGTAACCCCAGGTTAAAGAGGTGTGAATTGTGTCAAGCCAGGACAGTTGGTAGGATTTCGCAGGCCAGATGGTGGGGGATGACTGTAATGCGACATGAATCCCAGGTCCCGGTTGAGGCCGCACTCATGTGTGTGGAACTTGGCTATAAGTTTCTGCACGGCGATTCTGCGTTGTCGCGCGTCCTGAAGGCCGCCTTGGAGAATGCTTACCCGGAGATCAGAGGCTGAATGCCCTTGACTGCTGAAGTGTTCCCCGACTGGAAGGGAACATTCCTGCCTGGTGATTGTCGTGCAATGTCCGTTCATTCGTTGTCGCAGCATCTGCATGGTCTCGCCAATGTACCACGCTTCGGGACATCCTTTCCTGCAGCGTATGAGGTAGACAACGTTGGCCGAGTCGCACGAGTATGTACCGCGTACCTGGTGGGTGGTGTTCTCACATGTAATAGTGGTATCCATGTCGATGATCTGGCACGTCTTGTAGAGATTGCAATGGCAGGGTTGTGTGGTGTCGTGGTCACTAGTCTGAAGACTGGGTAGTTTGCTGCAAACAATGGTTTGTTTGAGGTTGTGCGGTTGTTTGAAGGCAAGTAGTCGGGGTGTGGGGATGACCTTGGCAAGATGTTCATCGTCATCAATGACGTGTTGAAAGCTGTGAAGAAGATGACGTAGTTTCTCCGCTCCGGGGAAGTACTGGACGACGAAGGGTATTCTGTCGGTTGTGTCCCATGTTTGTCTTCTGAGGAGGTCGGTGCGGTTTTTCGCTGTGGCGCGTTGGAACTGTCGATCGATGAGTCGAGTGCCATATCCCGTTCGTACGAGGGCATCTTTCAACGTCTGTAGATGTCTGTTACGCTCCTCCTCGTCTGAGCAGATCCTGTGTATACGGAGAGCTTGTCCATAGGGGATGGCTTCTTTAATGTGTTTAGGGTGGAAGCTGGAGAAGTGGAGCATCGTGAGGTTATCCGTGGGTTTGCGGTAAAGTGAAGTGCTGAGGTGACCGTCCTTGATGGAGACGAGTGTGTCCAAGAATGCAACTGATTTTGGAGAGTAGTCCATGGTGAGTCTGATGGTTGGATGAAACTTATTAATGTCATTGTGTAGTCGTTTCAGTGATTCTTCGCCGTGGGTCCAAAGGAAAAAAATGTCATCGATGTATCTGGTGTATAACGTCGGTTGAAGGTCCTGTGCAGTGAGTAGGTCTTGTTCAAACTTATGCATGAAGATGTTGGCATATTGAGGTGCGAATTTGGTCCCCATGGCAGTTCCGTGCGTCTGGATGAAGAACTTGTTGTCGAAGGTGAAGACGTTGTGATCCAGAATGAAGCGGATGAGTTGCAGAATTGCGTCTGGAGATTGGCAGTTGTCGGTGTTGAGTACTGAGGCTGTTGCAGCAATGCCGTCGTCATTGGGGATGCTGGTGTAGAGTGCCGAGACGTCCATTGTGATGAGGAATGTTCCTGGTTCAACTGGTCCATGGTTGCTGAGTTTCTGTAGGAAGTCCGTCGTGTCACGACAGAAGCTGGGCGTACCTTGTACGATGGGTTTCAAGATGCCCTCGATATAGCCAGTGAGGTTCTCACACAAGGTCCCATTGCCCGAAACGATAGGGCGGCCTGGTGTGTTGGCCTTATGTATTTTCGGGAGGCAGTAGAGATCTCCAATGCGGGAAGTACGTGGGGTTAGAGCACGTCGGGTGCTCTGAAGATCTGTATCCAAGGTCTTGATCAGTCTGTTAAGTTGGCGGATGTGTTCTTTGGTCGGATCTGCGGGTAACTGTCTGTAGTGTTCTTGGTTGTTCAGTTGTCGGTATACTTCTTTGCAGTAGCCCGTTCTGTTCAGTACGCCAGTGGCCCCTCCTTTGTCTGCTGGTTTGATGACGATGCTGCGGTTGGTCCTGAGAGTGCGGATGGCATTGCGTTGTGCTTGGGTGACGTTCGGGACTGTCTTGTGAATGCGACTGATGAATCTGGCATTGACGCGACTCCTGACGGCTTGAGCATACATGTCGAGTCTAAGGCAGCGGCCTTCCGGAGGGGTCCAATTCGACTCTTTCCTCTTCGGTTGCCACACCGCAGATCTCTTGATCTGCTGTTCCGGTTCATTGGTAGTCTGCTTGGGTTCGCTGTTGGCCCTTTGGGGTCTGTGGAAGAATTCCCGGAGCCTCATTCGCCTGATGAATTCCTCCGTGTCTGCTGCGAGACTGATGGGGTCCATTTTGGTGGTGGTGCAGAAATTGAGCCCTCTGCTGAGGACTTCGATTTTGTCTGGTTGAAGGGTGTAGTCTGACAAGTTGACAATAGATTTCCCTGTATTGTTTTCTACTGTGGCACCGGGGGTGGCTAGGTTGCAGCTGGTGGTGATGCCGAGTTTCTCAAGTTTCCTGTTCTTGGTGTGCATATAGGTGGCATAGTATTGTTGTCTATGCAGACAAGATCCCGAAAGGGCTACAGATCACAAACCCACTCAAGTCGACCTACAACACAGACTACGCTGAGAGACTCTGCCGTCACCAAGGTAGAGGCCATATTCTCAACTTGCGCTCAGGACGCAGCAGACCAGCTGCGGAACACCGCCAAACAAATGAGACAACAATACTATGCAGCTCCATTTCTCAAAGGTACATTTCTTAAACATCCATTTCTTAAAGGGTACTCTCACATGACACTAGTGTGTGGATTTCCCTAATTTTAATCATTCATCTGTCCTGTTGGCACGGAGCACCGAGGGTTCAAATTAGGTCCAAGGAACCTTGAATATCTGTCTCATTCTAATGAAAAAGGAAATAGCACCACTCTATCAGGCTAAGAGTAGCTCAGATTATGATCTGCCAATGTTTAAACAAAGTGGAAATAAAAAAGGCAGCAAATAATGAAAGATGCTAACTCTCCAAATAATCGCAAAGGCTGAGGCTCCTGCATTACTGCCTTCCGGGCATGAGTGAAGTGCATGTCACCAGGAGTACATTGCTTATAGGTAGCTTTGAAACACGGCAGAGGTACCAATGTGGCCTTTTGATCCAGTGTGAAGGGGTGGAGTGATTCAGGCGAGCTGCCTTGATAATGATAATGCATGACATTTTTATCTATTCAAATGACGGTCCTAACTGGTGCGACAGTAAAAGCTCACCGCCATTGAGAGCAGGATCAGACAATCGCAACCTGTTTTTACGCCGAAAGGAAATTGACTTTTATCCTCCCGTGATGTTTTCTCCTCCCGCCTGCGATTAGGCCTGCCAAGGGTGGGATCAAAGAACAAAGAACAAAGAAATGTACAGCACAGGAACAGGCCCTTCGGCCCTCCAAGCCCGTGCCGACCATACTGCCCGACTAAACTACAATCTTCTACACTTCCTGGGTCCGTATCCTTCTATTCCCATCCTATTCATATATTTGTCAAGATGCCCCTTAAATGTCCCTATCGTCCCTGCCTCCACTACCTCCTCCGGTAGTGAGTTCCAGGCACCCACTACCCTCTGCGTAAAAAACTTGCCTCGTACATCTACTCTAAACTTTGCCCCTCTCACCTTAAACCTATGCCCCCTAGTAATTGACCCCTCTACCCTGGGGAAAAGCCTCTGACTATCCACTCTGTCTATGCCCCTCATAATTTTGTATACCTCTATCAGGTCGCCCCTCAACCTCCTTCGTTCCAGTGAGAACAAACCGAGTTTATTCAATCGCTCCTCATAGCTTATGCCCTCCATACCAGGCAACATTCTGGTAAATCTCTTCTGCACCCTCTCTAAAGCCTCCACATCCTTCTGGTAGTGTGGCGACCAGAATTGAACACTATACTCCAAGTGTGGCCTAACTAAGGTTCTATACAGCTGCAACATGACTTGCCAATTCTTATACTCAATGCCCCGGCCAATGAAGGCAAGCATGCCGTATGCCTTCTTGACTACCTTCTCCACCTGTGTAGCCCCTTTCAGTGATCTGTGGACCTGTACTCCTAGATCTCTTTGACTTTCAATACTCTTGAGGGTTCTACCATTCACTGTATATTCCCTACCTGCATTAGCCCTTCCAAAATGCATTACCTCACATTTGTCCAGGTTAAACTCCATCTGCCATCTCTCCGCCCAAGTCTCCAGACAATCTAAATCCTGCTGTATCCTCAGACAGTCCTCATCGCTATCCGCAATTCCACCAACCTTTGTGTCGTCTGCAAACTTACTAATCAGACCAGTTACATTTTCCTCCAAATCATTTATATATACTACAAAGAGCAAAGGTCCCAGCACTGATCCCTGTGGAACACCACTGGTCACAGCCCTCCAATTAGAAAAGCATCCCTCCATTGCTACCCTCTGCCTTCTATGGCCTAGCCAGTTCTGTATCCACCTTGCCAGTTCACCCCTGATCCCGTGTGACTTCACCTTTTGTACTAGTCTACCATGAGGGACCTTGTCAAAGGCCTTACTGAAGTCCATATAGACAACATCTACTGCCCTACCTGCATCAATCATCTTAGTGACCTCCTCGAAAAACTCTATCAAGTTAGTGAGACACGACCTCCCCTTCACAAAACCGTGCTGCCTCTCACTAATACGTCCATTTGCTTCCAAATGGGAGTAGATCCTGTCTCGAAGAATTCTCTCCAGTAATTTCCCTACCACTGAAGTAAGGCTCACCGGCCTGTAGTTCCCGGGATTATCCCTGCCACCCTTCTTAAACAGAGGAACAACATTGGCTATTCTCCAGTCCCCCGGGACATCCCCTGAAGACAGCGAGGATCCAAAGATTTCTGTCAAGGCCTCAGCAATTTCCTCTCCAGCCTCCTTCAGTATTCTGGGGTAGATCCCATCCGGCCCTGAGGACTTATCTACCTTAATATTTTTTAAGACACCCAACACCTCGTCTTTTTGGATCACAATGTGACCCAGGCTATCTACACCCCCTTCTCCAGACTCAACATCTACCAATTCCTTCTCTTTGGTGAATACTGATGCAAAGTATTCATTTAGTACCTCGCCCATTTCCTCTGGCTCCACACATAGATTCCCTTGCCTATCCTTCAGTGGGCCAACCCTTTCCCTGGCTACCCTCTTGCTTTTTATGTAAGTGTAAAAAGCCTTGGGATTTTCCTTAACCCTATTTGCCAATGACTTTTCATGACCCCTTCTAGCCCTCCTGACTCCCTGCTTAAGTTCCTTCCTACTTTCCTTATATGCCACACAGGCTTCGTCTGTTCCCAGCCTTTTAGCCCTGACAAATGCCTCCTTTTTCTTTTTGACGAGGCCTACAATATCATTCGTCATCCAAGGTTCCCGAAAATTGCCGTATTTGTCTTTCTTCCTCACAGGAACATGCCTGTCCTGTATTCCTATCAACTGACACTTGAAAGCCTCCCACATGTCAGATGTTGATTTGCCCTCAAACATCCGCCCCCAATCTATGCTCTTCAGTTCCCGCCTAATATTGTTATAATTAGCCTTCCCCCAATTTAGCACATTCATCCTCGGACCACTCTTATCCTTGTCCACCAGTACTTTAAAACTTACTGAATTGTGGTCACTGTTACCGAAATGCCCCCTACTGAAACATCTACCACCTGGCCGGGCTCATTCCCCAATACCAGGTCCAGTACCGCCTCTTCCCTAGTTGGACTGTTTACATATTGTTTTAAGAAGCCCTCCTGGATGCTCCTTACAAACTCTGCCCCGTCTAAGCCCCTGGCACTAAGTGAGTCCCAGTCAATATTGGGGAAGTTGAAGTCTCCCATCACCACAACCCTGTTGTTTTTACTCTTTTCCAAAATCTGTCTACCTATCTGCTCCTCTATCTCCCGCTGGCTGTTGGGAGGCCTGTAGTATACCCCCAACATTGTGACTGCACCCTTCTTATTCCTGATCTCTACCCATATAGCCTCACTGCCCTCTGAGGTGTCCTCTCGCTGTATAGCTGTGATACTCTCCTGAACAAGTAGCGCAACTCCGCCTCCCCTTTTACATCCCCCTCTATCCCGCCTGAAACATCTAAAACCTGGAACGTTTAGCTGCCAATCCTGCCCTTCCCTCAACCAGGTCTCTGTAATGGCAACAACATCATAGTTCCAAGTAGTAATCCAAGCTCTAAGTTCATCTGCCTTACCCGTAATGCTCCTTGCATTAAAACATATGCACTTCAGGCCACCAGACCCGCTGTGTTCAGCAACTTCTCCCCGTCTGCTCTGCCTCAGAGCCACACTGTCCATATTCCCTAGTTCTCCCTCAACGCTCTCACCTTCTGACCTATTGCTCCCGTGCCCACCCCCCTGCCATACTAGTTTAAACCCTCCCGTGTGACACTAGCAAATCTCGCGGCCAGGATATTTATGCCTCTCCGGTTTAGATGCAACCCGTCCATCTTATACAGGTCACACCTGCCCCGGAAGAGCTCCCAGTGGTCCAGATAACCAAAACCCTCCCTCCTACACCAGCTGTTTAGCCACGTGCTTGTCTGCTCTATCTTCCTATTTCTAGCCTCACTGGCACGTGGCACAGGGAGTAATCCCGAGATTACAACCCTCGAGGTCCTGTCTTTTAACTTTCTGCCTAGCTCCCTGAACTCCTGCTGCAGGACCTCATGCCTCTTCCTGCCTATGTCGTTAGTACCAATATGTACAACGACCTCTACCTGTTTGCCCTCCCCCTTCAGGATTCCCTCTACCCGTTCGGAGACATCCTGGACCCTGGCACCAGGGAGGCAACATACCATCCTGGAGTCTCTTTCACGTCCACAGAAGCGCCTATCTGTTCCCCTGACTATAGAGTCCCCTATAACTATTACTCTTCTGCGCTTTGACCCTCCCTTCTGAACATCAGAGCCAGCCGTGGTGCCACTGCTCTGGCTGCTGCTGTTTTCCCCTGATAGGCTATCCCCCCCGACAGTATCCAAAGGGGTATATCTGTTCGAGAGGGGGACAACCACAGGGGATTCCTGCACTGACTGCCTGCCCTTTCTGGTGGTCACCCATTTCTCTGCCTGCACCTTGGGTGTGACCACACTTACATAACTGCGATCTATGACGCTTTCCGCCACCTGCATGCTCCTAAGTGCATCCAATTGCTGCTCCAACCGAACCATGCGGTCTGTGAGGAGCTGCAGTTGGGTGCACTTTCTGCAGATGAAGCCATCCAGGACGATGGAAGCCTCCCGGACCTGCCACATCTCACAGTCAGAGCACAGCACCCCTCTAACTGACATTGCGTCAATTAATTAAAATTAAAATTTGTCTTTTTTTTTTTTTAATAAATACTTTTTTTTTAAATTACAAAGTTACTGTCAACTATCTGTTTCCTAGCACTAGATTTCTAATAGAAATGCGATAGCTAACTATAATATCCTCCGATCTCTGGCTTAGATATCCTCTAAATTATAATTAAGTTATTATGTTTAATTAGTTCCCAAATAGTCAAAAAAATTTAGGTTAGAATCCCAACCAGCCACTCAGGTCACAGCTTTTCTGTCCCCCCCGACACACACAATTTGAAAAAAGGTATAAAAGTAAAAATCACTTGCTTACCTTCTGAGATGTTCTCAGGTTCTCTCGCTGACAGAGACTGCTCCTCCACCTCCAATCCTTGGCCTGCACAATGCTAATAATATATAATATAATATGGCACTTACCTTACACCAATGGGTCTTATTATTAGGTTAGAGGAGGAGGGTGGGTGGGAGACACTACACGTGTAGTGTCTCGGGTTTCCTCTCCACCAGAATTTATTGGGGGGGGGGGACTTGCCAGAGGTCGAACTTCCGGTTCCCGCCGAAATCCAATGGGCTGCTCCTGTAAAGGTAAGGTTTTTAAACTCACTACTCACCTCCAAGAAGGCCCCTGCGCACCGCTGCCGCCGAAATCCAATGGGCTGCTCCTGTAAAGGTAAGTGCTTTTAAACTCACTACTCACCTCCCAGAAGGCCCCTGCGCACCGCTGCCGCCGAAATCCAAAGGGCTGCTCCTGTAAAGGTAAGGTTTTTAAACTCACTACTCACCTCCAAGAAGGCCCCTGCGCACCGCTGCCGCCGAAATCCAATGGGCTGCTCCTGTAAAGGTAAGTGCTTTTAAACTAACTACTCACCTCCCAGAAGGCCCCTGCGCACCGCTGCCGCCGGAAAATCCCAGACAATATTTTTTTTAGATGTTCTTGTTATCTGACATTTCTATTTCCAACATGTTCCCATAAAGGTTTGGAGGTGTTATGCTTAAAAGGTTAATTGTGTAACTTAGATCTGCCTTTAAATTACATGCTGTGCTTCAGGATTTCTCGTAACCAGATGTCATTGGATTCTTGTACAAACATTGCAGTAGAAAATGCTGGGCACGTTCAATGTGTTTGTCAGCATTTGTGCAGGGAACAAACCTGTGGCCACTACTATCTAGAAGGACCAAGGGCAGCAGATGCATGGGAACACCACCAGCAACAAATTCCCCGCCAAGCCACACACCATCCTGACTTGGAAATATGTTGCCTCTGTCACTGGGTCAAAATTCTGCAACTTCCCCCCAACAGCACTGTACATGTACCTACACGATATGGACTGCAGCAGTTCAAGAACGTGATTCATCACCACCTGCTCAAGGGCAATTAGCGATGGGCAATAAATCTAGCTTAGTCAGCAAACTATACATTTTTTCATGCTGCGCTCTGACCCATATTATTGACAACTTTGGACAATGCTTTACTGCATGCTGCACTGTATCTTTAGTTTGTAAACAACCCATCATAACATGGATCAAGGTGACAGCAAAATAGGACAGAGGTGGTATTCACCATTACCCATTTTGCTGGAGCCTATATTGTGATGACTGCATAATGTGCTACACTTGGATTCTTTTTCAAGTAATTGTTTTAGCCAAGGATAAAAGCGCTGACCTATCCTGTATTTTATGAAGGTCTCTATCCATAGGTTTCATAATTTGAAGCTGGGTGGTCAAACCAAAATCTGTTAACTGACCAGCTGGAAGTTGTTAATAGCCAAAAAAAAGCAAAAGGAAAAGCTTTGTGGCCCCAGTAAACAGAAGGGAGGTATTCATATCAGAAAGGGACTAGTGTGGACTAGCGTGGAGATGGAAGAGGAGTTTCTTCACCCAGCTAGGAAGCACAACACTCCTGCTCCAGCAAAATAATCGCCCAGATAGTTCAAGTATAGGAGGCAATGTAGTTTTTTAAAATTTAGTATCACGCACAAACCTCAACCCTACCTTTACACCTTCTCTATCTCCTCTTGGGGCAGCAACAGCAATAGACAAAAGCAAGGACATGACATTTCACATTTCAATTGAAGAGCAAGGTGTCTTGCAGAATAAAGAGTTAACAGAAAAATGTGTTACCTGCCACTTGACATTTTTCTGTGCTGTAATGTTATTGCACAAATGAAATACTTATTTATTGTATCTCATTGGTGCCAAGCACACTAAATTGCATCACAGTAATTTTTACCCATCCTGGTTTTATTACAAATGCTTTCCAGTTCAATAGTGGATGCACACATCTGCTCCCAAAAGGTAGTGAAAGTTTGTGTTCACCAAAATGGACAATAACAGTTCATTTCTCACCCTTACAACAATTTAGTGGCAATTATTGCTGAATTACCGATAGTTTTGTGCTATAGGCACAAGCTCATTAGATTTTAAACTGCTCAAGCTCATTTCCCTTACAAGTACAGAAGTAATTTTCTCAGTTTTCACTAACAGGAGAGAGCCTCACCTGCTGGCAACACTTATTAGAAAATCAAAGGGATACACCTGGAATTCTGTGATTATGCCCTGCTGAATTACCAAGGATTCCTACTGTCAATGACAACTCCAAAAATCAAACCTCTTGCACTATCCAATAAATTTTCATTCTCATTATCAATAATGTAATCTAATATTAATTCTCAAAGAACTAGAAATCTTCCCTTTATTGCCTTCATTTGCCATTCCCTGTTTGCTTTCAAAACCCTTGGCTAATCCCTTTTCCTTTATTTTTCCTTCACCCCTATTGATCCTCCCTTCCCAATCCTGCTTGACACAACCATTTTCATTCCTTCTTCAAGTTGTTTTCCTGCATGTTAGGAGCACAAAGAAAATGCATTAGTAGCGGTAGCACAGTAATTAGCACTGTTGCTTCACAGCACCAGGGACCCGGGTTTGATTTTCGGCTTAGGTCACTGTCTGTGCAGAGATTGCATGTTCTCCCCGTGGCGTTCCTCCGGATGCTCCGGTTTCCTCACACAAGTCCCAAAAGGCATGCTTGTTAGGTGAATTAGACATTCTGAATTCTCCCTCAGCATACCCGAACAGGCGTCGTAGTGTGGCGACTAGGGCATTTTCACAGTAACTTCATTGCAGTGTTAATGTAAGCCTACTTGTGACACTAATAAAGGTTACTATTTTTATTAGTAATGGTCGTATCATTGAGCCCTTACACCACTGAAAGAGGCCTTTTAACCCATTGTGGCCATGCTAACTCACTGTAAAGTAATCTAGTTAGTTCCATCCCCTGCTCCATCTCCATTTCCTGGCATTTATTCCCCTCAAGTGTCCCTCCAATTTCCTTTTAAAATCATTAGTTGCCTCTGTTTCTATCACCTTCAGACTTAACAAGTTTCAGGTCATTACCGCTCACTGCATAAATAAGTTCTTCCTCATATTCCTCCCTGCTACTCTTGTCAAAATCCTGAAATATGTGTCCCCTAGTCCTCGTACCATCAGTTGTTGGGAGGAGTGTCACAATTTTGTACACCTCTATCAAATCTCCACTCAATATCCATTGCTGGAAGGATCAAATCAATATCCTTACCCAAAATTAAATTGTGTTTATTTGCAGTGCATTTGTATCCAGTGCAGCAGCAGTGCTTCCAGCCAAAACTACTTTTCAAAATATTTGCTAAAGTAATTCTGATTCTACCGACTTTGTTGTTTTTAACTTAAACAGTGGCAATGTTTCCCACGTGTCTGTAAAACCATGTCATTATCAAATCTAGCTGTTCAGCAAAAAAGGTAATAGAGTGGGAAACTGTGCAGAATGTTTAATGTACAGGCATAGAAAAACCCATTTCCAAAAAAATAGACTTTGGACACTGAAATACCACTAACCTAATTTTAAGAGATATTACAAGCAGCCAGTCTTGATTCACAGTCAGACCACCAGTTTGCCGTTGTTGAATAGTGCACTGGGGCCCTGTTCCCACTGTAACTCATGAAATTCAACAAAGGATTGAGTATACACCATTTTACATGAGGTAATAAGGAAATTGCAATTTACAACCACTGTCCCATTCTAATAAAATTTGCATCTTACAAAATTAGGCATGCTGAAGAGCAGGAACATGAGATTGAAGCTAGATATTACAATCTGGACAGACCAATGAGCTTCCACATTGTCAGTAGACCACCTTGGAACTGAAGCTCATCTCATATCTCCTTTAATTATATCTGTCATTAATAAATTTCACTGACTAAAATAGCAGCAGGCTTACCACAATTAAATCAGTGATCACTTACACTGCCTTACAGAATTTGCTGGATGGCATACAGAACACAAAATGCAAATTGCTTTTAATGTAATGTAATGTAATCCAAAAAAAATGCCTATTTTTATGCATGACGTGCATCATGTTAGTATATTTTCCATGGCTACAGTGGTAATGTGTAGCCATGTTCAAGATTCCAGATGAGATCTAACTAGAATTGTAAGATTTTTGTACTTAATTATCCTCACTTTGCATCCTAGTACTCCACTTGACTTTGTGCTAGGCTGATAGCACTGGTTCTGCAACTATTTGGTCTCATGTACTGACTGCATCGCTCACCTGCCTGTCTTCGCCAAGTATTCTATATATAGGCTTGACATTATCCAACACATAACACTGCATTTATCTACATTAAATAACATTTGCCAGAAGTATGTCTATTTCCCCAATGCAAAAAAGATCAGTATTATCTATTTTTTGTTTTGCAGTTGTAGTTTGTAGTTATATTTAGGTTCACAGTGAGTCAGCTCCATGATTGAAGAAAATGGCACTCAAGACATATTTGGGGACAATGGGGGAATTCAGATGTAACAATGAGAACCGGCATAATGATGAACAAAGGTTAACATTTGGCTGAAAGTGAATAAAATAGGGGATGAGGATGAAGTAAATGTTTTCCCCACCATGATGGGGCCAGTTGCTTTCAAGGTGGTGCCTAATTAATGTTGACCATGAGACCACAGCGCTATCCTGAAATTAATGAGATTCCGAATCATATCATGGCATAACTAAAAATGAGTTGTGTTCTGCGACTATGTTGCAGATTACATTTTTGAATGGAAGAAACTCATAACTGTGGATAGGGTGCAAACTTAGAAATCACCCTTACAGATATGTCAACAGGAGGCCTAAAGAACAATAAAACCCAAATCAAGCTTTTGAGCAAAAGCAATAAGTTGATATGAAAGGCAGCCACACACGCACAGATATGACACAACCATTGCAGCTAACCATGACGCCCAAAAAAGTAATAAAATGTGTGCTCCGGGTGAGATGTCAAAACTCTGGAGTGAAACCTCAGCTGTGTATCAGGAGAGATAATGTTGGTTTTCAGTCTGAAACTGAACTGCCAGATTTTAAGAAAATTCCACCCGTTATTTTTTGAGTAGTTAACTGTGGAATGAGCGCAACATTGGAGATGAGGGCCGGGATTCTCCCCTACCCGGCGGGGCGGGGGGTCCTGGCAGGATGGAGTGGCGGAAACCAGTCTGGCGTCGGACCGCCCCAAAGGTGCGGATTTCTCTGCACATTTAGGGGCCAAGCCCTCACCTTGAGGGGCTAGGCCCGCGCCGGAGTGGTTGGCGCACCACCGGCCGGCGGGAAAGGCCTTTGGCGCAACGCCAGCTGGGGCCAAAAGGACTTAGCCGGCCGGCGGACGTCCGTGCACGGGCGGGAGCGTCAGCGGCTGCTGAACATCCAGCACAGTAGCACAAGTGATTATCACTGTGACTTCAGAGCGCCAGGGTCCCAGGTTCGATTCTCCACTGGATCACTGTCTGTGAGGAGTCTGCACGTTCTCCCCATGTCTGCGTGGGTTTCCGCCGGGTGCTCCCGTTTCCTCCCACAGTCCAAAGACGTGCAGGTTAGGTAGATTGGCCATGATAAATTGCCCTTAGTGTCCAAAAAGGTTAGGAGGGGTTATTGGGTTACGGGGATAGGGTGGAAGTGAGGGCTTAAGTGGGTCAGTGCAGACTCGATGGGCCAAATGGCCTGTCTCTACACTGTATGTTCTATGTTCTATGTCCTCCCACTGCTCTTGGATCAGGGTTCCTGAAATTCCAGAAACTTCGTGCTAGCCACCGGGGTTCAACTGGGGAAGCCACCTGTCCCTCCTCACTTGACCCCTATTGACTATCCTAAGATATGTCCACTCTCTGGCAGAACCTCACCGGCTGGGCTCAATTTGGTTCCAATTTCAATTGAACTTTCCTTGTGCCAAGGGAAGTGGAGTTTCAGAGTGACTGTTTTCCCCTGACATGGGACCTTGGGGGGGGGGGGGGGGGGAGGCATTTTCAACAAGGTGAGGCATTTCCCCATCCTTGGAATGTCTGCTTGGGGCTTTCCCCGTTCTCATGCTAAGGTTGGAAAGATGGTGTGGACTAGTCAGATCTCCTGCTCATCCCGCTGGCGTACAGGTTTTTTAACACTGTTTTGCCTGATTTGGGACCTTTTCCCCCGTTTCATCTCATATATTTGGGGATATCCTCGCTCACAGGGGTTGGGCTGGCCTCCACTGCTGTGCCCTGCGGCTCCTCAACTGGATGAGGCAGTTTCCTCACCAGCTCTGGGGTTATTTGAGAAGTGCTCAGGTCTGCTTTGGAATCTCTAGTGTCTCCCTCCAAATTCAGAAAGGTGGGTTTTGCTAGCCAGACCTCCTGCTCACACTGCAGGAGTGCAGATTCCTTCTGTTTTAAATCTGGGCAAGGTAGTTGTTTTGCACCAACTGAGTACCTATTTAGGCACTTTTCTGGCATCCCTCTTCTAAAATAGAAAAGAAGGTTTCAGATAACCAGACCTCCTGCTCACCTAACAGGGGTACGGGCTTCTTTGTTTTTAAATTTGCTGGCCAGGTCTGGAACTTTCTGTGCCCCTATTTATTTCCCCAGAGAAGGAATTCGCTAGCACCTGTTTGGCTGCATCTCCTGCAAACCTTGCTACTCCCACCCCAGCCTTTCTGCTTCCCCTGGCTCCTCAACTGAGTACTGTCCCCCTGTTTTTGAATGCCTGGGAGATAACGGCGACACTTGCTCTGCCTTTAGATGGTGGCAAGCATGGACTTGCTCATGAGGTAATGGATTCCCCAATTTAGTTATTGTAGGAATGGATCAGTCCCTATTCATCCCATATCCTCTGGGACACGCTGGCTCACATTGGAATAGCTAGCTTCTACTGCTCTGACATGTGGCTCTTTGACTGTGGGAGGCAGCTCCCTCATTATCAGTTGTGCTGCCTCCCACACTCAATGAGCCACAGGGAATGGCCCAGGTCCCTGTTTAATTTAGCACAGAAGGTGCTGGCCAGGTCTCTGGCTCACTTCCTTCACCAATGTGAAATACATTTTGCTGACCCTTTTAATTTTACTTCCTTCCCTAACCTTTTCATGGAATGTTTCCATTTTAACAAACAACACAACAAAACCTCAGGATTGGTACAGCACAGCATAAATGCCTCAGCATACATAAATACAGAAGAGGGCAGAGAACAACAACACAGTTGGTTCAGTTTAGTTTTCACTAAAGCTGGTGCCCCCATATATATCTGCTGATATTCTAGAGAGTGAGAGAGAGGAAGATAAGACCATGGTAAGCTGGTGCACATTGTCATAATATGCACCCATGCACATCATGAGGTAAAAACAGGCAGTGAAGGACACCCAGGTTAGCCAATCAACATACAGGAAACAACACAACCAATCACCAGACAGAACACCAGAGGGGGGCTTCCAACTATAAAACACACGAGGCATCAGCACTCCGCCTCTTTCCACTGGTGACAACTGTAGTGACAGTCAGGGTGTATATCAGTCAGCACCTTCTACACGTGGATCAGAGCTAGCTTGGTCTAGTAAGCTAGAGTTAGTACACTTAGAGTAGCAGAGTGTCAACCCACAGCCCGCTGTGTGCATTGTTACAGAAGTTCAATAAATCGTATTGAACCAATGCCTACGTCTGGTGTATGCTTTACAGTTCATCGGCATCCTGTTGCAGTCCATGTTACCCCAGGGTGAATAACACGACACACACCTTCCCAAGCAGTGACTGAACACGAGAATTCATGATCAGGGGCGTCATTCTCCAACCCCCCGCCGGGTCGGAGAATGGCCGTTGGCCGCCGTGAATCCCGCCCCCGCCGAAGTCTCCGAAGGGAGAAAAGTCGGCGGGGCGTTAATGGCGCCGCTGCCGCGGAGAATGTCACGGGTCTGCGCAAGGCAGCCGATTTTCGGCCTGCCGATATTCTCCCTTCCGGATGGGCCGAAGTCCCGTCGACGTGATGACCGTTCACGTCGACGTGAATCAAACCTCCTTTTCATCGGCGTGACCCGGTGCTCCAGGCTCACGCCGACCAGCGAGGAGGTGAGTGACGGCCTGGGGGGTTGGCTCTGGGCAGGAAATGGCGTGGCCGCAGACTGATTGCGTGAGGAGAGGTGTGTCTCGGCTTGTGTGTGTGTGCGGCGGGGGCGGGGGGGGTGGTTAGAGTAGGCTGGGCTCCGGGGGAGTGCCGGGAGGGGGTCCGTGCCGGGGTGGAGGTTGGGGGGGGGGTCCGTGCCGGGGTGGAGGTTGGGGAGGGGGTCCGTGCCGGGGTGGAGGTTGGGGAGGGGGTCCGTGCCGGGGTGGAGGTTGGGGAGGGGGTCCGTGCCGGGGTGGAGGTTGGGGGGGGGGGTCCGTGCCGGGGTGGAGGTTGGGGGGGGGTCCGTGCCGGGGTGGAGGTTGGGGGTTGGGGAGGGGGTCCGTGCCAGAGTGGAGGTTGGGGAGGGGGTCCGTGCCGGGGTGGAGGTTGGGGGTTGGGGGGGGGTCCGTGCTGGGGTGGAGGTTGGGGGGGGGTCCGTGCCGGGGTGGAGGTTGGGGGGGGGGGTCCGTGCCGGGGTGGAGGTTGGGGGTTGGGGGGGGTCCGTGCTGGGGTGGAGGTTGGGGGGGGGTCCGTGCCGGGGTGGAGGTTGGGGGGGGGGGTCCGTGCCGGGGTGGGGGTTGGGGGTTGGGGGGGGTCCGTGCTGGGGTGGAGGTTGGGGGGGGGGTCCGTGCCGGGGTGGAGGTTGGGGGGTGGGGTCCGTGCCGGGGTGGAGGTTGGGGGGGGGTCCGTGCCGGGGGGGTGGAGGTTGGGGGTTGGGGAGGGGGTCCGTGCCGGGGTGGAGGTTGGGGGGGAGGGGGTCCGTGCCGGGGTGGAGGTTGGGGGGGGGGGGGGGGGTCCGTGCCGGGGTGGAGGTTGGGGGGTGGGGTCCGTGCCGGGGTGGAGGTTGGGGGGGGGTCCGTGCCGGGGGGGTGGAGGTTGGGGGTTGGGGAGGGGGTCCGTGCCGGGGTGGAGGTTGGGGGGGAGGGGGTCCGTGCCGGGGTGGAGGTTGGGGGGGGGGGGGGTCCGTGCCGGGGTGGGTAATGGGAGGGCAAATGAGTTGGTCCACCTGGCCAGGTGCCAGCCTCCAACAGTTGGACCCATGCGGTCCATGCCACCTGGCTGGGGGGAGGAGGGGATATGGGCAATGATGATATGTCGTCATTCCCCTCCCCCCCACCAGGCCGTCATGTTTTCAGACCATCCAGCGATGTTGGCCACCGTGGTGGCAGCCGCCCATGTCTATGTTGCCCTGGATGAGGAGGAGGAGGAGGAGGAGCGTGCCAGAGAGGCGGCGCAGGCTGCCGCAGAGGGGCAGGCGGCAGCCGCCCAGGCTGGAGGGACACCTGACCGACAGGACGAGGAGGGGGAGGAGGACGTCGCGGCCCCACGGCAACGGAGGCACCCGAGGGCGCCCCGTGTGTACCGGCCCCGGCAGTCATACCAGGACCTCACGGACCGGGAATGCAGGAGGAGACTCCGGATGAGCCGGGAAACCGTGGCACACATCTGCCACCTGCTGGCACACCTGTCACCGCGTGGCACTGGCGGGGGACACCCTCTCCCCGTGTCCGTCAAGGTTACGGTGGCCCTGAACCTTTATGCAACGGGGTCATTCCAGGCACCGAGTGGGGACCTGTCCGGCATATCGCAGACATCGGCGCATCGGTGCATCCGGGCAGTGACAGATGCCCTTTATGCCATGGCGCACCGCTACATCCGCTTCCCCGTGGACCAGGCCAGCCAAGATGCCCGGGCCGTGGGCTTCTCTGCCGTTGCCGGGTTCCCCATGGTCCAGGGCGCGATCGATGGGATGCACGTCGCCGTGCGGCCACCTGCAGAGAACAGGGCCGTGTTCACTAATAGGAAGGGGACCTATTCAATGAACGTACAGGTGGTCTGCGACCACCGCATGATGATCCTGCACGTCTGCCCCGTCACCCAGGCAGTGTACACGACTCATTCGTGTTGTCGCGGTCATCCATCCCCGGCATGTACGAGGGACGCCATCCCCGGCTGAGGGGCTGGTTGCTGGGCGACAGGGGCTACCCATTGCGATCGTGGCTGATGACGCCTATACGGAGGCCACGCAATGAGGCGGAGAACCGCTACAATGATGCCCATGTAGCGACAAGGGGAGTGACCGAGAGGTGCTTTGGCGTGCTGAAGATGCGTTTCAGGTGCCTGGACCTCTCTGGGGGCACCCTCCAGTATCGGTCAGATAGGGTCGGCCGCATCATTGTGGTGTGCTGCGTCCTGCACAACATAGCCCAGCAGAGGGGCGATGTGCTGCAGGCAGAGGAGGGCGGAGTGGAGGAGCAGCAGGAAGAGGCCCAGTCCTCCCCAGATGAGGGGTATGGGGGCAATGGTCAGGGCAGACGGGGGTAGACACAGACGGGTGGCTGTCCACCGTTACCGGCTGGCCCAGCGGGCATGGGACAGACTGATAGACGCCCGCTTCACTGACTAGATGGGCGTGGGAATCGGGTAGTATGGCCACAGACCGCACACCATGACAACAGCCGACCACCCACACCCCCCACCCATCCACCCACCCAGCACCCTCACCCCCCTCCCCAACCCCACACACCCCACCCGCATGCACACCACCCCCCCCACCCCCAATTGCCGATCCACCGGCGGCACAACGGGCCGGGCTCACCCAGTTGCGGGTGGACGCGTGTCTATCGCAGGCCATGGAGAATGATGACAACCTGCCTCCGATGAGCTCCTGGCTCTACATCGTTGGACTATGTCTGACCCATGGCCACAGTACCACCATCCACCCGGACCATCCCTGCATGCGGCTGTGACACTGCAGCGCACGGTCCCGTCCTCTGCCCGGGGGATGTTGATGGCGGCCCAGGGGGAAGGGGGCAGACTCACCTGGGGCTGAGGTAAGACCACCCTCACACACACACTTGCGCTCAACGTACATGACACCCCCGCACACTTTGGACAGAGCACAAAGGCAGCTTCGGTAGGTGTAACATTGACTTTAATAACCAAAGGAGTTCATGCACGTGCCCTAGCGCCTAAAACTCATCTGTGCCCTGCACCCGTGCCAACTTACTCAGTGTCTAGTTGTTTGGCCTTACGGGCCCTTTGACTACGTCTACGTGGTTCCCCAGACGGTACAGCAGAACTGGAGGTGGACTCCTGTGATTCCTGCCCTCTGACACTGGATCCCTTTGGCGGCCGTTTCCTGGGGCGTCCTGGCCTAGATGGGCCAGGCTGCGGCCCGGGCGACTGGGATGGCGAGCTGCCAGCCTGTCCTGCCCGTTGCCCACCCGATGCACCTGGGACGGAAGGGGGGGAGTCCGAGGTGTCGCGGTGTACCGGGACCTCCCCTACAGAGGGAGCCGGGACGGACCACACCACCTCCTCCTCCCTCGGGGTACCCGATGGCCCCAGGCCTCTACATGGGTTGGGGATGCGAACGGACTGGCCATCCGACGCGCTCCCGACACCTGGCGCTGCCAGTCCTGGAGGCCCGTGCTGGTATCGACAGGGGTCTGCAGGTTTGCAGCCATGGAGCCCAGGGGGTTGTCGAACCCTGTCTGCGACAGTGCGACGCCAGCTCGCACATGGCCACTGGCGCCGATGCCCTCAGCGATGGCCTGCTGAGACTGGGCCATGGCCTGCAGAGACTGGGCCATGGCCTGCAGAGAGTGGGCTATGGCCTGCTGAGACTGGGCCATGGCCTGCTGAGACTGGGCCATGGCCTGCTGAGACTGGGCTATGGCGTGCTGAGACTGGGCTATGGCGTTGAGCGCCTCTTGCCATCTGGCGCTGGCACTGGCTCATGGCCTCCTGTGAGAGGGCAGCCATTTCCTGGGCCACAGACGCCGCCTGCACGGAAGGCCCCAGGCCTCGCAAACCGTTCCCCATGTCTGACACCGTCGCACCCATTGCCTCCACCGCGGACGCCACCCGTGCGGTGTCAGCCTGGGTGGCACGCATGACCGGGACCACTCCCAGCTCCTGGACGCGGGTGGACTCCTCCACCTGCGACCGCAGCCGCCGCAAGCCACCCGTCACCCTATTCGCTCGTCTCCGTGTCAGTGGTTGCATCGGATCTATGTGTGGGTGTGGTAACTGCAGGAACCCGGGATCCATCTGGGCGGCAGATGTTCGCTTGGCCTGGGCTGCCCTCCGACCGCCCGGTCCCTCTGCTGCTCCTACCTCCACCTGCTGTACCAGGACGGCTGTGTTGTGCGCACCAGTGAGTGTACCAGGCGCCTCATCACTAAAGTGCCCAACCGTGGTGAGTGTTTCTGCGATGGTGGAGGGTGTTGGTGACAGCAGTGGCGTTGTGTCGTGCTCTTCGTCCCACTCTGAGTCCATGGCACTTTGGGGT
The DNA here is from genome assembly GCF_047496885.1 of Scyliorhinus torazame. Taxonomy (NCBI): domain Eukaryota; kingdom Metazoa; phylum Chordata; class Chondrichthyes; order Carcharhiniformes; family Scyliorhinidae; genus Scyliorhinus; species Scyliorhinus torazame. The sequence continues at coordinate 216,085,705 of NC_092710.1, read as the reverse complement.
GGGGGTTCGTCTCCACCCATCCACTCTGAGTCACTGTCCGGTATTTCGTCTTCCCGGGTAGGGGTGTCCTGGGTAGTGCTGTCCCGGGTAGTACTGTCCCGGGTAGTGCTGTCCCGGGTAGTGCTGTCCGGGTAGGGGTGTCCTGGGTAGTGGTGTCCCGGGTAGGGGTGTCCTGGATAGTGGTGTCCTGGGTAGTGGTGTCCTGGCTCGGATGTGACGGGGGCCTGTGGCTGCCCCCCTCATCGCTGGGTGGTCGCTCCCGCACGTGACGGGGGTGTCGTCTCCCTGTTGCTCCAGGTCTCTCCGTCTCCCGTGGTGTGCGAGGGGCATCCTGCGGGCGTCGCATGCTGGAGGGTCCGGGTCTCTCCGTCTCCCGTGGTCTCCGAGGGGCATCCTGCGGGCGTCGCATGCTGGAGGGTGCGGGTCTCTCCGTCTCCCGTGGTCTCCGATGGGCATCCTGCGGGCGTCGCATGCTGGAGGGTGCGGGTCTCTCCGTCTCCCGTGGTCTCCGAGGGGCATCCTGCGGGCGTCGCATGCTGGAGGGTGCGGGTCTCTCCGTCTCCCGTGGTCTCCGAGGGGCATCCTGCGGGCGGTCTGCATCTGCGGGGATGGGTGCCTGGACGTTTGGTCCTGCGATACACAATGAAGCATGCATGGTTAGACATCAGGCAGTGATCAGGTGATACGGGGGAGGGGGATATAGGGGAGGGGGGATATGGGGACGGGCTGTTGGTGGCTCACTTGCTCGTGGGGCCCCGACCTCTGCATCAGCAACCTCCCGGTCCTCAGGTCCGCCAGCCAGTTCCAGGGCCCTTTCCTCGTGTACGGTCAGTGGCCTCTCATCAGCGGGCCCTCCTCCAGTGCTCACATGCTCCCTATTGTTGTGTGCGCGCTTCTCCTGGGGGGGGGGGGGGGGGGGGGGGTGGTGGCAGGGGTAAAAGGCAACAGTGTTAGGCAGGTATATGAATGCACGCCATCGGTTGCGCGTGCATTGCAGAGGTTAAGGTTAGGGCTGGATTCACTTGGGGATATGGGGGATATGGGGGAGGGGGGATATGGGGGAGGGGGGATATGGGGGAGGGGGGATATGGGGGATATGGGGGAGGGGGGAATATGGGGGATGTGGGGGATATGGGGAGGGGGGATATGGGGGATATGGGGGAGGGGGGATATGGGGGAGGGGGGGATATGGGGGATATGGGGGATATGGGGGAGGGGGGATATGGGGGAGGGGGGGATATGGGGAATATGGGGTAGGGGGGATATGGGGGAGGGGGGATATGGGGGGGGATATGGGGGGAGGGGGGATATGGGGGATATGGGGGAGGGGGGATATGGGGGAGGGGGGAATATGGGGATATGGGGGAGGGGGATATGGGGGATATGGGGGAGGGGGATATGGGGGAGGGGGGAATATGGGGGATATGGGGGAGGGGGGAATATGGGGGAAGGGGGGATATGGGGGATATGGGGAGGGGGGGATATGGGGGATATGGGGGAGGGGGGATATGGGGGATATGGGGTAGGGGGGATATGGGGAGGGGGAATATGGGGGATATGGGGGAGGGGGGATATAGGGGATATGGGGAGGGGGGATATGGGGAGGGGGGATATGGGGGAGGGGGGAATATGGGGGATATGGGGGAGGGGGGATATGGGGGATATGGGGGAGGGGGGATATGGGGGAGGGGGGAATATGGGGGATATGGGGGAGGGGGGATATGGGGGAGGGGGGGATTTGGGGGCGGGGGATATGGGGGATATGGGGGAGGCTCACCCTGCCTGCTCTGACGAGGTCGTTCACCTTCTTGTGGCACTGGGTGCCTGTCCGTGGTGTTAGGGCCACAGCGGTGACGGCCTCTGCCACCTCCCTCCACAGACGCCGGCTGTGGTGTGGGGCAACTCTGCGGCCGTGCCCGGGATACAGGGCGTCCCTCCTCTGCTCCACCGCATCCAGGAGCGCCTCCACATCGCGTGACTCGAACCTCGGGGCTGAGCGACGGCCAGCCATCAAGTCGGGTGTTGCGGTCGGCTGTTCCGGTCGGGTGGGGGCGAGCTGCGCGGCCTTATGAGCCGTCACGCCGTGCGGCGCGTATGACGCTGCACGGCGTGAACCACTGCGCAAGCGCGGATCCCGTTACGTCGCTGCTAGCCCATTTCGGGCCGCAGAATATCGGCCCATTTTTATGACGTGACGCAAGTGGGATTTGCGCCGTTTTTTGCGCCGATCGGCGGAGTTTCCGCCGATAACGGAGAATTTCGCCCAAGATCTTTGCTCCAGGTTCGGACACAAACCAGAACATAACTCCCTCAGCTCTAGGCATACCAGAGGCATCAATAATATCAATAAGCTCCTTTTCTCAGATACAAGACATGTCTGTATCTTAGCAGGAACCAGTCTCCACAACAACAGAAATAAGAGAATTAGAAAAATAATTCACGAGGGCACTGGATCTAAGAGGATCTTTTACACATAACCACCAGACGCAACAAACCTTAAACTCTGCTGTGGCACTCGGCGCTGAGGACCCAGGATCGAATCTGGCCCCCGTCACTGTCATGTGTTTTCATATTCTCCCCGTGTCTGCGTGCGTCTCGGCCCCAAAACCCAGAAGATTTGCATGGTTGGCGGATTGGCCACTCTCATTAGCCCCTTAATTGGAAAAAAATAATTGGGTATCCTAAATTTTAAAAACCTTAAACTCTGGCATATTACAGAATGATCATCACTCCACACATTTGACAGAGAAGACCAGTAAATAGTCACAACTATCCCCCAACTCCAACAGCCCCAGAGACACCAACCACAAAGAAGAATCGCAAGGAACGCAGTCCTCTCTAGGATGCATGATCTGTCCGGGCTGTGTTAGGAGACAAGCATGGATTTCCTAAGCCCAAAGTAACAAACATACAAAATAAATCCCAACACAAATAGCTCTAACTGAGAACTTGCCTCAGCTACAGTGAGGACTTTCATAGCCATACCACCCTCCATCACACCAATTTTCCTCTGACCACCCTGCCGTGGCTCGACTAATTTTTTCTATGAATAAGGTGAAGGGTAAATGTTTTGTAAATGCAAGCTTACAGCACATGAAAAAAGACAATAACATAAAATCAAGGGCATAATCACAAAAGAACAAGGTTCAAGATTCTTGATGAACTGCAGGATAATAACCCCATCTATGAAGCTTGGGAAGGCCAAATCCATGGCACGATCATAGAGCAACATTGAGGATCACTCTAAAGTTCCATCGAACAAAGTACCTTCACCTCTGCCACTCCGACGTTCTGACACCCAGGCAGCAAGAAACCTATCTATCCGACACAAAAACTTCATAACGAGCATTGAAGACAAGGCAACGTAAGATCCGTCAATGCTGAAATGCCCAGCCTTCAGATCGAGATTGTGAAAGCATGGAAGCCAGTTCTCAAATTCGGCCAGGAGCCCCGTAATCCCCCCCCCTCCCCCGGTCTATAGTTACCCGGGTTGTCTCTACTCCCCTTCTTGAACAAGGGGACAACATTTGCTATCCTCCAGTCTTCTGGCACTATTCCTGTAGTCAAAGATGACTTAAAGATCAAAGCCAAAGGCTCAGCAATCTCCTCCCTAGCAAGCGGCGATTCTCCCAGCGGCCAGCCATGATTCAAGCCGCGCCGGTTTGGGGGGGGGGGGGGGCGTGGGAGAATAGAGTGCGAGCGCCGGGACGGCGTGGCCGGACTCGTGCGGCGCCCGGGCGATTCTCCCACCCGGAATGGGGGGGGGGAGAATTCCGCCCCCTATCTTTTATAAACCTTTCCAAGACTTTGCCCACAACAGAAGTAAGGCTCACTGGTCTATAGTTATCGGGGTTGTCTCTACTCCCCTTCTTGAACAAGGGGACAACATTTGCTATCCTCCAGTCTTCTGGCACTATTCCTGTAGACAAAGATGACTTAAAGATTAAAGTCAAAGGCTCAGCAATCTCCTCCCTAGCTTCCTAGAGAATTCTAAGATAAATCCCATCCGGCCCAGGGGACTTAACTATTTTCACACTTTCCAGAATTGCTAACCCCTCCTCCTTATGAACCTCAAGCCCTTCTCGTCCAATAGCCTGTATCTCAGTATTCTTCTCGACAACATTGTCCTTTTCCTGTGTGAATACTGACGAAAAATATTCATTTAGCACCTCTGCTATCTCCTCGGACTCCACGCACAACTTCCCACTACTGTCCTTGACTGGCCCTATTCTTACCCTAGTCATTCGTTTATTCCTGACATATCTATAGAAAGCTTTAGGGTTATCCTTGGTCCTACCTGCCAAAGACTTCTCATGTCCCATCCTGGCTCTTAGCTCTCTCTTTAGGTCCTTCCTAGCTAACTTGTAACTCTCGAGCGTCCTTACTGAACCTTCATGTCTCATCTTTACATAAGCCTCCTTCTTCCTCTTGACAAGTGTTTCGACTGCTTTAGTAAACCACAGTTCCCTTGCTGGACCACTTCCTCCCTGCTGACAGGTACATACTTATCAAGGACACGCAGTAGCTGTTCATTGAACAAGCTCCACATTTACATTGTATCCATCCCCTGCAGTTTTCCTCTCCATCCGATGCATCCTAGGTCTTGCCTCATCGCATCATAATTGCCTTTCCCCCAGATATAACTCTTGCTCTGTGGTATATACCTATCCCTTTCCATCACTAAAGTAAACGTAATCGAATTGTGGTCACTATCACCAAAGTACTCACCTACCTCCAAATCTAACACCTGTCCTGGTTCATTACCCAGTACCAAATCTAATATGGCCTCGCCTCTCGTTGGCCTATCTACATACTGTGTCAGGAAACCCTCCTGCACACATTGGACAAAAACGGACCCATCTAAAGTACTCAAACTATAGCGTTTCCAGTCAATATTTGGAAAGTTAAAGTCTCCCATAACAACTACCCTGTTGCTATCGCGCCTATCCAGAATCATCTTTGTAATCCTTTCCTCTACATCTCTGGAACTTTTCGGAGGCCTATAGAAAACCCCTAACAGGGTGACCTCTCCTTTCCTGTTTCTAACTACAGCCCATACAACATCAGTAGACGAGTCCTCATCAAACGTCCTTTCCGCCACCGTAATACTGTCCTTGACTAACAATGCCACCCCTCCCCCTCTTTTACCACCTTCCCTGAGCTTACTGAAATATCTAAACCCCGGCACCTGCAACAGCCATTCCTGTCCCTGCTCTATCCAAGTCTCCGAAATGGCCACAACATCAGAGTCCCAGGTACCAACCCATGCTGCATGTTCACCCACCTTATTCCGGATGCTCCTGGCATTGAAGAAGACACACTTTAAACCACCTTCCTGCCTGCCGGTACACTGCTGCAACTTTGAAACCTTACTCATGACCTCACTACTCTCAACCTCCTGTATACTGGAGCTACAATTCAGGTTCCCAAGCCCCTGCTGAACTAGTGTAAACCCTCCCGAAGAGCATTAGCAAATTTCACCTCCAGGATATTTGTACCCCTCGGGTCCAGGTGTAGACCATCCCATTTGTAGAGGTCCCACCGACCCCAGAATGAACCCCAATTATCCAGAAATCCGAAACCCTCCCTCCTGCACCATCCCTGTAGCCACATGTTCAACTCCTCGTCTCGCTATCACGTGGCACGGGTAACAATCCAGAGATAATGGGCGTCATTCTCCGACCCCCCGCCGGGTTGGAGAATCGCCGGGGGCTGCCGTGAATCCCGCTCCCGCCGGTTGCCGAAGTCTCCGGTACCGGATATTCGGCGGGGGCGGGAATCGGGCCGCGCCGGTTGGCGGGCCCCCCCCCGCTGGATTCTCCGGCCCGGATGGGCCAAAGTCCCGCTGATAAATTGCCTGTCCCACCGTCGTGGATTAAACCACCTTTTGAACGGCGGGACAAGGCGGCGTGGGCGGGCTCCGGGGTCTTGGGGGGGGCGCGGGGCGATCTGGCCCCGGGGGGTACCCCCACGGTGGCCTGGCCCGCGATTGGGGCCCACCGATCCGCGGGCGGGCCTGTGCCGTGGGGGCACTCTTTCCTTTCCGCCTCCGCCACGGTCTCCACCATGGCGGAGGCGGAAGAGACTCCCTCCACTGCGCATGCATGGGAAACTGTCAGCGGCCGCTGACGCTCCTGCGCTTGCGCCGCCCGGGGATGTCATTTCCGCACCAGCTGGTGGGCAACAAAGGCCGTTTCCGCCAGCTGGCGGGGCGGAAATTCCTCCGGCGTCGGCCTAGCCCCTCAATGTTGGGGCTCGGCCCCCAAAGATGCGGAGCATTCCGCACCTTTGGGGCGGCGCGATGCCCGTCTGATTGGCGCCGTTTTGGGCGCCAGTCGGCGGACATCGCTCCGTTTCGGGAGAATTACGCCCAATAACTCTGTTTGTCCTAGATCTAAGTTTCCATCCTAGCTCCCTGAATTCCTGCCTTACATCCCTATCCCTTTTCCTACCTAGGGATAGGGATGTAAGGCAGGATCTTTTTGACTTATCTCAGCTGCTCCTCACCAAACTTCAGCCAGAATCTTCCAGGGACATAGTACAAGACATATACGCCAAAATCAAGTAATTATGGGATCTGCATCAGGATAAAGAAAGGATTAAAAGTCAAGTAGAGCCAGAGTTTCGTGAAAACGCAACGGCTCCCACACTCATGTCACGTGACCGCGCATCTTAGCCTTTTTAAATTCAGATAGCTTTCACTGGGCCAATTTATCCAGGATGATTTATTTCCCCCCCACAGGACATCTGAACCTTTTCCAGCCTTCTGCCAAACGGCAGAGCTTTGATTAATTTTTTAAAAATTCATTAACGGGATGTGGGTGTCGCTGGTTAGGCCAGAATTTATTGCCCATCCCCAGTTGCCCTTCAGAAGGGGGTGGTGAGTTGCCGTCTTGAACCGCTGCAGTCCTTGAGGTGTAGGTACACCCACCTGTGCTGTTCGGGAGATAGTTCAAGAATGTTGCCCAGCGACAGTGAAGGAGCGGTGATATATTTCCAAGTCATGTTGGTGAGTGACATGGAGGTGAACCTCCAGGTGGTGGGGTTCCCAGGTATCTGCTGCTCTTGTCCTTCTAGATGGTAGTCGTCGTGGGTTTGGAAGGTGCTGTCTCAGGAACATTGGTAAGTTACTGCAGTGCATCCTGTAGATGGTACACATGGCAGCCACTGTTCGCCAGTGATGGAGGGTTTGAATGTTTGTAGAAGGAGGAGCAATAAGTGGGCTGCTTTGTCCAGGATGGTGTCGAGCTTCTTGAGTGTTGTTGGAGCTGCACTCATCCAGGCAAGTGGAGAGTATTCCATTACACTCTTGACTTATGCCTTGTAGACGGTGGATAGGCTTTGAGGGGGTCAGGAGGTGAGTTACTCATCCTAGGATTCCAAGTTGTTGACCTGCCCTGGTAGCCACAGTATAAATCTGATTAGTCCAGTTCAGTTTCTCATCAATGGTAACCCCCAGGATGTTGACTGTGGGGGATTCAGGGATAGTAGTGTAATTGAATGTTGAGGGACGGTGGTTAGATCCTCTCTTGTCGGAGATGGTCATTGCCTGGCACTTGTGTGGCATGAATGTAACTTGCCACTTATCAGCCCAAGCCTGGATATTGTCCAGGTCTTGCTGCATTTGGACATGGACTGCTTCATTATCTGAGGAGTCACGAATGGTGCTGAACATTGTGCAGTCATCCGCGAACATCCCCACTTTTGACCTTATGATGTAAGGGAGGTCTAGGACACTACCCTGGGGAACTCCTGCAGTGATGTCCTGGAGTTGACATGATTGACCTCCAACCACCACAACCATCTTCCTTTGCGCTGGGTATGACTCCAACCAGCGGAGAGTTTTCCCCATGATTCCTATTGACTCCAGTTTAGCTCGGGCTCCTTGATGCCATACTCAGTCAAATGCTGTCTTGATGTCACAGGCAGTCACTCTCACCTCACCTCTGGCATTCAGCTCTTTTGTCCATGTTTGCACCAAGGCTGTAATGAGGTCAGGAGCTGAGTGACCCTGGCAGAACCTAAACGGAGCATCCGTGAGCAGGTTATTGCTGAGTAAGTGCCGCTTGATAGCTCTGTTGATGATTCCTTCCATCACTTTGCTGATGATGGAGAGTAGGCTGACAGGGAGATAATTGACTGGGTTGTATTTGTCCTGTTTCTTGTGTACTGGACATATCTGGGCAACTTTCCACATTGCCGGATAGATGCCAGTGTTGCAGCTGTACTGGAACAGGTTGGCTAGGGATGCGGCAAGTTCTGGAGCACAAGTCTTCAGTACTATCACTGGGATATTGTCAGGGCCCATAGCCTTTACAGTATCCAGTACCTTCAGCCATTTCTTGATGTCACATGGAGTGAATAGTAAGCTGAAGACTGACATCTGTGATGCTGGGGACCTCGGAGGAGACTGAGATGGATCACCCACTCGGCACTTCTGGCTGAAGATTGTTGAAAATGCCTCATCTTTTGCACATTAGTGCTGTGCTCCACCATCATTGAGGATGGGAATATTTGTGGAGCCTCCTCTTCCAGTGAGTTGTTTAATTGTCCACTACCATTCGTGGCTGGATGTGGCAGGACTACAGAGTTTATATCTGATGCGTTTGTTGTGGAATCATTTAGCTCTGTCTATTACTTGCTACCAAAATTAATTTGGTCTGCCCAGCCTCTGGACAATTCAGGCTTTTCGGGGCACAGTGTTCAGGACCTCAACAAGCTGTCCCAATGTAGGTTATTTTGAACGCAAAGTTGCTGCTTTCTGATCTTAACAGGTTCAGGCATGAAAACTTTGAGAAATAATAAGACAATACTAAAAACTCCCACTGATAGTATTACCTTTACTGGTTTTGTCAGAGATCCAAATTAGTAATACAATGCCAAGACTATGAAATACAATGCTTTGATTAATTATGAATCAGTTAGCCCTGCAAAACAATGGCAAGTACATTATTAGAGATTAAAGATACAATTGCTTTGAGTAGTCAATTGCTTTGAGCAGTCATGTTGATTGTCATTCCTGCTATCATTTATCAGGCCACCCTCTCTTCAGATTGTAGCAGCAACGTTCCTTTAATGCTACTTTTACATCTTCCTTTCAATAATGAATGGATGTTACAATCAACTATGTAGAGTTCCTCGTTCAAATCATGGAGTTAGAAATCCTTGATACTGTTGTTGCGATCAGGTGAGGAGGAGTCAAATGGTTCCCCACTTATCCCTTTCCTCATTTGACCACAACAGAATTTTTGTTTAAAATGGATATACTTGCCTATTCAGTGAGAATTTAACCATTTACGTACTGTGACCATAAAAAGCATGATCCGACAAGTACACACATACACACACATGAAGTTCACTTGAAAAAAAATAGAGTACAGAGTGGGGAAGATAGATTAAGTAATTTAGAGTCCACTAAAATTAAAGGAGTAAATGACACTTGAAGGTTGGCAATGTGGCTAGCTTCAGACCAAATTCAACATTCCTGCTGCTTTCACTCAGTAGTTCTGCTGCTTTCAGCGTTGAAGTTGTTTAAAGCTGTAGATGAATGGTTCATATGTTCTTCTGGAGACAACTGCTCTGGGTTGAGTTCTTTTTTAAATTTCTGTATGTAGTCAAAGTCGGTAGCCAGTGTTCAAAAACGTGCAAGTGATTGAGGGAGAGAAAAGGAACCCACTCAAAGGAACCCACTTCAGTGTCTCAGTTGCTTGCCCTGTTCTTCAGAGTAAGCAGGTGCTTAAAACGCACAAAGGGTTGGCTTGTCACATGACCTTTTGTCTCCAACTATCCAGTGATCCCTCTTGGCTAATGTATTCCAATTTTGACTGAAGTAGATCATGGTTGGGGCTGCCTTGCTCAATCAGGGTCCCAAGTAACTATGTCCAATGGTTTGTCATTGCCCAGTTGAGTACCCAGGTGATTGTCTGAACGTTTTTGCCAATGGCATAAGTGATGGCACCCATTGTTCCTGGCTTTTCTGGCAGGTTGTTTTAATTTAAATGGTTTTCGGAATATATACAGTACAGTGATGCAAATGTGTAGCTACCTTGGACTATGTCCTACGTCACTGAAATGCAGCTTTAGATTTTTTTCAAAATATCATTTAGGCATTCAAGCCAGTAAATTCAAAATCTTTTTTTGGGTATCACAACTGTCCACCTTTTAAAAAATTCCTTCAGTAAATTTCCATTGCCTATTCAGATTGTTATCATACACACAGCAACGAACACCCTCCTATTCTTTTTTGCCACACTTTCCAAGACCACCATTCAAATTTTAAATAGTAATTCAAAGTACTGACTTCTTGCCAAGTTGTTCCCTGGTAAATTGTAAAAACAAAGAGTTAATGGGCGCGATCCAATGGGCACGCTGCGCTGGTAAAGCAGCTCGCCGCGGCGCAGGGCGGCTGCTAAAAGCTGGGGGACCCAGCTCCCAGGATCTACCTGGCTCGCAACGCCTCGCGAAATCCAACTCGATCTCATGAGATGCTGCGATGTAAAGCCTGCCCGTTGTGACAGCTGGTATGTCCACTGCCAAGTTGGCACTGCCAAGCTGACATTTTTGTGTGTGTGCAAAATGCCGTTTTGATCTCTTGCTACACTGTGGAGTTCTGGTGAGCAGAGCTCCCCACTGTACACAATGGGGCTCTGGGCTGCTTCAGCCATGGAGGCAGCACGTTCCCTGTTCAGGCCCCTTTTACAATGCAAGTTGCGTTGAATAACCATGTGTTTCTTGGCACTGCGAGCGCCGGGAAACGAGCGCCTAAGCGTGCTCGCCAAGGGATTTTGTTCCCTTTTGGAGAACATGCCCAATGTGAGAATTTTTTAAAAAACACAGCTACTTGTGGAGTAAGATAATCCCAGAATCGTCAATCAATGTCAGCTTGTGTCACCTTCTTGCAGTTTTCAAGTAAATTCAAAACTTTAAACAGTTTGTTGGGCAATTCTGTATTACAATCCAACTACATGCCACTTAAGTCAGCTGAATTGGCATCTTTTTCAATTTGTTGCAGTCTTGGTTCCTCTTATCAGACTTCAAGGTCAGTTCATTTCTACCTTTCACAAAATTTCCAAGGCCTGCTTACTCACTTCAAATGCAGATATTGTACCATGACCACCCCCCGTCCCCACCCCCCTTTCAGACTGAATCAAGGGGCTGGTCCGGGGTGGGGGGGGGGGGGAGGGGGGGGGTGGCGGTGGAGCATAGAGTCTTGCTTTATGCGGATAACCTGCGCCTGTATGTTTCAGATCCAATTGAGGGGAATGGAAGAAACCATGGGAATTTTAGGGGAATTTGGCCGGTTATCGGGATATAAGCTTAATATGGGGAAGAGCGAGATGTTTGCCGTCCAGGCGAGGGGTCGGGGAGGCGACTGGGGGAACTGCCGTTTAGAGTGGTCGGGGACAGTTTCAGGTACCTGGGTATCCAAGTAGCGCGGGATTGGGACTGGCTACATAAATTGAACTTGGCCCGGCTGGTGGATCAGATGAAAGATGATTTCCAGAGATGGGATGGGCTCCCGTTGTCTCTAGCTGGGAGAGTCCAAACGGTGAAAATGACGGTCCTCCCGAGATTCCTGTTTGTATTTCAATACCTCCCCATCTTTGCTCCCAGGTCCTTTTTTAAGCGGGTCAACAAAGTTATTGCGGGCTTCGTGTGGGGGGTCCCCGCGATTGAGGAGGGTAATGCTTGTTTCCGGGTGCGGCGATGACCAGCTGAGTCGCACGTTTTGGCAGCTCCCGGTGAAACGGACTTTTGGGCTCTTGATAGGAGCCCCAACGGCAATTTTGACGGCTAAAAACACTGTGTGGTAAACCAGAAGGGAATCCCCCCTGGATACGGATGGAAAAAGGAGGAGAAAGTGGCCGGATTGCAGTGGATCCTTTAGAACAGCAGCAAGGAAGGCAAGCAAAAACCAAGATGGCGTCGGAAGGTGGCAGTTTAACATGGGGCCCTGAACAACAAGAGTTCTTGAAATGCTGTGTGGAAGAGATCAAAAAGGAAATGAAGAAAGAGCTGTTGGCCCCGATACTACAGGCGATCGAAGGGCTAAAGGAGGAACAAAAGACCCAGGAGCGGGAGCTTCGGGTCGTGAAGGCAAAGGCAGCCGAGAATGAGGACGACATACAGGGCCTGGTGGTGAAGACGGAGACGCAGGAGGCACATCAGAAACGATGTGTGGAAAGGTTGGAGGCACTGGAAAACAACGCAAGGAGGAACAACCTGAGGATCCTTGGTCTTCCTGGAGGTGTGGAGGGAGCGGACGTCGGGGCATATGTGAGCACGCTGCTGCACTCGTTAATGGGAGCGGAGGCCCCGGCGGGTCCGTTGGAGGTGGAGGGAGCATACCGAGTGATGGCGCGAGGACCGAGAGCAGGAGAAATTCCCAGAGCCATAGTGGTGAGATTCCTCCGTTTTAAGGATGGAGAAATGGTCCTTAGATGGGCGAAGAAAACTCGGAGCAGTAAATGGGAGAACGCGGTGATCCGCGTTTATCAAGACTGGAGTGCGGAGGTGGCGAGAAGGAGGGCGAGCTTTAATCGGGCCAAGGCGGTGCTTCATAAAAAGAAGATAAAATTTGGAATGCTGCAACCGGCAAGACTGTGGGTCACATATCGAGGGAGGCACCACTACTTTGAGACGGCGGATGAAGCGTGGACTTTTATTGTGGAAGAAAAACTGGAATGAGTGGGTTATTAAAAAGAACGTTTGAACAAAGTGGTGGGGCGAATGTGGGGGGCAAAGAGGGGGGTTAAAAAGGGGGGAAAGAGGAGTTTTATGTACTAATCCTGCGATGTGGTAACTTTTCTCTCTCCCACAGGTGGTGATGGGGGGAGGAGGGGAGGTGGAGGAGATGGGGCGTTGGCCATTGGGGGCGGGGCCAAGAGAGAAGCGCGGGCTTGGTTCCCGCGCTATGATAATCATGGCGGGAATAGAGAAGCAGGAAGGAGGGGGCGTTGCACGGTGCGAGCCGAGGTCACGGGGGGAAGCCGAGGTCGGCCAGAGTTTGCTGACTTCTGGGAGCAACATGGGGGGAGTAATTACGCTAGCGGGGGATCTAGCGGGGGGGGTGGGAGGGGGGAATTACTGGGTTGCTGCTGCTGGGGAGAGGGGGGAGCTGGTATGGGGGAGGATGGGCGGGGGGGCACCGCCTGGGGGAGATACAGCTGCGTGGGAACCGGGTGAGGAGCTGGAAAAAGGTGATGGCTAATCGACAAGGGGGGGGGGGTAGGAAGCCCCCCAACTCGGCTGATCACGTGGAACGTGAGAGGGCTGAACGAGCCGATAAAGAGGGCACGGGTACTCGCACACCTTAAGAAACTTAAGGCAGATGTGGTTATGTTACAGGAAACGCACCTGAAACTGATAGACCAGGTTAGGCTACGCAAAGGATGGGTGGGGCAGGTGTTCCATTCGGGACTAGATGCGAAAAACAGGGGGGTGGCTATATTAGTGGGGAAGCGGGTAATGTTCGAGGCAAAGACTATAGTGGCGGATAACGGGGGCAGATACGTGATGGTGAGTGGCAAACTACAGGGGGAGACGGTGGTTTTGGTAAACGTTTATGCCCCGAACTGGGATGATGCCAATTTTATGAGGCGGATGCTAGGACGCATTCCGGACCTAGAGATGGGAAAGCTGATAATGGGGGAGATTTTAATACGGTGTTGGAACCAGGGCTGGATAGGTCGAAGTCCAGGACTGGAAGGAGGCCGGCAGCAGCCAAGGTACTTAAAGATTTTATGGAGCAGATGGGAGGTGTAGACCCGTGGAGATTTAGCAGACCTAGGAGTAAGGAGTTCTCGTTTTTCTCCTATGTCCATAAAGTCTACTCGCGAATAGACTTTTTTGTGCTGGGTAGGGCATTGATCCCGAAGGTGAGGGGAACGGAGTATACGGCTATAGCCATTTCGGATCACGCTCCACACTGGGTGGACTTGGAGATAGGGGAGGAAACAGGAGGGTGCCCACCCTGGAGAATGGACATGGGACTAATGGCAGATGAGGGGGTGTGTCTAAGGGTGATGGGGTGCATTGAAAAGTACTTGGAACTCAATGATAATGGGGAGGTCCAGGTGGGAGTGGTCTGGGAGGCGTTGAAGGCGGTGGTTAGAGGGGAGCTGATATCAATAAGGGCACATAAAGGGAAGCAGGAGAGTAAGGAACGGGAGCGGTTGCTGCAAGAACTTTTGAGGGTGGACAGACAATATGCGGAAGCACCGGAGGAGGGACTGTACAGGGAAAGGCAAAGGCTACATGTAGAATTTGACTTGCTGACTACGGGCACTGCAGAGGCACAATGGAGGAAGGCACAGGGTGTACAGTACGAATATGGGGAGAAGGCGAGCAGGTTGCTGGCACACCAATTGAGGAAAAGGGGAGCAGCGAGGGAAATAGGGGGAGTGAGGGATGAGGAAGGAGAGATGGAGCGGGGAGCGGAGAGAGTGAATGGAGTGTTCAAGACATTTTATAAAAAATTATATGAAGCTCAACCCCCGGATGGGAGGGAGAGAATGATGGGCTTCTTGGATCGGCTGGAATTTCCCAAGGTGGAAGAGCAGAAAAGGGTGGGACTGGGAGCACAGATCGAGGTAGAAGAAGTGGTGAAAGGAATTAGGAGCATGCAGGCGGGAAAGGCCCCGGGACCGGATGGATTCCCAGTCGAATTCTATAGAAAATATGTGGACTTGCTCGCCCCGGTACTGACGAGGACCTTTAATGAGGCAAAGGAAAGGGGACAACTGCCCCCGACTATGTCTGAAGCAACGATATCGCTTCTCTTAAAGAAGGAAAAGGACCCGCTACAATGCGGGTCCTATAGACCTATTTCCCTCCTAAATGTAGATGCCAAGATCCTGGCCAAGGTAATGGCAATGAGAATAGAGGAATGTGTCCCGGGGGTGGTCCACGAGGACCAAACTGGGTTTGTGAAGGGGAGACAGCTGAACACGAATATACGGAGGTTGTTAGGGGTAATGGTGATGGCCCCACCAGAGGGAGAAACGGAGATAGTAGTGGCGATGGATGCCGAGAAAGCATTTGATAGAGTGGAGTGGGATTATTTGTGGGAGGTGTTGAGGAGATTTGGTTTTGGAGAGGGGTATGTTAGATGGGTGCAGCTGTTGTATAGGGCCCCAGTGGCGAGCGTGGTCACGAATGGACGGGGATCTGCATATTTTCGGCTCCATAGAGGGACAAGGCAGGGATGCCCTCTGTCCCCATTATTGTTTGCACTGGCGATTGAGCCCCTGGCAATAGCGTTGAGGGGTTCCAAGAAGTGGAAGGGAGTACTTAGGGGAGGAGAAGAACACCGGGTATCTTTGTATGCGGACGATTTGCTACTATACGTGGCAGACCCGGCGGAGGGGATGCCAGAAATAATGCGGATACTTGGGGAGTTTGGGGATTTTTCAGGGTATAAATTGAACATGGGGAAAAGTGAGTTGTTTGTGGTGCATCCAGGGGAGCAGAGTAGAGAAATAGAGGACCTACCGTTGAGGAAGGTAACAAGGGACTTTCGTTACCTGGGGATCCAGGTAGCTAAGAATTGGGGCACATTGCATAGGTTAAATTTAACGTGGTTGGTGGAACAGATGGAGGAGGATTTCAAGAGATGGGATATGGTATCCCTGTCACTGGCAGGGAGGGTGCAGGCGGTTAAGATGGTGGTCCTCCCGAGATTCCTCTTTGTGTTTCAGTGCCTCCCGGTGGTGATCACGAAGGCTTTTTTTAAAAGGATTGAAAAGAGCATCATGGGTTTTGTGTAGGCCGGGAAGACCCCGAGAGTGAGGAAGGGATTCTTACAGCGTAGCAGGGATAGGGGGGGGGGCTGGCACTACCGAGCCTAAGTGAGTATTATTGGGCCGCTAATATTTCAATGGTGAGTAAGTGGATGGGAGAGGAGGAGGGAGCGGCGTGGAAGAGATTAGAGAGGGCGTCCTGTAGGGGGACTAGCCTACAGGCTATGGTGACAGCCCCATTGCCGTTCTCACCGAGGAACTACACCACAAGCCCGGTGGTGGTGGCTACACTGAAGATTTGGGGACAGTGGAGACGGCATAGGGGAAAGACTGGAGCCTTGGGGGGGTCCCCGATAAGAAACAATCATAGGTTTGCCCCGGGGGGAATGGATGGGGGCTATGGAATGTGGCAAAGAGCAGGAATAACGCAACCCTAAGATCTGTTTGTGGATGGGAAGTTCGCGAGTCTGGGAGCGCTGACCGAGAAATATGGGTTGCCCCAAGGGAATGCATTCAGGTATATGCAACTGAGGGCTTTTGCGAGGCAACGGGTGAGGGAATTCCCGCAGCTCCCGACACAAGAGGTGCAGGACAGAGTGATCTCAAAGACATGGGTGGGGGATGGTAAGGTGTCAGATATATATAGGGAAATGAGGGACGAAGGGGAGACTATGGTAGATGAACTAAAAGGGAAATGGGAAGAAGAGCTGGGGGAGGAGATCGAGGAGGGGCTGTGGGCAGATGCCCTAAGCAGGGTAAACTCGTCGTCCTCGTGTGCCAGGCTAAGCCTGATTCAGTTTAAGGTATTACACAGGGCGCATATGACTGGAGCACGGCTCATTAAATTTTTTGGGGTGGAGGATAGGTGTGCGAGGTGCTCGAGAAGCCCAGCGAATCATACCCATATGTTTTGGTCATGCCCGGCACTACAGGGGTTTTGGATGGGGGTGACAAAGGTGCTTTCAAAAGTAGTAGGAGTCCGGGTCGAACCAAGCTGGGGGTTGGCTATATTTGGGGTTGCACAAGAGCCGGGAGTGCAGGAGGTGAGAGAGGCCGATGTTTTGGCCTTTGCGTCCCTAGTAGCCCGGCGCAGGATATTGCTAATGTGGAAAGAAGTCAAGCCCCCGGGGGTGGAGTCCTGGATAAATGACATGGCGGGGTTTATAAAGCTAGAGCGGATTAAGTTCGTCCTAAGGGGGTCGGCTCAAGGGTTCACCAGGCGGTGGCAACCGTTCGTCGAATACCTCGCAGAAAGATAGACGGAATGGAAAAAAGAAGGCAGCAGCAGCAGCCCAGGATCGGGGGGGGGGGGGGGCGGGGAGGAGGAACCAGAAGGACTCTCAGGGTTGTTAATATATACTGTATAGTATGTATAGGTCGTTGCTACAGATAATTATATATTGGACTGTTAAATTATATTTTTGGAGAGTGTTACTTGTGACAAGGCAGTTGCCAATTAGGGCTAGTTTTCATTTTTGTTATTTATTATTTATTCATTTTTTGTTTATAAAATAGGTCATTGTTATTTGTGTTGTTATAATATTGTGTAAAGGATGCACAATGTACTGTGTTGGTTGACCAAAAATTTTCAATAAAATATTTAATTAAAAAAAAAAGAGGACGGTAATGCCTGAGCAGAATCGGGGAGAGGGCGCGCTGGCGCTGCCGGACTTTAGCAATTATTACTGGGCGGCTAATGTAGCCATGATAAGGAAGTGGCTGGTCGGGGGGGCGTGTCGGCATGGGAGCGTATGGAGGCGGCTTCTTGCATGGGCACAAGTTTGGGGGCGGTTGTAACTGCGCCTCTGCCGTTCCTGCCAGCGTGGTACTCCACCAGCCCCGTGGTGGTGGCGGCCCTGAGAGTCTGGGGTCAATGGAGGAGATATGTGGGAGCAGTGGGAGCATCGGTCTGGTCCCCAATCTGCGATAATCACCCGTTTGCCCCGGGAAGGTTGAATGGGGGGTTCCGAATATGGCGGAGAACGGGGATTGAGAGGATGGGGACTTGTTTATAGAGGGGAGCTTTCCGAGTATGAGGGCGCTGGAGGAGAAGTTTGCATTGGTGAGGGGAAACAAATTTAGATATCTGCAGGTGTGGGACTTTCTGCGTAGACAGATATCAACCTTCCCGTTCCTACCGCTAAGGGGGATTCAGAACAGGGTAGTTTCTAGAGGGTGGGTAGGAGAAGAGGGCATTTACAAGGAACTTATGGGATCAGAGGAGACGCAGACCGAGGAGCTGAAGAGAAAGTGGGAGGAGGAGCTGGGGGGAGAGATAGAGGAGGGCCTTTGGGCGGACGCGTTGAGTAGAGTCAACGCGACCGCAACTTGTGCCAGGCTCAACCTGATTCAATTCAAGGTCGCTCACCGGGCCCACATGACAGTGGCCCAGATGAGCAGATTCTTTGGGGTGGAAGACAGGTGTGCAAAATGTGTGGGAGGACCAACGAACCATGTCCACATGTTCTGGGCATGTCCATAGCTTAGGGGATTTTGGCAGGGGTTTGCTGATGTCATGTCCAAGGTATTAAAAACAAGGGTGACATTGAGTCCAAAGGTAGTGATTTTCGGGGTGTCGCAGGATCCGGGAATCCAGGAGGAAAAAGAGGCAGACGTTCTGGCCTTTGCTTCCCTGGTAGCCCGGGGCTGGATACTATTAGCTTGGAGGGACTCAAGGCCTCCGAAGTCGGAGACCTGGCTATCGGACATGGCTAGCTTTCTCTGTTTGGTGAAAATCAAGTTCGCCTTGAGAGGGTCATTGTTAGGGTTCGCCCGGAGATGGCAACCATTCATCGACTTCCTCGCAGAAAATTAATCATCAGCGGGGGGGAGAGGAGGGGGTTAGGTTAGCGTAGATTAGGGGTTAATTAATGGTGGGACCTGTGGGAGAGGGAGGTGGTATTTGCACTATGTTTATATTCTCATGTACATTTTTTTTTCTTTATATTCTCATGTACATTGTTTATATTGCTGCTGTTACAATGCCAAAAAAATACCTCAATAAAATGTTTATTAAAAAAAAAAGTAAAATTATCCTCAGTCCTCAATGTCTCACATCAGTGAAATTTTAATGGAAGATTTATTTTTAACACAGTCCTCTGGCTCTCAAGGCATGCTGGTAAATTTGGTTAGGTTTCTCCACAACTGGCTACAGTAAACAGCATTTTATATCCTAGCTAAACTGTCGATGCTGTCATTACACCCTGGGCAAGTGCACGGTCATTCTAACCCTATTTGACCCAGAGTCATGACACTAGTAAAATTAGATGTTATTTTAAAATACCTGAGATCCCGGGTGGCATGTGGCGCAGTGGTTAGCACTGGGACTGCGGCGCTGAGGACCTGGGTTCAAATCCCAGCCCTGGGTAACTGTCCGTGTGGAGTTTGCACATTCTCCCCGTGTCTGTGTGGATTTCACCCCCACAACCCAAAGATGTGCAAGTTAGGTGGATTGGCCACGCTAAATTGCCCCTTAATTAGAAAAAAATAATTGGGTACTCTAAATTTATTTACATTTTTTTAAAAAACAAACAAAAAAAATACCTGAGGACCTTGGCTGAGCCCAATGAACTGCAGTCACCGGGTTTTGTAACTTTAACGCAGTAAACTTTTATTACTTACATTATTAGAATTAAAACTGACAGAAAAATGTAACCGACGACTGTGCCACACAGCCGCCTTTCTAACTACCCCCTCTTTTGGTTTGGTATTTCTTCCTTTTAGTCTTGAGAAGGTTTTCTCTGGCAAGACTGTCTACTTTCTTTGTGGATTCAGGATTATTTGAAGTTTACTGCAAAATTGTGCCAGGCGCTCACTGGTTCAGAACAATAAAGCAGTTCTTTACTTCAGCAGCAAGAGAAAGGGAGAGAGAGAGAGAGAGAGACTGTCCATTTCACTTCCAAGGTCTAAATAATTCTGCCCAGTTCTCTGAAAAAGCATCATACAGCAACCAATCACTGACTATTGTCAGGCAGAACATTGTCCCTGGCCAACAAACAGGTTGGCAGCCAACCAATCAAACCTAAATTCCTAAGATTAACTCGGTGCCGACGAATCTGTTTCTCCTCTCCAAAATACAAAACCTAGGACCACAATGTCCTGACAAGCAGGCTACTGTGGCTTGAGACCTCTGCTTACAAGCCCATTCCAAATATGGGTTCCCAGACCAAAAATAAGAAAAGAAAAGAAAGTGGAACAAAAGAAATAAAGAGGAAGGACAATGTCCACAAGTTGAATAACTTTTGCAGGTCTCAACCACAGGTTTTACAGTTAGACAGAAATATTCCTGTTTCTTACAACTTCACAATTGGTCTTCATGCAAATCCATTTTAATTAACAATGTTTCTTTGCTTTTGTGCCAGTCATAACGCAGCACTTCTACCTGAGTCACATGGTCCTGGAGCCCGCCCGCGACGCCGTGTCCCGCCATCCCAAAGATGGTTCAATCCACGCCGGCTGGCGTGGGTTGACAGCGGCGGGACTTCGGCACATCGCGGACCGGAGAATCGCCAGGGGATTCCCGCCGACCGGCGCGCCGCGATTCCCGCCCCCGCCGAATCTCCGGTGGCAGAGAATTCGCGACACGGCGGGGGGCGGGATTCACGCCGGCCCCCGGCGATTCTCCGACGCGGTGGGGGGTCGGAGAATCGGGCCCCTGAAGTCATTTTGTTTTTTACCCCTTTTAAATATCGATATTATATTACTGCATCCAATCCCTGTCCCTCATGAATTAAAAAATATACAAAACAAGAACTTACTTAACATCTCCTATATAACTTAGGGCACCTGGGGGAGAATGCCATCAGTCACAGCATCTCAATCAGGGGCGAGATTCTCCGACCCCCCGCCGGGTCGGAGAATCGCCGGGGGCTGGCCTGAATCCCACCCCCGCCGCTTGCCGAATTCTCCGCCACCGGATATTCGGCGGGGGCGGGAATCGCGCCACGCCGGTTGGGGCCCCCCCCCCGCGATTCTCCGGCCCGGATGGGCCGAAGTCCCGCCGCTAAAATGCCTGTCCCGCTGGCGTAGATTAAACCACCTACCTTACCGGCGGGACAAGGTGGCGCGGGCGAGCTCCGGGGTCCTGGGGGGGGCGCGGGGCGGTGGCCTGGCCCGCGATCGGGGCCCACCGATCCGCGGGTGGGCCTGTGCCGTGGGGGCACTCTTTCCCTTCCGCCTTCGCCACGGTCTCCATGGCGGAGGCGGAAGAGACTCCCTCCACTACGCATGCGCGGGAATGCCATCGGCGGCCGCTAACGCTCCCGCGCATGCGCCGCCCGGAGATGTCATTTCTGGCGGGGAAACAAAGGCCTTTTCTGCCAGCTGGTGGGGCAGAAATTTGTCCGGCGCTGGCCTAGCCCCTTAAGGTTGGGGCTCGGCCCCCAAAGATGCGGAGCATTCCGCACCTTTGGGGCGGCGCGATGCCCAACTGATTTGCGCCGTTTTTGGCGCCAGTCAGCGGACATCGCGCCGATACCAGAGAATTTCGCCCCAGATTCTTTCATCCTGTATTACTTCACATATTAAATATTTGTTCAGTAGCTTTAATATCAACACCCGGCATTCATGTTGCATTGACTTACCAAGTAGCACTGAACATCCAAGTCCTGATAGTTTTGAAGTTTCTGGAGATGGGGAAATGAATAAGGACAGGCATCTGCTGGTGCTTCACTGAGGTAAGTGTACTAAGGCACAAAATACCAGACCTACTAAAACTGGAATGTCCAGTATAAAACTGAGTGAATGGTCACCATAGCCACCAAACTGCTCCCCTCCCAATTGAACCCCGCCTGTCAATCAGGATATCTTCCAGGCAGGGAACTGATCAGTGACATCTCACACACACATGTGGTGGTAAAATTCTATCGGGAAAGGGGAACCCTACTTCCAGGTTCACATGTCTTTTCAACTACTCAGATCCTGGTGAACCAACCAACTTAAACTCCAGCACAATACACTTGTTGGGACACAACTAATAATTGATAAAGATCTTGCTTAACTTTCTTGCTTCTTTCCTCTCCTGCTGTTCATAGAAGTAAGGGATTCAATATGGGACAAGATTCTCCGATCCCGCGCCGGGTCGGAGAATCGACGGGGGGGGGGGGGCACGATTCCGCCACACCGCTCAAACGCCGGGCCGCCGATTCTCCGTGTGACTGGAGAATCGGCGGCAATCGCGCCGGCGCGGATGCGGCGGCGGCAGTCGGGGGCCGTTGAAAGCGCCCCCCCTGGCAATTCTCCGCGCTCGACGGACCGAGTGCCCGCCGAGTCCTGCCGGCATCGTTTACGTATGGTCCTACCCGGCAGTACCTCGGTGTTCTGGCTGTGAGGGCCGTCTTGGTGGGGAATCCGACTCCGGGGGGGGGGCCTTAACGGTGGCCAGGCCCGCGATCGGAGTCAACCGATCGGTGGGTGGACTCATTCGGGGGTGGAGCCTATGTTCCTCCATGCCGTGCCCCTGTAGGGCTCTGCCATGTTGCCCGTGGGCAGGCGTGGTGAGGCCATGGTGTGCATGCGCCGGCCCACGCCGGCTGTGGAATGCTGGCTTTCGGCGCCTGAGCAGCGCACAGCACTCCGGCGCTGTTCTAGCTCCCTAGGAAGGGGTGAATGCCTGGGCCTGGGGGCCTGTTGTCGCCTGCGTTGCTCGCGCCGGTTTTGAAGCCAGCGTCAACTCCGAAATCCCGGCCATGGTTTTTAAAGATATCCTTCTCAACATAGCCTGTCATCTTCAAAGATATGTGTATGTAAACCATCAGGCTTCTCTGTTCGTACACCATCTTTAAATTATTCAATTTGGCTTGTACTGACTTTCCTTGTTCATTCCACGAAAATGTATCACTTTAAGTTGAGAATCGAGTGGTTACAACACAGAAGGAGGGCATTCAACCCATCGTGTCAGTGCCAGCTCTCTGCAAAAGTAACACAATTATAGTCCCACACTTGCACCTTTTTCTCCAAAGTCCTGCATTGTTTTGCTTTTCAGATGCTTATCCAATTCCTTGTTGAAAGCCGTGGTTGAATCTGTCTCCACCACCGTCTCAAACAGTGGAGTCCAGACCCTGACTACTTTCTCCACACAAGTTTTTTTCTCATCTCACTATTTTCTTTTCTACCATCCACCTTAAAACTGTGTTCTCTCATTCCTTTACCTTCTGTCAATGGTGTCATCCTCGATATTCTGTCCAGACACCATTGCCAAATCTCTCAATCTTCTCTTCTCCAAGGAGAGCAGCCCAACGTCGCCAGTCTCTCCACAAAATTGATGCTTCTCAGCTCTGAAACCATTCTGTTCAAATTTACTTACATCCTCACTAAAGCTTTCACATCCTTCCTAACGTATGGTGCACAGAACTGGACACAATACATCAGTTGAGGCTGAACTAGTCTTTCATAGATGTTCATCCTAAATTCCTTGCTTTTATTCTCTATGCTCTTAATTACAAAGCCCAAGATCCCAAAAGCTTCTTAAACCACCTTCTCTTCCATCTTCAATCGGTTGTGCTTATTTACCCAGTCTCTCTGTACTGTACCCCCTTCAAAATATAACCTTTATTTTATATTTCCTTTCCCAATTTTCCTCACCAAAATGTACCACTTCACATTTCCCTGCATTAAATTTCATCTGCCATCTATCCAACCATTTTTCTGGTGTTTCTATGTCCTCTTTAAATTTTGTTCCTCCTCACAGTTCGTTGTATTGTGTCATCTGCTAATTTTGAAATTGTGCCCTGTGCAGCCAATTTTAGGTCATTAATATATGTCAAGAAAAGCAATGGTCCTCGAATGGAACCTAACTACTTACCTCCCTCCAATCTGAAAGACAACCGTTCATCACTACTGTTTCCTATCATTGAGCCAATTTTATATGCATGCTTCCGCTGCCTCTGGCAAGCCTATTATGTGGCACTTACCTTGTGGTTGATCATACCACAGCAACCCTCCCTGTTACCTCATCAAAAAAGCTCAATAATGTTATTTAAACACAATTTGCCTTTAACAAATTCATGCTGGTTATCTTTAATTACTTTAAACTTGTCCAAGTGACAGTTAATTTTACTCTGGATTATCATTTATAAAAGCTTTCTCACCCTCAAGGTTAAATTCACTGGCCTGTAGTTGCTGGGTTTATCATAGTTGTCATACTCAGCTGGTTGGTTGCCTAAAAGTGTATATGAATACCTTATTGTCTTCAACCTCTCATTCAAATACAGTTTCCTGTGTCAATTAGTTCTTGTAAAATGCCACCAATCCATTTAATGCAGGACTAAGTGACAGAGTGATTTTTTTTCACCAAGCTTAGAACTTGACTATTCAGCTGATGCCACAGAAATTAGCAGTCATTTTCGGAAAGGGGAAAATAATTAATATATAATAATCAGGACAGTCACAGGCATACTGAAGTATACTTTCCAAATAAGCAGGAAGCAGTGGAGCAAATAAGGCTGGTGTAACCACAAGACCATAAGACATAGGAGTGGAAGTAAGGCCATTCGGCCCATCGAGTCCACTCCACTATTCAATCATGGCTGATTTCAACTCCATTTACCCGCTCTCTCCATAGCCCTTAATTCCTTGAGAAATCAAGAATTTATCAACTTCTGTCTTAAAGACACTCAACGTCCCGGCCTCCACCGCCCTCTGTGGCAATGAATTCCACAGACCCACCACTCTCTGGCTGAAGAAATTTCTCCTCATCTCTGTTCTAAAGTGACTCCCTTTTATTCTAAGGCTGTGCCCCCTGGTCCTAGTATCCCCTGCTAATGGAAACAACTTCCCTACATCCACCCTATCTAAGCCATTCATTATCTTGTAAGTTTCTATTAGATCTCCCCTCAACCTCCTAAACTCCAATGAACATTATCCCAGGATCCTCAGACGTTCATCGTATGTTAGGCCTACCATTCCTGGGATCATCCGTGTGAATCTCCGCTGGACCCGCTCCAGTGCCAGTATGTCCTTCCTGAGGTGTGGGGCCCAAAATTGCTCACAGTATTCTAAATGGGGCCTAACTAATGCTTTATAAAGCTTCAGAAGTACATCCCTGCTTTTATATTCCAAGCCTCTTGAGATGAATGACAACATTGCATTTGCTTTCTTAATTACGGACTCAACCTGCAAGTTTACCTTTAGAGAATCCTGGACTAGGACTCCCAAGTCCCTTTGCACTTCAGCATTATGAATTTTGTCACCGTTTAGAAAATAGTCCATGCCTCTATTCTTTTTTCCAAAGTGCAAGACCTCGCACTTGCCCACGTTGAATTTCATCAGCCATTTCTTGGACCACTCTCCTAAACTGTCTAAATCTTTCTGCAGCCTCCCCACCTCCTCCATACTACCTGCCCCTCCACCTACCTGTGTATCATCGGCAAACTTAGCCAGAATGCCCCCAGTCCCGTCATCTAGATCGTTAATATATAAAGAGAACAGCTGTGGCCCCAACACTGAACCCTGCGGGACACCACTCGTCACCGGTTGCCATTCCGAAAAAGAACCTTTTATCCAAACTCTCTGCCTTCTGCCTGACAGCCAATCGCCAATCCATGTTAGTACCTTGCCTCGATTTTCCAATCCTCTGGGACTTTCCCTGACTCCAGTGACTTTTGAAAGATCATAACTAATGCCTCCACTATTTCTTCAGCTATCTCCTTTAGAACTCGAGGATGTAGTCCATCTGGGCCTGGAGATTTATCAATTTTTAGACCTCTTAGTTTCTCTAGCACTTTCTTCTTTGTGATGGCTACCATATTCAACTCTGCCCCCTGACTCTCCGGAATTGTTGGGGTATTACTCATGTCTTCTACTGTGAAGACTGACGCAAAGTACTTATTCAGTTCCTCAGCTATTTCCTTGTCTCCCATCACAAAATTTCCAGCGTCATTTTGGAGCGGACCAATGTCAACTTTTGCCTCCCGTTTGTTTTTAATGTATTTAACGAAACATTTACTATCATTCCTAATGTTACTGGCTAGCCTACCTTCAAATTTGATCCTCTCTTTCCTTATTTCTCTCTTTGTTATCCTCTGTTTGTTTTTGTAGTCTTCCCAATCTTCTGACTTCCCACTACTCTTTGCCACATTATAGGCTTTCTCTTTTGCTTTGATGCATTCCCTAACTTCCTTTGTCAGCCATGGCTGCCTAATCCCCCGCTCTGATAACCTTTCTTTTCTTTGGGATGAACCTCTGTACTGTGTCCTCAATTACTCCCAGAAACTCCTGCCATTGCTGTTCTACTGTCTTTCCCACTAGGCTCTGCTCCCAGTTGATTTTCGTCAGTTCCTCCCTCATGCCCCTGTAGTTACCATTATTTAACTGTAACACCTTTACATCTGATTCTACCTTCTTTCTTTCAAATTGGAGATTGAATTCGACCATATTATGATCACTGCCTCCTAAGTGCTCCCTTACTTTAAGATCTTTAATCAAGTCTGGCTCATTACATAACACTAAGTCCAGAATGGCCTGTTCCCTCATGGGCTCCATCACAAGCTGTTCCAAAAAGACCTCCTGTAAGCATTCAATGAATTCCCTTTCCTTGGGTCCACTGGCAGCATTATTTACCCAGTCCACCTGCATATTGAAGTCCCCCATGAACACTGTGACCTTGCCTTTCTGACATGCACTTTCTATTTTGTGGTGCATTTTGTGCCCCCGGTCCTGACCACTGTTAAGAGGCCTGTACATAACTCCCATTATGGTATTTTTGCCTTTGTGGTTCCTCAACTCTACCCACACAGACTCCACATCATCTGACCCTATGTCGTTTAGTGCTATTGATTTAATTTCATTCCTAATTAACAAGGCAACCCCGCCCCCTCTGCCCACCTCTCTGTCTTTTCGATAGGTTGTGAATCCCTAGATGTTTAAATGCCAGTCCTGAACCCCCTGCAACCATGTCTCTGTGATGCCTACCACATCATACCTGCCAGTCACAATCTGGGCCACAATCTCATCTACCTTGTTCCGTACACTGCGCGCATTTAAATATAGCACCTTTAATTCTCTATTGACCGTCCCTTTTTGTTTTCTTAGTGTGGTGGACCTTGGTTTACTGAGCCTTTCCATACACTGTGTCATATTTTGTGGGATGGGGACAATCGTAACCACTCTTGAGTTTTGTCTGTTCGTGTATTTTTTGTATTCCTAAGCAGCTACGCTCCCCGCTGATTACTTCCCCTCTTGGTTCCCTGACTTTCCCTTCCCCCCCCCAATCTTTAGTTTAAAGTCCTATTGACCACCCTATTTACTCTTTTCACCAGAACACTGGTCCCAGCTCGGTTCAGGTGGAGACCATCCCAATGGTCCCCCCGTCCCCAAACTGATGCCAGTGTCCCATGAAAAGGAACCCCTCATTCCCACACCACTCTTTCAGCCACGTGTTAACTTCCCTTATTCTTGCCTTATTCTATGCTAATTTGCACGTGGCTCGGGCAGTAATCCGGAGATTATGACCCTTGAGGACCTGTTTTTTAATTTGAATCCTAGCTCTTTATAATCTCTAAACAGGTCCTCTTTCCTAGACTTGCCTATGTTGTTGGTACCGACATGGACCACAACAACTGGATCCTCCCCCTCCCTCTCCAGTATCCTTTCAAGCCAGTCAGAGATGTCCCGCACCCTAGCACCGGGCAGGGAACATACCATGCGGGACTCTTTATCCTGCTCACAAAGGATACTATCTATCCCCCTGATAATAGAATCCCCTACAACTACAACTTGCCTATTTACTCCCTCCCCTTGAATGGCCTGCTGAACCATGGTGCCTTGGTCAGCTGACTCATCCGTCCTGCAACCCTGTTCGCAATCCACACAGGGAGCAAGTGCCTCATACCTGTTGGACAGAGTCAAGGGCTGAGGCTCCTGAGTTCCTGACTGCTGGTTCCCTTTACCTGCCTGACAGTGGGTCATGGCCTGTGTTTCGTGCCTATGCCGATGGAAGCATCTTGCACCCAGATGATACATCTCGGCCCTCCTCCTAAGGATCACACCATCAAAAATGCCAGCCAATTCAATTACTTCACATGATGTAAAGAAATGGCTGATATAGAAAAGGTTATGGGCCTTAACAATCTCCCAATCTCCCAACTGAAGACTTGTACTCCAGAACTAGCTGTTCCTCTGACATCTTCCATTACTTTCTTTCAATGTAGAGTAATGGGGTGGGATAAATAAGATAAAATAGACAAACTTGTCCGCTATTTTGTCTCAGGATGTATTTGGGTAATGTTCCACTTTGTCAGCTCACTGTTTGTGATGTAGTTGTCTGCACAAAATCAGCAAGGAAGTGATAGAAGATGCCATCAAGAGTGTCAACATGTCGCACTTACTCATCAATAGCTTGCTCACTGATGCTCAGTTTGAGTTATGTCAGGGCAACTTGGCACCAGACCTCGTTATAGCCATGGTACAAAGATCAACAAAAGAGCTGGATGCTAAATGTGCATTAAAATTGGCTGCTCTCGACATTAAGGCGTCATTTGGCTGAATCTAACATCAAGTACCCCAGCAAAATTGAAATCAATGGGATCAGGGGAAAGTATTTCACTGGCTGGGATAATTCTTGGCACAAAGGAAGATGGTTGCGATTATTGGAGGCCAATCATCCAAATCTCAGGACATCACTGCAAGTGTTGCTCAGGACAGTTTTTTGTGCCCAACAATCTTCAGCCAATCTATTAATGCCCTTCCCTTCATCATAAGTGTTACAGACCCCATAAGGAGTAAATTGTATTTGTATTTGCTGATATTAGGGATACATTTTAGCTTTAAGTTTAATTTATGTACTTTATCTGTTGGGTTAAAAAGGTGAAACCTTGGTCCAGTTTAAACTTAGAGTTGAGACAACGGGTCTGGAGCTGTTTGTACACCTGCATTTTAAATGAAATTTTACAGCTCTACAAGGCACAAGTCATGGGTGTGTTGGAATATTCTTCACATGCTTGGATGAGTGCAGCTCCAACAACATTAAGAAGCTTGGTACCATCCAGGACAAAGCAGCCTGCTAAATTGGCTTCCTGTCCACCACCTTAAACATTTATTCCTCTACCAGCAGCACACTATGTAGTATAAACGATCTATAAAGTGTACTCCAGCAAACTCGCCAAGGCTTCTTCTATATCTACTATCTCTACTGCCTCAAAGGACAAAGGTAGCAGGTGCATTGTAGCAGCACCACCTGCAAGCTCTCCTGCAAGTTAGACCTAACAGCACAGTGAAAAACCTTTTCCAAATGGACTGCAATGGTTTAAGCATGTGGCTCACCACCACCTTTGCTGAGATAGGCAATAATATCCTTGTCATTGATATCCACATCCTATGAATAAATAAAAAAAGAAACAGCCAACCACCACCTCTATAGCAGTATCACTGGACATTCACCTAGCTGCCTAGTTGTTCTATATTGTCAGAAAAGGTAGCAAACCTTCAGTTGGTAATGGTAGGTCCACCATGATCAGTGGCAGAAGTTTGTAGTGGAAATAGTTTTTTGGATTTTCCTCAGCAGCCTCTAGAAATGAATGAATTCAGCACCTAGCCCAGAGATTAATGCAGGAAATAACCTCTGTTATTATTAGTGAAATCTTGAAAAGAAACCTAAAGAATGAGTTTACAATTTTACGATAAATAACAAAGGCTTGTTTTTAATATACTTAAAATTTCCAACCAGAGGAAATCTTACTCCAAAGGGTTCATGATAACTGAGTGTATTAATATATATTCACAGCTTCACTAGCCCTACTGTCGTAACTTGTGGTGAATGTAATAGTGTCCCTGGTAGTGTAGTGAAAAAAACTCGACGAAAATTCCCAGTGTTGGTTTACCATTTAATGTAAGGTCTGTGGGGTTCTATCAAATCATTGGATATAATTCCAATTGAACAAGCAAGAGCAGTTGACGAATTACGTTTTTAAGCATATGAGCCATAGTCACATTGTGCATAAGTGATTACAAACAGAAAATATCCAATACCTTAAATATTAAATTTAGAAGGTGATATGACATTTCTATTAAAATTTTGTATTGTTAAATAACAGATCATGAAAACAAAGGCTGCATAGTGACAGTTAACTAGGCTAACGACTTCTGATGCATATCATGCAATGAAATATTTAGACTCAAAAATAACAATGCACAAAATCAAAGTTTAATAGGCAAAGGCCCAGAAATACTTGGCGTAATTACTCCAGATGGGTAAGGGATACCCTGGACTGGATTCTCCGCACCCCGACGCCGAAATCGCAGCCGGCATGGGGCGGAGAATCCATTTTCCCACAAGGAATCGGGGCCGGCGCCGGTTCCCCGATTCTGCGGGCCCCGAAAGGCCGCGCCACCTAGGACTTACCTTGGGCCATTGCCAGAGGGCTGCTCCACCATTCTCTGCCCCCAACAGGCCAAAGTCCCAATGGTGTGGATTTAATGTGGTCCAGTTGGTCGGGATACTCGCGTGGCAGCTGCGGACTCAGTCCATGGCCGCCCTGGTCGGAGGTGGGCCGATCGGAGGGGGGGCCTTATAGGCGGCCGGGAAATGTTTGTGCGGCCGATCGGGGGGTTTATTATTAGGGTCCAGCTCCGCGGTCCGAATCTGCCATGGAGCACGGCGCGGCCGCTGGAGACCACCGCCGTGCAAATGCGCGGCCTCCGACCCGGGAGTGCAGGGGCCCATATCTGCAGCAAAAGCTGCTAGATCTGCGCCGGGTCTCTGCTAGTCCACTGCAGGGCGAGGAATTTGTGGCCCTTTCACACCAGTTTTTCTGGCGTGAAATTCCACAGTTTTGATGCCAGCGTGGGGACACAGTTCCAATAACGGAGATTCCAGCCCCATATTTCTGAATTTAAACAGGGTTTACAAATTCACGGTGATGCAGTGGCAGAAAGTTTGAAAATTTTCACTGGAACAAGGGCCTATCCCAAAGGGTGCAACTTCCGAATGTAAGCATGAATACTCAGAAAAGGTGGATACAGTCTGTGGCACTGGCAAGCTGTAACGTGGTTTAAATGGCCAGCCCTTTAAATTTTCAAAAATGAGCCTGCCTTTGTGAGTTGAAAAGATTTTGGGCATGATTTTCCAATTGCCGACACCGAAATCCCATTCGGCCATCGGCTGGAGAATCCACTCCACTCTTACTCTGGAATCGGAGATGGCGCCCTTTTTCCGATGATCCGCCCACCCCCTGATGCACTATCAATTAAGACGAGACGAGAGTAGAAAGTAATCGAGGCTTTATTAAGCAGAGATGTGTGGCCTCCTGCAGCTGCTACCAGAATGGGAGCAGCATGGTGTGCACACACATTTATACTCCGCCTACTGGGCGGAGCCAGCAGGCAGGGATCTACCCCCGTACCTGTAGCACAGGAACCTTACAATATTACCTCTAATTACAACTATTATACAATCAGTGGTGACTACCACATTCACCCCCTGTTAAAAAAGAGTCCAGCGGGGGTGGTGGAAATTTTTCTTACAGGTTTGTGAAAATTGTAAGTTTACAGTCTGGTGAAAATTTACAAATTCAGCTGGTCGGGTGCCTTGATCCTACGCTGTGAGCGCCTTGGTCCCTGTGGTGATGCAGGCGCCGACTTGGTCGCCTGTGACTCCGGGAGCGTGTTGTCCTCAACTTCGTCCCTGGGTGGAACCAGTGGGAGGACGGATCGTCCTGGGTGGGGGCTGTAATGAGGTGCACTGGGGGGGGGGAGTGGCGCCGGGCAATCGGAGGGGGGTGGGGGGGGGGTCGGGTGGTGGTGGGCCATGGGTGGGGATCCAGCTGGTGCCAGGGCCCTGAGGGAGACTGTGTCCTGGCGGCCGTCGGGGTATGCCACGTAGGCGTACTGCGGGTTTGCATGAAATAGTTGTACCCTTTCGACCAACAGGTCCACATTGTGGATCCGCACGTGTTTGCGGAGGAGAACGGGTCCTGGGGCTGCCAGCCACGTTGGGAGTGAAACCCCGGAGGTAGACTGGTTAGGGAAGGCAAGGAGACGTTCATGGGGGGCTTCATTAGTCGCAGTGCAGAGTAGTGATTGAATGGAGTGGAACGCGTCAGGGAGGACCTCCTACCAGCGGGAGACGGGGAGATTTTTAGACCGCAGGGCCAGCAGGACGGCCTTCCAGACCATCCCATTCTCCCTCTCCACCTGCCCATTTCCCCGGGGATTGTAGCTGGTCGTCCTGCTCGAGGCAATGCCTTTGCCGAGCAGGAATTGACGCAGCTCATCACTCATAAAGGAGGATCCCGGCCGCTGTGGACGTAAGCGGGGAAACCGAACAGGGTGAAGATGCTGTTGAGTGCTTTAATGACTGTGGCAGACGTCATATCGGGACATGGGATGGCAAAGGGGAATCGGGAGTCTTCATCGTCCACGTTCAGGAAATACGTGTTTCGGTCGGTGGAGGGGAGGGGCCCTTTGAAGTCCATGCTGAGGCGTTCAAAGGCTTTAACCAGGTGCGCTCGGTCTGTCGGTAGAAGAACCCTGACCTCCGCAATGGAGTAAGGCAGGTTGCGGGCCTTTATGAAGTGAAAGAACCGGGTGACCCCTGGGTGACAGAGACCATCGTGTAAGGCCCAGAGTCAGCCCACTTGTGCGCTGGCACATGTACCTCGGGATAGGGCATCCTGGATTCCCGGGCGATACAAGTAATTGTAGGTGGAGAGCTCGATCCTCCACCTTAAAATTTTATCATTTTTGATCTTAACCCGCTGTGTATTATTAAACATGAAGGCAACCGACCGTTGGTCAGTGAGGAGAGTGAATCTCCTGCCGGCCAGGTAATGCCTCAAATACCGCACAGCTTCCACGATGGCCTGGGCCTCCATTTCGAAGGCATGGCATGGAGGGTGCGGGAAAAGAATGCCATGGGTCTGCCTGCCTGGCTGAGGGTGGCGGCTAGAGCAGCGTCCGATGCATCGCTCTCGACCTGAAAAGAGAGGGTCTCATCGACCGCATGCATCGTGGCCTTGGCGATGTCTGCCTTGATGTGGTTAAAGGCCTGGCGGGCCTCAGCCGTCAGGGGGAAAACAGTGGAGTGAATGAGTGGGCGGACCTTGTCCGCATAGTTAGGGACCTACTGGGCATAATAGGAGAAAAACCCCAGGCATCGTTTCAGGGCCTTGGGGATGTGGGGAAGGGGGAGTTCCATGAGGGGGTGCATGCGGTCGATGTCGGGCCCTAGAACTTCATTTTCCACAACATAGCCTAGGATGGCTAAGCGGTTGGTGCGGAACACGCACTTCTCCTTATTGTACGTGAGGTTAAGGAGTTTAGCGGTGTGGAGAAATTTGAAGAGGTTAGCGTCGTGGTCCTGCTGGTCGTGGCCGCAGATGGTGACGTTATCTAGGTACGGGAAGGTGGCCCGCAGTCTGTACCGGTCAACCATTCGGTCCATCTCACGTTGGAAGACCGAGACCCCGTTAGTGACGCCGAATGGGACCCTAAGGAAGTGGTTAAGGCGGCCATCTGCTTTGAACGCAGTGTATTGGCGGTCCGCTTCCGGATTGTTGAGAAGACCCGGTACTGCGCAATCATTGACCATATCAGATATGCGTGGGAGGGGCTACGCGTCGAGCTGCGTGTAACGATTGATGGTCTGGCTGTAGTCAATGACCATCCTATGTTTCTCCCCAGTCTTTACTACTACCATTTGGGCTCTCCAGGGGCTGTTCCTGGCCTCAATGATGCCTTCCCGCAGCAGCCGCTGGACCTCCGACCTGATGAAGGTCCTGTCCTGGGCCCTGTACCGTCTGCTCCTGGTGGCGCCGGGTTTGCAATCCGGGGTGAGGTTTGCAAACGGGGAAGGTGGGTCAACCTTAAGGGTCGTGAGGCCACATACAGTGAGGGGTGGTAGGGGTCCGCCAAATTTTAGAGTTAGGCTTTGGAGGTTGCACTGGAAGTCCAGGCCGAGTAGCAAGGCAGCGCAGAGGTTGGGGAGGACGTAGAGCCGGAAGTTGCTGAACTCTACGCCCTGGACGGTGAGGGTGGCAATGCAGTACCCCCGGATTTCAACGGAATTGGATCCGGAGGCCAGGGAGATTCTCTGGGTAACGGGGTGTACCGCGAGGGAGCAGCGCCTTACCATAGCGGGGTGGGTGAAGCTTTCCATGCTCCTGGAGTCAAGAAGGCAAGATGTCTTGTGGATATCGGCTTTCACCATCATCGTCACAGTTGCGAGGTTGTGCGGCCGGGACTGGTCGAGCATGATGGAGGTGAGCTGCGGCTGGTGTTGGTAGGCCCCAAGCTGATCGGCGGCGGTGGCAGATGATGAACGGCCAGATGAAGTGCCCGACGAGCAGGGATCTTGAGGCGACGTCCAAAATGGCGGCGAAGATGGCGGCGCCCACGGGGTGCACATGGCGGGCGGCGTTAAAGATGGCGGCGCCCATAGGCCGCAAGTGGTCTGCTGGGAGGAAGATGGCAGCGCCCACGGGCCGCACGTGGTCTGCGGGGTTTACAGGATCTGGAGCTTCTGTGCTTCCGAAGGTGGTTCAGTCGCTAATCCGAGGTAGCTTTCAAAACAAGCTAGCCAGTGGTCGTAGGCCGATGTGGCATTGGCTGCTTGCGGGTGCAGCTGTAGGTGATCTGGCTTGATGCGTAGTTCTATCGCTGTAATATCTCTGCTTAATAGATTGATGCACTATCAATTACGACGTGACGAGAGTAGAGAGTAATCGAGGCTTTATTAAGCAGAGATGTGTGGCCTCCTGCAGCTGCTCCCAGAATGGGAGCAGCACGGTGTGCACACATACTTATACTCTGCCTACTGGGCGGAGCCAGCAGGCAGGGATCTACCCCCATACCAGTAGTACAGGAGCCTTACCGTATTACCTCTAATAACAACTATTATACAATCAGTGGTGACTACCACACCCCCTCAAAAACAGCTTACTCCTCGTACGTCGCACGCCGGCGGGACGGTCTCAAGACGACACCTAGGGCCCTCCCAGATGCTCCGCCCCCAATGGGCCGACTCCCTGATGGCATTGGTCGCGTGTCCTCTCGGTTTTCGTAAACCCGGAGTGGACTGTGTCCAGCGCTGCCACAGTTGGGGGAGGAGCCGTTCCACTGGCAGGGGGGGCTTCAGTGGGGGCTGGTGGATGGTGGCGAGAAGAGTTACAGGGGGGCAGTTTTTGGCAGGCCAGTCGGCGCCATGTTGTACGGTGCAGCTGCCGCCGGCTGCCGCCTTGAGCATGGGAGGCCACAGACCTGCCCATTCTGCATCTGTGTTGGCAGGGAATGCCGGGGACTCCATGTGGCACAGCTGCTAGCCCCTCACCGGTCACGGAATCGGTGAGACTTGCTGCCGATTTTGAGTCGTAAAACTTCCGAGAATACTCCATTTAGGCCGGCACTTAGCCAGTGAAATGGAGAATCCAGCCCCTGATGTCTGTAGTTTTAATGGATGTTTTTTATAATGTTATCATTATAGTATTATTACTGCTTGACTGCTTCCAGAACCTTTCATTAGCATGATTGGGGGGAGGGGTAGAGGGAGTGGTCTGTAAGTTCATAGCATGATTGAGAGCTCCAAGATATTATTAAAGAATTAGCTTCTTTGATGTGGAGTTATGAATACACATGCTTGTCTTTATAAGATGTTAAATATTCGAGGGAACTTAAATGCATTGAATAGATTTTTATCAGTGAGAGATTTTTTAATACAGTGAAATCTCTAATCGAATCTCTGAACTTTATTTTATTTCATCTCGTGTTTGGCTCCTGAGTTCTACCCAAGGTTGATACTGGATGAATTAGCATGGAGGGTATAAGGGTGATGGGTAAATGGCATGAGTTGGCAGGGGTTAGAAGAGGCTATGGGAATGTTGGCATACATTGGCACTAAGTTGGCACAGGGGCCATGAGGTGTTATGGGGTGGGTGGAAAGGCAGGAGTCGGCATGGATGTGGCATGGTGATTGGGGGTGGGTGCAGGGGCCTGGGTTGAAATGGGTGGGAGGGGGCAGTTTGTGTGTGGGGTGAGGTCTAGAGCACCAATATCCAATCACACAACTGGGATGAAGTCTCAGAGCACCAAGACAGGCAATGTAATCTGTCCCCCTCAGCACTTGGCAACCTCTATGGCTTCCTCTGATCTGTTTACAGGGTCTCCAGCACCCACCCATTGATCCACAGCCTCCTCTTCCTGAAATGAAAATCCCGACTTTGTCCTGAGGTGGGCTGGAAAATGTCTGGGTCAACATGAGGTGCAGTACAACTTTGGTATTCCACACAAAACGTTTTGCTTGCAAATTTGAGACTTTAAAGAGAAGTCATAAAGTAGAAGACAGGCCATTCATAGAAATAAACAAAATTACTTCTAAATTACACCACAGAAACACAGAATTCTGTCCAACTAGTCTGTTTATCGTTCATGTGAACAGTAGTTCTGATTCCATCTGCCCATCTTTTCTCGTATCCTTTTGTCTTGAAAAGCTGATATTTCTGGTCAGAATGTTCCGCATTTGCCAATGGCGGGGTTGGTAACAGAGTGCGGCGGAAAATATGATTGAATGAAAAAGATCAGGGGCTGGATTCTCCGATTTTGAGGCCACGTCCCCATGCTGGCGTGGGAATGGTGGCGTTTTACGGCAGAAAAAATGGCGTAAAACAGCCACCGATTCTCCGTTTGGCTGGGGCCTAACATCAAGGCAGCGTAGAGTACCCAGCTCTAGCTGCCAATACGGCCTGTAGAATTGTCCAGTGCATGAGATGTGCAACATGGTGCCGGCCGCTCGCGGACCCGGCCTGCTAAATAGTGCCCCCCCTTTGGCTGGCTTGCGCGCACCGGACCATCCCCCCCCACAGTGCCCCCAGCCTCTGGCAAAGTCCCCCCTGCCCGTGGATCGGCCCTCACCTGACTGTGGCAGCGCTGGACTGAGTCCGCAGCCGCCACACCAAGTTCCATGAGAAACCCACGTTGCCGGGAACTTGGCCGGTCAGGGGCGGAGCATCGGGGGGCGGGTATTCAGGCAATGTCCGGAGGCCGTCGCTATGTCGCATGCCACTTTGGAGGGGGCGGAGCATCGCAAAAGCAGCACCGCCCCCGATTTGGTCCTAATCTTTGATTCTCCGGCCGATCGCTGAACGCGATTTAGGTGTGACCAACCGGAGAATCCCGCTGCAGGTCCCTGACAGCTGGAAACGACTGCGGGAACTTGCAGTCCTGAAGACCATGATGGGGTAATGGCAGGCAACCATTCCTGCCAAAGGCCATCAGAAACCTTTAGCATTTAATTCATAGAATTTAAATGGGTACCCTACCAATATTCTCCCCACACCCGCCCCCGGCATACCATCCACTCGCATACCATCCTCTCCACCAGCAGGAATTCATGCCAGTCAAAAACACCACCGAACTAAGGTGACATTGAGATGACATGGAATTCCACCTGCGTTGTTTGTTGCCAAACAGCTTCAGCGGGATTCTCGTTTCTGGGCACTAGGTCCCCACCCTGGTGGGAAAACCGGCACCAACCACTCCGGCATCAACAGCCCCCGAAAGTGCGGAATTCTCTGCACTTCCGGGGGCTAGGTGGACGCCGGAGGGGTTGCCGCCACTCCAACGGGCGCCGAAGGGACTGCGCGAGTTTGTGCATACGCCGAAGGGCCGGAGTATTTTGGCACATGCACGGGGGGTTCTCCTCTCCGCACCAGCCCCTGTAGCTCTGCCATGGCCGGCGCGGAAGGAAGAAGTGCCCCCACGGCACAGGCCCGCCCGCAGATCAGTGAGCCCTGATCGCGGGCCAGGCCACCATGGGGGCCCCCCACAGGGTCTGATCTGAGGAAGTCGACAACTGCCAGCGTGGATCCACGCATGCGCAGACCGGCCGGCTTATTTTGGCGCATGCGCGGAGGGTTCTCCTCTCCGCGCCGGCCATGGCGGAGCTACAGGGGCCGGCGCGGAAGGAAGAAGTGCCCCCACGGCACAGGCCCGCCTGCAGATCAGTGAGCCCTGATCACGGGCCAGTGTCAGATCCCCCCGCACCCCCCCCCGAGGACTGCCCCAGCTGACCTACCTGCCAGGTCCCGCTGTTTGAGGCATGCGTAACCCACGCCGGCGGGACTGGCCAAAAACGGACGGCAGCTCGGCCCATCGGGGCCTGGAGAATCGCCCGGGGAGCCGCAGCCAACTGGCGTGACGTGAACCCAGCCCAAAAACCGGCGCCGAAGAATACGGCAACCGGCGTCCGGGCGAGATTCACGCCGCCCCGCCGGGTCGGAGAATTCCGGTGGGGCGGCACGAATCCCGCCCCGATGCCAACTGAAGAAATACTGGTTGGGAGGAGGGTCATCGGCTGAAGATCAGCTTAACTGGGCACTCGAAGGGGAACCCTAACATGAGTCAATGGACTCAGAACGGCAATGGATGGAAAAGG
Source organism: Scyliorhinus torazame (assembly GCF_047496885.1). Classification (NCBI taxonomy): domain Eukaryota; kingdom Metazoa; phylum Chordata; class Chondrichthyes; order Carcharhiniformes; family Scyliorhinidae; genus Scyliorhinus; species Scyliorhinus torazame. The sequence goes on along the minus strand of NC_092710.1, from coordinate 216,047,608 downwards.
AACAATCTGTGTCGGAGGCTTCGTGCAGATGGTTTACAAAGCCCTTGTCAGAGATAGATGCCTCCATGCCCAGGCATGATTCAAGGGGACGGATGCAGCCTGACTTGCCCCCTCGAAAGATTGGGGGGGGAAGGGAAAGTCAGGGAACCAAGAGGTGAAGTAATCAGTGGGAAGCGTAGCTGCTTAGGAATACAAAAAAGCACGAAAAGACAAAACTCAGGAGAGGTTACGATAGTCCCCATCCCACAAAATATGACACAGTGTATGGAAAGGCTCAGTAAACCAAGGTCCACCACACTAAGAAAACAAAAAAGGACGGTCAATAGAGAATTAAAGGTGCTATATTTAAATGCGCGCAGTGTACGGAACAAGGTAGATGAGCTTGTGGCCCAGATTGTGACTGGCAGGTATGATGTGGTAGGCATCACAGAGACATGGTTGCAGGGGGTTCAGGACTGGCATTTAAACATCCAGGGATTCACAACCTATCGAAAAGACAGGGAGGTGGGCAGAGGGGGCGGGGTTGCCTTGTTAATTAGGAATGAAATTAAATCAATAGCACTAAATGACATAGGGTCAGATGATGTGGAGTCTGTGGGTAGAGTTGAGGAACCACAAAGGCAAAAAAACCATAATGGGAGTTATGTACAGGCCTCCTAACAGTGGTCGGGACCGGGGGCACAAATGCACCACGAAATAGAAAGTGCATGTCAGAAAGGCAGGGTCACAGTGATCATGGGGGACTTCAATATGCAGGTGGACTGGGTAAATAATGCTGCCAGTGGACCCAAGGAAAGGGAATTCATTGAATGTTTACAGGAGGGCTTTTTGGAACAGCTTGTGATGGAGCCCACGAGGGAACAGGCCATTCTGGACTTAGTGTTATGTAATGAGCCAGACTTGATTAAAGATCTTAAAGTAAGGGAGCACTTAGGAGGCAGTGATCATAATATGGTCGAATTCAATCTCCAATTTGAAAGAAAGAAGGTAGAATCAGATGTAAAGGTGTTACAGTTAAATAAAGGTAACTACAGGGGCATGAGGGAGGAACTGAGGAAAATCGACTGGGAGCAGAGCCTAGTGGGAAAGACAGTAGAACAGCAATGGCAGGAGTTTCTGGGAGTAATTGAGGACACAGTGTAGAGGTTCATCCCAAAGAAAAGAAAGGTTATCAGAGGGGGGATTAGGCAGCCATGGCTGACAAAGGAAGTTAGGGAATGCATCAAAGCAAAAGAGAAAGCCCATAATGTGGCAAAGAGTAGTGGGAAGTCAGAATATTGGGAAGGCTACAAAAACAAACGGAGGATAACAAAGAGAGAAATAAGGAAAGAGAGGATCAAATATGAAGGTAGGCTAGCCAGTAACATTAGGAATGATAGTAAAAGTTTATTTAAATACATTAAAAACAAACGGGAGGCAAAAGTTGACATTGGGCCGCTCCAAAATGACGCTGGTAATTTTATGATGGGAGACAAGGAAATAGCTGAGGAACTAAATAAGTACTTTGCGTCAGTCTTCACAGTAGAAGACATGAGTATTATACCACCAATTCCGGAGAGTCAGGGGGCAGAGTTGAATATCGTAGCCATCACAAAGGAGAAAGTGCTAGAGAAACTAAGAGGTCTAAAAATTGATAAATCTCCGGGCCCAGATGGACTACATCCTAGAGTTCTAAAGGAGATAGCTGAAGAAATAGTGGAGGCATTAGTTATGATCTTTCAAAAGTCACTGGAGTCCGGGAAAGTCCCAGAGGATTGGAAAATCGCTGTTGTAACCCCCCTGTTCAAGAAGGGAACAAGGAAAAAGATGGAAAATTATAGGCCAATTAGCCTAACCTCGGTTGTTGGCAAGATTCTAGAATCCATTGTTAAGGATGAGATTTCTAAATTCTTGTAAGTGCAGGGTCAGATTAGGACAAGTCAGCATGGATTTAGTAAGGGGAGGTCGTGCCTGACAAACCTGTTAGAGTTCTTTGAAGAGATAACACATAGGTTAGACCAAGGAGAGCCAATGGATGTTATCTATCTTGACTTCCAAAAGGCCTTTGATAAGGTGCCTCACGGGAGACTGCTGAGTAAAATAAGGGCCCATGGTATTCGAGGCAAGGTACTAACATGGATTGACGATTGGCTGTCAGGCAGAAGGCAGAGAGTTGGGATAAAAGGTTCTTTTTCGGAATGGCAACCGGTGACGAGTGGTGTCCCGCAGGGTTCAGTGTTGGGGCCACAGCTGTTCTCTTTATATATTAACGATCTAGATGACGGGACTGGGGGCATTCTGGCTAAGTTTGCCGATGATACAAAGATAGGTGGAGGGGCAGGTAGTATGGAGGAGGTGGGGAGGCTGCAGAAAGATTTAGACAGTTTAGGAGAGTGGTCCAAGAAATGGCTGATGAAATTCAACGTGGGCAAGTGCGAGGTCTTGCACTTTGGAAAAAAGAATAGAGGCATGGACTATTTTCTAAACGGTGACAAAATTCATAATGCTGAAGTGCAAAGGGACTTGGGAGTCCTAGTCCAGGATTCTCTAAAGGTAAACTTGCAGGTTGAGTCCGTAATTAAGAAAGCAAATGCAATGTTGTCATTCATCTCAAGAGGCTTGGAATATAAAAGCAGGGATGTACTTCTGAAGCTTTATAAAGCAATAGTTAGGCCCCATTTAGAATACTGTGAGCAATTTTGGGCCCCACACCTCAGGAAGGACATACTGGCACTGGAGCGGGTCCAGCGGAGATTCACACGGATGATCCTAGGAATGGTAGGCCTAACATACGATGAACGTCTGAGGATCCTGGGATTATATTCATTGGAGTTTAGGAGGTTGAGGGGAGATCTAATAGAAACTTACAAGATAATGAATGGCTTAGATAGGGTGGATGTAGGGAAGTTGTTTCCATTAGCAGGGGAGACTAGGACCCGGGGGCACAGCCTTAGAATAAAAGGGAGTCACTTTAGAACAGAGATGAGGAGAAATTTCTTCAGCCAGAGAGTGGTGGGTCTGTGGAATTCATTGCCACAGAGGGCGGTGGAGGCCGGGACGTTGAGTGTCTTTAAGACAGAAGTTGATAAATTCTTGATTTCTCGAGGAATTAAGGGCTATAGAGAGAGAGCGGGTAAATGGAGTTGAAATCAGCCATGATTGAATGGCGGAATGGACTCGATGGGCCGAATGGCCTTACTTCCGCTCCTATGTCTTATGGTCTTATGGACTTAAGGGCATGGTTGCAGACAAGCATTAACAAAAGCAGCAAGAAAAACCCAGCAGGCCTCTGTAAAGTGCAGTGAGTTTCGTATTTACAAAGGTCCTAGAACTATTTACAATGCTTGTACACATGTGCTACCAAAGTGAACTTAGAACTTAAACTGGCACAAACTAGATCTGTGATCTACCCAAGTGAGTGTCTCTGGACAGGTGAATGTTGTGACAGCTTTACAGTTGAGAATCCATTGCCCTCTTTCAAGGTCCTCTGTGGGCTGAGGCTGGGGCTGAGTTCAGGTGCGAGGACTCCCCCCCAGGGTCGGATCTGAGGTAGTCGACAACTGCCAGCGTGGTTCCGCGCATGCGCAGACCGGCCGGCATATTTTGGCGCATGCGCGGGGGGGTTCTCCTCTCCGCGCGGGCCATGGCGGAGCTACAGGGGCCAGCGCGGAAGGAAGAAGTGCCCCCACGGCACAGGCCCGCCTGCAGATCAGTGAGCCCTGTCACCAATAATGGAAAATGGGGAAAATGAGTGACTCCTTGGGCTGTCTCCTACCTTGCACAGAGCCTGGCCTTCGGGTTTGGAGTTGCAGAGATTAAGCATTCTTTCTGGATGCTTGGGGAGGCCAGCCTTATCATCGGCACAGGGTATGGCCACAGCCCTCCCCTGCCAGCTAAGCAGCCTACTGTTCATATTGTGTGAGGGGCAGATTCCCAGCATGTCCCCTCCTGTCTTCTCCCTCTCAAGCCTGTTGGGAACTGTCTTCTCATGTAAAAATTGAAGATGGTATGTGAGCACTTCTGATGCAGGCATAGTTCGCATGTTGCCAATTCTGTCTAATAAGTCATCTTGTCAGCCCCCAAAGCCTGTCCACCATGTAAGTGGGGGGTTTAATGGAAAACTGTCCTGTTGCCTGGATAAGTGTAGCTCCAATAGTACTGAGGAAGCTGGAGACTATGCAGGACAACGCAGATCGGCTGATTGACACCCCATCCAGCACCCTCGACACAGAGTTCATCCCTCACCGATTGGCAACTGTGTGTGTTATACGAAAGATACTCTGTTGATAGTCCCCAAGGTTACTTCAGCAACACCCTTGAGACACCCGAACTCTATCAGCTAGAAAGTCAAAGACAACAGAGGCATGACATCAGTAGCATCTGCAAGGTGCCCTCTCCTTCAACCAGCCCCCCGCCTCCCACCAAACAATTTGTATCTCCAGTGTGGCTGGGTCAATTAGCTGCATGCCAGTTGCCTGCATGCCAGCAGATCACATGGACTGAAGTGGAGCAATGAGGCAGCACCCCAGCACCTTGCAAAATGCTGTTATGGCTGGAATTAAAATTGACCTTGCCATTGATTCCCACATCCCAGTACCCATTCAGTAAATAAATGTGGAGAGTAAAGGGTGCACTTTCCCTGGCAGCACGTCATTCATCTTTTTTCGGCACTGCAGGGCAGTCCTCCTCTGTTGAGATATGGCATTGATAACCCTGGTGACCTCCTCTGAGGCAGGTGTGGTGAGACGAATGAGCCTCCTCCTCCCATCCCTGGAAAGAGGATGTCTGTCCTTCCCTCCACAGCCTGCCATGAAGTCTCCAGCGAGGCCAGTGCCTGCTGCTTTCACGACAACATGCCCATCTTGCAGAGTCCTTGCACATTGCATAAATGAATGTCCGGGTCACTTTTATATATGTCGCCTGGATTGAAATCCCCAGCTGCAAGATTAATGATCTCGACAAGTGTAATTTGGTGAGTTTACCTGCTGCACTTTGCGACAGGAGTCCCATGGCACCATGGGATGTAGGCACGGAGTGGTAAATTCCAGAATGTATTTCTGATACCAGGCAGCATCTGAGTGACCCTGTATGCTCCCTTTTATCTTTACATCCCTCCTATTGCATAGAGCTCAAAACTGCTTGCGGCAATCCAACTTTACTCTTAGTGACGTTTGATATAGAGTTGCCATGACATCTTGACTTTTACATTCTATATCTGTCTATAAAATGTAGTATTCCATCAGACGTTTTATGACTTTCTCCCCTTAACATGTTACTTTACTGTCTTATCTCTGTTCACCAAATCTTTAAAATAACAAAACCTCAACATTTAATTGCATATACTACCCAAATATAAATTTAAGACATTAAATTACATCCTCTACTTCATTATCTATTCTGCTATCTTATCATTATTCCTTTGCATTTTCATTTTGGCACTTTGAACTATTTATCATGGGGCGCAGCTTCCAAGCTCTGGGGCAGTATAACTGGGGGCTACCCCAAAGATGCACTGGGGAACCCCCACCTCCTCACCCTCCCCATATATTCCCAGGAAAGGTTTGCACGACAATTGACCAGGAAGTGCAAATATCCAATGGGCAATTGCCTTGCACTGGGAAACATCCTGAAATGTCCAATGGTGGGTCTGATTGGTGGTGGGGAGGGGGGGTCTGATGGGGAGGCTCTGGGGGGCGGTGTTATGAGGGGGGGTTGCCTCATCCTCATGCGTCCGATACCAGGGGCGGAAATTCTCCCCCAACGGCGCGATGTCCGCCGACTGGCGCCAAAAACGGCGCCAATCAGACGGGCATTGCGCCAGCCCAAAGGTGCGGAATGCTCCGCATCTTTGGGGGCCGAGCCCCAACATTGAGGGGCTAGGCCGGCGCCGGAGGGATTTCCGCCCCGCCAGCTGGCAGAAATGGCGTTTGTTGCCCCGCCAGCTGGCGCGGAAATGCGGCGCATGCGCGGGAGCGTCAGCGGCCGCTGACAGTTTCCCGCGCATGCGCAGTGGGGGAGAATTTGGTGCAGACCGTGGCGGAGGCGGAAGGGAAAGAGTGCCCCCACTGCACAGGTCCGCCCGCGGATCGGTGGGCCCCGATCGTGGGCCAGGCCACCGTGGGGGCACCCCCCGGGGTCAGATAGCCCCCCCCAGGACCCCGGAGCCCGCCCACGCCGCCTGGTTCCGCCAGTAAATACCAGCTTTGATTCACGCCGGTGGGACAGGCAATTTCTGGGCGGGACTTCGGCCCATCCGGGCCGGAGAATTATGTGGGGGGTCCCGCCAACCAGCGCGGCCTGATTCCCGCCCCCGCCCAATCTCCGGTACCGGAGACTTCGGCGGGGGCGGGATTCACGGCGGCCAACGGCCATTCTCCGACCCGGCGGGGGTCGGAGAATGACGCCCCAGTTTTCCAGTGGAATACAGCGAGCTTTCCTCCCTGCATCAATTAACATGGTAAAGGAGAGGGAATCGCAGCTGGACACTGCTCCTAGCACCAGAAGGGACCGTTGTGAGTCTTCGCTGGCAGGAGCACTTCGTTTCCAGAAGGGAGAATCCAGTCCATTGATTTGTGGGAATTATTGTTTTCATGCTTGGATGGTAATTATGACATACTGCCAGAACGCTACCTCAAGAATTTTATTACCTGCAAGCAAAGTAATCACCATAAGGTAATATTTATTCAAAGGTGCGTTGACTTTTCGATTCTGTTTTATTTACAATATTTGATAAAGTGTTAGTTAGATATCATTGCATCTTCTTCATTCAAAAATATCATTATTACACAGGTTACGATAGCCAGCCTCTCTGAATCTCAATAAAAGTAACAAACCCAGGATGAGATATATCGTAGGCTGCTGTGGGAGGCAAGGGAGGAGATTGCAGAGATTATAATGGATCTGTATAAAACGCTGGTTAGGTCACAGCTGGTGTACTGTGTGCAGTTTTGGTTGCCACAATACAGGAAGGAAGTGATTGCACCAGAGAGGGTGCAGAGAGACTCACCAGGATGTTGCCTAGCTGGAGCGTTTCAGCTATCAAGACAGGCTAGATAGGCGAGGGTTGTTTTCCTTAGAGCAGAGAAGGCTGAGGTGGGAACCGATTGAGATGTATATATTATGAGGGACATCGATAGGGTAGATGGAAGGAACTTTTCCCCTTAGCAGAGGGGTCACTGACCAGGGGGCATAGGTTTAAGGTAATGGGAGGAGATTTGTAGGAGATCTGAGGGAAAACTTTTCACCAAGGGGAGTAGTGGGAATCTGGAACTCACAGCCTGAAAGGGTAGTAGAGGCAATAACCTTTACAACGTTTAAGAAGTATTTTGATGAGCACTTGAAACACCATTGCACATAAGGGTCAAGTGCTGGAAAATCGGATTAGAGTTAATTGATGCTTGTTGGCCGGGGCGGACACAATTGGCCTATGTGCCTCTTTCAATGCTGTAAAAACTCAATGGGCGTCATTCTCCGACCCCCCGCCGGGTCGGAGAATGGCCGCTGGCCGCCGTGAATCCCGCCCCCGCCCCTGCCGAAGTCTCTGGTACCGGAGATTGGGCGGGAATCGGGCCGCGCCGGTTGGCGGGACCCCCCGCTCAATTTTCCGGCCCTAATGGGCCGAAGTCCCGCCCAGAAATTGCCTGCCCCGCCGGCGTAAATCAAAGCTGGTATTTACCGGCGGGACCAGGCGGCGTGGGGGGGCTCCGGGGTCCTGGGGGGGGCGCGGGGCGATCTGACCCCGGGGGGTGCCCCCACGGTGGCCTGGCCCGCGATCGGGGCTCACCGATCCGCGGGCGGGCCTGTGCCGTGGGGGCACTCTTTCCCTTCCGCCTCCGCCACGGCCTCCTCCATGGCGGAGGCGGAAGAGACTCTCCCCACTGCGCATGCGCAGGAAACTGTCGGCGGCCGCTGACGCTCCCGCGCATGCGCCGCATTTCCGCGCCAGCTGGCGGGGCAACAAACGCCATTTCCGCCAGCTGGCGGGGCAACAAACGCCATTTCCGCCAGCTGGCGGGGCGGAAATCCCTCCGGCGCCGGCCTAGCCCCTCAATGTTGGGGCTCGGCCCCCAAAGATGCGGAGCATTCCGCACCTTTGGGCCGGCGCGATGCCCGTCTGATTGGCGCCGTTTTTGGCGCCAGTCGGCGGACATCGCGCCGTTGGGGGAGAATTTCGCCCAATGTCTCTAAGGGAGGGATTCTCCCTTCTGGGGACTAAGTCCCCACGCCCGCTGGAAAATGGGCGGGAATCACTCTGGACTTTTTCCTCGAAAGTCCGGGATGATTCTCCGTCCTCAAAGGGGCCAGCAGGGCCCAGGCATGCGTCCCGCAGCTCCGGCTGCCACGCATGCGCTCGGCGGCCGGCCACGGGTCTGCGCATGTGCGCAGCGGCTGTCTTTGAGGCGGCACCCGCGCAACATGGCGCCGCCCTCCAGCGGCCTGGCAGGGAAGAATATAGGCCCCCCCAGAATGAGCGCACCCTTGTACGCGGTTGTTTGAAGGCAAGTAGTGGGGGTGTAGGGATGACCTTGGCAAGATGTTCATCTTCATCACACATCTTCACAGCTATCAACACATCATTGATGAAGATGAACATCTTGCCAAGGTCATCCCCACACCCCCACTACTTGCCTTCAAACAACCGCACAACCTCAAACAAACCATTGTTTGCAGCAAACTACCCAGTCTTCAGAACAGTGACCACGACACCACACAACCCTGCCATGGCAATCTCTGCAAGACGTGCCAGATCATCGACATGGATACCACCATTACACGTGAGAACACCACCCACCAGGTACGCGGTACATACTCGTGCGACTCGGCCAACGTTGTCTACCTCATACGCTGCAGGAAAGGATGTCCCGAAGCGTGGTACATTGGCGAGACCATGCAGACGCTGCGACAACGAATGAACGGACATCGCGCGACAATCACCAGGCAGGAATGTTCCCTTCCAGTCGGGGAACACTTCAGCAGTCAAGGGCATTCAGCCTCTGATCTCCGGGTAAGCGTTCTCCAAGGCGGCTTTCAGGACGCGCGACAACGCAGAATCGCCGAGGAGAAACTTATAGCCAAGTTCCGCACACATGAGTGCGGCCTCAACCGGGACCTGGGATTCATGTCGCATTACATTCATCCCCCACCATCTGGCCTGCGAAATCCTACCAACTGTCCTGGCTTGACACAATTCAGACCTCTTTAACCTGAGGTTACCCCATCTCTGGATCTGTAAAGATTTAATCACCTGCTAATGGTCGCATTCCAAGCATTGTCTGGCAGCTTTGAATTTGTCTATATATTTGTTTCTGGAACATACCTCTTCATTCACCTGAGGAAGGAGCAGCGCTCCGAAAGCTAGTGACATCGAAACAAACCTGTTGTACTTTGACCTGGTGTTGTAAGACTTCGTACAATAAAAGCTAACACACCGTACGCCTTCTTAACAACTCTCTCAACCTGAGTGGGAACTTTCAGGGATCTATCAGTTGCCCTTGTTCTTCTATGTAGTAGAGGTCGTGAGTTTGGAAGGTGCAGTCGAAGGAACTTTGATAAGTTTGTGCAGTGCATTTTATAGATGGTATACAGTATTGCCACTGTGCATGGTGGAGGTAGTGGATGGGATGCCAATCCAGCAGGTGGATTTGTCCTGGATGGTATTGAGTTTCTAGAGTGTTGACAGATCCACACTGATCCAAGCAAGTAGAGAGTATTCCATCGCATCCCTGACCTGTGCCTTGTAGATGAAGAACAGTCTGTGAGGAATCAGGAGGCGAGCAACTCGCTGCAGAATTCCCAGCCTCTGGCTGCTCTCGTAGTTACAGTATTTATATGGCAGGTCCAGTTCAGTTTTTGTCAATGGTAACCCCTCGGGATATTGATAATGGGGGATTCAGCGATATCGAACCGTCGAACCATCGAGTTCCTACAGTGCAGAAAGAGGCCATTCGGCTCATCAAGCCTGCACCGACACTCTGAAAGAGGAACCTAGATAGGCCCACTCTCCTGCCCTGTACCGGTAACCCCACCTAACCTGCACATCTTTGGATCCTAAGGGATAATTTAACCTGTCCAATCCACCTAACCTGCACATCTTTGAACTGTGGGAGAAAACCGGAGCACCTGGAGGAAACCCACGCAGACACGCGGAGAACATAAAAACTCCACACAGACAGTCACCAAAGGCTGGAATTGAGCCCGGGTCCCTGGCGCTGTGAGGCAGTAGTGCTAATCATTGTGCAACTGTGCCTCAATAATGCCTTTGAATGTCAAGAGAAGATCATTAGATTCTCCATTGTTGGAGCTAGCCTGACACTTTGTGGGATGAGTGTCAATTGCCACTTAGTAACCCAAGCCTGAATGTTGTCCAGGTACTCTTGCATATGGACAAGGATTGCTTCAGTATCTGAGGAGCTGCAAATGGTGCTGGGCATAGTGCAATCATCAGTGAACATCCTTACTTCTGACCGTATGATGGAGAGGAAGTCATTAATGAAGGTTGGGTTTAGGGCACTAGCATTGAAACTGAAATGATTGACCTCTAACAACCACAACCATCTTCCTTTGTGCTAGGTAAGACACCAACAAATGATGAGTTTTTCCCTGATTCCCATTGACTTCAGTTTTTCTAGGGTTCCTTAATGCCACACTTGGTCAAATACTGCCTTGTTCTCAAGTGTAGTCACTCTCACCCTCTCGTTTGCTTCACTGTATTGCAAGTTACATTGGTAGTGACCATTTGATGCAACATTCTGGCTCACACATCTTATATTACCTGGTAATCGGCATCTTGCCACTCACAGTGAGTATCCTTATAATCATTGTTTCTCAAACATAACAAACATATAATTGCATTCTGCAAACTTATATTCAGTCGACATTTCCCTTGTTATAAAAGAGCTTCTGGCAGGTGTTCAAAGTTCAACAGAAAACTCCATAATAAAGTCCTCAGTTGCAACCATAAATGGTGTGAAATTGGCTGACAGTATAAATTCAGTGGAGACACAAATTTTCAAGTCTGGATGAATCTTGACTGCCATGAGGTGGCGTGGATTGATACAAACCATATCAGCTGTCACATCCAAATGGTGGTTCATCTGTATCTCGGAGACTCACCACTTGCTATGCTTATTAGTCAGTGGACATAAGTCCCAAAAAACTTTCATGTATCTTTGTTTTATAATGCAAAGTTATTTGTCGTCCACCCTACCCAAGGTCAACACCTCCACCCGATCCCAGTAACCCTACCCAAGACTAAGGGCAATTTTGAACACTAAGGATAATTTATCTTGACCAATCCACCTAACCTGCACATCTTTGGACTGTGGGAGGAAACCGGAGCACCCGGAGGAAACCCACGCACACACAGGGAGGATGTGCAAACTCCGCACTAGTGAATAAATTAGGAAGGAGGGGATTTGTGGGATGAGTAAACTGAAGGAAAGAATGGGAGAGAGGTCATGGGGATAAAGCAGGAAGGAAAGAGATGGAACAGCATCTAAGAATGAAGGTAATGGTAGAGCGCATGTAAATAAGGAGTGGAGCAATATGCATCGGAAAATTGGATAGCATGAAGTAGTGGTAAAATAAAAATAGTACATGGCAAAATGAGGGGCGAGATTCTCCGACCCCCCGCCGGGTCGGAGAATCGCCAGGGGCTGGCGTGAATCTCGCCCCCGCCGGTTGCCGAATTCTCCGGCACTGGAGATTCGACGGGGGCGGAAACGCGCCGGTTGCGGCCCCCCCCCCCCCCCCCCGCGATTATCCGGCCCGGCTGGGCCGAAGTCCTGCAGCTAAAATGCCTGTCCCGCCGGCGTAGATTAAACCACCTACCTTACCGGCGGGACAAGGCGGCGGGGGGGGGGTTCCGGGGTCCTGGGGGGGGGGGGGGGGGCGGGGCGATCTGACCCCGGGGGGTGCCCCCACGGTGGCCTGGCCCGCGATCGGGGCCCACCGATCCGCGGGCGGGCCTGTGCCGTGGGGGCACTCTTTTCCTTCCGCCTTCAGCACGGTCTCCACCATGGCAGAGGCGGAAGAGACTCCCTCCACTGCGCATGCGCGGGAATGCCGTCAGCGGCCGCTAACGCTCCCGCGCATGCGCCGCCCGGAGATGTCATTTCCGCGCCAGCTGGCGGGGCACCAAAGGCCTTTTCCGGCAGCTGGTGGGGCGGAGATTCGTCCGGCGCGGGCCTAGCCCCTTAAGGTTGGGGCTTGGCCCCCAATGATGCGGATCATTCCACACCTTTGGGGCGGCGCAATGCCTGACTGATTTGCGCTGTTTTGGGCGCCAGTCGGCGGACAACACGCCGATACCGGAGAATTTTAGTGTTCATCGGGAGTCTAAGTGCCGACGCCGAAGGGAAAACCGGAGTGTTTCACTCCGGAGTCGGAGCCCGCTCCCAGCCCCCTATTCTCTCGCTCCCGGGGGGGCTAGGAGCGGCGTCGCGTCATTTACGCACACCGGGCCTTGGTGCAGCGTAAAAGCGGCGCCGTGTAAATGACGCGGCCGGCGCCGCGTAACTGGCATCACCCGCACATGCGCAGGTTGGCCGGTGCCAACCCGCGCATGCGTGGTTGCCGTCCTCCCCGAGGCCGCCCCGCAAGAAGATGTTGGATGGATCTTGCGGGGCCCGAAGGAAAGGAGGTCCTCCTTCAGAGAGGCCGGCCCGCCGATGCAGGAACCCCCCTCCCCTCCCCACAGGCCATCCCCCCAGCGTTCCCGCGCTGTTCCCGCCGGCAGCGACCAGGTGTGGACGCCGCCGGTGGGAACCTGTCGTATTGGGCAGGCCGCTCGGCCCATCCGGGCCGGAGAATAGCGGGGATAGCGGAGAATCGCAATTTTGGGTGTCTCGGGCGATTCTCTGGCCTGCGACGCGCAGAACATGACGGGGCCGTTCTCGCCGCTTGGGTGAATCGCGGGATGGCGTCGGACCGGCGTCGCGTGGAAAATTGGCGTGGCAAGCGATTCTCCCAACCGGCGCGGGAGCGGAGAATCACGCCCAAGATAAAGAATTTGGAGTACTACACCCTTCATCCTACTTCCATTATGGCCTAGTCAGATCCTTTCTGTCGCCTGGCCTGCAACTTTGGGGAAATCAGTACCTTGTACCTGCCAGTTGAAAATACAGTCCACAGTTGCTTTCCCCAAGCAATTATCACATCCTACAAACTAGTGGGAAATATAGGACAGGATTTTCCATCAGCCGACGCCGAAATTGGGAATGCAATTTTGGGGAGAATCGGTTCCAACGCCAAAATCGGGACTTGCGCCGATTTCAGGCCACATCGTAATTCTCCATCGCCTCGACAACGGCGTTAATGCATTCCAGAATTCACGTACAGTAAACACCGTTGGCATATCATTAGCAGTCCTGACCCAGTATTTCCCGGGGCCTACTCGATTCTCTGCCTCCGATGGGCCGAATTCCAGATGGCGCGATCCACTTGAGCTTTTAGAAATCGTGAAACCAGCGTCATGTCTGATGAGGAAGAGAGAGGAGGTAGGACACAGAGAGGCACGACCGTGGGCTGCCGGTCCTGGGGTGGGGAGAGGGGCCCTGTCAGGGCTGGGGGTGGGGGAGTAATGGGGGAAATGGCCAGGGTGACCCCCATGGGACTAGGGCAGTGTACAGGCATGGACCGCCATTTCCGCAGCCTACAAGGCAGCCATTTTACTGTGCACCCTACTGACCACCCATCTTGGCCCCTGGTTCTGCAGAGTGACACCAGCCTTATGGGTGCCCCCAAACCCCCACCCCACCCCACACCACCCAACTGGCTGCCACCTGCCAGCGAGGCATCAGGCGGCCCACCCAGGGCAATGCCCACTGTGGCCCCGATAGGGGCGCGTGGCGGGGGCCATGGAACGTACCACTGACAAGGCGGTGCTACCCAATGGCACCTCTGGAAGCAGGGACGGGCACCAGGGCCAGAGTCCCTACGATGCCAAGCACCGGGGCCAGGCGTGCGGGGATGCGGGGGGAAGAGCCTGCAGTGCCAACTGGGAGCACCAAGTAGGCCGTTGGACTTGGTTGGGAACAGGGTGCGCACCATGCTAACATGGCGGCTTTTCACCCCCAGCAGACAATGGATATTGGAATTCAACCAAGAATGGTGTCCGTCCTCCTAGTCGCCGTAGCTTGTGCTCGATACCCGGGCAGTGTGTACGACGCCTTCAACCTGGCACACTCAATGATTCCTGACATGTTCAAAATATTCTCCCCCTCCCCCTGCTGGCGGGTTGGCTCCTGGGTGACAGGGGTTATCTGCTGCGGTTTGGCTGATGATGTCAACATTTAGGGGACTGGTCAGTGGCACTGACACTGCATCCCACACCCACAATCTCCCCCTCCCCCATGCCCAGCCACGCCCCCTGCCTGCAGCCCCCTCAGTGATACATACCTGCCGCACTACAGGGTGCGGGCCATGGGTTGGCAGTAACTCCAGGTATGGTCTATGGGATGGAGGATGATGACAACCCGCTCTACATCATTTGACAAAGTCTGACTCCTGCCCACAGTAGCACTTTCCACTGACCACCTGGGTGATCCCTGCATGAGAGCTGGCCATTCCATCACACTGTCTCCTTCGGATCCCTGGGGCGACGATGGTGGGGACTGTCAGGGGGGAGGGGGAGAAGCCTAGGCCACCCACAATGTCCGCCCATTACCTCCCACCCCCCGCATCCCCTTTCTGGCCAGCCCAGAGAAGCCCATCCCTCAAACCCATCTGAGAAAGCACCTAGGCAGGTTGCAACAGTTAACAGGTGTTTAATGTGGACAAATATATACAGATACGGGCCCTAGCCCATATAACCAAACTGTGTCCTTCACCCACACCGACTTAACTGGTGTTTAATTTCTGATCTTATGGACCTTACTGCTACCTCTAGGTGGATCCCAGAGGGCACATCAGGAGTGGCCCAGCTGTGATTACCACCCTGCGACCTGGGTCCCTGTTGGCAGGCATCTTCTGGGGTGACCGGGCCTGGATGGGCCCGGATGCTGCTCGGGTGTCCAAGGTGGAATCGTGTCTCTCTGTTCTGCCCGCTGCCCATGTGATGCGCCAGGGACAGGAGGGGGCCGGGGGGAGGTCTGAGGTGCTGCAGTGTTGCGGCAACTCCCCTGCGGGAGTCATTGGCACGGGCCCCATCACCTCCTCCTCTCTCCAGATGCCCGATAGCCCCCGGGCTCCTCCATGGGATCCGGTACGAGCAGAGCTAACCCCTGAGGCACCCCAGCCACTTGGCACTGCAAGTCCTGGAGGCCCGCTCTGGTCTCAGGCAGGGTCTGCATGTGCGCGGCCATGGAGCACAGGGAGTGGACCATCGCCACCTGGGACTGCACCACGTGACCCATTAAAACATAGAACATAGAACATTGACTGTGCCACCACCTTCTGGGCCTATGTCATATCAGTCAGTATCTGCATCATCTCCCTCTATGACTGGGCCACCTCCCTCTGTGTCTGTATCACGTCAGCCAGCGCCTGGGCAATGCCGCCGACATTCCCAGCCATGACCTGCTGTGACTGGGCCATTCTGAGGAGCATCTCTGCAATTTCCAGGTGACTCTGGCACATGGCTGCCTCTGAGTCAGCAACCCTGTCCTGGGACTCAGCCAGCACCTGCACAGAATGCCCCAGGCCTTGGACATACTGATCCAAAGCCAAAACCTTTGCCCCCAAGGCATCCACCCCGAACGCCACCCATGTATGTTGGCCTGGGTGGCATGCGTGGTCGGCACCAGCTCCTGTTCCTGATCCTGCTCATGGTTGGATCAGGTGCTGGATGCTCACCGACAACCCCTCATGTAGTCCTTGGCTATGTGACTGTACCTCCACAATCAATGGGACCGTCCGTTCCAGAAGCCCAACACCCACCTGGACGGCAGCTAGTTCCTGGTGTCGGCCCGCCTTCCGACTGTCCACTGCCCCTCAGTAGTTCCTACCCCCACCTGCTGTACCGGATCAGCTGTGTGGTGAGCACCAGATAGAGTCCCAGGAGCCTCTTCACTAAAGTGCCCAACCGAGGTGAGTGTCGTGCTGATCTCCACCCCAGGCGACCTCCTTTTCCTCCAGGCCAACAACTAAGTCCAGGGCCCTATGCTCAGCCATGACGAGAGGCCACAGGTCCGGCGGTCCCCCTCCAGTTTTCTCCCGTGGTTATGATCAACCTTCTCCTTGTCGGGGGGAGGCGGCGGCTGCGGTGGCGGGCTAGGGGGTGGGTGAATCAGAAAACAATAGTGTTATGCAGTTCGGCACATGCAGCTCAGGGTTGGGGTCGCTGGTGGCTACAGTGGCCAGGGCTCCCGGCCATGGTGGCTGGTATGGGTGATGGCATGTGTGCAGTGTGGGGGTTTGGCCGCCCTCCGGGTGGGGAGGGGGTGGTTACGGGTGTTGGGGCAGGGTTAGTGCTAGGGGCACAATGCTGCCTACTCACCCTGGCACTTCAGAGAAGGTTCACATGTTTGCTTCCTGGGATGAAGGGGTTGTTATACGAGGTTGGACCTGTACTCAACTGGAGATCAGACGAATGAGAGATTATCTTATTGAAACATTAAGAACTATTACAACACCAGGTTAAAGTCCAACAGGTTTATTTGGAATCACTAGCTTTCGGAGTGCAGTTCCTTCATCAGTTGAGTCACTTACCTGATGAAGGAACTGCACTCTGAAAGCTTGTGATTCCAAATAAACCTTTTGGACTTTAACCTGGTGTTATAAGACTTCTTACTATGCCCACCCTAGTCCAACGCTGGCGTCTCCACATTATTGAAATATGTAAGATTGAGGAGGCTTGACAGGGTAGATGTTCAGAGGATGTTTCCCCTTGTGAGCGTATTTAGAACGAGAGGTCACAGTTTCTGTATAAGCGGTCTCCCATTTAACATGGAGATGATAAGGAATTCTCTCAGCCGATTGTTAGTCTTTGGAATTGTTTACCCCAGAAAGTATTGGAGGCTGGGTCACTGAATATATTCGAGGCTGAGTTTGGCAGATTTTTTATTGAAAAGGGAGTCAAGTGTCATGGGAGATATAAAATTTAGGTCATGATAAGATCAGTGATCTTATTGAATGGTGGAGCAGGCTTGAAGGATCAAAATGGCCTACTCATGCTCCTATTTCTTATGTTCCTTTGTTTCTTATCGTTTTTCATAGCCATGGTGTCCTGTTTGACTTCGGGGTGATTTTTAAAACCCATACATCTCATCATCTGAATCACTTCCACCTCCATAATATTTCATCTTTGCGTGTCTCTGTGCATCCGCTACTGAAATCCTCATCCATTATTTTGTTTCCTTGACTATTCCAATGTTCTCCCCAGCTCCCACCCTCCATAAATTTCAGCTCACCCAAAACATTGCTGCTTATATCATAGCTCGCACACCGTTTACATTCACCTATCTCCCTGTGCTCACTTACCAACCTTGGCAGTGCCTCAGTTTTAAAACTCTCAACACCTTGTTCAGTTTCCTCCATGGACTTGAACCATATAATCCTCCAAGAACTCAATATTCCTCTCACTCTAGCTCCTTATGTAGTCACGCTCACTTACTCCAATATCACTAGCATTAACTTCAGCTGTTAAACCTTAACTTATGCAATTCCTTTCCTGACACTAAGCGTCTCTTCACCTTTCGCTCTCCTCACTCTAGTCGCTCCTTGAAAACTGATTCTGCGGTCAAACCTTGATTTGATTTGATTTATTGTCACATGTACCGAAGTACAGTGAAAAGTATTTTTCCGTGGCCGAGGAATGTACACAGTAAGTACATAGTAGACACACTCAACAGAGAACATTGACAAATGGTACACGACAAAACAGTGATTGGTTACAGTGCGGAACAAGGGACCAACCAAAGCAAACAAAGCAAATACATGAGCAAGAGCAGCATAGGGCATCGTGAATAGTGTTCTTACAGGGAACCGATCAGTCTGAGGGGGAGTCGTTGAGGAGTCTTGTAGCTGTGGGTCTTGTGGCTGTTCCTATGTCTGGAGTCTTGTGGCTGTTCCTATGTCTGGATGTGCGAGTCTTCAGACTTCTGTACCTTCTGCCTGATGGAAGGCTCTGAAAGAAGGCAATGCCTGGATGTGAGGGGTCTCTGGCAATGCTGTCTGCCTTCCTGAGGCAGCGAGAGATGTATACAGAATCAATGTGGGGGCGGCAAGCTTGTGTGATGCATTGGGCTGAGTTTACCACACTCTACAGTTTCTTGCGATCTTGGACCGAGCAGTTGCCATACCAGGCTGTGACACAGCCGGATCGGATGCTCTCGATTGCACATCTGTAGAAGTTTGTGAGAGTCGATGCAGACATGCCAAATTTCTTAAGCTTCCGTAGGAAGTAGAGGGCCTTCTTGACTGTTGCATCAACATGCGTGGACCAGGACGACTGTTGGTGATGGTGACCCCCAGGAAGTTAAAGCTATCAACCATCTCCACTTCGGAGCCATTGATGCAGACACAAGTGTGTGTCGTGCTGCGCTTCCTGAAGTCGATGATCAGTTCCTTGGTCTTTCCAACATTTAGAGAGAGGTTGTTTTCGGTACACCATGCAACCAAGTGATTTATCTCCCTCCTGTAGTCTGATTGAACAGCGACCTTTGGCCATTTGTTCTAAAATCTTCTTTGAATTGGTGTGAAATTTTGTCTGAGAACAGTGCTATGAAGAACCTTGGAGTGGTTTACTATGCCGAAGGTGCTATATAAATGCAAGTTGTTGTTTATGGTTTAGAATTATTTATTTAAAGAAATTGTCGGTGTTTTCCCTTTTGTACTTGTTAATTCAAGGGAAATTTCTTTTAAAGTAAGAGAAATCTAAAGTGGAGCAATGCTTTTTGAAAAATCATAAAGTAGTAGTGGTACATCAATGTAAACAGCCCACACATCAAATATAAAGCAGTCAATGCTGCCCTCCTTTTCAGAAAATTACTTTGGTAGCATTATATCTGAAGCCACAGAGGCTGTGCAGCCATATCATAAACTGAAATATAGTTTTTTATATCCCACTGTGTCAGTGATCACTGAATTTTTGTTTGGACCTGACAGGGTCACATGCTATCAATTTCCATGCATCATTAGGACAGATATTGAAAAATGAAATGTCCTGATGAAATGAATAGGTAATAGAATATGAAGAGTTATTTCTGAATCGACAGGCTGCCTGGCTGTTAGCAGGGAACCAACATGATGTATAGCACAGGCTGCGTTGGTGTAAAATGTATTCAGCACTTAATTTCATCGGCTGGTCACTTAATATTAGGAATGCAATTTGACAAATAAGATCTGTTGATTTAACTGTGCTGCTGGTGATTTACAAAATTTACACCTATACAGTATATAATTATGTTATTTATTAATTATAAAGCTTTACATATGAGATTGCTTTTGAGGTAAACAACACAAATTGGTGTCCCCTCACTTTACTGTCTGATAAGAATTCTGGATAGTTAGAAATACTCATGATGTGGATATGCCAGTGTTGGACTGGGGTGAGCACAGTAAGAAGTCTTATAACACCAGGTTAAAGTCCAACAAGTTTGTTTCGAATCACTAGCTTTCAGAGTGCAGCACCTTCATCAGGTGAAAAATACTCACACGATGCTCTTGACATTTAAATTTTTTTCTTGAATGGAATATTTTGTCCAGATATTTGCGTGACTTAATTAGTACTTACGCTCCAGGAAGCAGAGATGAGAATTTTGGGCTGGTATTTTGGGAACCAACGGGGACAGTAAAGTGGCACCGGAAGCGGGTGCTGCTGGCCCACCCAGTCTAATGCTTGGTCTCAGCAGACTCTCATGCTGACCAGCCAATTTACAATTGGTATGCGGAGTGGCCAAACAATCATGGCCACACCATCAGCTGACACGGTCATAAATGTTGGTGCCATCTTTAAAGTACAGCTAACAATGGAATGCAGCTTGTGTCACACTCCACAGCAGCCTCAGACGACCTCCAGACAACAGTTTAAACCTGTCATTGGGAGAGGGTCAAGGGGTCAGTGAGGCGAGCATAGTGAAGGCTGGAAGACAGAGGAACTTGTTGGCATGGCAGAAGGAAGATCCTGTGTATATATGAGTGCCTCCCATTTTCCAATGTCATTGCGTTCTGCATGTGACCCTTTATGCCTTTATGCATGCAATAGCTAGTCATCAGCTTCCTCATCATCCTCCTTGTCTAAGAATTGCTTGTGCTCCACTATATCATTATTGGCCAGAGCCTGCCACCTCTGCAATGCCAAGTTATGCAAAATGCAACAGACCACCATGATCCAGAAAACCCTTGCTTTCGACCATTGTATATTGGAGTGCCTTACTAGAATGGTTCAGGTACCTGAATCTCATCTTCACAAGACCAATGGTCTGCTTAATGGTGGCTCAGGTTACTGCATGGCTCGCATTGTAGAATCCTCTGCTTCTGTCCTCAATTTCCTCACTGGTGACAGCAACCATCTCTTTAGTGGGTATCTCTTGTCACCACAAATCCATTCTTGAAGGTATGTGAGGTGAGGTGACAAGCTTGGGAACCTTAGAGTGCCTAAATATCCCATGGAACCATGGATACACCTGCAGGATCCACTGGGGGTGATGCAAACCAACTACATGTTGATATAATGAAATCATTTCCTGTTAATGAAGGCTGCTGACCTATGGATCCTGGATAGGCAAACCTTCCCCTGGGGGAATCCAGCAATGGCTTAAATCATCTGGGTCTCTTACCATGTTCATACAAGTTCAATGGTGTAATGTATGGCTGACTTTCCTGAAGAGGTTATTGGTTACCACTTTGTTGCCACGCTGATGTGAGGCTGACTGGGAGATGCCACACCTCTCCAGTGGGCACAAGGAATGAACCAAACGCATAGAAATGTAGCACCACAAAGACCTTCACCTCCTCTAGTATCGGATAACCACCAATACAACTGAGGTTCAGATGATCCAGCATCATGGCACAAAGATCTGTAATGGCCTCTCAAGAAGAGCAGTCTTCAGTGTCGCTGCCTCTCAGACATCAGGGGCGTCATTCTCCGACCCCCCGCCGGGTCGGAGAATGGCCGTTGGCCGCCGTGAATCTCGCCCCCGCCGAAGTCTCCGAAGGGAGAAAAGTCGGCGGGGCGTTAATGGCGCCGCTGCCGCGGAGAATGTCACGGGTCTGCGCAAGGCAGCCGATTTTCGGCCTGCCGATATTCTCCCTTCCGGATGGGCCGAAGTCCCGTCGACGTGATGACCGTTCACGTTGACGTGAATCAAACCTCCTTTTCATCGGCGTGACCCGGTGCTCCAGGCTCACGCCGACCAGCGAGGAGGTGAGTGACGGCCTGGGGGGTTGGCTCTGGGCAGGAAATGGCGTGGCCGCAGACTGATTGCGTGAGGAGAGGTGTGTCTCGGCTTGTGTGTGTGTGTGTGTGTGCGGCGGGGGGGGGGGGGGGGGGGGTGGTTAGAGTAGGCTGGGCTCCGGGGTAGTGCCGGGAGGGGGTCCGTGCTGGGGTGGAGGTTGGGGGGGGTCCGTGCTGGGGTGGAGGTTGGGGAGGGGGTCCGTGCCGGGGTGGATGTTGGGGAGGGGGTCCGTGCCGGGGTGGAGGTTGGGGAGGGGGTCCGTGCCGGGGTGGAGGTTGGGGAGGGGGTCCGTGCCGGGGTGGAGGTTGGGGAGGGGTTCCGTGCCGGGGTGGAGGTTGGGGAGGGGGTCCGTGCTGGGGTGGAGGTTGGGGGCTGGGGGGGGTCCGTGCTGGGGTGGAGGTTGGGGGCTGGGGGGGGTCCGTGCTGGGGTGGAGGTTGGGGAGGGGGTTCGTGCTGGGGTGGAGGTTGGGGGTTGGAGGGGGTCCGTGCCGAGGAGGGTGATGGGAGGGCAAATGAGTTGGTCCACCTGGCCAGGTGCCAGCCTCCAACAGTTGGACCCATGCGGTCCATGCCACCTGGCTGGGGGGAGGAGGGGATATGGGCAATGATGACATGTCGTCGTTCCCCTTCCCCCCACCAGGCCGTCATGTTTTCAGACCATCCAGCGATGTTGGCCGCCGTGGTGGCAGCCGCTCATGTCTATGTTGCCCTCAATGAGGAGGAGGAGGAGGAGGAGCGTGCCGGAGAGGCGGCGCAGGCTGCCGCCTGCCCCTCTGCCGCCCAGGATGGAGGGACACCTGACCGACAGGACGAGGAGGGGGAGGAGGACGTCGCGGCCCCACGGCAACGGAAGCACCCGAGGGCGCCCCGTGTGTACCGGCCCCGGCAGTCATACCAGGACCTCACGGACCGGGAATGCAGGAGGAGACTCCGGCTGAGCCGGGAAACCGTGGCACACATCTGCCACCTGCTGGCACACCTGTCACCGCGTGGCACTGGCGGGGGACACCCTCTCCCCGTGTCCGTCAAGGTTACGGTGGCCCTGAACTTTTATGCAACAGGGTCATTCCAGGCACCGAGTGGGGACCTGTCCGGCATATCGCAGACATCGGTGCACCGGTGCATCCGGGCAGTGACAGATGCCCTTTATGCCATGGCGCACCGCTACGTCCACTTCCCCATGGACCGGGCCAGCCAAGATGCCCGGGCCGTGGGCTTCTCTGCCGTTGCCGGGTTCCCCATGGTCCAGGGCGCGATCGATGGGATGCACGTCGCCGTGCGGCCACCTGCAGATAACAGGGCCGTGTTCACTAATAGGAAGGGGACCTATTCGATGAACGTACAGGTGGTCTGCGACCACCGCATGATAATCCTGCACGTCTGCGCCCGTCACCCAGGCAGTGTACACGACTCATTCGTGTTGTCGCGGTCATCCATCCCCGGCATGTACGAGGGACGCCATCCCCGGCTGAGGGGCTGGTTGCTGGGCGACAGGGGCTACCCATTGCGATCGTGGCTGATGACGCCTATACGGAGGCCACGCAATGAGGCGGAGAACCGCTACAATGATGCCCATGTAGCGACAAGGGGAGTGATCGAGAGGTGCTTTGGCGTGCTGAAGATGCGTTTCAGATGCCTGGACCTCTCTGGGGGCGCCCTCCAGTATCGGTCAGATAGGGTCGGCCGCATCATTGTGGTGTGCTGCGTCCTGCACAACATAGCCCAGCAGAGGGGCGATATGCCGCAGGCAGAGGAGGGCGGAGTGGAGGAGCAGCAGGAAGAGGCACAGTCCTCCCCAGATGAGGGGGATGGGGGCAATGGTCAGGGCAGACGGGGTAGACACAGGCGGGTGGCTGTCCACCGTTACCGGCTGGCCCAGCGGGCACGGGACAGACTGATAGCCGCCCGCTTCACTGACTAGATGGGCGTGGGAATCGGGTAGTATGGCCACAGACCGCACACCATGGCAACAGCCGACCACCCACACCCCCCACCCATCCATCCACCCAGCACCCTCACCCCCCTCCCCAACCCCACACACCCCACCCGCATGCACACCACTTCCCCCCCCCCAATTGCCGATCCACCGGCGGCACAACGGGCCGGGCTCACCCAGTTGCGGGTGGACGCGTGTCTATCGCAGGCCATGGAGGATGATGACAACCCGCCCTGCGATGAGCTCCTGGCTCTACATCGTTGGACTATGTCTGACCCATGGTCACAGTACCACCATCCACCCGGACCATCCCTGCATGCGGCTGTGACACTGCAGCGCACGGTCCCGTCCTCTGCCCGGGGGATGTTGATGGCGGCCCAGGGGGAAGGGGGCAGACTCACCTGGGGCTGAGGTAAGACCACCCCTCACACACACACTTGCGCTCAATGTACATGACACGCCCGCACACTTTGGACAGAGCACAAAGGCAGCTTCGGTAGGTGTAACATTGACTTTAATAACCAAAGGAGTTCATGCACGTGCCCTAGCCCCTAAAACTCATCTGTGCCCTGCACCCGTGCCAACTTACTCAGTGTCTAATTGTTTGGCCTTACGGGCCCTTTGACTACGTCTACGTGGTTCCCCAGACGGTACAGCAGAACTGGAGGTGGACTCCTGTGATTCCTGCCCTCTGACACTGGATCCCTTTGGCGGCCGTTTCCTGGGGCGTCCTGGCCTAGATGGGCCAGGCTGTGGCCCGGGCGACTGGGATGGCGAGCTGCCAGCCTGTCCTGCCCGTTGCCCACCCGATGCACCTGGGACGGAAGGGGGGGAGTCCGAGGTGTCGCGGTGTACCGGGACCTCACCTACAGAGGGGGCCGGGACGGACCACACCACCTCCTCCTCCCTCGGGGTGCCCGATGGCCCCCAGGCCTCTACATGGGTGGGGGATGCGAACGGACTGGCCATCCGACGCCCCCCCGACATCTGGCGCTGCCAGTCCTGGAGGCCCGTGCTGGTATCGACAGGGGTCTGCAGGTTTGCAGCCATGGAGCCCAGGGGGTTGTCAAACCCTGTCTGTGACAGTGCGACGCCGGCTCGCACATGGCCACTGGCGCCGATGCCCTCAGCGATGGCCTGCTGAGACTGGGCCATGGCCTGCTGAGACTGGGCTATGGCCTGCTGAGACTGGGCCATGGCCTGCTGAGACTGGGCTATGGCGTTGAGCGCCTCTGCCATCTGGCGCTGGCACTGGCTCATGGCCTCCTGTGAGAGGGCAGCCATTTCCTGGGCCACAGACGCCGCCTGCACGGAAGGCCCCAGGCCTCGCAAACCGTTCCCCATGTCTGACACCGTCGCACCCATTGCCTCCACCGCGGACGCCACCCGTGCGGTGTCAGACTGGGTGGCACACATGACCGGGACCACTCCCAGCTCCTGGACGCGGGTGGACTCCTCCACCTGCGACCGCAGCCGCCGCAAGCCACCCGTCACCCTATTCGCTCGTCTCCGTGTCGGTGGTTGCATCGGATCTATGTGTGGGTGTGGTAACTGCAGGAACCCGGGATCCATCTGGGCGGCAGATGTTCGCTTGGCCTGGGCTGCCCTCCGACCGCCCGGTCCCTCTGCTGCTCCTACCTCCACCTGCTGTACCGGGACGGCTGTGTTGTGCGCACCAGTGAGTGTACCAGACGCCTCATCACTAAAGTGCCCAACCGTGGTGAGTGTTTCTGCGATGGTGGAGGGTGTTGGTGACAGCAGTGGCGTTGTGTCGTGCTCTTCGTCCCACTCTGACTCCATGGCACTTTGGGGTGGGGGTTCGTCTCCACCCATCCACTCTGAGTCACTGTCCGGTATTTCGTCTTCCCGGGTAGGGGTGTCCCGGGTAGGGGTGTCCTGGGTAGTGCTGTCCCGGGTAGTGCTGTCCCTGGTAGGGGTGTCCTCGGTAGTGGTGTCCCGGGTAGTGGTGTCCCGGGTAGGGGTGTCCTGGATAGTGGTGTCCTGGGTAGGGGTGTCCTGGCTCGGATGTGACGGGGGCCTGTGGCTGCCCCCCTCATCGCTGGGTGGTCGCTCCCGCACGTCTCCCTGTTGCTCCAGGTCTCTCTGTCTCCCGTGGTGTGCGAGGGGCATCCTGCGGGCGTCGCATGCTGGAGGGTCCGGGTCTCTCCGTCTCCTGTGGTCTCCGAGGTGCATCCTGCGGGCGTCGCATGCTGTAGGGTCCGGGTCTCTCCGTCTCCCGTGGTCTCCGAGGGGCATCCTGCGGGCGTCGCATGCTGGAGGGTCCGGGTCTCTCCGTCTCCCGTGGTCTCCGAGGGGCATCCTGCGGGCGTCGCATGCTGGAGGGTCCGGGTCTCTCCGTCTCCCGTGGTCTCCGAGGGGCATCCTGCGGGCGTCCCATGCTGGAGGGTGCGGGTCTCTCCGTCTCCTGTGGTCTCCGAGGGGCATCCTGCGGGCGGTGTGCATCTGCGGGGATGGGTGCCTGGACGTTTGGTCCTGCGATACACAATGAAGCATGCATGGTTAGACATCAGGCAGTGATCAGGTAATACGGGGGAGGGGGATATAGGGGAGGGAGGATATGGGGACGGGCTGTTGGTGGCTCACTTGCTCGTGGGCCCCCGACCTCTGCATCAGCAACCTCCCGGTCCTCAGGTCCGCCAGCCAGTTCCAGGGCCCTTTCCTCGTGTACGGTCAGTGGCCTCTCATCAGCGGGCCCTCCTCCAGTCCTCACATGCTCCCTATTGTTGTGTGCGCGCTTCTCCTGTGGGGGGGGGGGGGTGGTGGCAGGGGAGGGGTAAAAGGCAACAGTGTTAGGCAGGTATATGAATGCACGCCATCGGTTGCGCGTGCATTGCAGAGGTTAAGGTTAGGGCTGGATTCACTTGGGGATATGGGGGATATGGGGGAGGGGGGATATGGGGGAGTGGGATATGGGGGAGGGGGGATATGGGGGATATGGGGGAGGGGGGATATGGGGGAGGGGGGATATGGGGAGGGGGGCTATGGGGATATGGGGGAGGGTGGATATGGGGGAGGGGGGATATGGGGAGGGGGGATATGGGGGAGGGGGGATATGGGGAGGGGGATATGGGGGATATGGGGGAGGGGGGATATGGGGGAGGGGGGATATGGGGAGGGGGGATATGGGGGAGGGGGGAATATGTGGAGGGGGGATATGGGGGAGGGGGATATGGGGGATATGGGGGAGGGGGGATATGGGGAGGGAGGATATGGGGGATGGGGGAGGGGGGATATGGGGGAGGGGGGATATGGGGGATATGGGGGAGGGGGGATATGCGGAGGGGGATATGGGGGAGGGGGGATATGGGGGAGGGGGGGATATGGGGGAGGCTCACCCTGCCTGCTCTGACGAGGTCGTTCACCTTGTGGCACTGGGTGCCTGTCCGTGGTGTCAGGGCCACAGCGGTGACGGCCTCTGCCACTTCTCTCCACAGACGCCGGCTGTGGCGTGGGGCAACTCTGCGGCCGTGCCCGGGATACAGGGCGTCCCTCCTCTGCTCCACCGCGTCCAGGAGCGCCTCCACGTCGCGTGACTCGAACCTCGGGGCTGAGCGACGGCCAGCCATCCAGTCGGGTGTTGCGGTCGGGTGTTCCGGTCAGGTGGGGGGGAGCTGCGCGGCCTTATGAGCCGTCACGCCGTGCAGCGCGTATGACGCTGCACGGCGTGAACCACTGCGCAAGCGCGGATCCCGTTACGTCGCTGCTAGCCCATTTCGGGCCGGAGACTATCGTCCCATTTTTATGACGTGACGCAAGTGGGATTTGCGCCGTTTTTTGCGCCGATCAGCGGACTTTCCGCCGATAACGGAGAATTTCGCCCCAGGAGATTGCTCATCTTCTGTCTGGACATTCTGGTCACAGTGTACTTTCCCTGCACAGGCACTGCTCATGGTCCCCTCTGCAGCCTTCTCCCCCTACCCTACCCCAAGATTTCCCTTACGGGTGGCCAGGAGGTTGGCACTCAAGTGATTGTTGTAGCAACATCCCTTCGGATCCAGTCAGTCTAACTTGACAGGGAGTTATGAGAAGGCTAACCCCCGATCCATATTACAATTAAAAGTCTTTGATACAGAAACAATAATCTGCTGGATATGAAAGCAGTAGAAGAAATGGGTTGCCTCTGAAGTATGGAAAAAATAGGAAGCATCAGCAATTATAAAATGATGTCGATAGTATATTGTTCTGACAAGTACCTAAATCTTTGCTCTGTGTTCTAACTAAAGATTATGGCTGATAGTTTTTTCAGAGCGACAGCCACTTCACTAACTTACCTGAAGTGCAACAGTAGGTTTATTTTGGTAAGGTAATGGCTTGTTTGTAACTAGAAAAAAGAAGCTAACCCTAACTGGTGGAACTGGAATCCTCTTCCATATTACCCAGTTTGGCTATCTTTAATTTATTTCTTATATCCTCTCTCACACGTTTCGTTCTCCGGTTCACTGTCTGCCTGTCATTCACTCTTACACTTACATTTTAACAATCAAGTGGCTGATGGATAGAGAGGAGCAGCCAGCCATCTGAAAGTACTGACAAAAGGCCCAGCACATTGAGAGGGCAGGGCCTCATTATCACCTGTTCACTGTATTGTGTTGAAAAAAAGAATGCCCAGAATAATGCACCAGTGGAAAATATTGGGAGGAGCGGAAACCTGGTGCAGCAGCAGGCTGTGGTAAACCATTGTGTTCCTATATTAAGGGTTGTACGGTAGAACCTGCACTACGGGTTCACCTGGGCCCCTGCATGCTAGCTCCGCCCAGGAGCCGGGTTATAAATATGCGTGGCCTTCAGTTAGCAGCCATTTCATCAGCTGCTGCAGGAGGCCACACTTCAGATACTAATAAAGCCTCAGTTTGAATTCAACTTCGTCTCCAGCCAAATTGAATGTGCCTCACAGGCCAGATTGATTTTGTGGAGCCCAGGGAAGCATTTTTATTCCAGTGTGCTAAAACATTAATGTAACTTTACTGCTGAAATCCACTTTAATTGGACTGACAGCTATTACTGTATTGGTGTTCTCTGCATGCTCTGTGTACATCATCAAATCCTAATTTGCAGAGTAAAAAGGTCAACCACACAACTCTAACTGTATGGTGCTTTATTTCTTCCAAAGTCCCTGGCAAACCCTCATTAATTGCGAATCAGATAAACTCCAACATGCTTTTCCAATGATTAATACACAGCTCTGGACATGAATGCAAAAACTGAAGGCCAGAGGAAAGGTAAGAGTGGCAACCTCAATATCAAATTGACCAAATATGGCACCATCGAATACAATCAAAACTAAAGTCAATGGGAGACCAAGGGAAAAACGCTCCAACAGATGCAATCATAGCTGGTGAAAAGGAATATGGCTATGATTGGTAGAGGCCATTCACTGAAGTTCGGCAGAGAACTATTCTTAAATGTATTATTAAATCATGGGATGCAGATGTTGCAGGCAAGACCAGCATTTATTATCCAACCCGAATTGCCTTTGAGAAGTTGTGGTGGACCACCTTCTGGAACCTCTGCAGTCCACGTGGTGTAGGTCCACCCACAGTGCTGTTATGAGGGAATTTGAGCCAGTGGCAGTAAAAGAATAGCGATATAGTTCCAAGTCAGGATGATGTGTGACTTGGAGGGGAACTTGAAGGTGGTGTACTCCCATATGTCTGATGACTTTGTCCCAGGTGAAAGAGGTAACAGGTTTGAAAGGTGCTGTTGAATAAGAATTGGTGAGTTGCTGCAGTGCATCTTGTAGATGGTACACACTGGTGCCACTGTGTTTTGGTGGCAGAGGGCGTGCATGTTGAAGGTGATGCATGGGTGCCAGTCTGCAGGCTGCTCTGTCCTGGATGATGTTGAGGTTTTTGAGTGTTGTCGGAGCTGCACTCATCCAGGAAAGTGGAGAGTATTCCATCACACTTCAGACTTGTACCGACAGGCTCTGGGAAGTCAAGGGGTGAGTTACTCTGCAGACTTCCCAGCCTCTGACCTACTCTGGTCGTCACATTATTTATATGGCTGGAGCAGTTCTGGTTAATGGCAACCCCCAAGGTGTTGATAGTGACCGATTTAGCAACGGTAATGTCATTGGATATCAAGGGGAGATGGTTAGATACTCTCTTGTGGGAGATAGTCATTGTCTGCACTTGTGTGGCATGAATGTTACTGGCGTCCAAAACGGCGCAAATCAGTCGGGCATCGCGCTGCCCCAAAGGTGCGGAATGCTCCGCATCTTGGGGGGCCGAGCCCCAACCTTAAGGGGCTAGGCCCGCGCCAGACTAATTTCCGCCCCGCCAGCTGGCGGAAAAGGCCTTTGGTGCCCCGCCAGCTAGCACGGAAATGACATCTCTGTGCGGCGCATGCGCGGGAGCGTTAGCGACCGTTGACGGCATTCCCGCGCATGCGCAGTGGAGGGTGTCTCTTCCGCCTCCGCCAGGGTGGAGACCGTGGCGAAGGCGGAAGGAAAAGAGTGCCCCCACGGCACAGGCCCACCCGCGGATCGGTGGGCCCCGATCGCGGGCCAGGCCACCGTGGGGGCACCCCCCGGGACCAGATCGCCCCGCACCCCCCCCAGGACCCCGGAGCCCGCCCGTGCCGCCTTGTCCCGCCGGTAAGGTAGGTGGTCTAATCTACGCCAGCGGGACAGGCATTTTAGCAGCGGGACTTCGGCCCACCTGGGCCGGAGAATCGCGGGGGGGGGGGGGGGGGGGGGCGTCAGCATACGCGGCGTGATTCCCGCCCCCGCCGAATACCCGGTGCCGGACAATTCGGCAACCGGCAGGGGGTCGGAGAATCTCGCCCAAGAAATCCATTTTCCTTGGCCTTCATTAGCACCTCAGGCTATGGTGGGTTCCATCATCAACACCAAGAGATCTGAATCAGCCATTGTAAAAGCGTGATTACAAGAAAGCAGAGACTTGGTAACCTGCAATCAATAGCTCATCTTCTGAATAATCAAAGTCAACCACAGAGCTGAAGGCATGAGTATGATAAAATATTCACAATTGCATTGTTGCAGGACGGGCGATAAATGCTGGCCTAACCACATCCCATAAAATGAATTTTTGAAAAAGTATTAGCAGCAGTTAAGAAGCTAAACCCCATCCTAGATAGAATAATTTGCTTGTTAAGTGTCCCCGCCAATAGACTCAATATCCAACCTGTTGTGTTATGTAATTTGGAATAACACAAGCTGCCACTTGATGCAGTTTGAGTAAAAGATGCTCCAGACTTTGAAGTGAGTTCAATGTGTTTTATTGAACTATTAGCACAGTTCTCAATGAGTTCGACTCTCTGCTAATCTAAATGTAGTAACTCAGTCTAACTGAACCAGCCTTGCTCTAAGCCACGTGCTGGGGTGTGATGCTGAGGATACACCCTGTCTCACTCTGTAGATGTTGGTCTGTGGAAAGAGGCGGGGTGTGAGTGCCTCATCCCTTTTATAGTGAGATACCACCCCTGAGTGTCCTGACTGCTCATTGGTCGTGTCCTATTCTATGTGTTCATTAGCTGCATGTTTGCATATCATGACATCTCCCCTTTTAAAAAAATGTTTTGTTGACATATGTGAATGTATTTACATGTGTAACGTGATGTCTGTCTAACGTGACTGACGGACAACAAACAAAGAACAAAGAAATGTACAGCACAGGAACAGGCCCTTCGGCCCTCCAAGCCCGTGCCGACCATACTGCCCGACTAAACTACAATCTTCTACACTTCCTGGGTCCGTATCCTTCTATTCCCATCCTATTCATATATTTGTCAAGATGCCCCTTAAATGTCCCTATCGTCCCTGCCTCCACTACCTCCTCCGGTAGTGAGTTCCAGGCACCCACTACCCTCTGCATAAAAAACTTGCCTCGTACATCTACTCTAAACTTTGCCCCTCTCACCTTAAACCTATGCCCCCTAGTAATTGACCCCTCTACCCTGGGGAAAAGCCTCTGACTATCCACTCTGTCTATGCCCCTCATAATTTTGTATACCTCTATCAGGTCGCCCCTCAACCTCCTTCGTTCCAGTGAGAACAAACCGAGTTTATTCAATCGCTCCTCATAGCTTATGCCCTCCATACCAGGCAACATTCTGGTAAATCTCTTCTGCACCCTCTCTAAAGCCTCCACATCCTTCTGGTAGTGTGGCGACCAGAATTGAACACTATACTCCAAGTGTGGCCTAACTAAGGTTCTATACAGCTGCAACATGACTTGCCAATTCTTATACTCAATGCCCCGGCCAATGAAGGCAAGCATGCCGTATGCCTTCTTGACTACCTTCTCCACCTGTGTAGCCCCTTTCAGTGATCTGTGGACCTGTACTCCTAGATCTCTTTGACTTTCAATACTCTTGAGGGTTCTACCATTCACTGTATATTCCCTACCTGCATTAGCCCTTCCAAAATGCATTACCTCACATTTGTCCAGGTTAAACTCCATCTGCCATCTCTCCGCCCAAGTCTCCAGACAATCTAAATCCTGCTGTATCCTCAGACAGTCCTCATCGCTATCCGCAATTCCACCAACCTTTGTGTCGTCTGCAAACTTACTAATCAGACCAGTTACATTTTCCTCCAAATCATTTATATATACTACAAAGAGCAAAGGTCCCAGCACTGATCCCTGTGGAACACCACTGGTCACAGCCCTCCAATTAGAAAAGCATCCCTCCATTGCTACCCTCTGCCTTCTATGGCCTAGCCAGTTCTGTATCCACCTTGCCAGTTCACCCCTGATCCCGTGTGACTTCACCTTTTGTACTAGTCTACCATGAGGGACCTTGTCAAAGGCCTTACTGAAGTCCATATAGACAACATCTACTGCCCTACCTGCATCAATCATCTTAGTGACCTCCTCGAAAAACTCTATCAAGTTAGTGAGACACGACCTCCCCTTCACAAAACCGTGCTGCCTCTCACTAATACGTCCATTTGCTTCCAAATGGGAGTAGATCCTGTCTCGAAGAATTCTCTCCAGTAATTTCCCTACCACTGAAGTAAGGCTCACCGGCCTGTAGTTCCCGGGATTATCCCTGCCACCCTTCTTAAACAGAGGAACAACATTGGCTATTCTCCAGTCCTCCGGGACATCCCCTGAAGACAGCGAGGATCCAAAGATTTCTGTCAAGGCCTCAGCAATTTCCTCTCCAGCCTCCTTCAGTATTCTGGGGTAGATCCCATCCGGCCCTGGGGACTTATCTACCTTAATATTTTTTAAGACACCCAACACCTCGTCTTTTTGGATCACAATGTGACCCAGGCTATCTACACCCCCTTCTCCAGACTCAACATCTACCAATTCCTTCTCTTTGGTGAATACTGATGCAAAGTATTCATTTAGTACCTCGCCCATTTCCTCTGGCTCCACACATAGATTCCCTTGCCTATCCTTCAGTGGGCCAACCCTTTCCCTGGCTACCCTCTTGCTTTTTATGTAAGTGTAAAAAGCCTTGGGATTTTCCTTAACCCTATTTGCCAATGACTTTTCATGACCCCTTCTAGCCCTCCTGACTCCCTGCTTAAGTTCCTTCCTACTTTCCTTATATGCCACACAGGCTTCGTCTGTTCCCAGCCTTTTAGCCCTGACAAATGCCTCCTTTTTCTTTTTGACGAGGCCTACAATATCATTCGTCATCCAAGGTTCCCGAAAATTGCCGTATTTGTCTTTCTTCCTCACAGGAACATGCCTGTCCTGTATTCCTATCAACTGACACTTGAAAGCCTCCCACATGTCAGATGTTGATTTGCCCTCAAACATCCGCCCCCAATCTATGCTCTTCAGTTCCCGCCTAATATTGTTATAATTAGCCTTCCCCCAATTTAGCACATTCATCCTCGGACCACTCTTATCCTTGTCCACCAGTACTTTAAAACTTACTGAATTGTGGTCACTGTTACCGAAATGCTCCCCTACTGAAACATCTACCACCTGGCCGGGCTCATTCCCCAATACCAGGTCCAGTACCGCCTCTTCCCTAGTTGGACTGTTTACATATTGTTTTAAGAAGCCCTCGGAGGAGGACAACAGAACAGAGCAAACAAAACAAATGTTCACAAGTCCAGTCTCTGAGGCTTGCGTCTGATCCTCGTCGACGCTGGAGAGGTGGCTGAGGGGACGACGGCGCCTTGACAGGCGGGATGGAAGCCTGACTGGTGGCCTCGTGGTGTGAGGTATCAGGAGGTGGCAATTGAGCATATGGAAATAGAGGAGAAAGTGGTTGCGGGCAGGCAACTTTGCACAGTGCCCGTTGATTCCTTTGCATGATGGAGCCATCAGCCATACGTACAACATAAGAGTGGGGCGCGGCCTGTCGCACAACGACAGCCGGGGCAGACCACCCACCATCCGGTATCGCGATCCTGACAGTGTCTGCCGGGGATAGCACGGCCAGATCGGTGGCATGGGCATCATAGTCTCTGAGCTGCTGCATCTTCTGCAGCACCGGGTGGTGATCCAGGTTGGGCAGGTGTATGTCTGGAAGCGTCGTCCACAGGTCCCTGTTCATCAGGAGTTGAGCCGGCGACATGCATGTCGACAATGGAGTCGCCCTGTACGCGAGCAGCGCAAGGTGTATGTCGGAAGCAGAGTCCACGGCCTTGCAGATGAGCTGTTCACAATTGGCACCTCTTTCTCGACGTTTCCGTTGCACTGCGGATAGTGTAGGGCTGGAAGTGACATGCTGGAAACTGTATGACCTGGCAAACGTGGACCATTCCCGACTGTTAAAGCACGGGCCCTTGTCGCTCATGACGGTGATTGGGATGCCATGCCGTGAGAACGTCTCCTTACAGGCTTTGATGACGTTCCGAGAGGTGAGGTCCGGGAACTTCAGCACCTCAGGGTAATTTGAGAAATAGTCTGTGATCAATACGTAGTCGTGACCATTCGCATGAAAAAGGTCGATGCCAACCTTGGACCACGAAGAAGTCACTATGTCATACTGTTGGAGCGTCTCCTTGCTCTGCACTGGCTGGAACCGCTGACAGGTAGCACAGTTAAGGATCATGTTTGTGATGTCCTGGCTGATGCCGGGCCAGTAGACAGCTTGCCGAGCTCTGCGTCTGCTCTTCACGACGCCCAGGTGTCCCTCATAAATCTAGCGTAGCACCAAGCTCTGGAGACTGAGTGGAATCACAATCCTGTCCAGCTTGAGGAGGATACCATCACTTGCTGTCAGGTCGCCCTTCATATTGTAAAATTGTGGGCACTGCCCTTTCTCCCAGCCATTGGTGAGGTTGTGAATGACGCGCTGCAAGAGGGGGTCTTTGGCTGTCTTATCACGGATGAGAACTACCTTCTCATCTGTCGCCGGGAGAGTGCTAGCACACAGCTTCACCTGTGATTCGATGTGCTGGATGATCTCCAGCGGCTCACTGGGCGAGATGATGGAGCGGGACAATGCATCAGCGATGATGAGCTCCTTGCCAGTGTGTACACCAAGTTGAAGTCATACCTTCTAAGTTTAAGCAGGATTCTCTGCAACCTAGGTGTCATGTCGTTCAGGTCCTTGTGGATGATGTGGACCAGAGGCCTATGATCCGTCTCGACAGTGAATGTCGGCAGGCCGTAGACATAATCATGTAATTTGAGGATGCCAGTGAGAAGACCCAAGCACTCCTTCTCAATCTGTGCATATCAGGTTTCAGTGTGCGTCATCGCCCTTGATGCGTAGGCTACTGGTGCCCAGGATGATGTGTCATCTCAGTGAAGCAACACCGCACCGATGCCATCCTGACTCGCATCCGTGGATATCTTTGTCTCCCAGTCTGGGTCGCAGAATGCCAGGACTGGTGCATTGGTGAGCTTGGCTTTCAGCTCCAGCCATTCTGTCTGGTGTGCCGCCTTCCCTCAAAGGCAGTTGACTTTTTCACCAGGTTGCGTAGGGCCATGGTGTGTGTGGCCATTTTTGGAATAAACTTGCCCAGAAAATTGCTCATACCCAAGAAGCACAGCACCGTCTATTTGTCCTCAGGGATCTTCATCACCTCGGTGGCCTTGATTTTATCCAGGCGCATACCATGCTGTGAGATCTGGTCGCCTAGGAACTTGAGCGTCGATGTGCCAAAACATTTGGACTTGTTTAACTTTAGGCCGTTGGCATGTACACGGCGGAATACCTTCTGGAGATGGGACACATGTTCATCAGGGGTCATGGACCATATGATGATGTCATCCACGTACACACAAACCCCTTCAATGCCTTCCATCATCTGCTTCATGATGCGATGGAATATCTCCGATGCCAAGATGATGCCAAATGGCATGCGATTGTAGCAGTATCTGCCAAAAGGTGTGTTGAAGGTGCAGAGACTTCTGCTGGACTCTTCCAACTGGATTTGCCAAAATCCCTATGATGCATCCAATTTGGTGAAGAAGCGCTCGTGTGCCATCTCACTCTTGAGTTCCTCCCGCTTCGGGATGGGGTAGTATTCCCGCATGATATTCTTATTGAGATCCTTGGGATCAATGCAGATGTGCAGGTCCCCCGAAGGCTTCTTTACGCACACCATCGAGCTGACCCAGTCAGTCGGTTCTACCATGGATATGATGCCTTTTTGCTGAAGATCCTTGAGCTTTGCCTTCAGGCGCTGTCTCAGGGGAGCAGGGACTCGCCATGGTGCGTGGACCACTGGCTTGGCATCAGGTCGTAACAGAATCTTGTATCGATACGGCAGCATGCCCATCCCGTTGAACACATCTGGATACTGGGCGAGGATGTCGTTGATGCCAGTCTGAAGATCCACATGGGAGGATGTCATGGTGTAAATCCTTTGAACGAGGTTCAGCTGCTTACAGGCGTGCGCACATAGTAGGGATGCCCTGTCTGGCTTAACAATTTCAAAGCATAACCGTGCTTGTGTGTGTCGGTTGGATACGTGCAGATGGCAGGATCCCAGTGCCGTGATGGCATTCCCGTTGTAATCCAGGGGCTTACAGGCAGCTGGAAGGACCGTAAGGGGGCTTCTTAATGTGTCTGAAGTCTGCCTGTGAGAGGAGGTTGGCAGAGGCACCTGTGTCCAGCTTGAACTGGATGGGGCTGTGGTTGACCTTCACCACTGCTCGCCATTTGTCCTCGGAATCCACAACGAGGATTGATTGGACTTGTGATGTGTCTGATGTGGCATATTCACACGTTGTAATAATGCCCACACAGCAGGCGTTGTCCAGGCATTCAGCATCTGGATCCGTTGCACTGCCGGGATCAGAATCCTGTAGGCGTTGTTGCACACTCCGGATGCGCCGTCGTCGGAATTGGGAGCGCTGGCTCCTGACTGGTGGTGCAGATCTGCACTTGGCTGCATAGTGGCCTGGCATCCCACAGTTTAAACAGTTCGAACACGTGATGACGTCGGCATCCTGACGCTCCGTGCGTCATTGCACATGCGCAGTGCGGTTCTCAGACGTCTGCACCTGCGCAGTGCGGGTTTCGGCCGCTTCGTTATCCCGTTCGTATCGCACATGTGTCAGGCCCCGGGAAGAACGCGCAAAATGGCCACTTTCGTCAATGTTGAGGCGCTGCATCCGGGAGATGGCCTGCACACTCTCCGCCTTGTGGGAGACTAGTCTATCATTTTCAGCCATTTTGTACTGGGAATAGCGATTTTTAGCGTGCTCATGCACTGTGCATGTTTCAATCGCGACTGGCAGGGTCATATGCTTGATCTTCAGTAACTGCTCTCTCAGAGGATCAGAGTGAACTCCAAAAACGATTTGGTCTCTGATCATGGAGTCAGTGATATCACCGAAGTGGCAGGATTGCACTAGCAGTCTAAGGTTAGTTAAATATGAGTTGAAGGATTCGTCATTACCTTGCAATCGTTGGTTGAATATGTAGCGCTTGAAGATTTTGTTGGTGTCCACTTCACAGTGGCTGTCAAACTTGTCCATGATGGTCTGAAACTTTGTCTTCTCCTCGTCTTCGGCGAAGTGAAAGGAGTTGAATATTTCCAAGGCGTGATCACCTGCTGTGGTGAGGAAATGAGCCAATTTCCATGCATCAGAAGCACCATTGAGGTCTGATGCTTCGACGTAAAGCTGAAATTTCTGCTTGAATGTCCGCCAGTTGGCACTGAGATTGCCAGAGGTCCTGAGCTGGTGAGGAGCCTGAATCTTTTCCATTGTGCCGATATACATTCGCTGGTCGTCACGGATCTTGCTGAGTTGAACTAACTAGATTGAACAGACTCCTGGTATCATGTTGTGTTATGTAAGTTGGAATAACACAAGCTGCCAGTTGATGCAGTTTTGAGTAAAAGATGCTCCAGACTTTGAATTGAGTTCAATGTGTTTAATTGAACTATTAGTACAGTTCTCAATGAGTTTGACTCTCTGCTAATCTAAATGTGGTAACTCAGTCTAACTGAACCAGCCTTGCTCTAAGCCACGTGCTGGGGTGTGATGCTGAGGATACACCCTGCCTCACTCTGTAGATGTTGGTCTGTGGAAAGAGGCAAGGTGTGAGTGCCTCATCCCTGAGTGTCCTGACTGTTCATTGGTCGTGTCCTATTCTATGTGTTCATGAGCTGCCTGTTTGCATATCATGACACAACCCTCACTACCAATAAACTATGTTTTTAGTACATACTGCCTCCAAGATGCACTACAACTCCATTCACTTCCTCCAAATTAAAGGTGTTTCTATGGGTACCACATGTATCCTAGCTTTGCCTGCCTTTTGCGGGATATGTGGAACATCCCTTATTTCAGTCCTACTCAAACCCCATCCCGTACACCGATGACAACATTGGATTGGATTGGATTTATTTATTGTAATGTGTACTGAGGTACAGTGAAAAGTATTTTACTCCGTGCAGCTTAAACATGGTGCCGGGATACATTTGCTGGTCGTCAGGGAATGGACTGAGGTAAGCCACCTTAAATTAGTTGTCTCCTGGTATCATGTCGTGTTAGGTACACTGGTCTAACACTGGCTGTAATTGGATGCAGCTCAGATCAAAAAGATACTCCAGACCTTGAAGTTAGTTCAATCAGGTTTATTGAACTAATAGCACAGTTAGCACAGTTCTCTGTGAGTTCGACTCTCTGCTAACTTAAGTGTGGCTACTCTGTCTGACTGAACCAGACTAGCTCTTAGCCATGTGGTGGGGTGTGAGATTGTAACAACACCCTTGTGTGACTCTCTAGATGTTCATCAGTGGAAAGAGGTGGAGTGTGAGTGCCTTGTGTCTTTTATAGTCAGATCCCACCCCTGAGTGTCCTGCCTGCTGATTGGTCATGTCCTGTTTTCTGTGTCCATTAGCTGCTTGTCTGTATATCATTATGTGTGTGTCTGCATATCATGACACCACTGTGCCACCCCTAAATGATTGGCCCCTTCTCCTGAGATGATGCACCCCTGTAATTTAGATTCCCCGACTAATGGAAATAATATCTCAGCTTCCACCCAATCAAACCCCTTCAGAAATTTGTAGGTTTCATTGAAATCCCCTTACATTCTTCTTTTTCCAGAGAATATAAGCCTGTTTTAGTCAGCCTCCAATCATATATCCTATTTAGTGAGCCTTTGCCGTAACATGCTTAACCAGACCTCCTCACACACCTCTTTCTGTAAGGACTGTATTCCATTCTCTTGTTTCTCTATCTCTATCTCATCAGTTTGGACAGTGAAAACTCCCAAATTTATGCTTTTGATAAGCCTTCCTTTTGCCTTAACGGAGGATTCCCTCCCACCATGGTTGAAAAGACCCTTCACCGTGCCTGGCCAATTTCATGCACTGCTGCTCTTACCTTTTCCCTTTTCTACCAGAACTACGATAGTTTCCCTCATCCTACCCCACTAGCCCCCATATTCAATAAATCATCCTCTGTCATTTCCACCACCCTGGTCTATTCTTCAGTCACCCACAACACCCCCTCCCTTTATTACAGCATCTTTCCATGCAAGCACAAGAGATGCAATCTTTTTATATTTCCTCTCTTCTCAGCATCCTAGCCACAAACACCCCTTCCAAGTAAAACATCGATTTTCTTGTACTTCTTTCAATTTAGCATTCTGTATTCACTGCTCACAATGTGGTCACCTCCATA
This sequence comes from Scyliorhinus torazame, assembly GCF_047496885.1. Lineage (NCBI taxonomy): Eukaryota > Metazoa > Chordata > Chondrichthyes > Carcharhiniformes > Scyliorhinidae > Scyliorhinus > Scyliorhinus torazame. The sequence continues at coordinate 216,008,306 of NC_092710.1, read as the reverse complement.
GTGGGGAAAGCAAATGCAAACGAGGTGACCACTTTGCAGAACACCGCTTTTCAGTCTGCAAGCATGGGCGAAATTCTCCTACCCGCCCCGCCACATTTCTGCGTCGACCGGCCGGCGGGAGTCTCCGTAACACCGGCCGGTCAATGGGGTTTCCCATTGTGGGGCAGCCCCACGCCGTCGGGAAACCCCCCGGTGCCGGCAGAACGGAGACTCCCGCCGGCGGAGAATGACGCCCCATGATTCTGAGCTTCCTGACGCTTGTAATTTCAATTCTTCGCTTGGCTCCCACTCTGATCTTTCCGTCCTTGGCCTGCTACAAAGAGGTTTGGTACTCTGCAGCCTTCTGGACTGAACATTGAGTTCAACAATTTTCGATCAAAGACCCTGCCTCATCTTGTTCTGTGCATTTTTTTGCTGGTTCAGTCTTATTTCGTTTCTTACTTTATCCTTTCAGTGTTGCATTCAGGTGGTCGCTATGTAGCCATGCATGCTTCACTTAGACACAGATTTCTTTTTACTGTACTCATTATCATTCTCTTTTGATTTTGTCCAATAAACTGTTGTGTCATTTTATCTCCCTGCCCCTTCGCACATCACAGACCTTGGGCTGGATTCTCCCAAAATGGGGTTAAGTCCCCATGCCGGCGTAAAAGCGCTGTCATTGCACTCCGGAATTTCCTCAAAAAACGATCAGTCGATTCACTTACCTTCAGGGGGCTAGCAGGGACCTGGAGTGATCCACACAGCTTTAGCTGCGGATACGGGCCCCAGCACTTCCGGTTTCGAGTCCACACATGCGCAAGGCGGCCTGCAGTGGCCGCGCCGAGCGCCATGGCGGACTCGGACCGCGAAAGCAGCTTTGAAATGTAGGCTCCCCTCAATCGGCCGCATGCTCTTGCATCGGACCGTCCCGATCTGCGCCCCAGCCGCCTATAAGGCCCCCCCCCCGGTGCCTGATCCCCCCCGCCCTCTCCCACCAGCGCGGCTCCTGAGCGGCAATAGGTGGTAGAACCACGCCGTCAGGAACTCGGCCAGCTGGGAACAGAGTATTGCTGGGCGGGCCTCTGACAATACCCCCCAGCCGCGCGGAGTAAATCGCGGAATCGCCGATTCTCGGGTCCCGGAGAATCGTCGGAGCAGCGCCGGGCCCGATTTCGGTGTGAAAGTTAATTCTCCGCACCCACACGAAACGCGTTTTCGGTGCGGGGCTGCGGAGAATCCAGCCCCTTCTCTTTTGCTCTTACTGTCCCCTCCCATGTTGAATTAAAAGCTACTACATTTCTGTTCTTCCTCAGTTCTGAAGAAAGATCATTGACCTGAAAACGTTGACTCTGTTTCTCTCCACGGATGCTCCCTGATCTGTTGAATATTTCCAGCATTTTCTGCTTTCTGTCATCATCCATTTAAGTCATCCATCGTTCTGACTTGGACATATGTCACAGTTTTTTCATTAAATTAATTTCCATGAAGACAAATTCCTTTCAAGATCTTCAATGATTTTATGAACCTTCTTTGTCATTTCCACTTTAATGTTTTCTTTGTTCACATAAGAACCAGGCACAGATAATCCAAGTGAATCACTCTTCATTTGCATGTACTAAGGTCAGAAGTGACAGATTAATTAAACATCTTATTGCCAATGATTTCTGTTGAGTTTGTTAACTTGCCATACCGTAATTAAAAATGATAGCCATTTATTATGTTTCTGCTGCTTTCAAAATTAAAAATTTGTCTTCTTAAAATTAATTTCACTTTAATATCCTGAAAATTGACACTTCAATCTTACACCTGGCTGTAGTTCTAATTTGCATTCTATAATAACGTGACCTATTACCAGCATTACAGTTTCTGCTTTGTTCAAAAATTGGTTAGCAACAATATTTACATGGCCTTTAATTATTTTTTATATTTTCGTTATTGGGGTACAAGCATCACAAGCAAGATGCACATTTATTGCCCATTCTTTATTGCCCTTGAGCACAGAATCCCGACAGTGAAGGAGGCCATTCGGCCCATCAGGTCTGTATCGACCCTCCAAAGGAGAACTCTACCTCGGCCCACTCCCCAACCTATCCCCCTAACCCCGCGTGCATTGATCATGACCAATCCACCTGACCTGCACATCTTTCAAATGTGAAAGGAAACCACAGCACATGGAGGAAACCCACGCAGACACGGGGAGAACGTGCAAACTCCACACAGATTAGTCACTGATGCTGTGAAGCAGCAGTGCTAACCACAGTGCCACCGTGTTTCGGTGGTGGTGAACCCACTTTCTTGATCTATTGCAATCCACTTGGTGTAGGTATGCACACAGTGCTGTTAGGGAGTGAGCTCGAGGATGTTAACTCAGTGAGAATGAAGGAATGGTGATATTGTTCCAAATCAGGATGTTGTGTGACTTGGAGGGAAACAGGCTGATGATACTATTCTAATTTGTCTGCTCCTCTTCTTCTATGGGGGTTTGAAAGGAGATATTGAGGGAGGCTGCATCATGTAGATGGCACACATGGCTATACAATGTGTCGATGGAGGGTGTGAATGATTAAGCTGGTGGATGGGGTGCTAAGAAAGGAGATTGACTGGTCTTTGATGGTGTTGAACTTCTTAAGTGTTGATGGAGCTGCACTCATCCAGTTAAGCGGAGAATAGAATCCTGGAATCATAAAATCCCTACAGTGCAGAGGAGGTCATTCAGCCCATCAAGTCTGCACCAACGCTCTGAAAGAGCAGTCTACCTAGGCCCACTCCCCCATCCAATCCCCATATACACATAACTCACACCTATCCTGCACATCTTGGACACTAAGGGGCAATTTGGCATGGCCAATCCACCTAACCTGCACAAATTTGGACTGTGGAAGGAAACCGGAGCAACCAGAGGAAACGCTCGCCGACATGGAGAGAAAGGGCAAACTCCACACAGACAGTCACCCAAGGGTGGAATTGAGCCTGGGTCCCTGGCGCTGTGAGGCAGTAGTGTAACCACTGTGCCACAGTGCAGCCCCTAGTATTCCATAATCATAGAATCTACAATACAGAAGGAGGCCATTCAGCCCATCGAGTCTGCACCGGCCCTTGGAAAGAGCACCCCGCCTAAGCCCACACCTCCACCCCATCCCCGTAACCCAGTAACCCCACCCAACCTTTTTGGACACTAAGGGCAATTAAGCATGGCCAATCCATCTAACCTGCACATCTTTGGACTGTGGGAGGAAACCGGAGCACCCGGAGGAAACCCAGGCAGACACGGGGAGAACGTGCAGACTTCGTACAGACAGTGACCCAAGCCAGGAACCGAACCTGGGACCCTGGAGCTGTGAAGCAACTGTGCCAACCACTGTGCTACCGTGCTGCCCCTCAGCCTTGAATAATCCTGACTTGTACCTTGGAGATGGTAGACAGACTTTGAAGAGTCAGGATGTGAGTTACTCTCAGCAGAATTCCCTGTTTCTGCCTTTTTGCAGCCACAATATTTATACAGCTGGTCTAGTTAAGATTCTGGACAATGGTATTCCCCTAGGATAATATTGGTAGGGAATTCAGCAGTGATAATTGCATTGAATGGAATGGGGAAATTATTAGATTGTCTCGTTTAAGATTACCATTGCTTGGTATTTGTGTCGCACAAATGTTACTTGCCGCTAATTATCCGGGTCTTGCTGAATGTGGGCACGGACTGCTTCAGTATCTGAAGAGTTGCGAATGGTACTGAACAATGTACTGTCATCAGCAGACATCCCCCTTCTGACCGTCTGTTGGAGGGAATGTAATTGATGAAGCAGCTGATGATTGTTGTGCCTAGGACACTACCTCGAGGAACACCTACAGTTATCTCCTGGGACTGAGATAATTGGCCTTCATCAACCAGCACTATCTCTTGCTCCCTGCTCCCATGCCCACATGTCTGTCCTTGGCCGGCTCAATGTTCCAGTGAAGCTCAACGCAAACTGGAGGAACAACATCTCATCTTACAGTTCGGCACGCTACAGCCTTCCGGTCTCAACATCAAATTCAACACCTTCAGATGATTAGCTCTAATCCACCACAACCCATTTGTTTTCATCCCATTTTATTTTAACTGTCTTTTACCATTTCTTTCTTTCTTGTCTTTCTCAATATATATTTAAACCAGCCCCCCACCTTATCCACCCTTCCTTACCCTTTCTCCTCTTTGCTTCCCCCTTCCCCTCCCTCCTCATCTACAGTTCACCCTCTGATGTTTGGCCTTTCACATCTTTTGTTCTCTCTGGGGACTGCCATTAGCACTCTTTCCCCTTGGTTTCTGTGGCCATAAGAACGCGGTTTCCCTGGATTTCTGTAGCTATGACTCACCTTTCAGTCTCAATCCACAGTATAAATACTTCCCACTTTCTCTGTCTGTTAGCTTTGACAAAGAGTCATCGGACTCGAAACGTTAGCTCTTTTCTCGCCCTACAGATGCTGCCAGACCTGCTGAGACTTTCCAGCATTTTCTCTTTCGTTTTAGATTCCAGCATCTGCAGTAATTTGCTTTTATTTAGCACAATCACTTTCATTGTGCTGAGTACAATTCCAAGCAATGGAGTTTTCCCTGTTTCCCACTGACTTCATTTTTGCTAGGGCTCCTTGATACCACACTCAGACAAATATAACCTTGAAGTCAGGCCAGTCACTCGTTGTGTTATTCACCCTGGCGTAACACAGACTGCAACAGGATGCAGATGAACTGTAAAGCATACACAAAACATAGGCGTTGGATCAATACGATTTATTGAACTTCTATAACAATGCACACAGCTGGCTGTGGGTTGACACTCTACTACTCTAAGTGTACTAACTCTAGCTTACTAGACCAGGCTCCCTCTGATCCACATGTAGAAGGTGCTGACTGATATATACACCCTGACTGTCACTACAGTTGTCACCAGTGGAAAGAGGCGGAGTGCTGATGCTTCGTGTGTTTTATAGTTGGAAGCCCCCCTCTGGTGTTCTGTCTGGTGATTGGTTGTGTTCTGTCCTGTATGTTAATTGGCTAACCTGGGTGTCTGTCACTGCCTGTTTTTAACCTCATGATATGCATGGGTGCATATCATGACATCCCCCCTTTTTAAAAAAAAAATTGTCGGTTGCTTAGAGCATATACGACATATTTACAGATATAACTATTTACAGCAAATGGCGAGTGAATGCATATGTACATGTAATGTGTCTAGCGTGCAGATACAGAACAATATGTACAAAGGAAATATTTATAAGTCCAATCTCTGGGGCTGGCGTTGGATCCTTGTCGACTGCCTGAGAGGTGGAGGTTGGGACGACGGTGCCTTGAGAGGCGGGATTGCAGCCAGTTTGGTGGCCTCACGGAGCGAGGTGTCCGGAAAAGGCATCTCGACAGCTGGGAACGTGAGATCCGGTGGTGGGCAGGCAAGTTTGCGTAGTGCCCTTCTGTTGCGCCTGACAATGGATCCATCAGCCATGCGGACCACGAACGACCTGGGAGCAGCCTGTCTAACAACAACAGCTGGAGCTGACCAGCCTCCACCAGGCAACTTGATGCGAACAGCATCTTCCGGAGAGAGCACGGGCAGATCAGTAGCATGAGCATCGTATGTCAGCTTTTGCCGGTTTCTGAGTTACTGCACTTTTTGCAGCACTGGGAGGTGATCCCGATCAGGTAAATGAATGGCCGGAACAGTCATCCACAGGTCACGATTCATAAGGAGTTGTGCCGAAGACGTACCGGTGGACAGAGGGGTTGCCCTGTACGCCAGGAGCGCAAGGTTGAAGTCAGAAGCTGAGTCCGCAGCCTTGCAGAGCAGTTGCTTCACGATATGGACCCCTTTTTCGACCTTCCTGTTAGATTGCGGGTAATGCGGGCTCGAGGTAATGTGTTTGAACTGGTATAGCTTCGCGAAGTTGGACCACTCTCTGCTGTAGAAGCAGGGACCGTTGTCGCTCATGACCGTGAGCGGAATACCATGCCTGGCAAATGTCACCTTGCAGGCCTTGAAGACAGTCCTTGATGTGAGGTTGGACAGTTTCACCACTTCGGGGTAACTCAAGAAGTAGTCAATTATAAGCACGTAGTCATGCCCATTGGCATGAAAAAGGTTGATTCCCACCTTAGACCTTTCTACAGTGATATTATCGCTGAACTCACCCGAGGGACTGCAGCAGTTCAAGAAGGCAACTCACCACCACCTTCTGGAGAGCAACTACGAGGTCACAAACTCGTGTTGCTCGAGTGTTTCCTTGGGCTGGTTAGGCCAGCATTTATTGTCCATTCTTAGTTGCTCTCCAGAAGGTGGTGTTGAGTTGCCTTCTTGAACTGCTGCAGTCCCTCGGGTGAGTTCAGCGATAATATCACTGTACCGCCCCCATTGAATACTGAAGAATAGAGCTTGTTGGTAAATGAGTAATTGGGGTGTAGTAATTGAGCAGTGAATGGGGCTAACGTTACAGTTGGTAGGATATCTCATTTCAAGATCAACTCAGTCATCTTGTAAATTCTCGCGAGACTGCTGAACCTCTGCCTGCACTGCATCAATTTTGTTGCAGGAATGCTCCTGTCATTTTTTTCTGTTGCTAATTATTCCTACTGTCTCTTGAGCATATGTCTGGAGAGTCTGGTGTTGTCGGGATACAGGATGCCTCTCATTCTTTCCACCGCTTCCACCAAGACCTCATTGCATTGTCCAATAATCTTTGTGCTTGCTTTCTCACATGTTCAGGCGCTGTTAAAGATTTCACAGCCCAGATTGACGTTTGAAAAAGCTCCTATCGACTTCCGGTTGCGGCTATGCGGAGCTAAGTCGCACTTTCGGCAGCTCCCGCTAAAAACTGACTTTTGGGCTCTTTATAGGGCCCGCAACGGCGCTTGTTCGACGTTTCCCGGTGTGGGAAGGGGATAGCAACATTCCCCCGGTAGTGTATGGAGTGGACCAGGAGTGGGGCGATTAAAAAAGTGGCATTGAAGCAAAGAAAGGTGCGAGGGAGGAGGACCAAGATGGCGGCGGGTGGAGACCAGACAGCGTGGAGGCAGTGGGCGCAAGAGCAGCAGGAGCTTCTCCAGCACTGTTTTAAGGAACTGAAAGCAGAGCTGCTGGAGCCAATGAAGGCTTCAATCGATAAGCTGCTGGAGAACCAGACGGCCCAAGGGGCGGCGATCCGGGAGGTCCGGCAGAAGGTCTCGGAGAATAAGGACGAGATCCTGAGCCGGACGGTGAAGGTGGAGACGCACGAGGCGCTCCACAATAAATGGCAGGCGAGGTTCGAGGAGATGGAGAACCGGTCGAGGTGGAAAAACCTGCGGATCCTGGGTCTCCCGGAGGGGCTGGAGGGATTGGACGTGGGGGCCTACGTGATCACCATGCTGAATTCGCTGATGGGAGCGGGGGCCTTTCAGGGGCCCTTGGAGTGGAGGGGGCCCACCGAGTGCTAGCGAGGAGGCCCAAGCCCAGCGAGCCGCTTCGGGCGGTGCTGATGCGGTTCCACCGGTTTGCTGACCGAGAGTGTGTGTTAAGGTGGGCCAAGAAAGAGCGGAACAGCAGGTGGGAGAACGCGGAGGTCCGGATCTACCAGGATTGGAGTGCGGAGGTAGCGAAGAAGAGGGCCAGTTACAACCGGGCGAAGACAGTGCTGCACAGGAAGGGGCTGAAGTTCGGTATGCTGCAACCGTCTGTGGGTCACATATAAGGATCAACACCACTATTTTGAGTCCCCAGAGGAGGCGTGGGCCTTTGTTCAGGCCGAAAAACTGGACGCAGACTAAGGGTCGGGGATGAGGGGTCGCGGTGGAGGGATGGTTGGGGATTGTTGGGTTGTGTTTCAAGGGGGGGGGGGTTCTTTGTTTCTTAGTTTTTTGGAGTTGGTTGGGCATTGTTTGAATTAGGTCCGCCGGGCGGGCTCGTCGGGGGGGGGGGGGGGGGGGGGGGGGAGGTGGACTGCTTGGGGGGTCGATGGTCGGTGGGGGAGATGGGGCCCCATGCTGGGGGAGAGGCATGAGTTGGGGGTAGTGGGACCGGGCCTGGAAAGGGTGCTGCGCCAGGGAAGGCAGTCCCCGCCGGGTGAGTGGAAAGCACGGGCTTTTTTTGTTCCCCCCCCCCCCCCCGCGTTTAGGGCTGAAGGGGCGAGGCCGGAGCTGGGAAGCGCGGGCTTTTTCTCCTGCGCTGGGAGTGGAATGGACAAGATCCCGCTGGTGGACAGGGGGGGAGGAGAAGTTCCACACTGGGGGATGTCGATGGAACGACGAGAGTGGCCGGGGTCAGTAGGAGTCAGCTGACGTACGGTAGTGCAATGGGGGGAGCAATGCAGCTAGGGGGGGACCCAGCTGGGGCGGGGGTGGGGGGTTCCCGGGTTGCTGCTGGAATGGCCAAGGGGGAGCAGGAGTTGGTAGAGGAGGTCGGGGCGGGGGTCTGCCGCTGTGGGGAACGGGCCGTGCGGGGGGCGCGGGCACGTGGCTGGCCTAGGAAGGGATATGGCTTGTCGGCGGGGGAGGGGGGCGGGTAGCCTCCTCATCCGACTGATAACCTGGAATGTAAGGGGACTGAATGGGCCAGTCAAACGGGCCCGGGTTTTCGCGCACCTGAATGGGCTGAAGGCGGATGTGGCCATGCTTCAGGAGACGCACCTGAGGGTGGAGGATCAGGTAAGGTTGAAAAAGGGGTGGGTAGGGCAGGTGTTTCATTCAGGTTTGGATGCAAAAAATCGGGGGGTGGCAATCTTGGTGGGGAAGAGAGTGTCGTTCGAGGCGTCGGGCATTGTGGCAGACAATGGCGGTAAGTATGTGATGGTAAGTGGCAAGCTTCAGGGGGAGCGGGTGGTGGTGGTCAATGAATATGCCCCGAATTGGGCGCATGCTGGGCCGGATTCCGGACCGGGAGACAGGGGGCCTGATAATGGCGGGGGATTTCAACACGGTGCTGGATCCGACATTGGATCGCTCTAGGTCTAGGACGGGCAGGACGCTGGCGACAGCCAAGGTGCTGAAGGGGTTCATGGACCAGATGGGAGGGGTGGATCCATGGAGGTTTGCGAGGCCGGGGGCCAGGGAATTTTCATTCTTCTCCCATGTTCACAAGGCCTACTCCTGGATTGACTTTTTTGTCATGAGCAGGGCGCTGATTTCGAGGGTGGAGGTTTCGGAGTACTCGGCGATAGCCATTTTTGATCATGCTCCGCATTGGGTGGACCTCGAGTTGGGGGCGGAGAGGGACCAGTGCCCGCTGTGGCGCCTAGAGGTGGGGTTGCTGGCGGATGAGGAGGTGAGTGGGCGGGTCCGGAAGTGTATAGAGAGGTACCTGGAGGCTAATGACAATGGGGAGGTGCAAGTAGGGGTGGTCTGGGAGGCGCTGAAGGCGGTGGTCAGAGGAGAGCTGATCTCTATTAGGGCACACAAGGAGAGGGGGGAAAGGAGAGAGAGGGAGAGGTTGAAAGGAAAATGAAATGAAAATCGCTTATTGTCACAAGTAGGCTTCAATGAAGTTACTGTGAAAAGCCCCTAGTCGCCACATTCCGGAGCCTGTTCGGGGAGGCTATTACGGGAATTGAATCGTGCTGCTGGCCTGCCTTGGTCTGCTTTCAAAGCCAGCGATTTAGCCCTGTGCTAAACAGCTAAAAGTTGGTGGGGAAATGGTGAGGGTGGATAAGAGGTACGCGGAGGCCCCGGAGGAGGGATTGCTTAGGGAGCGGCGTAGCCTCCAGGCTGAGTTCGATTTGTTGACCACCAGGAAGGCGGAGGCGCAGGGGAGGAAGGCCCAGGGGGTGGTATATGAATATGGAGAAAAGACAAGCTGCATGCTGGCGCACCAGCTTCGGAAGCGAGAGGCAGCTCAGGAGATCGGGGAGTTAGGGAAGTAGGAGTGAACACAGTGCGAAGTGCGGTGGATATCAATGGAGTCTTCAGGGACTTATATGAGGAACTGTACCGGTCTGAGCCCCACTGGAAGAGGGAGGGATGGGTCGCTTCCTGGACCGGCTGGGGTTTCCCAGGGTGGAGAAGGGGCAGGTGGCAGGGTTGGGGGCGCCGGTTGGGTTGGAGGAGTTGGTCAAAGGGATAGGGAACTTGCAGGTGGGGAAGGCACCGGGGCCGGATGGGATCCCGGTTGAATTTTATAAGAAGTATGTGGACCTGCTGGGCCCGCTGTTGGTACCGACCTTTAACGAGGCAAGGGAAGGGGGTGCTTTGCCCCCGACGATGTCTAGAGCGCTGATTTCCCTGATCCTGAAGCGGGACAAGGATCCCCTACAGTGTGGGTCATACAGGCCGATCTCACTCTTAAATGTAGACGCAAAGTTGCTGGCAAAGATTTTGGCCATGAGGATAGAGGACTGTGTGCCATAGGTCATATATGAGGATCAGACGGGGTTCGTGAAAGGGAGGCAGTTGAATACCAATGTACGGAGGCTCTTGAATGTTATAATGAGGATCATTAGGGAGTTTGGAGATTTCTCCAAACCTTTAACGAGGCAAGGGAAGGGCGGGCTCTGCCCCCGGCAATGTCTAGAGCGCTGATTTCCCTGATCCTGAAGCGGACAAGGATCCCCTACAGTGTGGTTCATACAGGCCGATCTCACTCTTAAATGGGGAAGAGCGAGTTGTTCGTAGTGCACCCGGGGGACCAGGAGAGGGGGATTGGTGAGCTCCCGCTAAAAAGGGCGGAGAGGAGTTTCAGGTACCTGGGGGTCCAGGTGGCTAGGAGCTGGGGGGCCCTGCATAAGCTTAACTTCACGAGGCTGGTGGAGCAGATGGAGGAGGAGTTTAAGAGGTGGGATGTGCTGCCACTCTCCCTGGCGGGTAGAGTGCAGTTAGTTAAAATGACGGTGCTCCCGAGGTTTTTGTTCCTGTTCCAATGCCTCCCCATCCTGATCCCTAGGGCCTTCTTCAGGCGGGTTAACAGGAGCGTTATGGTGTTTGTATGGGCCCAGAAAACCCCGAGGGTGAGGAGGGTGTTCCTGGAGTGGTGCAGGGATGGAGGGGGGGTCGGTGTTGGTGCTGCCAAACCTCTGTGGGTATTATTGGGCCGCCAACGTGGCAATGGTGCGTAAGTGGGTGATGGAGGGGGATGAGGCGGCATGGAAGAGGCTGGAGATGGCGTCCTGTGTGGGCACGAGCCTGGAGGCGCTGGTGACGGAGCCGCTGCCGCTTCCTCCAATGGGGTATAACACGAGCCTGGTGGTGGCGGCTACCCTCAAAATTTGGGGGCAATGGAGACGTCACAGGGGGGAGGTGGGGGCCTCGGTGTGGTCCCCGATTCGGGTGAACAACCGGTTTGTCGCGGGGAGGATGGATGGAGGGTTTCTGAGCTGGCACAGGCTAGGCTTTAGAAGGATGGGGGACCTGTTTGTGGACGGGAAGTTCACGAGCCTGGGTGAGCTGGAGGAGAAATTTGGGCTCCCCCGGGGAACACCTTCAGGTATATGCAGGTAAGGGCGTTTGTTCGACGAAAGGTGGTGGAGTTCCCACTGCTGCCGCCTTGCGGGGTCCAGGACAGGGTACTGTCGGGGGTGTGGGTTGGAGAGGGAAGGATTTCGGCAACATATCAGGTGATGCAGGAGGAGGAGGAGGCCTCGTTGGAGGAGCTAAAGGGTAAGTGGGAGGAGGAGTTGGGTGAGGAGATTGATGAGGGGATGTGGGCGGATGCCCTGGGGAGGGTGAACTCTTCCTCCTCTTGTGCGAGGCTCAGCCTCATACAATTTAAGGTGCTGCATAGGGCTCACATGACTGGGGCAAGGATAAGCCGGTTCTTTGGGGGTAAGGACAGGTGTGCTAGGGAGCCCAGCAAATCACAGCCACATGTTCTGGGCCTGCCCAGCGCTGGAGGACTTTTGGAAGGGTGTAGCGAGGATGGTGTCGAGGGTGGTAGGTTCCAGGGTCAAGCCGGGCTGGGGGCTCGCAATATTTGGGGTGGCAGAGGAGCCAGGAGTGCAGGAGACAAAAGAGGCCGGTATTCTGGCTTTTGCATCCCTGGTAGCCCGGCGAAGGATTCTTCTTCAGTGGAAGGATGCAAGGCCCCCAAGCGTGGAATCCTGGATCAGTGATATGGCGGGGTTTATTAGATTGGAGAGGGTGAAATTCGCGTTGAGAGGGTCGGTACAAGGGTTCTTCAGGCAGTGGCAACCGTTCCTAGACTTCCTGGCAGAAGGTTAGAAGATGGTCAGCAGCGGCAGCAACCCGGGGAGGGGGGGGGTTTGGTTCGTTTTTTGTTTTTCTTGAGTGGGCATGTATACTTGCCTTTGTGTTGATGAAGGTTGTTAATTTATTATTTATGTATATGGGGGGGGGGTTGTTTTTTTTTCTTTCTGTATTTTGTTGTTGATATTTTGTGAAAATTTGAATAAAAATTATTTTTAAAAAACAGAAAAAGCTCCTATCACATGTTTCAGCCACAATGTAATTCCCTTTTAAAAATGCAGGTTGCTTTTAAAAAGCAGCAGAGACTCTGCTGATAAAAGCAAATGACAGCGGATGCTGGAATCTGAAACAAAAACAGAAAATACTGGACAATCACAGCAGGTCTGACAGCGTCTGTGGAGAGAAAAGGGAGTTAACATTTTGAGTCTGGATGACTCGTTGTCAAAGCTGGAGAGAACTGGAAATAGAGTCAGATTTATACTGTTGTTGGGGGGGTGGCGTGGAGCAGTGGGGCTGGATAGAAGGCCAGCGATATCCAAGATGGCGCCGGAGCATGGCGACTCTCTGTGAGCTCTCTCCCCCAGTCCCTTTTCTTTTATCTCCTATCAATCACTGTTTGTCGATGTACATTCCCTCGGCCGCAGAAAAATACTTTTCACCGTACTTTGGTACATGTGACAATAAATCAAATCAAATCGATAGGTTGAAGATTGACAAAGATGTTGTGGTCAGAAAGAGAAAGAGGATGTAAATGGGGACGATCAAGGCTAAGAAGGGTGCTGATAGTGACGCACAAAGAGATTAGAATGGCAGAACAAAGGGAAACTAGGAACAGGAAACAGATGGTCCAAGTGGGGTGGGGAGAGGGGACAATGGTGAGGGAAAATCAGATTAACGGAAGAAATGAAAATAAATTGATAGAAGTAAAAATGTGGTGAAAGTGGAGGAGCGAGTCCAGTCTGAAGTTGTTGAATTCAGCGTTAAGTCCGGAAGGCTGTAACGTGCCTAATCGGAAGATGAGCTGCAATTCTTCAGGTTTGCTCTGGGCTTCACTGGGACATTGCAGCAGGCAGAGGACAGCCATGTGAACATGAGAGCACGAAGGTGAGTTGAAATGGCAAGCAACAGGAAAGTCTGGGTCCCGCATGTGGATGGACCGAAGGTGTTCTGCAAAACGGTCCCCAGTTTGCGTTTAGTCTCTCCAATGTAGAGTAGACCACATGGGGAGCAGTAAATACAATAGACCAGATTGAAGTAGGTGCACGTGAAGTGCTGCCTCACTAGAAAAGATTGTTTAGGCAGTTGAATGGTGAGCAGGGAGGAGGTAAAGGGGCAGGTGATACACCTTCTGCAATTACATGGGAAGGTACCGTGGGAAGAGGGTGAGGTGTTGGGGACGATGGAGGAGTGGACAGAGTATCCCAGAGAGAACAATCCCTGTGAAATGCTGACAAAGGGGAATGAGAGGAAGATGGGTTTGCTGGTGGCATCATGCTGGAGTTGACAAAACTGGCAGAGGATGATTCTTTGAATGCGCAGGTGGGGTGAAAAGTGAGGACAAGGGGGACCCTATCCAGATTCTGTGGGGGGAGAAGGGGTGAGAGCAGAGGTGCGGGAGACAGGTCGGACCACGGTTGAGAGCCCTGTCGACTACAGTGAGAGGGAAACTACGATTAAGGAAGAATGAATACATGTCAGCAGCACCACCCCTTAAAAAAGGAGACCTCCTAAATAAAGAGGTCCCCCCCACAGAACCCCTAAATAAAGAAACCCCACAGAACTCTTAAGTAACGAGATCCCTCCAGAGACCCCCTAAATAAGGGACCCCCCAACAGACCCCGGAAATAAAGAAACTCCACAGAGACCCCTGAAATCAAGAGAATCCCCTAGAGGCCCCTTAAATAAAGAGACTGCCCCCCCCCACACACACACACACATAGAACTCCCATGAAGAGAGACCCCTATCAGAAAGCCCCCCAGGAGAGACCCCTGTCTGGAAGCTAGAGTGAAGTCTCGGCAGAAGTAGGCAGAAGAAGCAGCATCTGTCAATCCCTGGAAAGAGAAAATCAATCAACTGGGTTTAAATCCCCTCAGACCTTTGATCTGTGTGCTATTCATTCATTTATCTTTGATATTGATTTTACTAGGCTGTGACTGACAGTTTCCACACACCAGCTGTCAGCATTGTTCCATTTGTCGCCTTTCCGTTGAGTAACTTTGAAGTGATTAGCTATGAAACTAACCTCAATGTTATAAACATCAAGGTTTGATTGACTGTTCCTGGACAACTTCAAACAGAGTTAAGTGATTTCCAATCATCTCCCTTCATGGTTGAGTGATTTTGAAGTGGTCAGCTGTGAAATTAACAGCTCTTAACTCTGTTTTTTTCATAGAATTTACAGTGCAGAAGGAGGCCATTCGGCCCATCAGGTCTGCACCGGCTCTTGGAAAGAGCACCCTACCCAAGGTCAACACCTCCACCCTATCCCCATAACCCAGTAATCCCACCCAACACTAAGGGCAACTTTGGACACTACGGTCAATTTATCATGGCCAATCCACCTAACCTGCACATCGTTGGACTGTGGGAGGAAACCGGAGCACCCGGAGGAAACCCACGCACACACGGGGAGAATGTGCAGACTCCGCACAGACAGTGACCCAAGCCGGAATCGAACCTGGGACCCTGGCACTGTGAAGCAATTGTGCTACCCACAATGCGACCGTGCTGCCCACTGTTCAAAAGGATCCGAGGGGGTCTCTTTATTTAGGAAGTCTCTGGTGGGCTCTCTTTATTCAGGTTGTGTCTGTGACGGGTCTCGTTATTTAGGGGGTCTCTGGTGATTCTATTTATTTAGGGGGTCCCTGATGGTCTTTTTATCTAAAGGGTCTTTGGGGTCTCTCTTTTTTTAGGGGGTCTCCAGGGGTCTCTTTATTTAGGATGTCTCTGGGGAGTCTTTTTATTGAGGGATGTCTCGAGGTTCTCTTTATTAAGGGGTCTGAGGAGAATCTATTTATTTAAGAGATCTCTGCAGGGGCCTTTCTATTTAGGGGTCCCTGGCGGTCCCTTTATTTAGGGAGTCTATTGGGGTGGTCTCATTATTCAGGGAGTCTGTGGTGGGGTGGTCTGGCAAGGGTGGGTAGGCAAGCCTTGCATTTTTGGGGGGAGGAAATTCCTCCTTTGGACTTTAGGGGAAACTCCCTTAAAAGGTTACCGTCCACTGCGAGGACCATCCCGTCAAATACACGCTTGTCAGGACTAATTCTCATCCACATGATTCCCGGCTCAGAGGATCGGAGAATCACAAGGGCCTGGAGAATATGGTGCCCAATCGATTAACATCGATCCCGACAACAGCGGGGTCCTTAGCATCGTAAACAGGCACCCGGTGCCTGTGTCGATCCTATTTTCCCCTAACGCTGGATTCTCCTCCGCAGCCAGAACTCCGCTACCAGCGTCAAGAGGAAAGAATCCAGCCCAAAGACTATAAGATTGTTCTGTTTTGGGTCTCTTTAATTTAAGGTAAAATAGAGGAATTAAGACGACCTGATCTGAATTCTGCCCGCCAAAATTGGTGAGTTGATTGCTATGTGGATAGTGGAGCCAAAGTTAATTTACTGGGAGGAAGTTTCAAGATATTCACATCTGTCGACAATGTTCAGAGTTGTACTCTCCATGCAGCACAGTAGCGCAGTGGTTAGCATTGCTGCCTCATGGCGCTGAGGTCCCAGGTTCGATCCTGGCTCTGGGTCACTGTCCGTGTGGAGTTTGCACATTCTCCCCGTGTTTGCGTGGGTTTCGCCCCCACAACCCAAAGATGTGCAGGGTAGGTGGATTGGCCATGCTAAATTGCCCCTTAATTGGAAAAAATGAATTGGGTACTCTAAATTTAAAAAAAAATTCTCTCTACAGGTAGACTGCAAATCTCACAGGGAGGTATTCAGAATGCTAGTTTAACTATTATGCTAGAAAGTATAACTATTTATAAAACTGTCTGCTTAATTCACAGAATACATTTGTGACTCTAGAATTCATAGAAGCCCGACAATGCAGAAGGAGGCCATTCAGCCCATTGAGTCTGCACCTACCTTCTGAAAGAGCGCTCTATCTAAGCCCGCTTCCCCGCCCTATCTCATAACCCCGCGCATTAATTGGGGCCAATCCACTTAACCTGCATATCTTTGTACTCTGGGTACATCAACATCAACTATCAAGCAGCAATAAACTGAGTGCCTACAGTGCAGAAGGCGGCCATTCAGCCCATCAAGTCTGCACCAACCCTCTGAAAGAGCCAACTACCTAGGGTCAGGCCCCCAACCTATCCCGGTAAACCAGTAACCCCATCTAACCTTTGCGACAATTTAGCAATGGCAAATCAACCTAACTTGCACATCATGACTGTTTAAAAATTTAGGGTACCCAATTCTTTTTTCCCAATTAAGGGGCAATTTAGCGTGGCCAACTCTGCACATCTTTTTGAGTTGCGGGGGTGAGACCCTCGTAGACACGGGGAGAATATGCAAACGCCACACGGACAGTGATCAAGGGCCGGGATTGAACCTGGGTCCTCAGCACCGCGAGGCAGCAGTGCAAACCACTGCTCCACCGTGATTTGGATAAAGTTTAGAGGGAGGAGAGGCAGAGGTTATTAGAAGTTATTGTACATGTGAATTGTGGGTATTCGGTGGCACTGACTTGGGAGTTGCTGGCGGAAAGGAAGAAATTGCAGGGGTAGTTTGAGCGTTTGACAACTGGAAAGGCGGTGGCTCAGTTTTGACGGTTAAGGGGGCCTAAGTTTGTGTATGGGGAAAAGGCTAGTCACCTGCTAGCCCACCAGCTGAGGGGGCAGGCACTGGCACGTGAAATTGTGCAGGTGAGAGCAACGGATAAGTGTTGGTCATGGTCCGGGGGGGGGGGGGGGGGGGGTAGTGTGGCACTGGAGAAAGTCAATGCGGAATGAGGAGTTTGAGGTATTTTACCAGGGAGCACGTGGATATGCGGCACTTTTTGGATGGGTTTGTGTTTCCGGAGGTGGAAGAGGAGAAGCGATAGGCATTGGAGGTACCATTGGGGCTGCGGGAGGTAATGTATGGGGTTGATGGAATCAGGGAAGGTGGTGAGGCTGGAAGGATTCCTGGTTGAATTTAATAAGCAGTTTTTGGCGGACTTGGTACCTCATCTGTTGAGTATGTTTAACAAATCAATGGCAAAGGGGGAGTTGCCGGCTATGCTGGCACAGGCTTCTATCTTTTTGATCCCCAAGAAGGATAAGGACCCTTCGGAATGTGGATCTTACAGGCCCATCTTGTTATTGAATATGGATGTGAAGGTATTGGCGAGGCGGTTGGAGGGGTGTGTGCCAGATGTGGTTTCGGAAGATCAGATGGCTTTGTTAAGGGGCGGCAGTTGTCCAGTAATATGTGGTGATTAATGAATGTAGTTATGAACCTGTTGCGGAATAATGTACCAGAGGTGACCGCTTCAATGGATGTGGATAAGGCCTCTGATCGAGTTGAGTGGCGGTATGTTTTGGAGATTCTGATTTGGGTTTGGGTTCGGGCCCTGAGGTGCTCCGGCTGCAATGTCCTGAGGCAGAAATGATTGGTCTGCAACAACCACAATCATCTTCCTTTGTGCTAGGTTTAACTCCAGCCACTGGAGATTTTTCCCATGATTCCCATTGGCCTCAATTTTAGTTGGTCTCTTTCATGGCACATTCTGTCAAATGCTGCCAAGATGCCAATTTATCCCTGTAGGCCTTATAAGAAATAACCTCCCCCGAACCATCGCCTTCAGTGCGTCCCTGAACTTGGCCGCAGAAAACTCCCCATTTTCATTAAGCTGCACATAATTCTTTATTGTCGTTCCCACTATATCACAGAACGTTTTATCTGCCGCAAGTTTCGAAACAAACCTCCAACCCAGATTCTGCACCCGTTCCATTTCAAACCTAATGTCCACCCAATTCTCCACCACAAAGAAATTGATGCAGGAGTATACTTGATGAGCATGCATGAATAAGAAGTATTCCCTCACTCCCGGGTGCCTAAACCTCTATGGATCCACAACCCCATCTCGGATGGAGAGGAAAACTGCAGGGGATGGGCACAATGGAAATGTGGAGCTTGTTCAAGGAACAGCTACTGCGTGACCTTGATAAGTATGTACCTGTCAGGCAGGGAGGAAGTGGTCGAGCGAGGGAACCATGGTTTACTAAAGCAGTCGAAACACTTGTCAAGAGGAAGAAGGAGGCTTATGTAAAGATGAGACGTGAAGGTTCAGTAAGGGCGCTCGAGAGTTACAAGTTAGCGAGGAAGGACCTAAAGAGAGAGCTACGAAGAGCCAGAAGGGGACATGAGAAGGCTTTGGCAGGTAGGATCAAGGATAACCCTAAAGCTTTCTATAGATATGTCAGGAATAAAAGAATGACCAGGGTAAGAGTAGGGCCAGTCAAGGATAGTAGTGGGAAGTTGTGCGTGGAGTCTGAGGAGATAGCAGAGGTGCTAAATGAATATTTTTCATCAGTATTCACACAAGAAAAGGACAATGTTGTCGAGAAGAATACTGAGATACAGGCTATTAGACTAGAAGGGCTTGAGGTTCATGAGGAGGTGTTAGCAATTCTGGAAAGTGTGAAAATAGATAAGTCCCCTGGGCCGGATGGGATTTATCCTAGAATTCTCTGGGAAGCTAGGGAGGAGATTGCTGAGCCTTTGGCTTTAATGTTTAAGTCTTCTTTGTCTACAGGAATAGTGCCAGAAGACTGGAGGATAGCAAATGTTGTCCCCTTGTTCAAGAAGGGGAGTAGAGACAACCCCGGAAACTATAGACCAGTGAGCCTTACTTCTGTTGTGGGCAAAGTCTTGGAAAGGTTTATCAAAGATAGGGGGCGGAATTCTCGCCCCCCCCCCCCCCATGCCGGGTGGGAGAATCGTCCCGGCGCCCCCACGCGATTCTCCCACCCCCCCACCCCCCAAACCGGCGCAACGTGAATCACGGCTGGCCGCTGGTAGAATCGCCGCTTGCCGTTGGTAATGGGTGAGCGGCGATTCTCCGGCCCTGATGGGCCGAGCGGCCTGCCCACCGCTACAGGATCCCGCCGGCGCCATCCATACCTGGTCGCTGCCGGTGGGAAAAGCGCGGGAAGGCTGGGGGGGGCGGCCTGTGGGGGGGCGAGGGGTGTTCCTGCACCGGGGGGGAGCTCAAAAGGGGTCTGGCCCGTGATCGGTGCCCACCGATCGGCGGGCCGGCCTCTCTGAAAGAGGACCTCCTTTCCTCCGCTGCAAAACCGATCTGCCATATTCTTGCGGGGCGGCCGCGGGGAGGACGGCAACCGCGCATGCTGGTCGCGTCATTTACGCGGCGCTGCGTTTACGCTGCGCCAAGGCCCGGCGCGTGTATATGATGCGGTGCTGCTCCTGGCCCCCCCGGGGGCGGGAGAATAGGGGGCTGGGAACGGCCTCCGACGCCGGAGCGAAACACTCCGGTTTTCAGTCCGAAGTCGGGACTTAGTCTCCCGATGGGAGAATTGCGCCCAGGATGTATAATCATCTGGAAAGGAATAATTTGATTAGAGATAGTCCACACGGTTTTGTGAAGGGTAGATCGTGCCTCACAAACCTTATTGAGTTCTTTGAGAAGGTGACCAAACAGGTGGATGAGGGTAAAGCAGTTGATATGGTGTATATGGATTTCAGTAAAGCGTTTGATAAGGTTCCCCACGGTAGGCTATTGCAGAAAATACCAAGGCATGGGATTCAGGGTGATTTAGCAGTTTGGATCAGAAATTGGCTAGCTGGAAGAAGACAAAGGGCGGTGGTTGATGGGAAATGTTCAGACTGTTACTAGTGGTGTAGCACAAGGGGCCACTGCTGTTTGTCATTTTTATAAATGGCCTGGAGGAGGGCGTAGAAGGATGGGTGAGTAAATTTGCAGATTACACTAAAGTCGGTGGAGTTGTGGACAGTGCGGAAGGATGTAACACGTTACAGAGGGACATAGATAAGCTGCAGAGCTGGGCTGAGAGGTGGCAAATGGAGTTTAATGCAGAAATGTGCGAGGTGATTCATTTTGGAAGGAATAACAGGAAGACAGAGTACTGGGCTAATGGTAAGATTCTTGGTAGTGTGGATGAGCAGAGAGATCTCGGTGTTCATGTACAGAGATCCCTGAAAGTTGCCACCCAGCTTGAGAGGGTTGTTAAAAAGGCGTAAGGTGTGTTAGCTTTTATTTTTAGAGGGATTGAGTTTCGGAGCCATGAGGTCATGTTGCAGCTGTACAAAGCTCTGGTGCGGCTGCATTTGGAGTATTGCGTGCAATTCTGGTCGCCGCATTATAGGAAGGATGTGGAAGCATTGGAAAGGGTGTAGAGGAGATTTACCAGAATGTTGCCTGGTATGGAAGGAAGATCTTATGAGGGAAGGCTGAGGAACTTGAGAGGCTGTTTTCGTTAGAGAGAAGAAGGTTAAGAGGTGACTTAATTGAGGCATAAAAGATGATCAGAGGATTGGATAGGGTGGACAGTGAGAGCCTTTTTCCTCGGATCGTGATGTCTAGCACGAGGGGACATAGCTTTAAATTGAGGGGAGATAGGTATAGGACAGATGTCAGAGGTAGGTTCTTTACTCAGAGAGTAGTAAAGGCATGGAATGCCCTGCCTGCAACAGTAGTGGACTCGCCAACACTAAGGGCATTCAAATGGTCATTGGATAGACATATGGACGATAAGGGAATAGTGTAGATGAGCTTTAGAGTGGTTTCACAGGTCAACGCAACATCGAGGGCCAAAGGGCCTGTACTGCGCTGTAATGTTCTATGTAATCCATAAATACCCCCAACTCGCTCACATTCTCGACCTAGCTATTGACTTGGGAATTGCTCTATCCACCCGATGGTCCAATACACAATTAAAATTGCCCTCCATAATCAACTGCTGGGAATCCAAGTCCGGGATGGACTCCAACAACTTCTACATAAAGTCCGCATGTCCCAGTTGGGCACGTATACATTCACTAGAATCACCGATGCCCCACTAAAATCCTACTCACCATCACAAAACTATGCCCTGGGTACCAAACCTCCCTGGCTACCACAAATGCTGTCTTTTTACTGGCGAGTATTGCAACCTCCCTTTGACATAGAAACAAATCCCGAGTGGAAAGTCTGCTCCCCCCATCCCTTCCTTGGCATGAACAACATAAGTCATAACCCATACAAAAGTTCCAACATTAGCCCTCCCCAACTGGTGCTCCTTGACAAAGTCATTTGCCTCATCCAGCATCGAAAAGTAATGTTCCCTGCTCTAGAAAGTCACCCAAAGTTTAGCCAGGTACAGCACCCCAAACCACACCTTGCTCCGAAAGAGGGTTGCCTTGGCTTTGTTAAACCTTGCCCATTGCTTAGTCAGGTCAGCCCCAATGCCTTGGCCAATCCGATTTCCCTCCCAGCTACAGTCTCGAGCTGCCTTGGCCTAATTAAGAACCTTTTCTTTGTCCTGAAATTTGTGCAAACATACAATCACTGCCTGAGGTGCCTCCCCAGCCCTCGGCATCTGTCTCAGGAACCGATGGGCATGATCCACCTCTGGGGCTTTATCCTCCGCCAACTTATCAAACATCCTCGAGACGTGGCTCGTGGCACTCATCCCGTCCACTCCCTCTGGCAAACCCACGATCCGCAAGTTCTGCCGCATGAACAAATTCTGCTGGTCATCCACCCTCGCACGCAGCACCGTGCATACCTCTCCCAGCATTGCCATCTCTGCCTCCAACAAAACGATCCGGTTGCTATGATCCAACACCACTCTTTCCACCTCTTGGACCGTTGCACCTTGCGCTTTCAAATGCTTCTCCACAAGATCCAAAATCCCGCGAAGAGGGGCTACTGCGCCCTCAATCGAACTAGACCAGTCACTCTTCATCTCCATTCGCTGTTGACGGAATTCCCTCTGAATAAAGTCCATCAACTGCTCCACAGGCAGTGTGGCAGACAACAATGACCCTTCCCCCTTGCCATTTTTTCCAAAGGTGCTGCGCCCTGAGCGTCCTCTAAATCCTGAGCTAGGGTTCTCACTGACTTTTTCCGGGTCTGTTATCCCGCTAACATTCCAACAGTGGGGAAAAACCACCACTCTATCACTTCTCACTTTATCCACAAAGGTCACCCATTAAATGGGCAGAAAGGTCCAAAACAAACACCCCCAAGCAGGAGCCACCTTGTACGCGACCGATCAGACCATGGCCACCACTGGAAGTCTTCAGCTGTTTTTTGATATAATTTGGTGTGAACGAAATGAGTTGAAAATTGGCAACTGTGACTCAGGGGATCTTTTGGAAGAGGCCATGAACATCCACTCATAGTTTCTGGCTGAGGATGGTAACAAATGCTTCAGCTTTGTCTTTTACACTTTGGCCCCTCTATTTGAGAATGGGAATTGTTGTGGACCCTCCTTCTACTGTTAGTTTTTAGTTGTCCACCACCCACTCATGACTGGTTGTGGCAAGACTCAAGAGCTTTGATGTAATCCATTAGCTGTGCGATTATCCTGTTCTGTCTGTTGCATTCTGCTCTGCTATAGAGATGCTCCTGGCATGCTCCCTGCACACCTTGAACCAGGGTTTGTCCCACGATTTGATAGTAATGATAGAGTGAGGGATCTGTCAGGCCAAATAATTACAGACTAAAGTGGAATACAATGCTGCTGCTGATGGCACCTTCCAGATGCTCTGTTTTGAGGTGCTGGATCTATTTTCAATCTATCCCAATTAACATAGTGATAGTTCCACACAACATGGTTGAGGGTGTCGTCAGTGGGAAGACAACACTTTGTCTCCACAAGGATTGTGTGGTGGTCGCTCCTGCCAATAATGTCACAGCCAGATGCATTTGTGGTGTTGGTGAGGTTGTTGGTGGGAGCAAGGTCAAGTCGGTCTTTCCCTTGTGTTGAGTCAGTATTAGTGTTACCAGACTGTTCTTGATGGACATTTAACTTGTCCCACAAGAGTACATTCCATGGCCTTTCTACCTAGAGTGCTTCTTCCAAGTGATGTTCAACCTGGAGTTCTTATTCATCATTAGCTGAGGAAGGCAGTAATTAATTAGAGATTTATTTCTCCATGTTTGACCTCCATGCTATGAGACTACATGTGATCTTAAGTCAATGTTGAGAGATCCTGAGTCCATGTCTTCTGATTGAATAACAGTGTGCTGCCACTGCTGGCAGATCTCTCTTGTCAGTGGTGTCGGGCATACCAGGACATACACAAAAATGGTGATGTTGATTGTAAAGTATCTTGCTTGACTAGTCTTTGGACAGCTTTCCCAATTTTGGCACAAGTTCCCAGATGTTAGTGAGGACAACTTTGCAGGATTGACTGGGCAGGGAGTGCCTTTTCCTTGTTTGCAGTTTCAATGTACTTAAAATAAGGAAGTATTTGTCTATGTACGAAATTGAATTTCATTTTAGCTGATTGCAGAATTTTATACTTGCATGATCTTCTAAGGAAAACTAAGGTCTGTGAAGTGTGAACTGTAAGGTTTAGGGCTTCCAGGTATAAAAACATTATAATATTAAAACTCTAATGTCTGAATTTTAAATTTCTAACACTACGGTTCTCAGTTATTCTTGACCTAGCAGGTACAAATAATTTATGAATCAAATAGTATTTATTAAGCAAAACTTTACATATACTGAACAAGAAGCAGTGAAAAGAACAGAGACGTTTCTCATCTCTCAAGATCCCAGGAACTCTTGGTGGTTGTCAGTGCAGTTAAAGTCCCTCTTCTTTGTCCTTGAAGTGATGTTGAACTGTGTCCAAGGCACACCCCAGAAGCTATGGGCCAACAAAGATTACAATTTTTCAGCTTTTATCCCTCAGCCTTCTATTCCTCCTTCCGTTTTTGGAAATGGCCAAATTCACTGTTCCTATTGGCTATAGGATGCAAATCATCCTAGGTCACCTGATCTTTGCCACCCCTGCTATATGGGCCGTCGTCTAAACTCCATCACAAACAAATGCGCACTTCCTTCCAGCTGGAGAGAAGGTATAAATAAATTCACATTCCCTTGTTAACATATCTGAACCCAAGCCCCATATTAATGCTATTAAAATCATCAGTTAAACTCACTTCTCATCATAATATCGGAGAATAAAGGTTTCCTCTCTGGTACAGATCAATTAAAGTAATGCATGATCTGTTTAAACAAAATGTCATCTTAAGTTCAGGCTGCTTTTTCTGTTCCTTCAAAGCAGAAAGTGCCTTGAATTCAGACTTGATTTAGATTTGATTTGATTTGCTTTGATTTATTTATTGTCACATGTACCGAAGTACAGTGAAAAGTATTTTCTGCAGCCAAGGAAACGTACACAGAAGACAAAGAAATAGTAGATAGTTACAGTGAATGTGAAAAAGTACACAGTACATCAACAAATAAGTATTTAGTTAAAGTATGGAACAAGGGCAAAATAACAAAGCAAATACGACATAAGCAAGAGCAGCTTAGAGCATCATGAGTAGTGTCTTACAGGGAACAGATCAGTCCGAGGGAGGGTCAGTGAGAAGTCTGGTAACTGTGGGGAAGAAGCTGTTCCTAAGTCTGGATGTACGGGTCTTCAGACTTCTGTATCTTCTGCCTGATGGAGTCATAAATTCATTAAGCATAGCTTCTCACAAACAACTGTTTTCCTCTTCCCCAGCTCCTTGACTGCTAATTGTTCAGCAGAAAATAACATCCTTAGATATTGCAGATTCTAAAAATTAGTATAAATATCAAAATCTTACAGTTCACTTGGAAACAGTGCGATGGATAAAGGAATGAATGAAACCCGAGATTAGTTGCATGAATAGTTAGAAAAAGATCATAATGGGTTAAAATATGAACAGCAAATGAAAGATAATGGGCGGGATTCTCGGTTTGAGAGACTATGTGCTGATGCCAGGATTGAATTGTGAGTGTCCTCATTGACAAAAGCGGTGCCAGTCCTGGAACGATTCAGGTCCCGTTAATGGGCTAGCACCAGCGCCCCCGAAAACTCGCGCAATTACAATTCATCCTGACCCTCAACCCAGCCAAGATGTAGCACGCCCATCCCACTGATGGGTCGGCTGGGGCCAGAGGGTATCGAGGGGAGTGGCCTGGGGTGGCACCCATATGGCTCGTAGTGCTAAGTTCCCAGTGGGCAGTTAATGGCATGTGCAGCCAGATGGCTGCCCTGCAGGCTGCAGCAATGGTGGTCCATGTCCATCCCCATCCACCCTGACCCAATGGCCCACCTCCTGGCCACCCCCCGCTACTCCCCCATCCTGGCAGACACCCCCGGGCCAGCGGCACAACAGGCAGCACGCTGTATCGATGTTGGACATTGTTCATACTCCCTCAGCAACCATGGCATCTGTTTCCCGATTTTAAATAATACAAGTGAAGCTCGCTATCGGTTATCCCATCTGGCAGAGGTAGAGCATCGCTGGAGGCCCGGAAGTTGCCGGGCCGGGCCCGTTAATGATATGCCAATGGCATTTACTGTACAATATGCATGCCCATGCCAGCGAGCGGTATCGAATGCAATCATACCACTGTTGAAAGACCGGAGCGTGGCATTCCGTTCGGTGCCTGGCACCGGCTTTAATTTGGCTCTGTACTGGTTGTGTTGTCAGTCTACAGTCTGGCATATCATTAACGGGCCCGACCCAGCTGCTACTCACATTCCGATACAGTCCATGTCGCAACATATTTTGATAATGCTGCTGAGGCAGGGGTTCTATGTTTACAGTGGAAACATTAGAAGAGGTGCTATCAAATCCTAGCCATTGGGCTGCTTGGACACTATCATCAGTGCGATGTTTGAGATTGTGAGATTGAGCATTTGATCAATGAAAATCAGTTGTTTGCATGTCCTGCCGGCACGGGGCAGGAGGCCCGCTATGGTGGGTTGGGTAGGGAGCAAAGATTTGGTACAGGTCTGCAGCCCGGCATCGATCCTGTTTTTGGTCTGATGCAGGATTCTTGATCTTAGCGGTGGGGAATGGGGAACCTGCCCTTAAAACAAAGGGCATGATTATGTTTGGGAGACTATGTTCTCCCATCGGAGCTGAATTGCACCTGATTTGCGCTCCCAATCAGGAAGTGATTCCCAATCTTTAGCCACCAAAATATTTACATGGCGAGAATTGCAAGGGTTTCCTGAAGGAATCTCCTATTGGGCCAGCATTTTGAGCGGCCGGTCCAATAGCAAGGTCCCATGGCTGGGCCCCCTTCCCCTGCAACAGAATTCATCCCCCAATTCCCACAATGCAATTCAGCCACCATCCCGGGATTTTCTGGGTCACCCCCCCCGGCCCCTCACCACCCAGTTACAGGGGTGACCCGTACGCCACCACCACCTGCCCCACCAGAGATACATCTTCCAGAGACACCCCAGAAGAGAGAACCTTGGGCGTCATTCTCCGACCCCCCGCCGGGTCGGAGAATGGCCGTTGGCCGCCGTGAATCCCACCCCCGCCCCCGCCGAAGTCTCCGCTCCCGGAGATTGGGCGGGGGCGGGAATCCGGCCGCGCCGGTTGGCGGGACCCCCCGCTGGATTCTCCGGCCCGGATGGGCCGAAGTCCCGCCCAGGAATTGCCTGTCCCGCCGACGTAAATCAAACCTGGTATTTACCGGCGGGACCAGGCGGTGTGGGCGGGCTCCGGGGTCCTGGGGGGGGGCGCGGGGCGATCTGACCCCGGGGGGTGCCCCCACGGTGGCCTGGCCCGCGATCGGGGCCCACCGATCCGCGGGCGGGCCTGTGCCGTGGGGGCACTCTTTCCCTTCCGCCTCCGCTACGGCCTCCACCATGGCGGAGGCGGAAGAGACTCTCCCCACTGCGCATGCGCGGGAAACTGACAGCGGCCGCTGACGCTCCCGCGCATGCGCTGGGAAACTGACAGCGGCCGCTGACGCTCCCGCGCATGCGCCGCATTTCCGCGCCAGCTGGCGGGGCAACAAACGCCATTTCCGCCAGCTGGCGGGGCGGAAATCCCTCCGGCGTCGGCCTAGCCCCTCAATGTTGGGGCTAGGCCGCCAAAGATGCGGAGACTTCCGCACTTTTTGCCGGCGCGATGCCCGTCTGATTGGCGCCGGCTTTGGCGCCAGTCGGCGGGCATCCCGCCGTTGGGGGAGAATTTCGCCCCTTGTCTGGTGGCTAGAGAGCAGTCCAGATAGAGGCAGTCAAAAAAAAATCACTGCTTCAAAGTACTTTCTGTTAGTTTCATAGCGTACCTCTTCAAAGTAATTGAACCGCGAAGGGAGATGAATGGAAAACACTTAACTCTGTTTGAAGTGGTCCAGGAGCTGTCAATCAAAGCTTGATATTATAAACATTGTGGTTAGTTTCACAGCTGGCCACTTCAAATTTACTCAACCATGAAGGGAGATGAATGGAACAACACTGACAGCAGTGTGTGTGTGGAAATTGTCAATCACAGCTAGCAAAGTCAAAATCAAAGATAAATGAATGAATGGCTTGCAGGCCAAAGATTTGAGTGAGTTTAAACCTAGCTGTCTAGTTTTCTCTTTCCAGGAATTGAAAGACGCTGCTTCCTGGGCCTGCGCCAGTAGGTATATTGCCCAGATGAATTTTTAAGCAGCATTTATTTTCATTGCCTTTGTCTGGATTGCTGTCCAGCTACGAGGCAGGTTTTTTTTTTTCTGAGAAGTCTCTGTGGGGGGTCTCTTTATTTTAGGGATCTCTGGAGGGGGCTATTTATTTTGGGGGGTCTCTGGGGGAGTCTCTTTAATTAAGGAGTCTGGTGAGGGTGAGGTAGGCATGCCTTGCATTTTTGGGGGGAGGATTGTCCTCCAATGGACTTTGGGAGGAAACTCCCTTAAAGAGTTACCCCCTTGGCCCACCGCAACGTCCACCATGTCAGGTACACGCTTGTCAGGACAACCACCAATTCTCACCCATGTGATTCTCGGCCTAGAGGACTAGAAAATCACAAAGGTCTGGAAAATATGGTGCCCGGGCCAGGAAAATTATGCAAATGGGTCTTAATGATGCATTTGCATCCTTCATCTGGCGTGGGGTGCGTACCTTGAAAACCACGGCATGCCGATCCTGTTTTTTCTCCAAGGCTGGATTCTCCACTGCATCGGGAACTCCACTACTGGCCCAAAATCAATAAGCAAGATACGCTGAGAGCAGGGTGATTGCACCTTGAATTTAATTGCTGCTAGCCTCTGTAGTGATCTGTACATCTGTACATACATCTGCACATACACCAGGGACTGCAGCACAGATGTGACAGCCACAGCATCACGAGAGGGAACATCAGAGACGGGTATAAAGGGTCGAGCCCAAGGCAGGATCCGCCTCTTTCAGAAGCACAGAGCTAGTGAGCAGCAGCACACAGGGATAGCTTAGCAGAGGCAGTTTACCTTAGTTTCACTGGTGATACCTCTTGACTGTTTCACATCTAGTTGAGGCAGAACGAACCCTTTGAATAAAGTGTTTGTGTTAACTGTAAGTCTACCATGGTTATTCAGAATTAGAGAACAACATATAGTACCAGGTGTGGTTTCAGCAAGCCAGCTGGACACCAGCAAGAGAAGAGAACTTAAACCAGACATTCGACCAAGGAAGGCCTCGCAGCATTCGGACCCTTCAGATACCAATCGGCACGATGGACCCAATCCAACCTCCACGCCTGCTCAAGACCACTGGTAATATACATTCCAATTGGAAACTTTTTATACAGCAGTTCAAAATATATCTAGAAGCTAAGGATCTAACCTCAGCGTCTGATGCCAGGAAGATAGCCTTGCTCTTATCCCTGGCAGGTCCGCAGGCATTAGAAATAAAAAATTCCTTTACCTACCTGGAAGGGGAGGACAAGGGCAAGCTGGAAATAATCATCAAAAAATTTGAAACCCACTGTCAATCTGAAGTCAATGAGATATTTGAAAGATTCAAGTTCACCAGGTGTTTGCAAAAACTGGGAGAATCTTTCAGCAGTTCTGCAACTGATTTAAAATTACTAGCTCAATCCTGCAACTTTGAAATCCTCCGTGACTCCCTCATCAGAGACCATATCACCAATATATCTGATGAGGGATTTAGAAAATCCTTATTAAAACGAAAAGACCTAACCCTAGAAACTGCCATGCAAAGATGCTCTATTTATGAAAAAAGTAAAGAAGAATATGAGGAGTTTACGTACCGGGACCAAGGCCTTCACCACGAGGTCGAGCCCGTCAAAATTGTGGCCCAGGCGTCCAGAAGGCGCTCCTCTAGTGGCAATCCCGCGCGCGCAATTTCTCTCGAAGATTTGACACGGAAGAAAGGCGTACTGCGCATGCGCGAGCGTAGAGGGACAGCGTCATGACGTGCCCCCGCTGCGGACATGCCTACTTAAAAGGGCAATGTCCAGTTTCTGGAAAACAATGTTTAAAGTGTGGCAAATACAACCACTTTGCCTCACAGTGCAGAGCTGCACTGCAAATGAAGACAACAAGACAGAAACACATGAACTTCAACATAAAAAGCATAGACTCAACGGAGCACAAAAAAATCCAATGATGAGTATTCCTCGGATGAGGACAACCTCACTTGCGACAACTCGTTTGTCGTGGACATGATCTAGACACTTGAGGAACATGACGCAACAATCGCCACGCCTCACCCGGTCAACAGCATTGATTCCAGCAGTGAGTGGACTGAGACTGTGCAAGTCAATGACTTTCCATTAGCCTTCAAGCTTGACACTGGGGCCTCAGCTAACCTCCTCACTAGTAAGGATCTCCATTCGATTCCAGGAGACCATGAAATAATACCCGCTGCACATTGGCTGAAGGACTAGAACGGCAATCAGATCGCCTCAAAGGGATCGTGCCATCTCCGGGCGGACAAGACGATACGCAAGCAGCTACGATTCGAGATTGTAGACGACAATAAATCATCACTGTTAGGCGCTCAGGCCTGTATAGACCTGCGGCTGGTGCAAAGCATTTACATGCACACCCAGGATCCATCAAGCCTGGAAGCTAAAATCCACAGCATGCTACAAGAATGCCCCGGCGTATTCAAAGGCATGGGCACCCTACCCTGCCAATACAAAATCATGCTGAAGACAGACGCCAAACCCATCATTCAGCCGCCCAGGAGGGTTCCAACCCCACTGCGGGAGAAGTTGAAAGCGGAACTCAACAGACTGCAGTCACAAGGCGTAATATCGCGAGTCACACAGCCGACTGACTGGGTTAGCTCCATTGTCTGTGCTAAGAAACCTTCTGGAGATCTTCGCATATGCATAGACCCGAAGGACCTGAACCAGAACATTCGCCGGGAACACTACCCCATCCCCAGGTGTGAAGAGATCACATCTGAGATGGCGAATGCTTGCATCTTCACCAAACCCGACGCCTCGCAGGGATTTTGGCAGATACAGCTCGATGACCCGAGCAGATTACTGTGTATGCTCAACACGCCATTCGGACATTTTGGCTTCAATTGCATGCTCTTTGGCATTATCTCTGCGTCAGAGATCTTCCACAGGATAATGGAGCAAATGACCGAGGGCATTGAGGGTGTCAGAGTCTGTGGATGACATCATCGTATGGTCCACCACTGAAGAAGAACACCTCTGTCGTCTGAAGAAGGTGTTTCAGAGGATTCATAAATACCAGGCAAAATGCACATTTGCGAAGGAGTCTGTAACCTTTTTGGGCGACACCATATCATAGATTTCATAGATTCCATAGAATTTACAGTGCAGAAGGAGGCCATTCGGCCCATCGAGTCTGCACCGGTTCTTGGAAAGACCACCCTACCCAAGCCCACACCTCCACCCTATCCCCATAACCCAGTAACCCTACCCAACACTAAGGGCAATTTTGGACACTAAGGACAATTTAACATGGCCAATCCACCTAACCTGCACATCTTTGGACTGTGGGAGGAAACCGGAGCACCCGGAGGAAACCCACGCACACACGGGGAGGACGTGCAGACTCCGCACAGACAGAGACCCAAGCCGGGAATCGAACCTGGGACCCTGGAGCTGTGAAGCAATTGTGCTATCCACTATGCTACCGTGCTGCCCCGCGCGCACGCAATCAGGGTGTCAGCCCTGATGAGGCGAAAATCGCTGCAAAATGGATCATGAAGACGCCACACGACAAGATGGTGGTGCTGCGATTTCTGGGCTTCATCAACTTCCTCGGCAGGTTCATCCCAAACCTGTCCGCACGGACGGTAGCTTTACGCAATCTCCTATGAAAGACCACTGCGTTTGAGTGGACACACCGTCACCAAAATGAATGGGTGGATCTCAAACAGCAACTAACGAGGGCACCGACCCTTGCTTTCTTTGACGCAACCAGACCCACCAATATCTCTGACGCCAGCCAGGACGGGATTGGCGCCGTTCTCCTCCAACAGGACGACCAGTCTGATGGATTCCGGTGGAATACTCGTCCAGGGCCATGACCGCAACTGAGTGCAGATATGCACAAATCGAAAAAGAATGTGTCGGACTCCTCACTGGGATTCTGAAGTTCCATGACTATGTGTACGGCCTGCCCACGTTCATAGTGGAAACCGACCACAGACCGTTGGTCCATATCATAGACAAGGATCTAAATGACATGTCACCTCGTCTACAGCGCATCATGATGAAGCTGCAAAGATATGATTTCACCCTAGTATACACTCCGGGAAGAGATCTTGCCATTGCCGAAGCACTGTCCCGATCAATTGGCACTGACAACACACCATCAGCCCCTATCAGAGAAATTGAGGCCCAAACACAGTTATGCATGGAGAATTTGCCTGCTTCGGATGAGAAGATTTGCCAAATCCGACAGGAGGCGCAGAAAGACACAACCTTACGGAGGGTGCTGCACCTACTCCAGCACGGTTGGACGAGGGGACAATGTCCACACTTTCAGAATGTCAAGTCAGAACTGATTGATGTTGATGGCCTGCTGCTACGCAATGCGCAGATTGTGATTCCGGCCACACCCCGCGCCGAGATGCTACGTAAGATTCATGAAGGCCACCTAGGAATTGCGAAATGTAAAAGGCGAGCACGACAGGCTGTGTACTGGCCCGGCATGAATCAAGACATGACGGACATGGTCATGACATGTGACACCTGTCAAAGACATCAATCCGCACAGTGTAAAGAACCACTGCAGCAACATGAACTCACAATGGCACCGTGGACAAAAGTGGGCATTGACCTATTTCATGCCACAGGGCGTGATTACATCTTGATCGTGAACTATTACTCAAACTATCCGGAGGTACTGAAACTCCATGATTTCATGTCTTCATCTGTCATCAAGGCGTGCCAGGAGACATTCGCGTGACATGGAATCCCGCTTGTGGTGATGTCAGATAATGGTCCCTGCTTCGCGAGCTGGGAATGGAAAGAGTTCTCAAACCGCTACAGCTTTCGGCATGTAACATCCAGTCCGCGCTACCCACAGTCAAATGGGAAAGTGGAAAAGGGTGTCCACATTGTTAAACAACTTATTAGCAAGGCAACAGATTCACGCTCGGACATCAACGTAGCACTGTTGTCCTACCGAGCAACCCCATTGAGCACAGGACTGTCGCCAGCGCAGATGCTCTTCGGCAGGGACACCCGGACAACGCTCCCGGCGATTCAATTCCGAGACCCCGATAACGCTCTGGTACTTGACAAAATGCGGGTACTACAGTCCAAACAAAAACAATACTACAATCAACATGTGATACCACTCAAGCCACTGAACATGGGTGACATCGTCAGGATCAGGGACCCAGAAGGCGGATGGTCTGAGGTGATCAGGCAGGAGGCACCATGGTCATACATTGTCAAGTCATCGGCGGGAGTGCTCTTCGCCGTAACCGCCGGGATCAGTTAATGCTTCGGCCTACAACGCCGGTGTTTCCCACACTGGACTTGACTAAGTCCATTGGACCACAGGACATTCCTCACCACACAACACCAGACAGTACTCTTGATGACATCAAACCGTCAACCCAACCTCCACCGTTAAGACTCCCCAGCAGAAACCGTAAGGCACCCGACCGGCTAGATTTGTAACGACACTTCAACACGCCCACAAGACAAACATGAACATTTCTCACGATGGACTCATAACACAGTTAATTGTTTCTGTATTACTTTATCATTTTCGCAGTGTGCAGCTTTGCTTATTCTCGCCACTTGTTATGTACAGTTTTCTTGAGGCCAGTCTGAAAACATACCAAGTCAAAAGGGGGGGGGGGTGTAGTGATCTGTACATCTGTACATACATCTGCACATACACCAGGCACTGCAGCACAGATGTGACAGCCACAGCATCACTCGAGGGAGCATCAGAGACAGGTATAAAGGGTCAAGCCCAAGGCAGGATCTGCCTCTTTTAGAAGCACAGAGCTAGTGAGCAGCAGCACACAGGGATAGTTTAGCATAGACTGTTTACCTTACTTTCACTGATGATACCACTTGACTGTTTTACATCTAGTTGAGCTCTGGAAGCAGAGCGAACCCTTTGAATAAAATGTTTGTGTTAACTGTAAGTCTACAGTCGTTATTCAGAATTAGAGAATAACATAGCCTCATGAAAGAATCCTGGGCTGGATTGTCCATCGGTGGGATCCTCCGTTTCGCTGGCAGCGCACTCACACCCGTGGATTTCCCGACGGCATGAGGTGCCCACAATGGGAACCCCATTGGCCGGCTGCTGGGACGGAGAATCCTGCTACCGGCACAGGCGCGTCGCACCTGAAAATGGGTGTGGCGGGACGGAGAATCCCGTCCCCTATCTCTGTGAAATTCACATTTCCGATACTTTATCCCATTGATATTTCACTATGTCAACTAAGCTGAATATGAGGCCATTTTTGTGATGAAGACATGCATCCACTGAGAACTGGATGAAGTCCATCACAATTATTTCATTTATGAGTTTCATCCCATCTGACTATTTTGTGTTCAAACTGGTGTCTCAGATGTGTTCTGGATCACAAACAGGTCACCAACACTGGAAGTGGTGCAACTCTATTTTATTATAAGGCTAACTATATTAACAGACTTGAACTATGGGTAAATGCAATACCAGCTTTAACTGTTGACCCTTGCCTAGTCCTAACCAGGTGATGCACTAAGCCCATGGTGAATGTCTGTGTTGCAGGCTGTGAGTTCTGTGCTCTGAGCTGGCTGCTACTAAAATGAGCGGGAACTCTCCTGTCCCCTGTCTTTATAGTGTGTGTGCTCTCACTGGTGATTGGCTGCGGTGTTGTGTATGCTGATTGGTCCCACTGCATGTGTGTGTGTGTGTGTCTGCACCTTAATATACTGGTGTATATTATGACATCCCCCCTTTTATATAAAGAACATGTGCCTGCGTGACAATAAATATCGTGTAGTGAATGTACCTGACTATGTGTGTGCGTGTTATTTACATGACTGTACATGAGGCCAATCTATTTACACGGGAAGGTTCCTGGTGCAGAGAAATAGGGTGTCACACCAACAACGAAATGAACATTATATACAAACTACTGGAACGATGAAACAGGATAACAGAACAGATCAAAGAGTCCAACATTGTAAAACTCATAAGTCAAATCTCTGAGGTGGGCGACGAATTCTGGTTGACCGCCTCAAGGGTGGGTCAGGAGCCACCGGCTGAGGAACGGGCTGGGCCACGGCAGAGTGAGGAGGATGCAGAGTATTCGGAATCTCCACATAGTCCAGGTTGGCGACAACAGGAGGGCGTGGCACCGGTGGAGGATCACGTAGCGAGCGTGGAACGAGACGAAGGGCACGCCGATTGCGGCGGTGAATGAAACCATCTGGCAGATGAACCAGGAACGAGCGGGGAGACACCTGCCGAAGAACCACAGCAGTTGCAGACCAGCCACCCTCTGGAAGATGAATGCGGACGTTGACATCCGGTGCCAGAGCAGGGAGATCAGTCGCCCGAGCGTCATGCGCCGCCTTGTGTTGCATCTGCTGAAGGACTGGAACGTGGTCGAGGTCTGGGACATGAATGGACGGCACCGTAGTCCTGAGGGTGCGACCCATGAGCAGCTGGGCTGGCGACAGGAGTGGGGCCGAACGATAGGCCAGCAAGGTGAGGTAGAAGTCGGATCCTGCATCGGCAGCCTTGCAGAGGAGCCGCTTGACGATGTGGACCCCCATTTTCCCTTTGCTATTGGATTGGGGGTGCAGGGGACTGGATGTCACATGCACAAAGTTGTACCTGCTGCCAAAGTTGGACCATTCATGGCTCGCAAAGCAGGGGCCATTGTCTGACATCACAGTGAGTGGGATGCCATGACGAGCAAAGGTCTCCTTGCAGGCACGGATGACGGCCGATGATGTGATGTCTTGCAGGCGTACGACCTCCGGGTAGTTTGAAAAATAGTCTACAATCAGAACATAGTCTCTGCCGAGCGCATGGAACAGGTCAACGCCTAACTTAGACCAAGGGGATGTGACCAACTCATGGGGCTGTCTCACGTGGTTGGGCCGGCTGGAACCGCTGACAGGTGTGGCAGTTGAGCACTGTGTTGGCGAAGTCCTCATTGATGCCGGGCCAATACACAGCCTCTCGGGCCCTCCGCCGTCACTTCTCCACGCCAAGATGGCCCTCGTGTAGCTGTTCCAAAACGAGCTGGCGCATGCTGTGTGGGATCATGATGCGGTCCAGCTTCAGGAGGACACCATCTACTACTGCCAGATCGTCTCTGATATTGTAGAACTGCGGGCATTGGCCCCTGAGCCACCCATCCGTCATGTGGCGCATGACACGCTGTAGTAGGGGGTCAGCCGCAGTCTCGCGGCGAATGTGGATAAGGCGTTCATCCGTGGCCGGCAGATTGGAGGCCGTGGAGGCCACTTGGGCCTCAACCTGGAAGATGAACCCCTCTGGGTCACACGGGGTGTTGACTGCCCTGGACAGAGTGTCGACTATGATCAGGTTCTTGCCTGGGGTGTATAGGAGCTGGAAATCGTACCGCCGGAGTTTAAGCAGAATGCACTGGAGGCGAGGGGTCATATCATTCAGGTCTTTTTGTATAATGTTGACCAGCGGGCGATGGTGGGTCTCGACAGTGAATTGGTGGAGGCCGTACACGTAATCAAGAAATTTGACGACCCCAGTCAACAGGCCCAGGTACTCCTTTTCGATCTGCGCGTAGCGCTGTTCCGTGGGGGTCATGGCATGTGACGCATATGCAACGGGGGCCCATGATGAGGCCTCATCACGTTTCAGAAGCTCTGTGCTCCGTGCTGGAAATGTTAGTCATCACAGTCTGCTGAATATCTGTTTAAAAATGGCGTTGTCAGCAGAAGAGCGACTTTGCATTGTTTTCGTTAAGATTCCAGGAGGCTGATATCCAGAAACTAATTCCTGGAACTTAGATGAGTAAATCAGCTGTGTCAGCCATGGTTTAGTTGGTAGCAGTCGTGCCACTAAGTCAGAAGGTGGTGGGTTCAGGACCAATTTCAGAGATATTAGGATAACGATTTTGTCTGACACCCCAGTATGATCATGTGGGATTGCTGCACTGTTAGAGGTGGTGTATTTCAGATGCAATGTTAAACTAAGGAACTGTCTGCTCTCTGAGGTAGTTTTAAAGATCCAATATGGCACTCTTGCAAAGAAAAGCAACAAAGCTATCCCTCGTGTTGTGCGCCACTTTTATCCCTCAGTTAACATCACAATAACGGATTATCCATTCTTTGTTACCTTGCTGTTTGTGCAAACGTATTGTATGCAAGTTAGTTGTCACATTACCTACATTACAATAGTGACTACTCTTCAAAAGTACTTCAAGGGACGTAAAGCCCTTTTGAGATTTCTTGCCATACGTGCAAGCCTGTCTTTTTGTTTTCAGGTCGCTTTCCTTTAACTCAGCAAAAGACTAATCTTGTCACCCATGAAGTCAAATCTGCAATGGAATAAGGGCCAGCTTTAGCTGTGTAACAAGTTGGAATCCAGAATCCAAATTAAACCAGTGGCAAGTCGGAAACTGAACTATACTATATGCCGATCTGCTTCAGATTGTGTTTCAATAAAATGTGCATTGATAGATTTTGAAAAACAAAATAACAAAATACTCTGCGTGAAAGTAAGTGCCGTGCTGTAGAAAAGCATATGGAGTTTAGGAACAGGTTTATTAGACGTTAAAATGTGGCATCTCAGGTTGATAAAGCTGCTTCTCATTTCAAAAACAAAAGCTCATGAAATTTTCAGTTATACTTGAGGTGGGAATTGGTGGAAGCCGAAGCAAGTAGCAATCCAGCTGTTCAACCCTTTCCAGGCATGAGATGCAGCACATTTTAAAAGGCTCATTTTGGACTAACTGGAACAGAAATTTCCCACAAGGAAACTTTAAAAATAAAAAACAATACATGAACTTACCTTGTCCTATTTTGGACACGGTCCGAGAGGGTTCAAGATCCAGCTGGTATTCGTTGGGCACACGATTAAAATGGGCAGCATTTATTGCCCAGACCTAATTTCCCTTGAGAAAGTGGTGGTGAGTGGCTTTCTTGAAACACTAGGCCACCGTCTCCCCACTTATCAGCCCAAGCCTGAATATTGACCAGGTTTGTGTCGTAAGGATCAGGGGTTATGGGGAGAAGGCAGGAGAATGGGGATGAGAAAATATCAGCCATGATTGAATGGCGGAGCAGACCCGATGGGCCAAGTGGCCTAATTCTGCCCCTATGTCTTATGGTAATATGCTTTCAAGAGCTATCACGAGAAGAGAAATGTGCCATGTGATCCAGTCTTAGTTTCACTTTTGCTTTGAGGAGAGCGCACACTCATTCAAGGTTTATACCCATGTATAACTGTTCTCACACACCTATTCTTAATCGTTGAACTCATAACCTATTAACCCAACCCATTAAGGGTGATTGGAACCTTGTGACTTGTGCAATAAATAAGCTTGAGGTATTATATCATTATAACAACACAAAATGGTGATCAGCAGTGGTGAGACAGATGACAGCAACATAAAGTCCAGTGAGACAGTGGTTAGCACACCTGGGGTCGATTCTGGCCTTGGGTAGCTGTCTATGTGGAGTTTGTACCTTCTCCCCGTGTCTGCGTGGGTTTCCTTCGGGTTCTCCAGTTTCCTCCCATAGTCCAAAGATGTGCAGGTTAGGTGGATTGGCCCTGCTAAATAGCCGCTTGGTATCCAAAGATGTGCAGGTTAGGTTGGGTTACGGGGATAGGGCGAGGAGTGGGCCTAGATAGGGTGCTCTTTCAGAGGGTCAGTGCAATCTCGATGGGCCAAATGGACTCCCTCTGCACTGTGAGGATTCTATCATTCTATGATATGGACTGAAATCCAACTCAAAATCACACTTCTGTATTAAGTGACTAGAGTTCATGGCATTTCGGCAACAGCCTGCAGAATCCATAGACCATCAGAAGATGCAGAGAAAAGGGTACGTACTGTGATTTTTCAAACTCAGAGCTGGCAGGCAGAATTGTTGAGCTGATGATTGCATCGACTCCCATTGGAGCATTCCAGAAAGATCTGCTAGGCAAACCCAAAATGAAGAACTACTCAAGAATGGACATAAGTATGAAATGATCCTCGCAGGTCGACAAAGCTTACAGGTGCTAATTACAACCCTAATTGTTGGCACTCATTAGAACACCCAAACCCAGCAAGATATGTGGAAAGTGTAGTCTTCTGCATGCACCACAGAATTGCATACCTCAATCCTGCAAGGCATATAGTAGAAAGGGCCATTGGCAGAGGCAGTGCACAGAACAAAGGCTAATGCAAGTCTCTTTGTAGCTGCACTGATCCAAACAGACCGCACACTATGGATACCTTCAAGCAATAGGAATGACCATTCAAGGCCTGCCTTCTCAACCTTGCCCCTCGCCTGAGATGTGGTGATCCTCAGGTTAAGTCACCACCAGTCAGCTCTCCCTCTCAAAGGGGAAAGCAGCCTATGGTCATCTAGGACTCTGGTGACTTTACCTTACTTAGAAACATCTACATGAGGTGACTGACAAACCAGAAAATGACGATGATGTGCATGATGAGAGAAATAATGATTAACACATTTCCACACTGTCAAATTTAAATACTGTCAAACCATCCAAAGTGTTTGCCGAGTTTTGAATGATCTTTCCTAAGATAACTATTTGTTATTGGCCATGATTGACACAGGATCAAGTGCCAACATACTACCTCTGTGAATTTTAAAAAACATGTATCTGGAGACTTGGAAGGTCATGGTGAAAACGAATACTGTGAAACTTTCAGCATATAACAGTTCACTCATTCCATGTGCAGAATCCATTGACCTGGTGTAAGTACAATCAATCCTCCTGAGTGGCACAGATGTTCTAACTTATGGAAACTAAAGGCCCAGCGATCTCAGGTTTGCTGGCATGTTATGACCTCATATTTGCAAACATCCATGGAATCAGGCAGCCATGACAAGGCAGTTCAACTTCAGAAGCTCCTCCTTTCACCTCAGCTCACGACCTAACATCGAAATACCTAGAGTGTTCCGACAAGGGCGGCCCGGTGGTACAGTGGTTAGCACTGCTGCCTATGGTGTTGAGGACACAGGTTCGATCCCGGCCCTGGGACACTGTCCATGTGGAGTTTGCACATTCTCCCTCTGTTTGCGTGGGTTTCACTCCCACAACCCTAGGGCAGCACGGTAGCATCGTGGATAGCACAAATGCTTCACAGCTCCAGGGTCCCAGGTTCGATTCCGGCTTGGGTCACTGTCTGTGCGGAGTCTGCACATCCTCCCCGTGTGTGCGTGGGTTTCCTCCGGGTGCTCCGGTTTCCTCCCACAGTCCAAAGATGTGCGGGTTAGGTGGATTGGCCATGCTAAAATTGCCCATAGTGTCCAAAATTGCCCTTCGTGTTGGGTGGGGTTACTGGGTTATGGGGATAGGGTGGAGGTGTGGACCTTGGGTGGGGTGCTCTTTCCAAGAGCCGGTGCAGACTCGATGGGCCGAATGGCCTCCTTCTGCACTGTAAATTGTATGTATGATTCTATGATATGCAGGTTAGGTGGATTGGCCATGCTAAATTACCCATTAATTGGAAAAAAAATAACTGGGTACTTAAATTTATTTAAAAAAAAAGAATTTTCCAACAAAATTGGCAGTTTCGAGGGAGCTGCATCATTATACTACCAGGAGAATGCAAATTGGTCAATTGATCCACCACAGAGATATGGCATCCACATCCAAATTGAAGGTTGAACTTGGCAAACTGGTAAAGGACAGAATCATTAGAAGAGTACATGAGCATACAAATTGGTGCAGCTCAATCACGTGTCATAAAGAAGGATGAATTATTAAGAGTCTCAGTTCACAATGTTTAAATGCAGATTACAAAATGCCCACATTAGAAAGAAGAGTTGAATCCAAGATTTTCAGGTGCAAAATTCTTCTTGAAGCTTGATACCAAGTATCGTTACTGGTCAGCACATCTCGCGGAGCTTACTATATTTCATACCCTTTTCAGACAATACTGCTTTCACTGACTTCCTTTTGGGCCATCTGTCACCTAGGATCTTTTTCAAACTCATATTGACCGTATTACATGCATTGAGCGAGGATGCATCTATATCACAGATATGTAGCTGTGGTGGGAAGAGCAAAGCAAGAACAAGGAGCAAGGAGAAAAGTCAGTACATATTGATGCAGGTGGCGCATGTTCAGTGTTTAGTGTTCAACAGTCTGAAGTGTGACATTGTGAGCAGCAGATCAATTTTGCTGGTACCATTTCTTCCAGTGCTGGCATAAGTACCATTCCAAGTAAGTTTGAAGATATTAAAGCCATGCCAATTCCTCAAGACAAGGATGATCTTCAAAGATTCAAGGTCACACCTATAGGATTAGGTACACGCCAGGTAACTTGAAGATCACATCAGGTGCACTTAGCAGATTGCCTAGCCCAGCGAAAACACAAGACATATTCTTAAATCTACAAGTTGACATTGTTGACATCAAACTTAAAAATGTTTTTCATGAATTCATCAGTTCTATGCACTTCTCCAATGGTAACTAAATGTATGTGGAAGCAGTCTTTTTCCTTTCTTGATGGGTGTTAATAATGAGGGAGCCATATATGCACGATTAAATATGAGATTTCGAACAAAGAGGCATCTTTACTTAGAGTTGTTGTTGTGGCATTAGCTTTCAGGTTTAGTGATTGAGGTGGCATCTATATCAACACTTGAGATTAGACGGGGATAAAGTATTAGGAAGCAAAGTGGGTATAACTTTTATTTGTAAGGAGGATAAGTGCTGATATGTAATGGTTGGGCCAAGTGTCTAGTTTCCGTATTGTTACATATGTTTCTATGTTGACATTA
Organism: Scyliorhinus torazame; assembly: GCF_047496885.1. NCBI lineage: Eukaryota > Metazoa > Chordata > Chondrichthyes > Carcharhiniformes > Scyliorhinidae > Scyliorhinus > Scyliorhinus torazame. The sequence goes on along the minus strand of NC_092710.1, from coordinate 215,966,838 downwards.
ATACTGCTTATCCTGTTCATAAATTTGTTCTTGTATCAGGTTTAAGCAATTCCACCTTCTGGATATCTGCCATGTATTTGAGATTAACATTCCCATTTTGACTCCCGAGGGATATTTAACAACATTTTGGAGGAGAACTTTATCTCTCAGTCTATAAGTCTGAGAGCTGTAAAACAACAACATTTCAGAGAAGGCTTGTAATCTTGGGGAATATTATTTGTTTCAAGGAAATATCAAAGTTTTGCATTTCTTGAACTGAGAATGCAATGTAGCCTCAAGTCTGCATGAGACACAATTGAAGATACAGTAGTTTCTCTTCCAAATTCACTATTCCTGTAGAGATCAGTTAATACATTTACTGCGACTCGTGCAGAAACCCTTTCTCTTGCAATCTAACTAATACCAAAAATATATTGATGGTGGAAAACTTGATCAAATAATGCATATTGAGCTGGATCTTTTTTTTATTGCAAATTGCTTGTGGTAAAAGCTAGAAATGTAAAAGAGGGTGCCATATATGATACCTCATGAGTAGGATGGGGTAATGGGGCATGACATATCACACAGCCCTTCATGCATACAGTTTATGCTGTGCTTTGATACCTAAATATATAATTTGCATGAAAAAGTTAGGCTTTCATGATTTATGGTTTCTGAGAAGAATTGAGCGATGGCAAATCACTTGCCATACCTAATGAAAGCTGAGTTTGGACTAAGCCATGACTAATGTGAAGAAAGCCACATTGAGTGTGAAGATGCATTCACACATTTGGTGACAAGGTGAAATGGTGTCTGCTTCAGAGACATCACACAGCAAAATGTTATATTCAGGATGTCACAAGTCAGTTTATCACATGTCTGTACAACAAAAATGAGTGGTTGAAATAATCACTTCTTAGTAAGTTGAATCAAATACCAAATGTGAACAAATCAAAATCAATCAACAAAGAATGTGTAACCAGCAAATAATCAACATTTTAAAAGCTGAAAGTCAGCTATTACAGGCGGGGCAAAGAATGTGATTGATTCCAGCCCCAGAAGTTTGGAATCACAACACAAGTGAATTAACAAATAATTCTTATAAAAATACCCAAAATCTTTGGCTCTTGGCTCTCCAATAATTACAGTCACCAGGTTTGCCAGTTTAAACACAATACTGTTTATTTATAACTAGAACATTGAATATATGAAATATTCAATGAATACAGCTCCTTAACGTCAAAATGATACCCAACTCCCCCTTTAACTACCCCACCCTCTACTCCCACACACACAAGACAGACAAACACAGAAGGGTGGAAAGGGGTAAAAATAATAACAATTAAGGTCAAAAGGTAAGACCCCTTGCTTCAGATGATGAGTTCTTCAATCCACTTCCTTCACAATATCAGCATGGTTTAAAGTCTCTCGTTCACAGCCTGTAATGATCATCCTTGCAATCTCTTACTCGTGCTTTTTCCAGGAGAGGCTCTTGGATTCACACCAGCCTGTTCTGCAGAGAGAGTTAGCAAATTCTGGTCTCTGCTTGAATCAGTCTTTTCTGCAGAGAGTTGGGGGGTGATTCTCCGAGCCCCGCACTGGGCCGGAAAATCGGAGCAACCGTGCCAAGACGCCCCGATGCTGACGCGCGATTCTCCGAGGTGCAGAGAATCGGCGCCATTGGCGCCGGCACGTTTGGCACGCCGCGGGCCGCTGGAATCGGCAGGGCCGCCGATTCTCTGGCCTGGATGGGCCGAGCGGCCGCTCCGACACGACAGAGTCCCGCCGCCGCCGTTCACCCCTGGTCGCTGCCAGCGGGAACTCTGCGGGAATGCTTGGGGGCGGCCTGTGGGGGAGGAGGGGGACTCCTTCACCGATCGGCTGGCCGGCCTCTCTCCCCCCCCCCCCCCCCAGGCCTACGTCCTGGCACGGCCAGCCCCTGAACACCATGTTGGGGCTGGCGCGCGTAAGAAGTTCCCCACGCATGCGCAGCATGGCACGGCCCAACTGCGCATGCGCAGGATTGAGCTGCCCCAACTGCGCATGCGCGGGTTGTCGCGGCGCCCATTTGGCGCCACGTAAGGAGGTTGGAGCAGCGTGAGCTGCTCCAGCGCCATGCTAGCCCCCTGTGGGGGCCAGAATAGGTCTTGCCTGTGCCCTGTTCGTGCCGTCGCGAAACGCGACTGCGTTCACGATGGTGCGAACACTTGGCCTCAATATCGGAGAATCGCCCCCTTAGTTCCCACAGTGATCTTTTGGTGATAATTCGCTGGTTACTTCTAGAGAAAACAGAGTGGGGAAAAAGAGCACTTTTCTTTCTTAGCTGCCAAAAATGAATCTGAAAGCTCTTCAGGTCTCTGAATAATTTCAGTGGGAACATAACCAATCACGCACCACCTGTTAGCAGGTATAGCACCACCTTTTAGGCGTATTCATTGGTCATCAGCCACATCAATGAATCAGTCTAAAACAGCACAGTGTTCTAGATCTTCCTGTTTGAATTAAAGGTGCAGGCTACTTTGTCTTCAAGTCACATGTCCATTAAACAACCATGGATCAAAACTGTAACTGCGGGCAGCACGGTGGCACAGTGGATTAGCACTGCGGGCTCACGGTGCCGAGGTCCCAGGTTCGATCCTGGCTCTGGGTCACTGTCAGTGTGGAGTTTGCACATTCTCCCCGTGTTTGTGTGGGTTTCGCCCCCACAACCCAAAAATGTGCAGGGTAGGTGGATTGGCCACGCTAAATTGCCCCTTAATTGGAAAAATGAATTGGGTACTCTAAATTAAATTTTTAAAAATCTGTAACTGCAAAAATAAACGAAAGGGAAATAAAGGAATCAACAGGAACAAACAGGAAAGGCCCTTATACATGATGGGGCTACCAAAATCAATTTGGAAGGTAAAAGAGAATAAACCAAGGGCTACCTTGGACCATTAGACACTGAATGAAAGTAATGTTAAAGTACTACAATGGCTCTTAGGGAGTCGCCCGGGTGAGGTTTTAACCAAAGGGTACGGTGGCCTCTGTCTAGTTCCGAGGGTTTGATGAAAGTCTCCTTGCCCACCACCTTTTTAAATAAATCTGACATAAACTGTGTTGGGGTTTGGCCCTTGGTCCCTTCTGGTTGTTGGGTCGACCTTAAGGGTCGCGAGGCCGCAGACAGTAAGGGGAGGTATAGGGCCACCGAATTTGAAGGTCAGGCTTTGCAAGTTACATTGGAAGTCCAACCCCAGGAGTGTAGCTGCGCAGAGGTGTGGCAGGACATAAAGGCAGAAATTGTTGAATTTCCTGCCTTGGACAGTGAGGTCTGCTAGGCAGAACCCGTTTATCTCCACTGAGTGTGACCTCCCGGAGGCCAGGGAGATTCTTTGGTTTACAGGATGGGTAACAAGTGAACAGTGCCTTACTGTGTCGGGGTGTATAAAGCTCTCCGTGCTCCCAGAGTCGATCAGGCAAAACGTCTCATGGCTGTTGATGAACACCGTCGTCGTTGCAGTCGTGAGTGTCCGAGGTCGATTTTGGTCCAGCGTCACCAAGGCCAGATGGAGCAGTTGCGGGTTGTGATCGGGCAGCGGGTAGTCGGCCGTGCTGGGGGCCTGGGGCCCCATCCAAGATGGCGTCTCCCATGGATCGCACATGGTGGTCGGGGATGGACAAAATGGCGGCAAGGATGGACAAAATGGCGGTGTCCAGCGTGGTGTCCAAGGGGCAAGATGGCCGCGCCCATGGGTAGGACGTGGCCCTAGGATAGGGGGGTGGCGGTGAGTGCTGGCCGCCTGGGGCCCGAGGGGAAGATTGCCGCGGCGGTCCAGAGTCACTGGAGACCGTGGCCACGGCTCGTGCTTGGCAGACCCCACAAAATGGTCCTTCTTGCCGCACCCTTTGCAGGTGGAGGTGCGGGCCGGGCAGCGCGTGCGGGGATGCTTCGCCTGCCCGCAGAAGAAACAGCGGGGCCCGACGGAGTTAGCGCAGGCCTGCGGGGATACGGGGCAGGTCAGTGGGGCTGCCGCTGCGGGATGCCACGCAGCCCAGGGGGCCGCCGTGCGGTCGGGCGCATAGGACTGCGCGTTTCTGGAGGCACCATCCATGGACCCTGCCAGGGCCCGTGCTTCTCTCAGTCCCAGGGTGTCCTTTTCTAAGAGTCTTTGGCGGATCTCTGTGGAGCTTCTACCTGCTACGACGGCATCCCGGGTTAGAAGTTCTGTGTGCTCGCTGCCCGAAACTTGCGGGCAGCCACAGTTTCTGCCCAGCACCAGTAGCGCACGGTAGAAGTCCTCCAGTGATTCCCCGGGGCTTTGCCGTCTAGTTGCGAGCAGGTGACGTGCGTAGACCTGGTTTACAGGGCGGATATTATGTCCTTTTAACAGTTCGATCGCAGCATCGTAGTCTTCTGCCTCCTCAATGAGGGTGATGATTCCAGGGCTTGCTCTCGAGTGCAGGAGATGCAGTTCCTGTTCTCCTGAGGGGGTGCCTCCGGCCGTCTCGAGGTAGCCTTTAAAGCACACCAGCCAGTGCTTAAATAGCGCCGCTGAGTTCTCCGCGTGGGGGCTGAGTTGTGGACACTCCGGCTTGATTCGGAGATCCATTCTTTCAGCTTAAGTGTAGTCGATTAAATTGATGCACGATCAATTAAACTCAAAGACGAGGTTGTAACTTAACTGAAGGCTTTAATCGACTAGAACTGTTCCCCAGCAGCATTGGTACAGAAAGTGAGGGCTGCTGGGACGGCACTGGTTTTTATACCCCACCCTTCAAGGCGGAGCTACGTACCAACAGCCAATGGTAAACTCCTAGGTTTAACTAATGGTCTTCAGCCTCTTGGGTACTGTAATACCTGATAATACCACACCCTGCCCTCCTAATTTTACCCTCTTATTCCCCCCCAGCTCCCCAATACCACCCCCCTCCCCTCCCGTCCTCCCCGCGCTGACCCCTTAATCCACCTTGAATAAAACAATGAACGGTTTCCACCTCCAGGGGAACTCTTCCTCCGACCCCTGTGAAGCGAACTTGACCTTCTCCAACCGCAGGAATTTTGCCAGGTCACTCACCCATATCCCCACTTTTGGTGGCTCCAAGTCCTGCCAACACAACGGAGGCAAAGGCCAATACATCGGCCTGTCTCCCCATCTGGATTCCCAGATCTTCCGACACACCGAATATCGCCACCTCCAGATTCGGGGTCACCCCGACACCCAGAACCTTGGACATAACATCCGAGAACTCCTTCCAGAACCCCTCCAGCTTTGGACATGCCCAAAACATGCTGCCTACATTGACTCCACACCTGTAGCGCAAAAACCACCACTGGGCTCACGGAGTACCTGCTGGCGAGAATGGAAGGGGCACCAGCAATAGTGCCCTCAAACGCCCCCCTACACAACGCCTCCTCAATCTGCCCCCAAACCGACCCCCTCTCCACTGTCCTTTTCCTCACCATTGCAATGTTCACCGCACAATTATAATTCATCAAACTCAGCAAAATCAGCCTCCCCATCCTTGCCACCTCTCCAGGAACAGCCTCCTCACCTGCAGACTCTTCCCCTCCCACAGAAACCACAAAATTATCCCATTCGCCTTCCTGAAAAAGGACTTGGGAATTAAGATGGGGAGATTCTGGAACATGAAAAAGAACCTGAGCTGCATCGTCATTTTCACCGTCTGCACATGCCCAGCCAGTGATAGCGGCAACACATCCTATCGCTTGAAATCTGTCTTCATTCCCTCCACCCTTTGTGCCAAGTTCAATTTCTGTAATTGAGCCCAGCTCTGTGCCAACTGGTTTCTTAGATACCAAAAACACGCCTCCACCACCTGGAACAACAATCCACCTAACCTCCTCTCCTGTTCTCTATCATTGATCGGGAACACCTCGCTCTTCCCATGTTCAATTTGTACCCCGAAAACTGGCTCAATTCCCTCAAGATCTCCATGATCCTTTGCCTGCTGCCCACAGGGTTTGAGATGCATCACACCAGAACACCTGCATCATATCGCAAAACTCTGTGTTCAGCAACAAACCGTCCCCACCCACCCCGTTCGATCACTTTCCAACCACTCGACAGCATAAGCGCCATTGCCAACAGTTCTATCGCCAAGGCAAAAAGCAACAGGGAGAGCAGGCACCCTACCTCATCTCCCGATGCAGTCCGAATATGCCAAAATTATCCTGCTCATCTGAATGCTCGCCAATGGTGCCGATCCCAGTCCACAAACTCCTGGCCAAGCCTGAACTGACCCAACACCTCCAACAAGTATGTCCTCTCCACTCCGCATCTATTGCCACTACTACCTCTACCTCCTGCCCCTCCGAGGGCATCATAATTACATTAAGCAGCCTGTACACATTCGCCGACAACTGCCTCCCCTTCACAAATTCCGTCTGGTTGTCCTCTATCACCCCGGCACATAGTCCTCTATTCGCGAAGTCAGTATCTTCGCCAAAACCTTTGCATCAACATTAAGCAACGATATCAGGCGGTACGACCCACACTGCTCTGGGTCCTTCTCTTTCTTGCAAATCAGGGAGATGGAAGCCTGCGACAATGTGAGGGGGAGCTCGCCCCATCACTCACCTCATTGTACATCCTTACTAGCAGCGGTCCCAGCTCCACACCAAACTCCTTATAAAATTAGACTGGGAACCCATCCGGCCCCGGGGCCTTCCGTGCCTGCATCGCACCTATGCAGTCTATCACCTCCCTCTGCCCGATCGGGGCCCCAGTCCCTGCACCCTCTCCTCCTCAATCTTGGGTAACTCCAACCCGTGCAGGAACCTTCTCATCCCTATCCCCCCAGGTGGGGGCTCCGACTCTTACAACCTCCTGTAGAAAGCCTCAAATACTCCATTCACCCCTCCATCACCACATTACCCCTCTCGTCCCTCACCCTACCAATCTCCCTCACTGCTGCCTGACACTCCTTAACTGATAGGCCAGCATCCAACATCTTTTCCCTGTACTCATACACTGTCCCTCTGGCCCACCGCAACTGCCCTACTGCCATCCTGGTGAACACCGACTGAAACTCCATCAGCAGCCTCTGCCTCTCCTTCAACAACCCCTCCTCTGGAGTCACCGAGTACCTCCGATCCACCCTCAGAGTCTCCTCTATCAGCATTGCCCTCTTCTCTCGTTCCATCCTCTACCTATGAGCCCGGATTGTGATAAATTCACTCCTAATGACTGCCTTAAGTGCCTCCCACAGCGTGGCAGTTGTGACCTCCCCTGTGTCATTCAGCTCCACATAGCCCCGAATGGCAGCCCTCACCTGCTCACACATCCCCTCGTCCGCCAACAGCCCTCCACTGCAGTTGTTAGACCTACCCCTAAACCACCACAAATCCACTCAGTGCGGCGCAAGATCAGATACCACAATCGCCGAGTACTGTGAGTTGGCCACCAGGTCCAGGATCCTCCCTAACAGCTGTCACAAAACGTCCACCTCATTACAATTCGGGGCATAAACATTCACCAGGACCACCGGCACCTCCTCCAATTTCCCACTGACTATCACATATCTACCTTCAGATTGGCCACAATGCTCCCCACCTCAAAAGCCACTCTCTTATTAACCAACACTGCCACACCCCCTTGTCTTCATGTCTAGCCCCGGGTGGAATACCTGCCCCACGCACCCCTTCCTCAGTCTCATGTGATCCTCCAACTTCCGGCGTGTTTCCTGCAAGAATACAACGTTCACCTTCAAGTTCCTCAAGTACGCAAAAACAGGCGATCGTTTAACCGTCCCATTCAACACTTGCACGTTCCACATAACCAGGCTGGTCGGGGGGCTACCCGCCTCCCCCCCTGCTGATCAGCAACACCCCTTTCTAAGCCAGCCCCCGCCCCGCCCGCATCATGCGCCCTTCCAGGTCTGCTCCGAGATGTCCGTCGACAACTCTCCCTTCCCAACAACGCCAACCAACCACGCCCATGTCAGCAACCCTCACCCCCTCCCCACACACCAACAACCCTCTCCCAAAAACCACCCAACAACCAACAAATGAAGAGAAACAAAAGACACTCTCACCATTACCACTCCCCCGTCGTAACCTGCCCCAGTCCACCCACCAATATGCCCCACAGTTTACACAAAGTTCAATGTCCTCACACTCCTCCCAGTTCATAGTCCCTCATGAAGTCCATCACCTCCTCCGGCGAGTCAAAATAAATTCCTGTTATTGATGTGTCACGCACAAGTGGGCAGTGTACAGAACCACAAACTTCACCCCTTTCTTGTCGAGGGCAGCCTTTATCCGTTTATACCCAGCCCTCTGCTTGGCCATCTCCGTGCCCAGGTCTTGGTAAATCTGTAGTTCACTCCCTCCCAAGTGCATTTCTTGGTCTGCATTGCCTACCTCAAGATCTTCTCTTTATCCAGGAACCGATGCAGCCTCACCACCATCGCCCTCGGCTGTTCCCTCACCTGCACCCTCCTCCTCAATGCCCTGTGCGCCCAATCCACCTCAGAGGCCAATCAAAGCCCCCTCCGCCATCAGCTTATTCAATATGCTCGCCATAAACTTGACGGCCTCCACACTTTTGATGCCTTCGGTCACATCACTGATCCTCAAATTCTGCCTCCTGGAGTGGTTCTCAAGGTCCTCCGCCTCCAGCAAGATCACATGATCATCATATTACATCACCAGCTCCCCCACTTTCTGGATCGCCAGGCCCTGAGCCTCATGTCTCTGCTCCACCCACTGGATAACCTCCCTAACCAACTCCACCACCTTGGCCAAATACTCTAGGCCTCTTCCCTCTGTTGTTGGAATTTGCCATTCAGGAACTGGGTGGGCAGCGTTGCTCCCTTGCTCTCTGCCATCTTCATCTGTGTCGCACCACAAAAACTTTCCTGCTCCAAATGCTCTCTCTTTCTCGTGGCACTCGTCGTCCATTGATCCAACCCACGAGAGGAGTACCTTCCCTGGGCACTCATACACCTTTTGCCCTCAAACACCACACAATTCGGGTTGGGAAGGACCGAAAAGATCCACCTCGACAGGGAGCCACCAAATGTGCAACCACTCACTCCATGGTCACCACGGGAAGTCCCAATTTTCAAAGATTTTAATATGGTGTCACAATCTAAGTATAAACTTGTGTCTTAAGGAAATGCACTCCTGCAGCTCAGCCTCTCTTTTTGCCCCGCTGTGCCCCGCTATCCTATCTCCTTCTAAATGCACATCAAGCCCTGTTGTGATTCCTACTTCAAAAATATGAGGCGCGATCTACTGGACGTGTTGTGCCCCCGTTTCGGTCGATGTTATTTGTGTTATTTCAAATGCAAATAACAAATGTGGCAGGTGTCACTTGGCCCTGCAGACCATGCCCATATGTTCTCGTCATGCTCGAAGATGGCTGATTTTTGGCCATCCTTTTTTGAAACTCTTTCCAAAGCCTTAGATCTTGATATGCAGCCTTGTCCTTTGCATTTCCGAACTAGTTTGTTGAGTTTATCAATAATTGTGCAGAAAATCACTCAATGGTATTTCAGATTTTACAGTTCCATAAATAGTTACCTTGTTTTGTGTATTGAAATCTATTTGCAAAACAAAAATATTGTGCAAATTTTGTTGCTTTACTTCTTGTTACACTGCATTAACCTTTGGCTTAATTGAAATAACACCCCATAATATTTTTCAATCAGCTTCAGAATTAGAACGCATAATTCTTCTTGACAACCAACCAGGTATCCAAATTTCTCACTTTAATAAGGTGCAAGTCATAACTATTAAGTACCTTCAAATAAATAATATATCATCAGTCATTTATTTGAGATTCTAGTTGCAAAATGGTTTCATAATTTACCACCTGCTCTGTGAAAATCTAAGAGTACCTTCGCTAAGTATAGCTAATTGATAAAATATGTATTTGCAATGCGGCTGAAGAATAAATTGCTTACAAGGAACTCCTGAAGTTTTTCACAATTTTTACTGAGACAGGCAGTCAAAGTAAATTACTGTCAGCATTGTACACTAACCCTGGACACATAGTATCGGAACAAATGAATTATACTTGCTCATGCTTTTTATTTTAAAGGCCATCTGTTACTCCTACCACATAATGAATTTGACAGCATTAATAATTGATGATTCAAACTTAAAAGTCACAGGGGTTATTACTCATAAATCATCATCATACTTCTGTATACTGTACATCTTTCTTGTAGCTTGTTGATAATATAGTGTACTTGTTTTATAAAGGTGAATACATCTCTAGCATAACTGAGAGTGATTTAATAGCTTACCTTCTGATCCTTTTCCAATATTTCAGAAGATCCGCAGGGCTCTATTTTGTCCATATTGTCATCCTGCAACATATCATTGACTCCCTCCACTTGTTAACCAGCCCTATCTATTATGTAGCTGATGATTACACTCTAATTAATCATCAACAACCCTCAGTTGTATAAAATCTCCAGTCATCCTGCAGTGTAATTATTGAATCATTACAATTTATTTGTTCCATGCCCTTTTCTTAATTTTAGTCAAGCATTATTACTTGTTATCTTTGGCTCTATACAATAGTACTTCTAACTTTAGGTACCATAGTTCTTTGTTTTAATGTGATCTTTGTTAACTCCCACATCTATTTATTTGTGTCTTACAAGCTTTATTTTCATTGTCCTATTTTTCCTCTCTTCATATTTTTTAACTCTTAAACCCACATTTGCCCAACACTGAACGATTTCTCCTGTATTTGTGAACTCCTCCCAACATCTCATTTTCACTCATCACAAGGTAATGTTTACCATGACCCTCATTCGCACCATTTAAAGGATTCACCACAGGACTTTTGGGTAAGGTACTTTTGGTTTTGGTTTACTGGTGCAGAGTTAACAGAGGTACTGTGTTTTTTTGGAAGATTTGTGAAACATTGTTTGAGGCAGAAGATAATGGAATTTGATGGCCAGTGAGCAGAAAGCCTGGTATCACTCATGGGGCCTGTGGTTTCAGTCCCTCTTTGGTTACAACATGACATGGCATATAGCACAGACAGCAGGAACGGAAAGCCACTTAGGGTCTTCAGGGAGCAATTCTCTAACCTGAATCACAGCTTTGAGCAGTGTCTGAGGTGCCACGATTCACCAAGGAAGTGGTGGATGAACTGTGCCATCTCCTTCAACCTGGCTTGCAGTTGCAGAGCATGCTGAGGATTGGACTGTCAGTGTCCATCACAGTAACTCTTTCCCTCAATTCCTATTACAACACTAGACCCAGTGACATTTTCAACATCTCGCAGATTGTGTGCAACACTGCATCAGAGAGGCAACAGAAGCCATGTACACACGAAGAGGAGAATTCATAGTAATTTCTTCAACCAGACAGAAGTACAAGAAATGGGTGCAATAGCACCCTTTTGTGGCTATTTGTATATGTATGCAAATAAAGGAAACCTGGAATAAATCAGTTTATTCAGGTACTGTTAGAATACTTCCTTTTGATTTCCCTTTGTGCCCATTTCTTCTATTTTAGTTTATTATTTTTGGTCCGTGGATCCATAATCGAAATGTGCCTTAAAGCAGTGGACTTATGCTGAGGCAGCCTGCTCGTAGTTGGCACAGGGTGTTCCAGGATTTTTTTTTTGGAGAGGAGAAAACAGATTCATTGGCGCTTGATGAATCTAAAGAACCAACTTTGGACAAAGTGGGTCCAGTGGGCTGGCAGCCTGTGGGTTAACCAGAGACTGTGTTCTGCAGTCAGTGATTGGTTCCTGCGCGATGTTTCTGAAAGAGTGGGGCAGAAGTGATTAGACCTTGAAATGAGGGAACTCTCTCCCTCTTTCTCTCACTTCCGAAGTAATGAAATATTTTATTGTTATAAAGCCAGTGAGTGCTGGCACGAGAATTATCTTGAATCTACAAAGAAAGTAGACAGCATATCAAGAGAAAACCATCTCAAGCCTAGAGGGAATAAGTATTGAAACAAAAGCTTTAACTTCTGAAAGACTTTGGGAGCAATCTAACTCGGGTGCCTGACACGGGTTGCAATGCGGCTGGTAAAAATCGGGTGACACAGTAGCACAGTGGTTAGCCATGTGGCTTTACAGCACCAGGAACCAGGGTTCGATTTCTGGCTTGGATCACTGTGTGAGGAGTATGCACGTTCTCCCCATGTCTGCGTGGGTTCCTCCGGGTGCTCCGATTTCCTCCCACAAGTCCCGAAAGACATGCTTGTTAGATGGATTACACATTCTGAATTCTACCTGAGTGCACCTGAACAGGCGCCAGAGTGTGGCAACTAGGGGATTTTCACAGTAACATCATTGCAGTGTTAATGTAAGCCTACTTATGACGCTAAAAAGGATTATTATCATTATTATTACGACAAGAGTCCTCTCATGAAATTTACCCAGCTCCCCATGCCTCACGAGATCTAACGGGATCTCGCGAGATGTTGTGATCTGGATCCTGCCCACGATACGCAGGACCTATATTTGCATATTTAAGAGTGCAGTTAGGCTCTCCGCCAGACCGAACCAGCTTCAGGGACCTAACGGCCTTGCTGAGGAGATTCCAGCCAGCCACCTTTTAGCACTGGTCTTCACAAATGGGGACCATGCGGAATGGCACTTGGGAGGGGTCTCCCAGGTGATTGAATGGCCTCCGATGGTCATCTTCTGGGCAGGGTGGCACCCTCCCACCGCGCCATTCTGGGAAATATCTGCACCAATTCTCGCTCACGTGAATCGCGGCCCAGGGGACACAGTCTTGAGAATCTGGGGCGAAATTCTTCGGAAAAGGCACGATGTCCGCCGACTGGCGCCCAAAACGGCGCCAATCAGACTGGCATCGCGCCGCCCCAAAGGTGCGGAATGCTCCGCATCTTTGGGGGCCGAGCCCCAACATTGAGGGGCTAGGCCGACGCCGGAGGAATTTCTGCCCCGCCAGCTGGCGGAAACGGCATTTGTTGCCCCGCCAGCTGGCGCGGAAATGACATCTCCGGGCGGCGCATGCGCGGGAGCATCAGCGGCCGCTGACAGTTTCCCACGCATGTGCAGTGGAGGGAGTCTCTTCCACCTCCGCCATGGTGGAGACCGTGGCGGAGGCGGAAGGGAAAGAGCGCCCCCACGGCACAGGCCCGCCCGCGGATCGGTGGGCCCCGATCGCGGGCCAGGCCACCGTGGGCGCAACCCCCGGGGTCAGATCGCCCCGCGCCCCCCCAGGACCCCGGAGCCCGCCCACGCCGCCTTGTCCCGCCGGTAAGGTAAGTGATTTAATTCACGCCGGCGGGACAGGCAATTTATCGGCGGGACTTCGGCCTATCCGGGCCAAAGAATCGAGTGGGGGGGCCCACCAACCGGCGCGGCGCGATTCCCGCCCCCGCCGAATATCCGGTGCCAGAGACTTCGGCAACCGGCGGGGGCGGGATTCACGCCAGCCCCCGGCAATTCTCTGACCCGGCGGGGGGTCGGAGAATGTCGCCCCTGGTGTCCAACTGGTTAATAAGATGTGGGTGCAAAGCCCATATTGGCTGCTAAATCTCACAAGAGACCAAAAGTGGGATTTCCACCAGCGAGATTGCTGAATGCGATCTTTCCAACCTCACTCAATGACGGGATCAGGTCCATGCTATGAAGGGTGCAAGCCTGATTAATATATATTAGCATATATTATAATATCATAAGCAGGCTTAACCTCGCTACCTTCACCCTCAAAGTATCGGCCCACTCAGCCTGCGTGACATCACACTGGCACAAATCACTACTGGTTTTCAAAAACAAAAATGGTCGTGATGGCCAGGCAGTGGGTGCACATATAAGTATAGCCTGGTTGGTGAGATATTTGCCCAAGCAGTGCCCTGGCACTGCCCCTGGCACCCTGGCATTAATCAGCCATGATTGAATGGTGGAGTGGACTCGATGGGCCGAATGGCCTTACTTCCGCTCCTATGTCTTATGGTCTTATGGCATTGCCAGAGTGGTACTGCCAGGTTGGCCCTCTGGAGAGGTTCCCCTTATGTGTACCGGTAGGGGTAAAGGCAGGGGTGCGCCCAGATGCCTGTGAGAGGTGGGTGCAGATGAATATGAGGGGAGTGCCCTAAAGCCTGGGAGGGTCACCCCAATGCTTCCGTGGTGAGGGTGTGTGCCCCGATGCTAGCATAGTCAAGGGGTGGTCCAATGCTTGTATGGTGAGGGGTGTCATCCTGATGTTTGCATGGTGGGGTCTTCCATGGGGAGGGGAGGGAAAAGTCTATTCTCAGAGCCCTTTAAAGATGGTGCCCCGATCTCTGTGGAGCCAACCCTGCTGTCTCTATCAAGCCCCGCCCCACCAGAGTGATGGCACAAACCACACCCTCAGGTTCTCTGTGCACTGAGTATCAGAAAGGCTGGAGTGAAAATTTGGCTGTACATCTGGAGAGGCACATGTCGGTTTTCAGTCTGAGCCTGGCATTCTGACAAATTTTGGGAAAATTCCACCCATTGGCTTCGATCTTTGGAGAATGATATTTCATAGGCATTTGTATGATAGTTTCATGATCGAAACTAATCATAAATCACTGACGACTATATTGAATCCAAAATCTCCAGTAGCTGTAACCCAAATGCAGAGATGAGCTTTGGTATTGTGTGCTTAACAGTATAACATTAAATACAGATGATTGGAATGTATAGATTATCATCCCCATCAGCTGTAGGGCCCAACAAGTTAGATGTGTTTTTCTTTTCACACATAGATGAGTTACCAGTCGCAGCAGAAGACATTGATTGAACAACTCGCTGGAACTTTGTATTGGCAAGGGTATACGACGATATCACAGATTGGTGAGCAACATAGATACTGGATTTAGAAATCGGGCCATATTGTTATGCGTCGGAATGAGTTGTGCATTGATAAAGGTTGTTATGTGGAAAGCCAGAATTGTAATTCCTGAAAGGTACAGATTGCATTTGCTATGAGATCTTCATGATCAACTCTTGGGGATCAGCTTGACAAAAAATCTAGCGAGTTGCTACCTTTGGTTGCCCAGGTAAGATAAGGACATGGAATACGCAATGAAACAGAGTAGTGAATGTCAATCAGTCGGAAAGAAGCTGCCATCAGTACCTTTGCAACCATGGAATTGGCAGAGGCTACACATAGTTTTGCAGAATATGAAGGGTAACACGTTCATTGTGATCAGTAGCCATTTGAAGTGGAGTTTCTGATGAATCAAACAGCTAGCAAAACTCTAGCTAGATATTTTGCTGCTTATTCCCAGAGGAAATTGTGTTCAACCACAGGCTTCAGTTTTATTCAGAAAATTTGTAAAATTCATGAGTATAAACAAGGTAAAACAAACTAGAGTCCCACCATAATCATCCTGTTTCAAATGTGCACAGTACAAATTGTTAAGCATGTTCTTGTGAAACAAATGCTAGATACAAATAGGAAGAAATATCTGTTGTCATTAAATCACAAACTGGTAAACTTATTTATTCTTTCTCATGACACACCTCACACTATTACTGGCTGAAAGCCAGCTGAATTGTTTTTTAGGAGGCAGCCTAAAACAAGATTTTCATTGCCATAGCCACATTTAGCATAGTCAGTAGAAGAGCAACAATCCAGACAGAAAGAGAGTCAGCTTTGACAAGGAGCCATCCAGACTAGAAACATTAGTTCTGTTCTCTCTCCAGAGATGCTGTCAGCCCTACTGAGATTGACCAGCATTTTCTGTTTTTGTTTGAGAAAGAGAGTTGTGATAGGGGTAGGGTAAGAGAAAGAAGTTTGAAGTTGAACGAGAAGGTCAATGTGAAAGGTCGTCATCATAAGTAGTTGAAGCGGCTCCTAGGAACGTTCATGAAAATATATGAGCCGAGATTCTCTGTTGGCTGACGTGTCGAAATCGGGAAATGCAATTGGGCAGAGAATAGGTTCCCACGACAAAATCGCAGCAGGCGCCGATTTGACGACAAATTGCAATTCTCCGTCACTTCGACAGCGACGTCAATGCGGTTCGGAATGCACATACAGTAATTACCGTTTGAGTATCTTAGTGGGCCTGACTCGGTATTCTCCGGGGCCTCCGAAACAAGCTGGATGAACTTAACGCCAGACTTACCTCTCAGAGGGAAGTAAGAGACTGCTGTGTGCTCTGTTTTACAGAGACATGGCTCACCCCCACCTCACCGGACTGTGCCATACAACCTGAAGGCTTCTCAATTCACCGGGCGGACCGCACCGCGTCATCAGGCAAAGAGAAGGATGGATGGGCTTGCCTCATCATCAACTCCTCTTGGTGCTTGGATGTGGCGACCCTGGCGACCTACTGCTCCCCAGACCTGGAATACCTGACCGTGAAGTGCCGCCCATACTATCTTCCACGTGAGTTCACTTCAGCCATTATCACAGCAGTCTACATCCCACCCCAGGCAGAAGTGAGGAAGGCGCTGGACGAACAATACACAGTTATAAACAATTACCTGGAGGCCTTGTTCATCGTGGCCGGGGACTTCAACAAGGCCAACCTAAAGAGTGTACTGCCAATATTCCACCAGCACATGTGTCCCACCAGGGGCGACAACACTTTTGACCACTGCTACTGAAAAATCAAAGGCACCTACTGTTCCATCCCCCGACTGCAGTTTGGAAAATCAGACCATAAGACGGTGCTCCTTCTCCCGGCATACACGCAGAAACTCAAGCGAGTGAATCCGACTAAGAAGGTCGTGCAGTGCTGGTCAGAGGAAACAGAAGAGCTCCTACATGACTACTTAGAGACAGAGGACCGGTCCATATTTAAGAACTCAGCGACCAACTTAAATGAGAATGCCACCACCATCACAGGTTTCATCAGCAAATGTGTGGACGACTGCGTGCCAAAGAAAAGAGTACGTACATTCCCCAACCGGAAACCATGGCTCAGTCGCAAGATTGATTCTCTACTGAAGGACAGGTCTGATGCATTTAAGTCAGGCGACCCTGACCTGTACAAGAAATCCAGTACGACCTCCATAAAGCCATCCGAGATGCCAAGAGAGAATATCAGACTAAGCTAGAGTCACAGACTAGCGTTACAGACTCTCAGCGGTTGTGGCAAGGCCTAAACAACATAACGGGCTAAAAAGCAAAGCTGAGCAGTATCTCCAGCAGCAGGGCACCCCTCCCCGATGAACTCAATGCATTCTATGCTCGGTTCAAGCAGGAAACCAACAATCCGCTGTTGAGAGTCCCAGCAGCCCATAACATGCCGATACACACCATCACTGCTTCCAAAGTCAGATAGGCCTTCCTGAAAGTGAACCCTTATTAGGCGACGGATCCGGACAGGATCCCTGGTCATGCACTCAGAGTCTGCACAGACCATCTGGCAAATGTGGTCGCAGGCATCTTTAACCTGTCCCTACTCCGCTCCGAGGTCCCCACCTGCTTCACGAAGACAACCATCATACCGGTACCAAAGAAGAACCAGGCATACCACCACAACTGGTCCAAAGCAGACGTCATCTGCCTGACCCTACACTCATCCCTAGAGCATCTCGACAACAAGGACTCCGATATCAGGGGCGAGATTCTCCGACCCCCGCCAGGTCGGAGATTCGCCGGGGGCTGGCGTGAATCCCGCCCCCGCCGGTTGCCGAATTCTCCGGCACCGGAGATTCGGCGGGGGCGGGAATCGCGCCGCGCCGGTTGGCGGGCCCCCCCCCCCCACAGCGATTCTCCGGCCCGTTTGGGCCGAAGTCCCGCTGCTGGAATGCCTGTCCCGCTGGCGTCGATTAAACCACCTCTCTTACCGGCGGTACAAGGCGGCGCGGGCGGGCTCCGGTGTCCTGGGGGGGCGCGGGGCGATCTGGCCCTAGGGGGTACCCCCACGGTGGCCTGGCCCACAATCGGGGCCCACCGATCCACGGGCGGACCTGTGTCGTGGGGGCACTCTTTTCCTTCCGCCATCGCCACGGTCTCCGCCATGGCGGAGGCGGAAGAGACTCCCTCCACTGCGCATGCGCGGGGATGCCGTGAGCGGCCGCTGACGCTCCCGCGCATACGCCGCCCGGCAATGTCATTTCCGCGCCAGCTGGCGGGGCACCAAAGGCCTTTCCCGCCAGCTGGCGGGGCGGAAATCAGTCCGGCGCGGGCCTAGCCCCTCAAGGTTAAGGCTCGGCCGGTCAAGATGCGGAGGATTCCGCACCTTTGGGGCGGCGCGATGCCGGACAGATTTGCGCCGTTTTTGGCGCCGGTCGGCGGACATCGCGCCGATTACGGAGAATTTCACCCCAGACTCCTATTCATTGACAACAGCTCCGCCTTCAACATCATAATCCCAGCCGAGCTCATCGCATAGCTCCAAAACCTAGGACTTGGTTCCTTACACTGCAACTGGATCCTTGACTTTATTTTTATTTTTTTAAAATATATTTATTCAAATTTTCCAACAAATTTTCAACAAAACCCCCCCCCCCTCAACAAGAAAAAAGAAGCAAAAACACAACAATCAGAAATTATACATTGGATTTCCCCCATATACAATAGCCCCTCATATACCATTTAAAAGCACAAAATAGGGAAAAAACCCCACCTTCACCCAAACGCCACACCAAAAGAACCCCCCCACCCCGAGCTGCTGCTGCTGACCTCCTCCTAACACTCCTCGATAGTCTAGGAACGGTTGCCACCGCCTGGAGAACCCCTGCACAGACCCTCGCAAGGCAAACTTTATCCTCTCCAGCTTGATGAACCCTGCCATGTCATTAATCCAAGCTTCCACACTAGGGGGCTTTGCATCTTTCCATAGTAGCAAAATGCTTCTCTGGGCTACCAGGGACGCAAAGGCCAGAATACCGGCCTCTTTCGCCTCCTGCACGCCCGGCTCGTCCGATACCCCAAATAATGCCAATCCCCAGCTCGGCTTGACCCGGGCGTTCACCACCTTGGACATAGTCCTCGCAACACCCCTCCAAAACCCATCCAGTGCCGGGCACGACCAGAACATATGGACGTGATTTGCCGGGCTCCCCGAGCACCTCCCACATCTGTCCTCCACCCCAAAGAACCTACTCAACCTCGCCCCTGTCGTATGCGCTCTGTGAGTAATTTTGAACTGTATTGGGCTGAGCCTGGCACAAGAGGAGGAAGAATTAACTCTACTCAGGGCATCAGCCCACAGCCCACCTTCTATCTCCTCCCCAAGCTCCTCCTCCCACTTGCCCTTTAACTCCTCCACCGAGGCCTCCTCCTCTTCCTTCAGCTCCTGGTAAATCACCAAAACGTTGCCTTCTCCAATCCATACACCCAAAATCACCCTGTCCTGAATCCCACGTGCCGGAAGCAGCGGGAATTCCCTCACCTGCCGCCTCACAAACGCCCTCACTTGCATGTACCTGAAAGCGTTTCCCGGGGCTAGCCCAAACTTCTCCTCCAGCGCCCCTCGGCTCGCAAACGTCCCATCGATGAACAGGTTCCCCATTCTTCTAATCCCTGCCCGATGTCAACTCTGAAACCCCCCATCCATCCTTCCCGGGACGAACCGATGATTCTCCCGAATCGGTGACCAAACCGAGGCTCCCACCTCGCACCTGTCTCGCCTCCACTGCCCCCAGATCTTCAGAGTCACCGCCACCACCCGACTCGTGGTGTACCTTGTCGGCGGGAGCGGCAGCGGTGCCGTCACCAGCGCCCTCGGGCTCGTGCCCACACAGGACGCCATCTCTAGCCTCTTCCTTGCCCCCCCTCTCCCTGCATTACCCACTTAGGGATCATCGCCACATTGGCAGCCCAATAATAGCCACACAAATTCGGCAGCGCCAGCCCCCCCTGTCCCTGCTACGCTCCAGAAACACTCTCTTCACCCTCGGGGTCTTATTTGCCCACACAAATCCCATGATGCTCCTGCTTACCCGTTTGAAAAAAGCCTTGGGGATCAAAATGGGAAGGCACTGGAACACAAAGAGGAACCTCGGGAGGACCGTCATTTTCACCGACTGCATCCTACCCGCTAGCAAGAGTGGCAGCATATCCTCCATCTGCTCCACCAACCGCGGCAAATTGAGCTTGTGCAGGGCCCCCCAGCTCCTAGCTACTTGGATCCCTAGGTACCGAAAGCTCCTTTCCGCCCTCTTCAGCGGCAGCTCGTCTATCCCCCTTCCCTGGTCCCCTGAATGCACCACAAAGAGCTCAGACGTTGAGTTTATATCCCGAAAAGTCCCCAAACTCCCTAAGGATCCGCATGACGTCTGCCATCCCCTCCACTGGATCCGCAACATGCAACAACAGGTCATCGGCATACAACGACACCCGGTGTTCCTCTCCCCACCCCCCCGGAACAATCCGCCCCATTTCCTAGATTCCCTCGGTGCATGGCCAGCGGCTCAATTGCCAGTGCAAACAACAAGGGGGATAGGGGGCACCCCTGCCTCGTCCGCCGGTACAGCCGAAGGTACTCTGACCTCCACCGGTTCATAGCCACACTCGCCACCGAGTATATAGCAGCCTGACCCAACTGATGAACTCCTCCCCAAACCCAAACCTCTGCAACACTTCCCAAAGATACTCCGACTCCACCCGATCAAAGGCCTTCTCCGCGTCCAGAGCTGCCACTACCTCCGCTTCCCCCTCCACCGAGGGCATCATAATCACATTGACGAGCCTCCACACATTTGTATTTAGCTGCCTACCCTTCACAAATCTCGTCTGGTCCTCATGAATCACCCCCGGGACACAGTCCTCAATTCTCGTAGCCAGCACCTTCGCCAGCAACTTAGCATCAATATTGAGGAACGAGATCGGTCTATACGACCCACATTGCAATGGATCCTTGTCCCTCTTCAAGATCAAAGAAATCAGTGCCCTGGACATTGTCGGGGGCAAGGTCCCCCCCTCCCTCGCCCTATTAAAAGTCCTCACTAGCAACAGGCCCAGCAGGTCCACGTATTTCCTGTAAAATTCAACCGGGAACCCATCCGGCCCCAGGGCCTTCCCCGCCTGCATTCTCCCCAATCCTTTAACCAGCTCCTCCAGCCCAAACGGCGCCCCCAAACCAGCCACCTCCTCCTCCTCCACCCTCGGGAACCTCAGCTGATCGAGGAATCGTCGCATCCCCTCCTCCCCCGCTGGGGGCTCAGACCTGTACAGATCCCCATAGAAGTCCCTAAATACCTTGTTTATTCTCACCGCACTCCGCACCGTATTCCCCCCTCTATCCTTGACTCCCCCAATCTCCCTCCCTGCCTCCCTCTCACGAAGCTGATGTGCCAGCATCCGACTCGCCTTCTCCCCATACTCATATGCTGCCCCCTGCGCTTTCCTCCACTGTGCCTCTGCTTTCCCCGTGGTCAACAGGTCGAATTCCGTCTGGAGGTTCTGTCGCTCCCTAAGTAGCCCTTCCTCGGGGGCCTCTGCATACTTCCTGTCCACCCTTAAAATCTCCCCCACTAACCTCTCCCTCTCCCTCCCCTCTCTCTTCTCCCTGTGGGCCCTAATGGAGATAAGCTCTCCCCTGACCACCGCCT
The DNA here is from genome assembly GCF_047496885.1 of Scyliorhinus torazame. Taxonomy (NCBI): domain Eukaryota; kingdom Metazoa; phylum Chordata; class Chondrichthyes; order Carcharhiniformes; family Scyliorhinidae; genus Scyliorhinus; species Scyliorhinus torazame. The sequence goes on along the minus strand of NC_092710.1, from coordinate 215,945,425 downwards.
TCATCGCCTCCCAAACTACCCCCACCTGCACCTCCCCGTTATCGTTGGCCTCCAAGTATCTTTCAATACACCCCCGCACCCGCCCGCACCCCCCCGCACATCCACTCATCCGCCAACAGTCCCACATCGAGGCGCCACAGCAGGAGCTGGTCCCTCTCCTCCCCCAACTCCAGCTCCACCCAATGTGGTGCGTGGTCCGAGATGGCTGTGGCCAAATATTCCGTTCCCTCCACTTTCGGGATTGGCGCCCTACTCAAAATGAAAAAGTCTATCCTGGAGTAGGCTCTATGGACGTGGGAAAAGAAGGAAAATTCCCTGGCCTGCGGCCTGGCAAACCTCCATGGATCCACTCCCCTCATCTGGTCCATAAACCCCCTAAGCACCTTGGACTCCGCCGGCCTCTTACCCGTCCTGGACCTAGAACGGTCCAGTGCTGGGTCCAGCACCGTGTTGAAGTCCCCCCCATTATCAAGCTTCCCACCTCCAGATCCGGAATCCGACCCAGCATGCGTTTCATAAATCCGGCATCATCCCAATTCGGGGCATATACGTTAACCAGTACCACCCGCACCCCCTGCAGCCTACCACTCACCATCACATATCGACCTCCATTATCCACTACAATATTCAGTGCCTCGAACTGCGCCCGCTTCCCCACCAGTATTGCAACCCCTCTGTTCTTCGCGTCCAGCCCTGAATGAAAGACCTGCCCTACCATTCCCTTTCTCAGCCTAACCTGACCTGCCACCTTCAGATGTGTCTCCTGGATCATAACCACGTCTGCCTTCAGTCCCTCTAAGTGCGCGAACACCCGGGCCTTCTTGACCGGCCCATTCAGGCCCCTCACATTCCAAGTTATCAGCCGGATCGGGGGGCTACTCCCCCCCCCCCCCCCCCCCCCCCCCCCCCCCCAGCCGACTAGCCATCTCCTTTTCTAGGCCAGCCACGTGCCCGTGCCTCCCGCACCCTCCAGTCCCCCAGGCGGCTGACTCCCGCCCTGACTACCTCTCCTACTTCCAGCTCCCCTTTTGCCAATGCAGCAGCAACCCATGACACTCCTGTAAGTCAGCTGACTCCTGCTGACCCCGGCCTCTCCCGCCATTCCATTGACCCCCCCCAGTGTGAGAATCCCCCCACCCCTTGGCAGTCAGTGCGCTCCTCTCCAGCACCGCCCTTCCCCCCTGCCCCGCCCCCATCCTTCCCTAACGCGGGGAAAAAGCCCGCGCTTTCCTGAGCTGGCCCCGCCCCCTCTGGCGCAGCTCCTTTTTGCGGCCTTACCCCAACACCCCATCTCCGGGCCTCCACCCCCCCTCTTCCTCCGCGGGGCCCTGTCCCTCCAACACCGATGCCCACACTCTCCGACAGCCCCCACATCAAATCCATTCACCCATCCACACCCAGCACCGAAACAAAAAAAACATTCCCCAAACGCAGTAAACACAGTAAACATCCCCCTATGACAAACCGTCAGTTTGAGTCCAACTTTTCAGTCTGGATAAAGTTCCATACCTCATCAGGTGTTTCAAAATAGTGGCGCCAATCTTGGAACGTGACCCACAATCGCGTTGGCTGCAGCATCCCGAACTTCACCCCCTTCCGATGGAGCACCGCCTTAGCCCGGTTAAAACCAGCCCTCTTCTTAGCCACCTCCGCACTCCAGTCCTGGTAAATTCGGATCTCCGTGTTCTCCCACCTGCTGCTCCGCTCTTTTTTGGCCCATCTCAGGACACACTCTCTGTCCATAAAGCAGTGGAACCTCACCACTACAGCCCTTGGAGGCTCGTTGGCTTTGGGTCTCCTTGCCAGGACCCGATGAGCCCCATCCAGCTCCAGGGGCCTCGGGAAAGCTCCCGCGCCCAACAGCGAATTGAGCACCGTGCTCACATATGCCCCGGCATCGGGCCCCGCCACTCCTTCAGGGAGACCCAGAATCCGAAGATTCTTCCTCCTCGACCTATTCACCAGGTCCTCAAATTTTTCTGCCCACCTCTTGTGCAGCGCCTCGTGCGCCTCCACCTTCACCGCCAGACGCAAGATCTCATCCTCGTTCTCCGAGGCTTTTTGCGGCACCTCCCGGATCGCAACCCCTTGGGCCTTCTGGGTCTCCACAAGCTTCTCAATCGCCGCCTTCATTGGCGCTAGCATTTCTGTCCTCAGTTCCTCGAAGCAGCATTTAAAAAACTCCTGCTGCTCCTGCGATCACTGCGCCCACGCTGCTTGGTCTCCACCTGCCGCCATCTTGCTTTTTCTCCCTCGCACTTTCCGCTGCACCAGGATCACTTTTTTCACCGCTCCACTCCTGGTCCAATCCATATACTGTCGGGGGGACCTTGCTGTCACCTTCCCACACTGGAAGCCGTTGAACAATTGCCGTTGGGGCCCCTCTGAAGAGCCCAAAAGTCCGTTCCCGGCGGGAGCTGCCGAACGTGTGACCTACCTAGGCATAGCCGCAACCGGAAGTCGATCCTTGACTTTATAACCCACAGACCACAATCAGTAAGAATAAACAACAGCACCACCTCCACAATCGTCCTCAATACTGTTGCCCCGCAAGTCTGCGTACTTATTTCCCTACTCTACTCCCTGTACACACACGACTGCGTGGCAAAACTTGGTTCCAACTCCATCTACAAGTTTGCTGACAATACGACTAGTGGGCCAGATCTCAAATAATGGCGAGTCAGAATACAGGAGGGAGATAGAGAACCTAGTGGAGTGGTGCAGCGACAACAATCTATTCCTCAATGCCAGCAAAACTAAAGAGCTGGTCATTGACTTCAGGACGCAAAGTACTGTACACACCCCTGTCACAATCAACGGGGCCAAGGTGGAGATAGTTAGCAGCTTCAAATTCCTAGGGGTACACATTCCCAAAAATCTGTCTTGATCCATCCACGTCGACACTACCACCAAGAAAGCACAACAGCGCCTATACTTCCGCAGGAAACTAAGGAAATTCGGCATTTCCACATTAACTCTTACCAACTTTTACAGATGCACCACAGAAAGCATCCTATCTGGTTGCATCACATCCTGGTATGGCAACTGTTTGGCCCAAGACTGCAAGAAACTTCAGAGAGTCGTGAACACAGCCCAGTCCATCACACAGACCTGCCTCCCATCCATTGACTCTGTCTACACCTCCCGCTGCCTGGGGAAAGCGGGCAGCAGAATCAAAGACCCCTCCCACCCGCTTACTCACTCTTTCAACTTCTTCCATTGGGCAGGAGATGCAGAAGTCTGAGAACACTCATGAACAGACTCAAAAACAGCTTCTTCCCCGCTGTTACCAGACTCCTAAACGACCCTCTTATGGACTGACCTGATTAACACTACACCCTTGTATGCTTCACCCAATGCCGGTGTTTATGTAGTTACATTGTGTACCTTGTGTTGCCCTATTATGTATTTTCTTTTTATTTTATTTTCATGTTCTTAATGATCCGTTGAGCTACTTGCAGAAAAATACTTTTCACTGTACCTCGGTACTCATGACAATAAACAAATCCAATCCCATTCTCAGCCTCTGATGGGGCAAGTGCCCGACGGCACGGTTCACTTTTGTTTTTAAGAATTGTGACACCGCCATCGCAGCTGCTGAGGGAGAGAGGGAGTACGGGAAGTGTCCAACATCGCCTTAGTTTGCTGACAGTTGTGCCGTTGGCCGGGGCCTTCTGCCAGGGCCGGAGGGAGCTGAGGAGTGTGGCCAGGAAGTGAGCTGCGGTGTCGGGGTGGACATGCATGGAACACCATGCATTGTGCACGCCGTTGACAGCCCACTGTGAACTTAGGGCCACAGGTCCCACCCCGGTCAACCCCGTAGGTGCCTTCTGGCCACAGCCGACCCATCAGCAGTATGGGCACACTCTAACACAATCGGTGCCATCTTGTTGGCTGGGATGAGTGCGTGTGAGGATTGTAATGTGTAGATGCAGCTGAAGCTTGTCAGCCTGCCTAGTGTCAAGCACAGACGCGACAAATCTGCACTATTTCTAATTGGAATAGATTGTGTTCCATGTGTCGCCGGTGCTAGCTCCTCCACAGTTGCTGAATCGGTCCAGGTTCGGCACCAGTTTTGCTGTTGTGAAAGTCCACGAATCCTGCCCCAACGTCAACAGTTAGTCTCAGGAATGGAGAATCCAGTCAGTGGTCCTCGCAGCTATTTGGTCAAGATATTTGACAGTAGTAAGATTAGGTTTGCTGTTATAGGTCATGTTTTAACCTCAGAGGTTCATGGAAAAATAAGTAAATTGGGAAGAATTGAATGATCTGATTAATCGGATAGTTGGAATATCAACAGAGTACCAATCGTTATTCCAACATAAGTTGTGCCTGAAACCAATTGAAATCTGAGTCAGAGGCAGACAGCACGGCTTTCGGGACTTGTGGGAGGAAACCGGAGCACCCAGAGGAAACCCACGCAGACATCGGGAGAACGTGCATACTCCGCACAGTCAGTGCCCCAAGCTGGGAATTGAACCTGGGACCATGGCGCTGTGAAACCACAGTGCTAAATGGGTGGGATTCTCCGACACCCCGCCGGGTCGGAGAATTGCCGGGGGGCGGCGTGAATCCCGCCCCGCCTCTCCGACGCCGGCTGCCGAATTCTCCGGCGCCAGTTTTCGGCGGGGATCGGGCCGGTCGGGCCCCCCCTGACAATTCTCCGGAGCACCGATGGGCTGAGCGGCCGCCCATTTTCGGCCAGTCCCGCCGGCATGAATTAGACATGGTCCATACCGACGGGACCTGGCTTGGAGGGCGGTTAGCAGGGTCCTCGGGGGGGCGCAGGGGGATTCGGCCCTGTGGGGGGGGGGGTCCCCCACGGTGGCCTGGCCCGCAATCGGGGCCCACTGATCTGTAGGAGGGCCTGTGCCGTCGGGGCACTCTTTCCCTCAGCTCTGGCCTCTGTGACGCTCCGCGATGGCCGGCGCGGAGAAGCAACCCCCTGCGCATGCGTAGGAAACACGCTGGCGGTCCTGCGCATGCACCGACCGGCGGAGGCCCTTCGGCGCCGGTTGGCGCAGCGCCAATCCCTCCAGTGCCGGCCTTGCCCCCGGACGCGCGGAGGATTCCATAACTTCCAGGCGGCCCGATGCCAGAGTGCTTCACGCCGCTCTTTGGCGCCAGTACGGGCCGCCCCTCCAATTCCGGGAGAATCTCAGCCCTTATTTTTCTATATGTCTAATGAAGTAGAAAATTCAATTAAAGACAAGGGCAAAATCAGTTTTTGTTGGCGACAGCTTCTCCTCAGGAGTCACGGTCCTTCTGCAATTTCTGGAAGTTTGGGTCAAGGATCCTCTTAGAATTAGAAAACCAGTCGTTAAATTTAAGTTGTAAAATGAAAAATAGGAAATGCATAGCACTGTGGCTTCACAGCGCCAGTGTCCCAGGTTTGATTCCCGGCTTGAGTCACTGACTGTGTGGAGTCTGCATGTTCTCCCCGTGTCTGCGTGAGTTTCCTCCGGGTGCTCCGGTTTCCCCCCACAAGTGCCGAAAGACGTGCTGTTATGTAATTTGGACATTCTGAATTCTCCTTCAGTGTACACGAACAGGAGCCAGAGTGTGGCGACTAGGGGATTTTCACAGTAACTTCATTGCAGTGGTAATGTAAGCCTACTTGTGACAATAAGAAAGATTATGATTATTAATAGCACCCCACTGTGGCCATTTGTGTATGTATGTGTATATAGAAATAAAAATCAGAATTAACCAGTTCAGTTAGGCACTTGTGCACATCAATTTTTTCATTCTGCCAAGATATCAAGGGGCAGCATGGTAGCACAGTGGTTAGCACTGTGGCTTTACAGCGCCTGGGTCCCAGGTTCGATTCCCTGCTGGGTTACTGTCTGTGCGGAGTCTGCACGTTGTCCCCGTGTCTGCGTTGGTTTCCTCCGGGTGCTCCGGTTTCCTCCCACAGTCCAAAGAAGTGCAGGTTAGGTGGATTGGCCATGATAATTTGCCCTTAGTGACCAAAAAAAAAGGTTAGGAGGGATTATTGGGTTACAGGGATAGGGTGAAAGTGAGGACTTAATTGGGTCGGTGCAGACTCGATGGGCCGAATGGCCTCTTTCTGCACTGTATGTTCTATGTTCTATATCGCAATGGGAGTTTGGCCTTTCCAGGGTAACGAGATATCTGATGGAGCAGGAAACCATGGCATCTGCCTTTGTGGGCACCAAATATGAACAGGGTATTGTATTGGAACTACAAGGGGAAGCACTCCTGTAATATACTGCATATCCATGTACTGAACATAATATGAATGCCCACTAGTCTGTTGCAGTGTACAGAGCATCGCACAAGCGGCGCCGCCCCCGATTTCGGCGCCAACGTGGATTCTCCGGCCGATTGCCGAACGCGATTTTGGCGTCGGAGACCGGAGAATCCCGCCCAGGGTGCCTGGACAAAAGGGTCTTGGCTCGTGACATGAAGAAATATTAGTAGTTGGGGAGGGGGGGGAGGTGGAGAAGGCCCCTAAGTGACAACTTAAAGATTACGATTGGACCAAAGATGGTTGTGCTGCCCAAATCCTCCCCCCGCTGCTGACAAAATTATAGGAGAGGTGATAGGTGATGAGCACAGCGTCCCAACCTCCACAATCCTACCTGATTCTACAACCCCCCTACCACCACCTTGGATAAGTGGGCAGTGTTATAAAATTCCATCTAAAATTTCTAAATTTGCAAATGACACCAAATTGGTGAAAATAGTCATACAAAGAGGACTGCACCAATGTATATGTGGACACTAATAAACTTGCAAAATTGGACAATAATTTAAATGAAGTTCAATACTGATAAATGTGAAGTAGTATATTTTGGAAGGAAGAATAGGGAGGTCACTTTACTGAGAAAATGCAAGTCTAGGTGGGATAGAGGAACAAAGAGACCTTGGTGTACAACTACATCAATCACTAAAGGTTGTGCTACAGGTTAGAAAGGCCGTATAATAAAAAATAAACAAAGCACTTGTCATGTGAGAGTATCTTTATAAAATGGGTATTTTTTATAGAATCGCTATAGTGGGTGCACCTTTAAGAAATGGGTGTTTATGACTGCAGTGATGTCAGAGTGTGGGTGGAGCTGGGATGTCTGTCAGCTTTTACTTTCGCTTTGGGCTTGCAGCTACAGGGTCTGTTTAGTTTTGTTTTAGTTTTGGAGACGTTGCAGTCACAGCAAGATGTGTATGAATCTCTGCAAGCTTATAAATGTCCATTTGGTGATTTCAACGTGGTAACTGTTCTCAGCAGTGAAGTTAAACCTGATGTCTTTCTGTACAAAGGGTTCTTTTTGTCTTATGGATGTTAAAAGGAAAGTTTAAGGATTACTTAGAGTGTTGTATTCTTTGGGGTTTGTATTTGAATTGATGGTTACTAAGATGTTAACTGTATGTTTTAAAAAGGTTAACTGAGTTCATAGAATAAACATTGTTTTGCTTTAAAAAATACTTTTAGATTTCTGCTGCACCACACCTGTAGAGTGGGCCGTGTGCTCCCCATACCACAATCTATTCAAAGTTGTAGATCAAGTGATCTCCATGATATACTTTGGAGCTCTCTAAACCCTGGCCAATAACACACTAATCTTTGTTTTTCGACGAACAGAATTGAAAAATAGGAATTAATGCTAAATCTATACTGAAATGTGATTAGACCACATTAAGAGGACTGAGTGCAATTTTGGTCACCATATTATAAAACAAATATAGAGGCAATGGAGAGAGTACAAAGAAGACTTTTAAGGATGATATTCATATATCATCCTTATATAGATAAGGATATTCCATGGATATTCATATCGAGAAAGGAATGACGAACTGGGTTTTTTGTCTCTTGAAAAAGAAGGCTGAGGGATAACCAAGTAAAAGTCTTTCAAATTATGAAAGGGTTTGATAGAGTGGATACAGAGAGAATGTTTCCTCTTGTGGGCAAGACGCTATCAATGTAAGATAGTCATCAAGAAATCCAATAGTAAACTCAGAAACCTCTTTCCTCAAAGAGTGGTAAAAACATAGAACTAGCTGCCACAGGGAGAGAGTGAAGTTACTAGTATGTATGTAGTTAATGGAAAACCTCTGAGGGAGAAGGGAATAGATGTTTGTGACAATCTTTAGACAAAGAAAGATGGGAGGAGACTCAAGTGGAGCGTAAATGCCAACATGAACTGAATGGTCTGTACCTCTATCTATATATGTAAGTGTGCCACAGAATTGTAAAATAAAAGCCCAACATAGTTGAACTGCAGAATCAGACCAACTAGCCAACATCCTGACCTCACCAACACTGTCACTATATGTATACTTTTCAATTAGGAACAGTGAGAGGTGAGCAGTTGTCGAAATCGCAACATTGACTCCAAACCCCATGAAGTGTGATATCTTCAGATCAAAAAAAGCCAAAGAAAGTGTCTGTTAATTATAACCTGCTGTTGAATCAACATCTCTCCATTTATCCCTCCTTATCTGGAGAGACCACTTAGGGAAGCAAAGACACAAAATATGTTCTGGATGGGCAACTTCAATGTCTGGCATGTAGAGTGCTGTGTAGTATCCCTGCCGTCCAAATTGGTCAAGTGCGTAAAGTTGCCAGACTTGGTCTGTCAAAGGGTGAGGGACTAAATCTGACAAAATAATATGTTTGACCTTATTCGCAATAACCTATTAGTCACTGATGTTTTTATTCCTGTTAGCTGAGGTGCAAATACCACATCGCCTGATATTATTTTAGTAAAACAGCACCCAAGAAATTCTAGTGCATTTCTAGAGTCCAATGTCCATTTGTGCTGTGGCAAGTTAAAATTGTAGGAGTTATTTTTATTGGTCAATAATGCAAATTCAAGAAGCAACAAAAGTCATTAAAGATCTTCACCTGGCATCACCAGCCGCACCACACAGCGGTAAATTGCAACAAATCTCCTTTTCTGAGAATGAGCATTACATGAAAGCATAAACTGCCCAAGTGCCTACCCAAATAATAGTGTATGATTCTGTGAAATCAGCAGGGAGCACGGTGGAGCTGTGGATTGGAAAAAATCCTGTCTCACTGACGATTTGCTGCTTCTGTGACAAAGCTGATGTTTTACCAAATGTACTTGTAGTATTAAGATGCAAAGACAGTTTCTATGCCAAGTTAATCATCTCTGTTGTGGCTTATGTCCAGGCAACAGACAAAGATAGAGATTTTTCACAGTCTTTGTCATGTTTTTATTCACAACATTCTTATTTTAATACATATGGGTTCAAAACATAAGTGTAAATTGTGTGTTGATAAATGAGTCCCAATGCTGTGCCTGGAACCAGTCCTCTTTAGTAGACAACATTTATTTCGGAAACAGATGGAGAAACATCAGTTATCAATTTTGCCTTCTGTTTGCTATAAGCAGATTAAGACATGGGAATAAGACCATTAATTATAGAAGGTGGAACATAAGACAGGTACTTAGTAAGAACAACAGATTTACTTTCTAATTCCTTCAAAATTACTACATTATATTTTATGTTGCAATTCAATTCTGTTGAGATTTTATAGTAAAATCTATTTCAGGTACAAAATCATACTGTATGTAGCAACTTATTTCACTTTTATCCTTGATTTAGAATGGCATTAATTCAGCAAATTACTACAATTCTTGCTTTGTTTATAAATTGTGAAAATTACACATTATTTTTGTAATTTTGAAAATTAAAATAGATTGCAATAGATAAAACGCAATTCATTCTTTTATAGAAATGTAACTGTGTTTGTTATGTCAAATGCAAATAATAAACACGATTATATGAAAACCTTGATCCAGGATTACAACACTGTACTGGGGATTGGTTCTTTAATTTAATATTCACTAGGCTAGAGGCAGTTCAATAGTGTAGGCATCTGCTCAATGAGAACGATCAGCATAAATGCCAAAACCTAGGTCTTACATTGTGCACAGTTACTTGGCTGGCTTTGACTTTACTTGTGTGTGATTGAAAGATAGCACATGAAAGCACATTTAGCAGCTCTGAAAGCATGGACTACTTACTAGTTCATTAGGAAATACTGTACAATATTGATATTACTGCAGTGCTGCATTAATCAGGCAAAAGGTAGACATTGCAAAATGCTCAAGCTCAGCTTCCAAAATTCTAGTAACGGCATCCGCTAATATTTTACCAGCACATGTGAATAAATAATCTTTAAACAATGCACAAGTTAGAATACAAAGCTAAACATGGTCATACATGTTGATGCTTTATAAAACAAATTGACCATGAACATGTATAATTTTGGAAGCTATTAATATAATGGCCCCAATTTTGTGGTTGGCTGAAAACCAGCAATGCCAGCTGTACATTAAAATTCACTTGCCCATAAACTTCTTGTGGGGTTTTGCACTGCAACCTGCAGCAATTAAAGAGTCAACAGTCCAAGTTAACAAGTTATCTGAAACCTGTATGAAAAGGGAAACTCTGTCTCCTTACTCAGAATTTTTGCTGATACATTTATTAAAGAAACAGATGGAGCAACATCATTATCAATTCGGCCAGGTCAGGCTGACGAAGGCACACCTGTACCTGTGCAGGAGACCCTTAGCAGGCCAGTGCCTTCCAGGCCTCCGGCCACCAAAGGATGCCAGCCAAAGTCATCACAGACAACAGATCATAGCAGTCAGCAGGCTGCATCCACCTCAGCTATGATTGACAGGGCTGCATGTAACGGTAGAAAAAGTAAGATAAAGAAGCTTTAAAGGCACCTATGTGGTAAGCTGTACAACCATTTCATTTGTTTTGGCATTTGTAAATATCTGTTCACTTACACTGAATTCTCATCTTCCTGCACATCACCTCAATGGTTGCGAGTATTTAAGTGCATGGAATGTGATCCCCCACAAGCTATCAAATAAAGGGTTGTGGCCAGGGCACACATCATTTAATCCTGTACCTGAAGCTGATCAGGTTCTGAACTCTGAGAATGCTGTCGGTGTAGAGGGTGCAGTAATATAATTGTGCTTCCTGTTGCTGTTGCACTGATGTGAATGGGTTGGCAAAGAGTCCACAAGGGGTGTTAAACAGGCTGTGTGAGTGGCAAGGAAGATTAAATGACTGAAACTTTCTACTGTTGTTAAAAAAATAGAAAACCAGAGGCTTCCTTGGATGTTAAGAAAATGACAAAGTCTCCCTATCAAAGGTAGGAATAGACGTTGCATAAAGAGATTGCAAGCAAAGTGTATTAGGTATCATTAAAGGACCAATGCATCATCTCTTGAGGTGAGAGTGAACAGAATCGACCTGTGTGCTGGACAGTGAGAAGTGACTGAGAAGCTACGAGAAGCACCAAGAGCTCTTACAGGGCTCTGCAGCATCCATATAGGAAAGTTGTTTAACTTGGCTGGAACACTGAAATCAGAGTGTCATTAGTGATTGGACCTCATCGCCCCATAATGCAGTTGAGGCGCTGTCATTGAATAGACTCTAAAGTTAATTCTAATAATAATCTTTATTGTCACAAGTAGGCTTATATTAACACTGCAATGAAGTTACTGTGAAAAGCCCCTTGTCTCCACATTCCAGCGTCTGTTCGGGGACACAGAGGGAGAATTCAGAATGCCCAAATTACCTAACAGCATGCCTTTCAGGACTTGTGGGAGGAAACCGGAGCACCTGGAGGAAATCCACGCAGACACGGGGAGAACGTGCAGACTCTGCACAGACCCAGCGACCCAAGCAGGGAATCGAACCCGGGACCCTGTCGCTGTGAAGCCATAGTGCGAACCACTATGCTACTGTGCTGCCCACAATTACTTTGATATTTTGCAAGATAATAAAGATTTCAAGGGGTATGTGGTTACTCAAGGTAGTGGTGATTGGGGACAATTCACAAGAACTTCTCTGATCAAGGTGCATGGAGGAGTAATCCGAAGGGGCCAACTAGTCCACTTAAACTGTTCTTCCCTGTGCACATAGGTTTCTGATTCTGCCTGAAAGCCCCCTCTTCAAGGTCGACTCCCCATTTGGAGCAGGTGTAAAGGTACTGAGATTTTAAAAAATCATGTTGCTTTGGGTGGCATAGTGGCACAGTGGTTAGCATAGTTGCCTCACAGCGCCAGGGACCTGGGTTCAATTCCAGCCTTCGAGGACTATCTGTGTGGTGTTTACACTTTCTCCCCGTGTCTGCGTGGATTTCCATCAGCTACTCTGGTTTCCTCCCACAGTCCAAAGATGTGCAGGTCGAATGTCCTCTTTCTGTGCTGTAAGAATTATATGGTTCAATGTCTTTTTCATATGGACTTTCTGAGGGCATGGTAAAAATTTCATTCCTACTTACAGGTGCCTGAAATCGTGGGAGAATGGAGTGCTGTAAAGATTCTCCCTCATGTGCGTTCATGAGGTCTGTATATCAGCACAGTTTGGCACATGCAAAGGATCACACCACCAGCAAGGCTTGCGTTATAGGGTGCAATTTAATTCAGCTGTCATAAATCAAGGCATATGAGAGTAAACTATATTGTGTTACAAAAAAGGATCTGCAGACTGCCAGCCAGCAGAGGATTGAAATATAGTAAAGTATAAACATCAGCACCTTATTCTACCTGGAATCTGCTAGATTGTCACTGGTTTGTCTGCTGCATTGTACCCATGCAATGATCTCAGCATCTGCCACTGCAAAACCCTGGCCCTCATTACCAGAATCCCATTCAACAGGAGACCAATCTCAATCCTTCATGTCTCCTTCTGCAAAGACATTCCCACTTTTTCATAAGTTGTGACGGGCACAGCAGACAATGATGATCCCGAACATTTTCCGTAGGGAATATTGGTGTCTCCAAACATCTAAACCGCATCTTTAGGAGGCCTATCATCTGTTCAGTGATGGCCCTTGTGGAGAAATGTTCAGCATTGTACCTCTCCTCAGTGATACTCTGCAGTCCTCAAACTGGCATCATCAGCCTGGTCTTCTAGGAATACACTCTTGTCCTCAAGGAACCTGCCCTGAAATCACAAAGATCCCTCAAATATCTGTGGCACCTTGGATTGGTTCAGAAAGCTTCCTGGGAACCACACACAAACATATAGGATTTGTCCGGTGTGATTGCATATCAGCTGCAGGTTCAAAGAGTAGAAGCCTCTCCTGTTGATGAATGTAACTGGCTGATGTCAGGGAGCTCTTGATGACACCTGTGTGCAATCAATAATCCCTTACACTTTCAGGAATCCTGCGATTTCTGCAAAATTCAATGCTCTGGCTGCCTTGCTCTTGCGTTCCAAACAGACTTTGACAATTTGTGCCTGAAAAAGGAATTTGTCACCTCCTGAATCTACTTGTGCATCACTTGTGCATCATTGACTGGAAAGTTCTGCACCAGTCTCCAGTGGAGCCCTGGAAGAGGCCACTGCCAAGGCGCTCAGGCCCGGCATGTCCTTTAATGCCTCAGAATGTGATTGCCTCCAAGTTCTTGCAGATGCAGATTTTCATAGAGCAGCTGGCATATTACCACAGCCACAATCTGGAATATACTAAGGTGCCTCCAACATTGCCTTTGCTGAGTTTGGGCAAAGGCTTGCCGTCGCACTGGCCACCTGTCACCAGCATCCTGAACGTCTTGTGCCCCGCTGCCTCTTGCTGCTCTGAATATCACCCCTCCTACTCCTGGGCTAATCTGTGCTGGTTCCTTCTCACCAGGGCTGCCTGGAGCCTGCATCATCTGTGCCTGAGTGGATCTGTGAACAAATTGTAGTGATCCATCTAGTCAGCATCTTTTTTGTGGCTTCACCTCCATGACTGAGCCTTTAAAACAATGCTAATTAAACCTTGTGCCTGGCATCCATCTAGACATGGCCTCCCCATCCCAGCCCTTCATGGTGAACAATATCCTGGAGGACCTCAGATGAGTGTTCCTCCCAATTCATACCTTACAATATAATACTTTTAAAAATAATATTTATTGTCACAAGTCGGCTTACATTAATACTGCAATGAAGTTACTGTGAAAAGCCCCTAGTCCTTGTTCGGGTACACAAAGGGAGAATTCAGAATGTCCAAATTACCTAATAGCAAGTGTTTCGGGACTTGTGGGAGGAAACCAGAGCACCCGGAGGAAACCCACGCAGACATGGGGAGAACGTGCAGACTCTGGACAGACAGTGACCCAAGCCGGGAATCGAACCTGGGACCCTGGCACTGTGAAGCTATAGTGTAACCACTGTGCTACCATGCCGCCCACATCTTTGGACTGTGGGAGGAAAGAAATCCATGCAGACACGGAGGGAACATATAAACTCCATACAGACACGGTTGGAACTTTTTGGGTGGGAGTAGTTAATGCTTCATTTTTCTCTGGATTCCTCCCACAAGTCCCGCAAGATGTACTTGTTAGGTGAATTGGACATTCTGAATTCTCCCTCTGTGTACCTGAGTGCGGCGACTAGGGGATTTTAACAGTAACTTCATTGCTATGTTAATGTAAGCCTCCTTGTGACACTAATAATTATTTTTAAATGTGCAGGTGAGCTAGATTGGCCAGGCTAAATTGCCTCTTCATGTCCAAAGGTTAGGTGGGGTTATGGGGATAGGGCGGGTAAGTGAGCCTCGGTAGAGTGTCCTTTTAGAGGGTTGGTGCTGACTCAATGGGCCGAATTACCTCCTTCTGCACTGGAGGAATTCTAAGAGGCGAACATTTATGAGAGGTCCCCAGAAGGACAAAGCAATTTAGTACTGTGGTGGTATGTATTAGGGGTAATACGGTACACCACGTGTCGACAGGCTATTGGTGGAGGGATGCCAGGTCCTGATAGGATCTGCCACCTACTGGACTCCACTCAGAAATGCCGGTATAAGAACCCAGTTTTTCCCTCCATTTCCCTCAGCAGTTGCATTCTGTAACCACACTGCTGGGGATAAAGTTCTGCTTAATAAAGCCTTCAATTGACATTACCTCAACCTGCCTCGCGTCATATTGACGGTGCTACAAGTACTCCTTTTAAAAATGTGAAGTTGGCGCATTGGATACTCAGGGAAAGTGATGAGATGAGTAGCCATCTCCATTTTCCAATATGCAGCTCAAGGATATCGGAGCTGCTCCCCCACACCTCAGGGTGGGTGGGGAGGGGCGGGCATTCGGGACCCGTCAAGGGGGGTTGAGCTTGGTCAGGGGGCTGAAGCGTTCTAATTCGGGGGTCGCCCCTGGGACTGGGAATGAGGTGCTTTGCTTCTGTGAGGCCTTCTTTAAATATTGTGGAGACCCAGAACAGGGGTAAACACAGTTGCAGCCTGTCTGTCCTACCAGACATGTCCAGGACAGAGCCCTGCTGCTGCTTCTATCCTGAAATTCAATTTCCCTCCCTTTGACTGTGACCAGACTCTAGCTTCACAGCTGACGGCTCTTTCAAATTATTCTTGTTAGTCGTGAGAGCACTTCACACAGAGTGTGTGTTTTTTGTCTGTGAGAATAAGCTGATTTGACTTTGTATTGGTACAAATATGGATTGGGGACGTGTCCTTTTTTAATTTATATTTATAGAATTTACAGTGCAGAAGGAGGCCATTCAGCCCATCGAGTCTGCACCAGCTCTTGGAAAGAGCACCCTACCCAAGCCCACACCGCCCCATCCCCATAACCCAGTAACCCCACTAAGGGCAACCTTGAAGCTGGGACCCTGGAGCTGTGAAGCAATTGTGCTAACCACTATGCTACCGTGCTGCCCTTGTTGTTAATGTGATATGTGGAATGTTACGTAGTTGATTTTCAAATCTTTGTTACTGTTGACCTTTTAATAAACAAAATATTCTCAACTCTCAAGTGCCTCCTCGAGGGCACATGTGCCATGCCTCAAAGGATAATTAGTGCAGTGCATGTACAGCAAACTTTGATGCCTGAACAGTGTGCCTGGACTCTAGGAGTGTCAGCACCATAGAGGCAGCTGCCAGCAATCAAACACTAAAGAGCAGGGCTTCAGCACCATGGATCTTCTCGTGTCCAAAGCATAAGTATGTGGATGAATGGAGGGTAGCTGAGCATGGTCTCCCTAATGTTTCCAGCAGAGGTCTGGGGTCTGGGACTCCTGATATGGCCAGCGGGGAGTGTGCAGAGCAAGATTTGCAAGCAGAAGAGCCTCGCTGGAAGGCACTCTGAGAGAAGGTGGGACATGTCAGGGTGGGGGAGGCTTGAGGGAGTTGACCCCAATTTCCCCCCCATGCCCCTCCCACCAAATTCCCCTCTCTCTCACCATTTCCCTCCATCCCCCCAAATTCCCCCTCATTTCCCTCCCTCCCTCCCAATACCCCCTCCCTCCCACCATTTCCCATCTCACCCCCTGTTCCCCACCCCCCATCACACCGCCCCTTCCCCAAACACCCTGTTCCCCCTCCAAGGGTCTAGGTAACATCACTGTGACGGGCCTGTGTTTGCACTATCAGAAATTCACCATACAAGGCAGGAGAGTGATGATAACCCGCTGTGAACAATGTTTCTGCTAAAGTCTGACTCCTGTCTATCTGCTGACAGCACACTCACACTCATCCTCTGAATGGTGTATGAATCAGGGGCATGAGATCCTGCAACACTGTGCCTGGGGAGCTGGGGTGGGGGTTGAGGGGGGGGGGGGGGGTGGAGGTGGAGAAGGGGGAAGGGGTTTATGAGGTGTGACATTTTTAGGAGTGAATATTTTACCTTGTCAGATTTCCATTTCCCTTAGCTATGGATAGTAACCTCACCAGTGCCAGCTCAGTGCTTCTCACTCTTCTTGACCTTCCGTGGTCTACTGCTACATCTGGGTGTGTCCCCAGGATGCACATCAGAGGTGCAGGCAGCCTGCTGCTTTCCATGCCCAGTGGCCTTTGATGCCCTTGGGGGAGGTCCTCTGGAAGGCCTACAGCCCGGGTCCCAAATGACTTGCTGGTGTCACTGGTGTTGCCATGCCACCCTGTTCTGGTCGTTACCCTTGAGATGCGCCGTTGTCAGGAGAGGGGATTTAGCATAAATGGAGACTGCTGCAGTCTTCTTGGTGGCAAGCCCCAGGTTGGCCTCAGGTGCTTCCTTCTCCGGGACGATGCCCCTGAGGCCCTGGGGAACGGAGGGGCAGCTGGAGTGAGCTCGACGCCTCTGAGTCATCTGGCATTGCCAGTCTTGGAGGTGCCCCATTGTCTGCATCATGGTATTGATTCCCTCAGTGATGCTCCTTGGTGACAGTGCTTTGGCAATGTCTACCTGCGTCTAGGACACGTTCTTCAGCGACTGGGTCAGTCAGTCTGGTAAACTTTCGCTGCACTCCCTCTACAGCTAGAACATCCTTCCTCAGATAAGGAGACCAAAACTACATACAATATTCCAGGTCTGGCCTCACCAAGGCCCTGTATATTTGCAGCAAGATATCCCTGCTCCTGTACTCAAATCCTCTCGCAATAAACTGAGCACCTGCATGCTTACCTTCAGAGACTGATGGACGAAGACACTAAGATCTTGTTGCACGCTCCCCTCTTCTAATTTATGGCCATTCAGATAATAGTTTGCTTTCCTTTTTTTGCTACCAAAGTGAATAATCTTGCATTTATCCAAATTATACTGCATTTGCCATTCATTTGCCCACTCACTCAATTTGTCCAAATCACTGAAGGATCTATGCATCCTCCTCACAGCTCACCCTCCCACCTAACTTGGTGTCATCTACAAATGTAGAGATATGACATTTTATTCCTTCATCTAAATCATTGAATAGTTGGGGTCCTAGCACCGATTCCTGCGGTACCTCACTCATCACTACCTGCCAATTTGAAAAGACCCATCAATTCCTACTCTTTGCTTCCTATCTGCCAACCAGTTTTTTATCCATCTCAATGCACTACCCCCCAATCCCATGCGCTTTAATTTTACACACTAATCTTTTATGCGGGACTTTGACAAAAGCCTTCTGAAAGTCCACTTTTTAAATAGTGGAGTTACATTAGCCAACCTCCTATCTGCAGGAACTGTTCTGCCGTCCATAGAATCCTGGAAGATGACCACCAATGCATCCACTATTTCTGGAGCCACCTCCTTCAGTACCCTGGGATGTAGATTCTCAGGCCCTGGGGATTTATCAGCCTTCAATCCCATCAATTTCCCCAACACCATTTCTCTACTGATATTGATCACCCTCAGTTCCTCCTTCTCACTAAACCATGCTTCCCAACATTTCTGGTATCTTATTTGTGTCCTCGATGCCGGCGTCTATGTATTTATATTGTGTACCTTGTTTTGCCCTATTAAGTGTTTTCTTTTCATGTACTAAATGATCTGTTTGAGCTGCACACAGAAAAATACTTTTCACTGTATCTCGATACACACGACAATAAACAAATAATAATAAAAATAATAAAATCCAAATCCAAATCTAAAGTATGTATTTAGTTGCTCAGCTATTTCTTTGTCTCCTATTATACATTCCCCTGTTTCTGACTGTAAGTGACCGACATTTGTCTGCACCAATCTTTTTCTCTTCACGTAGCTGTAGAAACCTATCCAGTGAGTTTTTATGTTCCCTGCAAGTTTACTTTCGTGCTTTATTTTCCTCTTCTTAATCAATCCCTTGGTCCGTCTTTGCTGAGTTCTAAACAGCTCCCATCCTCAGACCTGTTGTTTTCTTGGCCAATTTGTATGCCACTTCCTTGGATCGAATACTATCCCGAATTTCCCTTGTAAACCATGGATTGGCCACCTTTCCCATTTTACTTTTGTGCCAGACAGGAATAAACAATTGTTTCAGTTCCTCCATGCGCTCTTTGAAAGTTTATCATTGCCTATCCACTGTCATCCCTTTAAGTAACATTCCCCAATCGATCACAGCCAACTCACATCTCATTTTATCGTAGTTTCCTTTGTTAAGATTCAGGACCCTCGTCTCAGTATCAACTACTTCATTCTCCATCTTGATGAAAAAGTCTATCATATTGTGGTCGCACATCCCCAAGGGGTCTCGCACAACTCGATTGCCAATGATTCTGTTTTAATTGCACAGTACCCAGCCTAGGATGGCTTGTTCTCTATTTTGCTCCTCAACATATTGATCCTGAAAACCCATCCCACATACACTCCAGGAATTCCTCCTACAGTATTGTGGCTAGTTTGATTTTCCCAATCTATACGGAAGGAAGAGAGAGGCTTTTAATAAGTACAAGGTGAGCAAATCAACAGAGGCATTAGTGGAGTACAGAAAGTGCAGGATGGAGCTTAAGAAAGCAATTAGGAGGGCAAAGAGAGGATATGAGAAATCCCTAGCTGGTAAAAGTATTTCAATGGGAGAGGATAATTAGAGAAAAATTAGGGCCCATTAGGGACCGAGGGGGGAATCAGTGGGTGGAGTCAGAGGACATTGGTAGGGTGTTAAATGGATATTTCACATTTGTCTTCACCCAAAAGAATGAGGAGGCAGATATGGAACTCGGAGAGAGAGATTATGAGGTTATTGAGCAAGTTGCCAAAGGGATGGACAAGGTATTGGAGGTGTTGGCAGGTTTAAAAGTGGCAAAATCTCCAGGTCCAGACGTCCCAGGTTGCTGTGGGGGGCAAGGGAGGAGACTGCAGGGGCCCTGATCCAAATTTTTAATTCTTCTCTAGTCACGGGAGATGTGCCAGAGGACTGGAGAACCACGCATGTGGTCCCAGAATTTAAGAAAGGCTGTTGGGATAAACCAGGGAACTGCAGGCCAGTGAGTTTCACGTCAGTGATGGGGAAACTAATGGAGAAAATTCTGAAGGAATGAATCTATCTCCATTTGGAGAGGCAAGGTTTGATCAGGGATAGTCAGCATGGCTTTGTCAGAGGGAAGTCATGCTGAACAAATTTGATTGAATTTTTTGAGCACGTGACTAAGTGTTTAGATGAGGGTAGTGCAGTTGATGTAGTTTACAAGGATTTCAGCCAAGCAGTTGCGAAGGTCCCACATGGAAGACTTATAAAGAAGGCAAATGCACATGGAATACAGGGGAACTTGATAAGGTGGATTCAAAGCTGGATGAACTGTAGGAAACAGAGGGTGATGACAGACGGCTGCTTTAGTAACTGGAAGCCAGGGTCCAGTGGCATACCACAGGGATCTGTGCTTGGTCTCCTATTATTCATCATTTATATAAATTACTTTGATGACTATCTGGGGGGTAGGATCAGTAAGTTTGCAGATGACAGAAAGACAGGCCGGGTGGTTAACAGTAAGGCTGGTAGTCTCGGGTTACAGGAAGATATAGACGGGATGGTCAAATGGGCAGAAAAGTGGCAGATGGATTTTAATCAAACAAAGTGTGAGGTATTGCACTTTGGAAGGAGCAATTTGACAAGGAAATATTCAACGAATGGCACCATACTGGGAAGTCCTGAGGAACAAAAAGACCATGGCTTTTTGGAAATAGATTCTCTGAAGGCAGGATGGCAGGTTAATAAGGTTATGAAAAAGGCAGAGGGTACACTTGCCTTTATCAATCGTGGCATAGATTACCAAACAAGGAAGTCATGTTTGAGTTATATAGAACATTAGTGAGGCCACAGCTGGAGTATTGTGTTCAGTTCTGGCCGCCACATTATAGGAAAGATGTGATTGCACTGGAACGGGTGCAGATGCGTTTCATCAGGATGTTGCCTGGGATGGAACATTTATGTTATGAAGAGAGGTTGGATAGGCTTGGGTTGTTTTCACTGGAGCAGAGAAGACTGAGAGGTGACCTGATAGAGGTGTTCAAGGTTATGAGGGGCATGGGCATGGCGAATAGATAACAGCTGTTCCCCTTAATTGAACGGTCGGTTACGAAGGGACACAAGTTCAAGTTGATGGTCGGGAGGTTCAGGGGGTTTTGAGGAAAAACTTTTTTACCCAGAGGGTGGTGACAGTCTGGAATGGACTGTCTGGGAGGGTGGTAGAGGCAGGTTGCGTCGCATCCTTTAAAAGGTACCTGGATGAGCAGATGGGATTAGGATTGGCAGATCAGGTGACTCTTCTGCACTGTACTTTTCTGTGATTCTGTGATATGCAGATTAAAATCACCCATAATTACAGTTGTTCCTTTATCACCTGCATCTCTAATTTCCTGTTTAATGCCATTCCCAACAATATCACTGCAGTTTGGATTGTGCCCCAGAAGCTTGTCCACTAATGTCACCCACCGAGTTGTGTGTCTCTGTGTTGATGGAAGGTGTGGATGAAAGCTGTGACACCTCGATTGTGGTCTCCTGGGAAATCATTTTCTCTGACATGAACTACTCACTTGAGACAGGTCATCTGGGTGAAGGGACTGCCTATCCCCACTACTCTGGCACAGACCAACCTCGTGTGGTATTATCAGGTATTGCGGTACCCTAGAGGCTGTAGACCATTGGGTAAGCCTAACAGCTTGCCATTGGATGTTGGTATGTGGCTCCGCCCTGACAGGCAGGGTATAAGAACAGATGCCGTCCCAGCAGCCCTCATTCTGTACCAAAGCTGCTGGGGAACAGATCTAGTCTATTAAACCCTTCAGTTATGATATAACCTTGTCTTCAAGCCTAATTGATCGTGCATCACCTCGCTGCCGCTTTCTGCTCTCTCTCCTCTTCGCCCTCCCCATCTTGGCCCTTTCCCATTTATTATGAGCTATCTGCTCTTACGGGGACAATGAGAGGGATTGCACTTGATGGATCAGGGAGATCTTTGGAAAGGTGGCATGTGTGGGCACTGCACCTGGACATGAAGGAATTGTGCTGGTGGGTGCCAGAGAATTCAGAGGAATAAGATCGGATATGGGGAGGGTGCGAGCTGTCAGCCAGTGCATTGGGGGGGGGCAGGGCTAGTTTGGGAATTTGAGGGGTGCCGGTTGGAACTGATGCTAGGAGAGAGGTGGAACTTTCAGCTCATTGAAGATCATTTGTCTTCTTACTACATTGGACAGTGGACCTCCTGGTCTTTCTGGCTGCACTGACAGCTGCTGCCACTGCCTCCCAAGTGGCATTGTTGACCCTGCTGCTGGTCCTCCAACCCCCTCGGGAGTACAGGGTGGCCCCCCTCTCATCCACAGCGTTGAGAAGCCTTGTGAGGTTGCCATCCCCAAAATGAGAAGTAGGTTTGCGCGCTACCATGCTTGTGTGTTGACTGGAAGTGGATAGCGAAGGAGTGTTTAAAAGGAGCTCCCCCTTGTTGAGGCGCAAGTCAGGCAAATCAGATGGTGAGGCAGCCAGTGTTATCAAAAATTTAAGGCTAATTTTTGGTTCTATGTGCCTTTGAATACGGGCAGTGATCTTACAAATGCGGCTGTCGTGAAACACCCCGCCAAACACGCCCAAAACTGGAGTTTGAATTTTTTCCGTTGAGGCACGCCAATTATTTCTTTTTAAAAAATAAATTTAGAGTACCCAATTCATTTTTTCCAATTAAGGGACAATTTAGCGTGGCCAATTCACCTAGCCTGCACATCTTTGGGATGTGGGGCCGAAACCCACGCAAACACGGGGAGAATGTGCAAACTCCACATAGACAGTGACCCAGAGCCGGGATCGAACCTGGGACCTCAGCGCCGTGAGGCGGCAGGGCTAACCCACTGTGCCACCGTGCTGCCCCCGCCAATTATTTCTAATAAAATTATGGCAGATTAAGTAGGGCACCAAGTTTAGCAGAGGTGGCTTCATTTCGAACCCACTGAGCTGAACTCAAACAACAGCAAACAAGTAAGAACTTTTTTCCGTAAACTTGTAAGCCAATTTATCAGAGCCTTAAATTCACATTTAATAAATGTGAGTAATATTTCAATTATCCTTCAATAGTCTTAACCAAGAATGGCCTACTGTTACAGCAAAGTTTTGGGGAGGCACAAAAGAGTTTGAACTGATTTCTCTGTTTAACTGCGCATGTAACGTTGCAGAAGTTGCTGTCCAATTTATTCCATAAACAACAGTGAGCATTGATAGCCTCACTGTTACTCCAACTGCAAAATCCAGTGCAATGTTGTATCCTTTCTGGTCCTGCTATTATAATAATAATCTTTATTAGTGTCACAAGTAGGCTTAAATTAACACTGCAATGAAGCTACTGTGAAAATTCCTAGTTGCCACACTACAGCTCCTGTTCGGGTACACTGAGGGAGAATTCAGAATGTCCAATTCACCTAACATGCACAAGCCTTTTGGGACTTGTGAGAGGAAACCGGAGCACCTGGAGGAAACACATACAGACACGGGGAGAACGTGCAGAATCTGCACAGGCAGTGACCCAAGCCAGAAATCGAACCCGGGTCCTTGGCGCTAGAAGGCAACAATGCTAACCACTGTGCCACCATGCTGCCCAAGTAAAGGATTTGATTTGTCACAAGTAGGCTTACAATATCCTGGAGGACCTTAAATGAGTATTCCTCCCATTCATACTTTATAGTATAATATTTTTAAAAATAATATGTGTTGTCACAGGTAGGCTTACATTTACACTTGCAATGAAGTTACTGTGAAAAATCCCTAGTCGCCACATTCCGGTGCCTGTTCATACTCCAGTTGCCAGAAAGCCTGCAGATATTTCATTAAAAACCTAATGAGAGGTCATTGTTATTTGTGTTGTTATAATATTGTGTAAAGGATGCACAATGTACTGTGTTGGTTGACCAAAAATTTTCAATAAAATATTTAATTTAAAAAAAAACCTAATGAGAATATTTCCATGGCCTGTAATTTCCTCTTTGGGGTTGGTGGGGGAGGGGGGAGAGAGAGAGAGAGCCAGGGGCTAACCACTTCTTCTGGGTCAGGGGCCATTAGACATGCACTGTGAGCTTCCATGATCAGGATTCCCACTATGAATTAGGGATTGTCAGTGCCAGGCATGAATTATTTGTTGTGCTGCAGTGGAAATATTGCTGAAGTACAAAGATCTGGGGCGTCATTCTCCGACTCCCCGCCGGGTCGGAGAATGGCCGTTGGCCGCCGTGAATCCGGTACCGGAGATTGGGCGGGGGCGGGAATCGGGCCGCGCCGGTTGGTGGGATCCCCCGCTGGATTCTCCGGCCCGGATGGGCCGAAGTCCCGCCCAGAAATTGCCTGTCCCGCCGGCGAAAATCAAACCTGGTATTTACCGGCGGGACCAGGCGGCGTGGGCGGGCTCCGGCGGGGGGGGGGGGGGGGCGCGGGGCGATCTGACCCCGGGGGGTGCCCCCACGGTGGCCTGGCCCGCGATCGGGGCCCACCGATCCGCGGGCGGGCCTGTGCCGTGGGGGCACTCTTTCCCTTCCGCCTCCGCCATGGCCTCCACCATGGCGGAGGCGGAAGAGACTCTCCCCACTGCGCATGCGCGGGAAACTGACAGTGGCCGCTGACGCTCCCGCGCATGCGCCGGGAAACTGACAGCGGCCGCTGACGCTCCCGCGCATGCGCCGCATTTCCGCGCCAGCTGGCGGGGCAACAAACGCCATTTCCGCCAGCTGGCGGGGCGGAAATCCCTCTGGCATTGGCCTAGCCCCTCAATGTTGGGGCTCGGCCCCCAAAGATGCGGAGCATTCCGCACCTTTGGGCCGGCGCGATGCCCGTCTGATTGGCGCTGTCTTTGGCGCCAGTCGGCGGACATCGCGCCGTTGGGGGAGAATTTCGCCCCTGATGAGGAAATAAAGGGACAGAAGCACTCTTAAAAGGGCAGAAAGTGGCCTCCTATTAAAATTCCCAATTGAGAGCAAGGCTTCAGTAGTTAAAGCTCTGAGATCCACTGGAGAAAGGGTAACTACATCCTTTGTTCCCTGTTTATATGGACTTGGTATATGTCAAGTTTATTACCTAGCCTGAACTGAAGTGATCGAGCATGGAACCTGTTTCAAATCATTTTAAATGAGTCTTGTTCATGCTGATGACAATGAGCCATAGATTTCCAGCGGCCCAGAATTGCATTTGGGGTATGCCCCAAAAATAAGGCAGGCAATCCCTCTCAGAGGACGCCAGATAAGGATTTGTACAGAACAGTCATTTGTCATCTTCATGGATACAATTGCACCTTAAATATTAGCCCAGTTTCTGTTTCAAAGACCAAAATTCCGACTCAAATTATGGTTAGTAGTTCTTAGGTTATCTTAATTACACTTTGGTTTTAGTAACACGTGAGAAAGTAAAGGTGCAGTACTCGAAGGATAACAATTTAAGAACGTAAGGGAATGAAAAAGAGGACGAGAAGAAGACCATTCAACCCCACAAGGTTGCCCCACCATTCAATAAGATCATGGCTGATCTCAATTTCACTTTCCTGCCTGTACTCATAAATTTAACTGACTTGTAGATTAAAAATATGTCGACCCAGCCTTGAAAGTATTTAATGATCAAATTTCTGCTATTCTCCGGGTAGATAATTCCAAAGATTAAATGGCCCTTTGTTCCAGATTACCCACAAAGGGAAATAACATCTCAATATCTTCCCTCGTAAACCCCTCAGAAATATTTTTATGTTTCAATAAAATCATTTTTCATACTTCTGAACACCAATGAATGCAAACCCAAACTACTCAATCTTTCCTCATCAGACATCCCAGGAATCAACCTTGTGAACTTTCTCTGAATTGGCTCCAATGTAAATGTATCCCTCTTTCAAAAAGGAGACCAAAACTATGGACAGTGCTCTAGGTATAAACTCACCAATTCCTGTGGTTGTAGCAAGAATTCTCTACTTTTGTACTCCATCCCCCTTGTACCAAAAGCAAACACTCAATTTGCCTTCCTAATTACTTGCTGTATCTGAATACTATTTTTTGTGATTAATGTACAAGGACATCCAAATCTCTCTGCACTGCAGCTCTCCATTTAAGTAATATTTTATTTTTTGAATCTTCTTATCAAAGTGGATAAGCTCACAATTTCCTTCATCATATTTGATCTGCCAAATCTTTGCCCACTCGCTTAACCTCTCCTTATCCCTTTGGAGTCTCGTTGTGCCCTCCTCACACTTTGCCTTCCCATCTATCTTTGCATCATCAGCAAATCTGGCTGCAATGCACTCTGCCCATTTATCCAAGTCGTTAATATTACTCATTTTAGTTAGATATTATATTTGTTAACCTTTTAATAACAGCTAAAGTTGAAAGGCATTTTCTGTTCGTCAATTATGATCCCAAAAAACAAGAATTTTCAGTTTCAATCATTTTATCTGTGTTGTATGGCTGTTGTATTCAAAAAGGTGTATTTTCTACTGGAAGAATCTATTGAAAACTAGGGATTGAAACAGAAACACACTTGATGCCGCTACTGAATATCCTGGAGCCTATTGTTGAGATTCTTCTGCAATGCTGTCATGTTCATGATGTTCTTCTCATTTCTTTTAAACAGATATGTGTGTTGGAGAGACAAATCTTTGATTTTCTTGGCTACCAATGGGCACCTATCCTGGCCAATTTTCTGCACATTGTCACAGTCATTTTTGGCCTTTTTGGGGCTATCCAGTTCAGACAACGATATGTAATCAGGGTGAGTAGAACACTTAAATTTCTAAAAACTGTATGATTGCCTGAGTCAAGCGATAGAGATGTAGCTGTCAAGAAAAGGACGTCAATTTTTCATGCTATTTAAAGAGGTAGCTAAACTGGAAAATTAAGCAGAGATGATCACGTGTCACTTTGCTGTATTTAGTCTTTAAGTTAATCACAGAATCACAGAATAATACAGCGGCAGAAGAGGCCTTGCGGCCCACTAAGCCTGCAACGATGCATGAAAAACACCAGACCTGTCTACCTAATCCCATTTGCCAGCACTTGGCCCATAGCCTTGAATGTTAGGACCAAGTGCTCATTCAGGTACTTTTTAAAGGACGTGAGGCAACCCGCCTCTACCATCCTCCTAGGAAGTGCATTCCAGACGGTCGCCACCCTCTGGGTAAAAAAGATTTTCCTCAACCCCCACTTGAACCGCCTGCCTCTCACATCGAACGTGTGTCCCCTCATAATTGACCCTTCAACTAAGGGGAACAGCTGCTCCCTATCCACTCTGACCATGCCCTCATAATCTTGTACACCTCAATCAGGTCACCCCTCCATCTTCTCTGTTCCAGTGAAAACAACCCAAGCCTATCCAACCTCTCTTCATAACTTAAATGTTCCATCCTAGGCAACATCCTGGTGAATAGCCTCTGCGCCCCCTCCAGTTCCATCATATCCTTCCGATACTGACCCGCCAGAATTGCACACAGTACTCCAGCTGTGGCCTCACCAAAGTTCTATACAATGCCAACGTGACCTCCCTACTTTTGTAATCTAAGCCTTGCTTGATAAAGGCAAGTGTCCCATATGCCTTATTCACCACCCTATTAAACTACCCTTCAACCTTCAGAGATCTATGGACAAAAACTTCAAGGTCCATTTGTTCCTCGGAATTTCCCATTTGAAACATTTTTTAAAATAGTATAATTTTCCACCATTTTATATTCATGTGAAGGGTCAGTTACTTTCATAAATTGATCACTGTAATATTCTCTGGAGAAATGGACCACTGTTTTACATCGATAGCCCAGACCTTGCAATTAATATTTACGTTGTTGAGTCTCTGATATCAGCATGATTTATCGTACATACATAGATGCTGCAATTCCAAAATTCCTAAAATTAAGTAGTCAAAATACTGAGACCCACAAAGCAATATTTAGCATTACCAAGTGGGTAAGCAGCAGCTACATTAATGTTTTCCATCTCAAAGCTGATAAAGATTACCATAGATACACTAAATAGGCCATAGCTCATTTATCATTGATCACTCTGAATGCATTGAAAAGAAAGCGGGAATTTGAGAACATTGTAAGAGATGCAGTGCAGAGAAGAAGTTGCTCCATTCTGCCTTTAACACTTGTAGTGCTTGTATATTATTTCGGCAATATGTATTTAAAACTAGGAATCTATGTACATTATTAAATTAATAATTTAAACTACTTGTAAGGAAAGGGTTAATAGACTAGCTATGAGTACAGAGCAATGTTTGTTATGTGAAAACCAGATGAGAACGATACTTGCTAATTAAAACAATGCTTATTAACTGTAGTGATACTGTTGAATTGAATAGACCAGTTTCAATTGAATAGTCCAAAGATGTGCAGGTTCGGTGGATTGGTTATGATAAATTGCTCTTAGTGTCTAAAAAAGGTTAGGTGGGATTACTGGGTTATGGGAATAGAGTGGAAGCGTGGGCTAAGTGGGGTGCTCTTTCCAAGGGCCGGTGAAGACTCGATGGACTGAATGGCCTCCTTCTGCACGGTAAATTCTATGATCTATGATTAGAACTGCCAATCACAGCAAACAGTGAAGGCTGATTGAAACCACACAGGTAATCACAGTGGAATGGGAAGAAGTCCTCAAATGGCAAAGTGAATGGAAGCTGTGATAACCCTCACAAGGGCCATGGGGAATCAATTATGGATCTCCCTGTGGGGCTCATGGGGTGCGTTTTCCCATGGTAGGGAGCAGAGGCCCATCCAGCTGGGACTCGTTATCGAGCTCTTTAAATGCCGACTCAGACCCGGAACGGGAATTCCGTTGGTCCCGGGCTGGGATACTTGTGTTGTGCACCATGGGTGCGACTTTACCTTTGAGTTCAAAATAGATCTGTTTCAACCTTCATCTCTGTGTCTCCTTGATTACTACACTGGCGACGAGGAGCACAAGTGGTATTCTGGACAGCCCCACTTAAAAAAAAAAACCAACTCCAGTCAGGAAAGGTGGGAAGAGAACCCGGAAATGCCACTATTTGGGAAACTCGAGCCGTATGATGCGGGCGTAGAGGATTGGTCCCAGTATGCTGATAGAATGCACTATTTCTTTGTACGAATGACCATGGTAATCCTTCTGGCTGCTTGTGGAGCCCCAACGTTCGCCATCATTAAGAGTTTGACTTGCCAGGAAGCCCTGGAATCAATAGCATTTCATGAACATGTAGAATCAGTGGCCAGCTATTACGATCCGAAGCCATCAGTAATTCTCCAGCATTACATGTTTAATCCAGAAGGATTCCTGGAAAACCCGTAACAGAATTCCTCACCAGGTTCAAGAAACCGGAGGAACACTATGACTATGGGTCTTCCCTGCCGGACATGCTCGAGGGCTGACTGGTATGTGGGTTGAACAAAATCGCAACACATAGAAAACTGCTTACAGAACCCATTTATACCTTGAAAGAGCCATAGAACTGGCACTGCCCCTGAAAATTGCTGAGAAAGGGGTCCAAAAACTTCAACGTTCATTGGACTGCTGCATGCTCAACATCGAATGGCCCTCGTATAGAAAAACTGGGCTCTCCATAGAAAGTATCGCCATACCCCACCCACTACCTGTTCACCACTCAGCCACGGCACACAAGGATATGGGTCAATGGCCATGAAACCCCAGAAATGTTAGGGAAGTTTCCTCGGAGGACTTCAAGTACATTGTACCTGCGGCCAAAGGATACGTTCAAGGCAAGGCTGCCAGAATCATCAGTATGTGTATCGCCCAGGCCGAAAAACAAAGCAACCTCTGGCCTTGCAAATCCACCAGCCCGAACAGATGAAGCTGAACTGCATCACTGTAATAAATCCACGGAGGCAGAAGTCCCGTCACCAGAATTCTTTTTATTTACAAACCCAACAGCTGAACAACCATGACCATTCAGTCTGCTGTCTACACCGGGAGTGCAGAGGACCTGACACTCCCTGTTACATACACAGAAAGGGCCCACTAATCAGGGAACTCATATTCTAATTGGCCAATCTCAAAGGTCTGTCCTAAGTCATTACACCCCACCCCCCAAAGTCCGAGGAGCTCCCATTGTCCTCGTGACTCATGGGTCTCCTGCTTCGTTTTTGCGCCGGGTCCGGCTCCTCCACTTAGGCCTCTGACATAGGGGAGCGTAGGCGCCCGTCTTTTCCGATGTGAGCGCCTGAGGGGTGGTTTGTCTCTTTCCTCCGGCGGCAGGGGTACACCTGTGGCATCATCACAGTATCCATATCCGAGTCTGATGTCCTCACCAGTGGTGTCGGAGGGGCGTGAATAGTTTGTCGGGGAGGACTCTCCACGATCCTTGGTATGCTGGTCTGAGTCAGCTCTGGAGGAGGAAATGAATCTGAGGCCTGTACCTGGTCCAGGTGTTTATTTATTACATGTTTTCCCACACATATCTCATACGACACAGGTCCTGTCCTGGCCTTGACTGTTCCTGCTACCCATGTGGGGCCATTCGCATAATTTCTGTCCCATACATTTTCACCCGTGTTGCACTGCCTTTCTCGGCGAGTGTTGTCGTGGCCCCTGCATTGGGCCTCTTGATGTCGCTCTATTCTGCAACCTAAATTCGGGAATAGTAGACTCAGCCTTGTTCGGAGTCGTCTGCCCATGAGTAGCTCTGCCGATGCTATTCCCATTGTGGCGTGTGGGGTTGTTCTGTAGTCAAATAGCCAGCATGACAGTTTGGTGTCCAATGATGCTGCTAACTGTCTCTTGAACCCGACTTTTAAGGTCTGGACGGCTCTCTCCGCCAAACCATTCGATGCTGGGTGGTGTGGTGCCGAATGCCCCGAAGCTATTGGTGGTATTGCTTTGTCTTCTTTCAACAAACCCCGCAATGGCTTGTGGTCTGTAAATATAGTGAATTTCCGCCCGTACAAGTACTGGTGAAAGTTTCGATTTGGGCGTACTTTCGTTCTATTGCTGCCAGCGTCCTGGAAGCAAACGCAATCGGTCGTTCCTGTACGTTTTGCCCTCTGTGTGCCAAAACTGCACCAACGCCATATGGAGACGCGTCACACGTGAGCACCAACTCTTTCCTGGGGTCGTAGTGTGCAAAGACGTTCTCTGAGGAAAGCTGTTCTTTTATCTTCTTGAAAGCCCTGTCTTGGTGGGCGGACCACTCCCAGGCTTGTCCCTTCTTTAGTAATTGGTGTAGGGGGTCCAAGATGGAAGCTCTGTTCAGTATGAACTTTCCATAATATGTCACCAGTCCTAAAAATGACCTTAACTCCTGGATTGTGGTGGGGGCCGGGGCATCTTTAATCGCCCTCCATCAGAGTAGCCTGTAACTCATGCGCTCCGCTTGCTGCTTTTTCTAAGGACAAAGCCAGCTGCAATGCTTGTTTGCAATCCAGCTCGGCCTCTGCTAACAGACATTTCTGTATTGCTAAATTATTTATTCCACATACCAAACGGTCTGGGAGCACCTCATTTAGCGTCAGGCCAAATTCGCAAGCCTCTGCTAATCGCCTTAATCTTGTTAAAAAGTTTGTAACTGACTCCCCAGTGTCTTGGAATGCTGAGTAAAACCGGTACCTTCGCAGGATCAGAGGTGGCTTACTTTAATCTCGAAGTGACTCCATGCACAAATGTGATATGGTATATTAAAACAAACTTTATTATTAACACAATGGGCAGCATGGTAGCACAGTGGTTAGCACAGTTGCTTCACAGCTCCGGGGTCCCAGGTTCGATTCACGACTTGGGTCATTGTCTGTGCGGAGTCTGCACATTCTCCTCGTGTCTGCGTGGGTTTCCTCCGGGTGCTCCGGTTTCTCCCCACAGTCCAAAAATGTGCGGGTTAGGTGGATTGGCCACGCTAAATTGCCATAAAAATGGTTAAGTGGGGTTGCTGGGTTACGGGGATAGGGTGGAAGTGTGGGCTTGAGTAGGTTGCTCTTTCCAAGGGCCGGTGCAGAACCGATGGGCTGAATGACCTCCTTCTGCACTGTAAATTCTATGATACTATGATTAACAGTGTTAAACTAACTTTAACATTATACAATAGCTTAAGAGAAATAGCTTAAAAATTACATGTTAAACAATGCTTCACAATGAAATTAAACACTTTAACTCCTAACTGCTATCTTTTATCTCCAATCAAACAAAGCCCATCTCTGATCAAAATTCACTTTTAATAGTTAATAAACACTGGAATCCTTGCTGTATAGAGATCTTGTCTTGGAGAAACTGCTTTGAGAGAGAGATCCTTCAGGAAACAGCCTACGTTTCTTGCCTGTGTCAAACTGCTGTTTAACTTCACAGCATTTGGCAAAAAACTTCTGTTGTGTTCATAGCAAAATCCTGGCTCCTCCCATTAACTGCATCATCTCTATCTTACTAACTGGGTTATGACCATCTTACTAAGACTCATCACAACCTCTCAATTATCTTATTTCTATAAACAAAATTCCATTAGCCTTATTTAGGTAAACACTATACATGTTTGGAATGAATGATGGTTTTATTTTTACAATGTTTGAATTACCCCATTTGTAGCCCCAACGTCTGCCTGTCTTTTAAACCAGGATTTGTTCAACCCCTTACACACACTAACCCAGGTTTATAACTATGACTGCACCAGATTAATATAAAACAATGTGGGCAGGATTCTCCAAGCCCCGCGCCGGGCTGGAGAATCCCCGCAACCGCATCACGCTGCCCCGACGCTGGCACGCGATTCTCTGCTCATTGGCACCGACACATTTGGCGCGGCGTCGGTCATGGGCCGCTCTATGCGGCCAGGCCGCAGATTTTCCGGCCTGAATGGGCTGAGTGGCCGCTCTAAAAATGCAGAGTCCCGCCGGCACCGTCCACACCTGGTCGCAGCCGGCGGGAACTCTGTGTGCAGGATCGGGGGGACGGCCTGTTGAGGGGGGGGAGGGGGGTCCAACCCCGGGGGAGGCCTCCGATGGGGCCTGGCCCGCGACTTGGGCCCACTGATCGGTGGGTGGCCTCTCGCTCCCCGGGCCTATTTTCTTACACGCCGGCCCCTGAACTCCCGCGCCATGTTGCGTCGGGGCCGGCACGTTGAGGGAGGCCACCGCGCATGCGCGGGTTGGCGCGGCGCACAGTTTGCACCGGGATGGGAGGCTGGAGCGGCGTGAATCGCTCCAGCACCGTGCTGGCCCCCTGTAGGGGACAGAATTGGTATTCCCAGTGGCCTGTTCCGACACTCTGCCGACGAATGGGAGAATCCCGCCCTGTACATCTGAATTTCCTACTATTCATTACACTCTGACATTGAAAATTTGGTAAAACAGTGCCTGCCGTGTCAGGAAACTCAGAAGATCCCACGATCGGCCTCGTTACTCCCATGGAAGTGGCGAGGGTACAGGTACACATGAACTTCGCAGTGCTGTTCATGGGGTCAATATTATTAATCTTGGTCGACACCCATTCTAAATGGATGGCTATACATTGGATGTCCTCCACGACTTCCATTGCCACCATGGAAAAGTTCCAGTAATCATTTTGTACCACTGGGACACCGGAGATCCTCATGCCCGACAATAGGACCCCCTTCACCAGTGGAGAATTCTGCCGTTTGTGAAGTGCACCAGGATTAAACACATGCAAACGGCGCCATACCACCCATCTTCCAATGGCCTTAAATACGGCATGAGAAAACCGACCGCTGGCTCACTCAACACCAAATTGGCTCAGTTCTTCTTCAATTACAGGACCAGGCCACACACCACAATGAGGGTTGCGCCAGCGAAATTGCTGACGGGCCAACGCCTCCAGATCAGACACAATCTATTGTTTCCAAACCGAGGTGGGAAAGTGGGGTTAAAACAAGAGGCCCAGAAAAAAACGATCCCTAATGACTCAACATGATCTTCAGGCCAGGACGTACGTGGCTGGATTATCCGGCGGCAGCCCACTCACACCCGTGTATTTCGTGACGGCATTGGGGTGCCCACAATGGGAAACCGGGATTTGCATCCTGCTGCTGGCGGGGATCCACCGCATCAGAAAACGGGTACGGCGGGACAGAGAATCCCGCCTACCATCTCTGTTTGCATTTTCGGAGATTGATCCCCTTGGATCCCACGATTTCTGGTGGAAAAGTGGAAAAGGTCAAAATCAGGGAGAGGACTGTAAAAAAACACCTGGACCATCTCAAGTGCAGGGAACCGTCTACTGCGGAAATTATGCCCTCAACATTCTTGGAACCTAGCTCCAGGCAGGGGACTCAACCCAGGTTAAACTCGAGAGTCATCCCCCAGGAGGACAAAGTCTCAGGCTCAGAAATGGAGACTGAGGTGACTGACCCACAGCTAGATGTCAACATCGTGGAAGAGCCCCCACCTGTAGCCCTTCAATGCCCGGCTAGGAAGCATTGATCCCCAATTCGCTTCACCCCGCCACCCCCCCCCCAAAAATCCGGCTCTGTTGATGGTGAACTCAAGGCCATGTACAAAGAGACAATGGAGCCTCATCAACGCAGGAGTGAGGGGGAGGATCTGGTCTTTGGTGGGAAGGATGTGATAACCTTCATGAGGACCATGGAGAATCACTTATCAATCTCCCGTGGGGTTTGTGGAGTACGAATTCCCATGGTAGTGGGTGGAGGCCCATTACCGGAGACCCGCCCAGCAATCGTCTGCTCCCAACCGGCCGAGTTCCCGACGCCGTGGTTCTAACCAACTATCGGCGTTCGGGAAGGTCACGTGGCGGTTGTGGACTCAGTCCCTCAGGCACTGGGGCGGGGGAGGGGGGGGCCTCATGGGCGGCCGGAAGATAGATCAGGCCAGTCGGATCTTGGGGCACGCAGCAGATCGTGGGGGCCGACATTTTGAAGCTGCCTCCGCAGTCCGAGTGCGCCATGGTGCTCGGCACGGCCACTGGAGGCCGCCGCCGTGCGCATGCGTGGATTCAAACCGGAGGTGCTGGGGCCCATATCCGCAGCTAAAGCTGCGTGAATCTCTCTGGGTCCGTGCTAGCCCCTTGCAGGTCAGTGAATCGACTGATCTTTTTTATTGGAAACATGGGAGTGAAACGCTAGTGTTTTTACGCCGGCGTGGGGACATAGTCTCATTTTGGGAGAATCCAGCCCCATGAGCGCAATTTAACATCACATTGCACCTGTTGCGGATATGTGCGTGCCGGTTAGACCGCAGGAGAGGCCGAAATTGGGATACACGCCGGGCGCCGTTCGGTTTGGGATCTAACCAACCCGCTTCCTTTATCCAATTATTAATTATCCAATTATCACCAATGAGGTGTTGGGTGCTCTGAGGTACAGACGAACCAACACGGTTGCGATTGGTACAACGCACTTTTATTCCATCTAACTATTTATACATCAGACTTGGTGCTCAGCACGTTGTGACTGTGTGAGTTTCTTGCTATGAGGTCCTGGCCCTGTGCTGTCTCCAGATGGACTGCCCAGGAAGTGTCGTGCTTCTTGTCTTATACTGTGTCTGCTCTTGTCTGTGATTGGCCGTCGTGTTATGTGTGCTAATTGGTCCGTTGGTCTGTCTATCATTATGTATGTGTTATAATGTATGTTTGAATATCATGACATCCCCCCTTTTTTACAAGATTATGTGCCTACGTGGTTATAAATATAAATGTGTCCTGCGTGCTGCTAAAGGTGTGTGTGTGTGCGTAATATTTACATCATGTACATGGGGCTTAACTATATACAAGGGGCGATGTCAGGTGTGACATGCTAACGAGGTTGTACCATAACAAAAGAAGAACAAGGTGGAAATTTGGAACGATCAAACGAGGCCTGTAACGATAAAACAGTGACATGTTATAAAACAGTGAAGGGGAGCCACGGGGAGCCACGCGTCAGAGAACTTCGGCAGGTGCTGACCAGCCACCGTCTGGTAGGTGGATGCGGACGTTGTCTCCAGGGGCCAGGGAGGGAAGATCAGTTGCCTGTATGTCGTACGATCTCTTCTGGCGATCGCGCTGCAGTTGCATCCTATGCAGTACCGGAGCATGGTCTATTGTTGGTGCCAGGATGGAAGGCACAGTGGTTCTGAGGGCGCGACCCATCAGCAGCTGTGCTGGTGAGAGACCAGTGGCTAGTGGGGCCGAGCGATAGGCCAGCAGGGCGAGGTAGAAGGCTGACCCGGCAGCAGCAGCCTTGCAGAGGAGCCGCTTGGCAATGTGAACGCCCTTCTCCGCCTTTCCATTGGACTGGGGATGCAAAGGGCTGGACGTCACGTGTGTGAAGCCATACGAAGCAGCAAAGGACGGCCATTCATGGCTGGCAAAACAGGGCCCATTGTCCGACATGACAGTCATCGGAATGCCGTGGTGAGCAAAGGTGTCTTTGCAGGCCCTGATGACAGCAGACGACGTCAAATCGTGCAGGCGTATGACTTCTGGGTAGTTTGAGAAGTAGTCAACTATGATGACATAGTCCATGCCGAGCGCGTGAAACAGGTCGACACCCACCTTCGCCCAGGGGGACGTCACCAGCTCATGGGGCAGAAGCGTCTCAGGAGGTTGCGCCGGCTGAAACCTTTGGCAGGTTGTACAGTTGAGCACCATGTTGGCAATATCGTCACTGATGCCCGGCCAGTATACCGCCCCTCGAGCCCTCCGTCTGCACTTCTCGACCCCCAAGTGGCTTTCATGTAGTTGGTCGGGAACCAGCTGGCGCATGCTGTGCGGAATCACAATCCGGTCCAGCTTTAGAAGGACACCATCAATGATGGCGAGGTGGTCTCGTACATTGTAGAATTGTGGGCACTGCCCCTTGAGCCACCCTTCCGTCATGTGGTGCATCACACGTTGTAGAAGGGGGTCAGCCGCAGTCTCACGGCGAATGTGGGCCAGACGTGCATCAGTAGCTGGCAGATTGGCCGATGTGAAAGCCACCTGTGCCTCGACCTGACATACGAACCCCTTCGCATCTGGCGGCGTGCTCACTGCTCTGGATAGGGCATCCGCCACGATGAGGTCCTGAAGTTGGAAGTCGTACCTCCTGAGTTTAAGTAGGATGCGCTGGAGGCGAGGGGTCATCTCGTTCAGGTCCTTGTTTATTATGCTTACCAGGGGGCGGTGGTCAGTTTCGACCGTGAACCGTGGAAGACCATAGACGTAATCGTGGAACTTGTCTAAACCGGTTAGCAAGCCCAGGCATTCTTTTTCGATTTGCGCGTAGCGCTGCTCTGTGGGGGTCATGGCCCGCGATGCATAGGCCACTGGGGCCCATGATGCCGTGTCATCCCTCTGCAGGAGCACTGCTCCAATGCCGGATTGGCTGGCATCAGTTGAGATTTTGGTGGCACGAGACGTGTCAAAAAACGGCAACACTGGTGCCGTAGTGAGTTTGCGTTTGAGCTCCTCCCATTCCAGCTGGTGCATGTGTTGCCACTGGAACTCTGTGGATTTTCTGACGAGGTGGCACAGAGTCGTCGTGTGGGAGGCAAGGTTGGGAATGAACTTCCCCAGGAAGTTGACCATGCCAAGGAAGCGTAGGACAGCCTTCTTGTCGGCCGGCTGCGGCATGGCTGTGATGGCGCTCACGTTGTCTGCATCCGGACGGACCCCTGACCGGGAGATATGGTCCCCCAGGAACTTCAACTCGGTCTGGCCAAAGGAGCACTTGGCTCGGTTGAGGTGCAGGCCATTTTCCCGTATGCGGGCAAGAACGCGTTGGAGACGATACATGTGCTCCTGCGGTGTGGTGGACCAGATGATGACATCGTTCACATATACGCGCACCCCTTCAATGCCTTCCATCATCTGCTCCATGATTCTATGGAAGACCTCGGATGCCGAGATGATGCCAAATGGCATCCGGTTGTAGCAGAACCTGCCGAATGTGGTGTTGAAGGTACATAGCTTTCGGCTAGACGGGTCCAGTTGGATCTGCCAAAATCCTTTAGAAGCATCCAGTTTCGTGAATATCTTCGCCTGGGCCATTTCACTAGTTATCTCCTCCCGTTTGGGTATGGGATAATGTTCCCTCATAATATTATTATTGAGGTCTTTGGGGTCAATACAGATGCGGAGCTCGCCAGAGGGCTTCTTGACACACACCATGGAGCTGACCCATGGCGTGCGCTCTGTGACCCTGGATAGGACCCCTTGGTCCTGGAGATCCTGCAGCTGCTGCTTGAGGCGGTCTTTAAGTGGCACAGGAACCCTGCGAGGTGCGTGAACGACCGGGATGGCGTCCGGTTTGAGGTAAATTCGGTAGGTGTATGGCAGTGTTCCCATTCCTTCGAATGCCTCCTGGTTGTGGGCGAGGAGCGATTGGAGCTGTGCGTAGAACTCTGCATCCGGGAAGTCAGACGTGCCGTCTGGAGAGAGAGAGAGGATTCGTTGCACAAGGTGGAGAGCCTTGCATGCCTGTGCGTCCAGCAGGGAGACCTTCGATGAGCCAACTATCTCGAACGAGAGAGTGGCCGTGTGTGTGTTGTGTGTCACCTGGAGCTGGCAGGATCCCATGGCCGGGATAACGTTCCCGTTGTATTCGACCATCTTGCACCGGGATGGCTGGATTGGTGGTCTGACCTTTACGGCGTAGAAGGCTGAGCATGCTATGAGGTTGGCGGAGGTGCCAGTGTCCAGGCGGAAGGTGATCGGCAATCGGTTGATCATTAGGGTGGCACTCCATTCATCACCCGGATTGATGGTGTTGACCCGGTTCGCATCAATGACCGCAATCCGGAAGGCGTCTTGGTCATCTGTGTTGTCGGTTTGGATGTCGTGATGTGGAGGCTGAATGGTCCGCACGTTCCTGCGAGGTTGTCGGAGATGTGGAAGATCAACAGGTTGAGCCGCTCGACAGTAGGCAGCGTAGTGGCCCATCTTGCCACAGCGTAGGCATTGTCGGGTTTTTGCAGGACATTGCCCTTTTAAATGTGCAGCTCCACAGTTGCCGCACGTCATGACGTCATGGCGTTCGTTACGCCACTGCGCATGCGCAGTTCGGTCTTGCATCGGGCGCACCTGCGCAGCACGTCCCTCAGTGTTGCCGTAGGTTTTGGCACGCACAAACACGGGAGGCCTTAAAAAGTGCGCAAAACGGCCGCCCACGTCCGGGCCGCGGGCCGGGAGAAACTCGATTGCCTGGACGCTTTCGGCTGATTCGGTCGCCTGAAATTGGGCATATCGGCTAGTCGCATTCTCATGCAGGACACAGGCTTCAACTGCAGATGCTAAGGTCAGGCCTTTAATTTTTAGAAGCTGCTGGCGTAGGCCACTGGAGGCAATGCCAAAAACGATCTGTCCCGGATCATGGAGTCTGAGGTGGTGTCGTTACCTCAGGACTGCGCGAGTATGCGGAGGTGTGTCAGGAAGGACTGAAAGAGCTCATCCTTACCTTGCAGGCGCTGCTGAAAGACATACCTCTGAAAGCTGTCGTTGACCTCAACGTTGAAGTGCTTGTCGAGCTTGAGGAGGACCGTGTCATACTTAGCTTTGTTCTCGCCTTCCGCGAACACCAAGGAGTTGTATACATTGATGGCGTGCTGACCTGCGGTAGTGAGGAGCATGGCAATCTTTGTTTCGTCCGAGGCGACCTGTTTTTCATTGGCTTGCATGAAGAGTTCGAAGCGCTGCTTGAAGAGCTTCCAATTTGTGCCCAGGTTCCCAGCGACTTGCAACGGCTGCGGTTTGTTGCGGATGTCCATGGCTCAGGATGGCAGATTTGCCGGTAGGTATTGATTCACTCACTGGTACCATGAGGTGTTGGGTGCTCTGAGGTACAGACGAACCAACACGGTTGTGATTGGTACAACGCAGTTTTATTCCATCTAACTATTTATACATCAGACTTGGTGCTCAGCACATTGTGACTGTGTGAGTGTCTTGCTATGAGGTCCTGGCCCTGTGCTGTCTCCAGATGGACTGCATAGGAAGTGTCGTGTTTCTTGTCTTATACTGTGTCTGCTCTTGTCTGTGATTGGCTGTCGTGTTATGTGTGCTAATTGGTCCGTTGGTCTGTCTATCATTATGTATGTGTTATGATGTATGTTTGAATATCATGACAACCAATTCAGGGCAATCTCCCTCTCATTAATGTGATGGACACCCTATCTAACGGCCTCCCTGGATCTAATCGCCTCCCCAACAGGAGACCATGAGGGTGCCCTTTAGCACAGCTATTTAAAAACAGGAAGCTAGCGCAATGGCTGCTGTGGGGATCAGAGGTGAGGAGCCATTTTCAAAATCGGGCATGCAGCCCGGGAGCACTGGAGTTGCTGCCCCAGTACTCGGGGAGTGGAGCCTCCAGAGAGGGATGAGCCTGGTCGTGGGGCTGCGGGCCTGGTCGGTGTTTGCACCTGAGCCGGAAGGCGTCCTACAGGCCACCTCCAGGTTGTGTGTACCCAGAACAGGGGCAACGACAGCTGCGGCCTATCTGTTCCACAAAGCCAAGACAGAGCCCTGTTTGTGGTAATATGATGAAGGTCATTTTAACTCCCTCTGATTGTGAGCAGCCTCTGGATGCACAACTGACGGCCATTGCTAATAAGAAATTGGTATCATTAGTTATGTCAGCACTTCACAGTTCCCAAGTGTATTGTCTTGGGTACACATGCCATGTCTCAGACGTGTTTCATTGCCGAGCATTCCAATCAAACGGTGAGTCCTGACACTTTGCTTGAATCATGAGGCTGTCAGCACCACAGAGGCAGCAGCCAATAATCAAACACTCTAGAGCTGGGCTTCAGCACTGGGGATATCCCAGCAACCAGAGGGTGAGTGTATGGATCAGGGGAGGGTACTTGAGCTCAGTCCCCCAAATGTTCCTGGCTGGGGTCTGGGGTCCGGATCTGGGGTCCGGGGTCTAGCAGCCCCTGCTGTGGCTGGGGGTTCCTGCCCAAGGCAGGGTCCCCCAGCACAAGATGATCGCCGGATTACACCCAGAGAGAAGACGGGACACTGAAGGGTGGGAGAGGTGGGGGATTTGAGGGTCCCGGGGTGGAAGCCCAGACTAATTGTGGGTCTCTCCCCCCTCTCCAATTCCTCACAGATACAACAATATGGATGGTGTTGGTGACCCCACAGCAGCAGCACTCGTGGTGCTGGTGGTAGCTCAGGCAGCCAGAACCCAGAGAAGGCGGCAGCAGCATCAACACAGCCTTGAGGCGGCACCCCGTTTGCAGGGGGCCGCCACACACCCAGCCGCCCATCAGGCCGGGGAGAGACCAAGAGGGGGAGGTCAGTGACGGCCCAAGGTGTACAGGCATCGTTGTTTATTCGAGGAGATGTCAGACAGCATGTGTTGGAGAGGCTACGTCTCAACAAGGAGACAATGGGGCACCTGTGCCATATCCTCACGGACTTGGAACCCCTTGGAGGATATGAACTCCCGTTGGCCGTGAAGATCACCACAGCCTTAAACGTTTGTGCCACCGGTTCATTCCAGGGCTTGAGCAGGGACTTGTGCGGCATATTGCTACCTACATCCCACAAATGCATCCGTGAGATCACGAATGCCCTTTATGTCCGGGCAGCTGACTATATAAACTTCGAACTGGACCAAGCACATCAAGCTGCCTGGGCAGCAGGATGTTCCGCCATCGCTGGGATGCCCCAGGTCAGGGGATAATAGATGGCAAACATGTCGACTTGCACCCACAGGAGCATCAGGAAGGGGCTCCACTTCCTGAATGTGAAAATGAAATGAAATAAAAATCGCTTATTGTCACACGTAGGCTACAAATGAAGTTACTGTGAAAAGCCCCTAGTCGCCACATTCCGGCGCCTGTTCAGGGAGGCTGGTACGGGAATGTTCAACCACCTGGTATGTTCAACCACCAACTCTGGATCATGCACGTGTGTGCACGCATGCCAGGAAGTGTGCATGACAGCTACATCCTGGGACAAAGAACAAAGAAATGTACAGCACAGGAACAGGCCCTTCGGCCCTCCAAGCCCGTGCCGACCATGCTACCCGACTAAACTACAATCTTCCACACTTCCTGGGTCCGTATCCCTCTATTCCCATCCTATTCATGTGTTTGTCAAGATGCCCCTTAAATATCACTATCGTCCCTGCTTCCACCACCTCCTCCGGTAGCGTGTTCCAGGAACCCACTACCCTCTGTGTAAAAAACTTGCCTCGTACATCTACTCTAAACCTCGCCCCTCTCACCTTAAACCTATGCCCCCCAGTAATTGACCCCTCTACCCTGGAGAAAAGCCTCTGACTATCCACTCTGTCTATGCCCCTCATAATTTTGTAGGCCTCTATCAGGTCGCCCCTCAACCTCCGTCGTTCCAGTGAGAACAAACAGAGTTTATTCTTTTTAAAAATATATATATTTATTAAGATTTTTAACACAATTTTTCACCCTTCCAAACAACCCCGCCCCCGTAACCAAAAGAAAGAAAGCGCACATAGCAAGACATGAACATGGTAAAACGATATGTTACAGAGCTTTGTACATTGGATTCCTCCCGGACATGTCAGTTTTCCAGATCATTCATATATTTTCTTGCTCAAATACCTCAAATACCCCCCAGACAGACGCCCCTTCCTGCCCCCCCCCCCCCCACCCCACGCAAGACATCCCCCCTTTCTTCCCCCCCCCCCCCCCCGGGTTGCTGCTGCTGCTGACCGACCTTCATCTAACACTCCGCAAGATAGTCTAGGAACGGTTGCCACTGCCTGTAGAACCCCTGCGCAGACCCTCTCAAGGCAAACTTTATCCCCTCCAACTTGATAAACCCTGCCATATCATTTATCCAGGCCTCCACGCTGAGGGGCTTTGCCTCCTTCCACATTAGCAAGATCCTTCGCCGGGCTACTAGGGACGCAAAGGCCAGAATGCCGGCCTCTTTTGCCTCCTGCACTCCCGGCTCGTCCACTACTCCAAATATTGCTAGCCCCCAGCTTGGCTTGACCCAGACTTTCACCACCTTAGATACTGTTCCCGCCACTCCCCTCCAGAACCCCTCCAGTGCCGGGAATGACCAAAACATATGGACATGGTTTGCCGGACTTCCTGAGCACCTCCCACATCTGTCCTCCACCCCAAAGAACTTACTCAGCCTCGCCTCCGTCATGTACGATCTATGAACCACCTTAAATTGTATCAGGCTAAGCCTGGCACACGAAGAAGAGGAATTAACCCCACTTAGGGCATCAGCCCATAGCCCCTCCTCAATCTCCTCCCCCAACTCCTCCTCCTATTTACCCTTCAACTCCTCTACCAACGCCTCCCCCTCTTCTTTCATCTCCTGGTATATCGCCGACACCTTGCCCTCTCCGACCCATACACCCGAGATCACCCTGTCTTGAATCTCCTGTGCCGGGAGCAACGGGAATTCCCTCACCTGTCGCCTCACAAACGCCCTCACCTGCATGTATCTGAAAGCATTTCCCGGGGGTAGCCCAAACTTCTCCTCCAGTGCCCCTAGGCTCGCAAACGTCCCATCAATGAACAGGTCCCCCATTCTTCTAATCCCTGCTCGATGCCAGCTCTGAAACCCCCCGTCCATCCTCCCTGGGACAAACCGATGGTTACCCCTGATTAGGGACCACACCGATGCTCCCAGTGCACCCCTGTGCCGTCTCCACTGGCCCCAGATCTTTAGCGTTGCCGCCACCACCGGGCTCGTGGTGTACCTTGTCGGCGAGAGCGGCAGCGGTGCCATCACCAGCGCCCCCAGGCTCGTTTCCTTGCAGGACGCCATCTCCAACCTCTTCCATGCCGACCCCTCTCCCTCCATCACCCACTTACGGATCATCGCCTCATTTGCTGCCCAGTAGTAGCCACCCAGATTCGGCAGCGCCAACCCTCCTCGGTCCCTACTGCGCTCCAGAAACCCTCTCCTTACCCTCGGGGTCTTATTCGCCCACACAAAACCCATCATACTCCTGCCTACCCTCTTAAAAAAGGCCTTGGTGATTATAATTGGAAGGCACTGGAACACAAAAAGAAACCTCGGGAGGACCACCATTTTGACCGACTGCACTCTACCCACTAGCGAGAGCGGCAACATGTCCCATCGTTTGAAGTCCTCCTCCATCTGCTCCACCAGCCTCGTCAGATTCAGTTTATGTAGGGCCCCCCAACTCCTAGCTATTTGGATCCCCAGGTACCGAAAGCTCCTTTCCGCCCTCCTCAGCGCTAGATCGTCTATCCACCTTTCCTGGTCTCCTGACTGTACTACAAAAAGCTCACTCTTCCCT
Organism: Scyliorhinus torazame; assembly: GCF_047496885.1. NCBI lineage: Eukaryota > Metazoa > Chordata > Chondrichthyes > Carcharhiniformes > Scyliorhinidae > Scyliorhinus > Scyliorhinus torazame. The sequence goes on along the minus strand of NC_092710.1, from coordinate 215,901,646 downwards.
ACATTAAGCTTATAGCCCGAAAAATCCCCAAACTCCCTTAGAGTCTGCATGACCTCCACCATCCCCTCCACTGGATCCGCCACATACAGCAACAGGTCGTCTGCATAAAGCAACACTCGATGCTCCTCCCCCCCTCGGACCACCCCCCTCCATTTCCTAGACTCCCTTAATGACATGGCCAAGGGTTCAATTGCTAATGCAAACAACAGGGGGGACAGGGGGCACCCCTGCCTCGTCCCACGATACAGCCGAAAATACTCCGACCTCCGCCGATTCGTAACCACACTCACCACCGGGGCTCTGTAAAGGAGCTTAACCCAACTAATAAACCCTCCCCCGAACCCAAACCTACGCAGCACTTCCCAGAGGTACTCCCACTCTACTCGGTCAAAGGCCTTCTCCGTGTCCATAGCTGCCACTATCTCCGCCTCTCCCTCCACCGATGGCATCATTATCACGTTTAGCACATTGGTGTTTAGCTGCCTACCCTTTACAAATCCCATCTGGTCCTCGTGAATCACCCCAGGGACACAGTCCTCGATCCTCGGAGCCAGCACTTTTGCCAGCAACTTAGCATCCACGTTGAGGAGCGAGATCAGCCTGTACGACCCACATTGCAGTGGGTCCTTGTCCTGCTTCAGGATCAAAGAGATCGTCGCTTCCGACATTGTCGGGGGCAGGGTCCCTCCCCCTCTTGCCTCATTAAAAGTCCTCACTAGCAACGGGGCCAACAAGTCTACGTACTTCCTATAGAACTCAACCGGGAACCCATCCGGTCCCGGGGCCTTCCCTGCCTGCATACTCCCCAGACCTTTGCTCAGCTCCTCCAACCCAATTGGTGCCCCCAAACCAGCCACCTCCTGCTCCTCCACCCTCGGGAACCTCAGTTGGTCCAAGAATCGTCTCATCCCCTCTTCCCCCGCTGGGGGCTGGGATCTGTACAGCTCCTCATAGAAGGCCTTGAATGCCTCATTTACTTTCGTCGCACTCCGCACCGTAGCTCCCCTTCCATCCTTTACTCCACTTATTTCCCTCGCTGCCATCCTCTTACGGAGCTGGTGTGCCAGCATCCGACTCGCCTCCTCCCCATACTCGTACGTCGCCCCCTGCGCTTTCCTCCACTGTGCCTCTGCCTTCCCTGTGGTCAACAGGTCAAATCTCCGCCCATTATCAAGCTTCCTACCGCCAGGTCCGGAATGCGCCCCAACATGCGCTTCATGAATCCGGCATCGTCCCAGTTCGGGGCGTATACATTTACCAATACCACCCACGTCCCCTGCAACTTACCACTCACCATCACGTATCGACCTCCATTGTCCACTACGATATTCTTGGCCTCAAACGACACCCGCTTCCCCACCAATATTGCCACCCCTCTGTTCTTCGCATCCAGCCCCGAATGGAATACCTGTCCTACCCATCCCTTTCTTAACCTGACCTGATCCGCCTCCTTCAAATGTGTCTCCTGGAGCATGACCACGCCTGCCTTCAGTCTCTTTAAGTGCGCGAACACTCGGGCCCTCTTTACCGGCCCATTCAGGCCCCTCGCATTTCATGTTATCAGCCGGATTGCCCCCCCCCCCGCCGACTATCCATCTCCTTTTCTAGGCCAGTCCCGTGCCCGCGCCGCCCTCACCCTCCAGTCCCCCAGACGGGAGACCCCTGCCCCGACCACCTCTTCTGTGTCCCATTCCCCTTCGGCCAGTGCAGCAGCAACCCTATTTCCCCCCCGCCCCGGCTAGACCCGTGTCGAGCTCTTTTGCTCCCCCCATAGCACTCCCGTAAGTCAGCTGACTCCTGCTGACCCCGGCTTCCCCCGCCGTCCCATTGACCCCCCGCCCCCCCCCCCCGTGTGGGAATCTCCCAATCAGTGTTCGCTCCTCCGTTCCCCCCCCCCTCCGTCCTTCCCTGGCGCGGGAAAAAGCCCGCGCTTTCCTAAGCTTGCCCCGCCCCCTCTGGCGCAGCTCCTATCGCGGCCTTGTCTCATTTCCCCCAACCCCGAGCCTCCTCTCCCTCCAGCACCAGCGCCCGCCGTCTCGTACGGTCTACTCACCCAGTCCCTTTCCCTTTCCCCATCCCCATCCCCCCGCCCGTGGAACATTTCCTGTGCGTGATTAACACCCTATGTACAACAAACATCAAACATCCCCCCCACCCTCACAAACCCTCAGTTTGAGTCCAACTTTTCAGTTTGAATAAAGGTCCAAGCCTCCTCAGGCGTTTCAAAATAGTGATGTTGATCCTTGAATGTGACCCACAATCGCGCTGGCTGCAGCATTCCGAATCTCACTCCTTTCCGGTGCAGCACCGCCTTGGCCCGGTTGAAACCCGCTCTCCTCTTTGCTACCTCCGTTCTCCAGTCCGGGTATATTCGGATCTCCGCATTCTCCCAGATGCTGCTCCGCTCTTTCTTGGCCCATTTCAAGACCCTCTCTGTCCGTGAAACAGTGAAACCTCACCACAATCGCCTTTGGCGGTTCATTAGCCTTGGGCCTCCTCGCCAGCACCCGGTGTGCCCCATCCAGCTCCAAAGGCCTCGAAGGGGCCTCCGCGCCCATCATCGACTCGAGCATCGTGCTCGCATATGCCCTGGCATCGGCCCCCTCCACTCCTTCAGGGAGACCCAGGATCCGAAGATTCTTTCTCCTCAACCTGTTCTCCAGGTCTTCGAATCTTCCCGCCCATCTCTTGTGCAGCGTCTCGTGCGCCTCCACCCTCACCGCCAGGCCCAAGATCTCATCCTCGTTCTCATTAACTTTTTTCTGCACCTCCTGGATCTTTACCTCGTGGGCCTTCTGGGTCATCCCTAATCCTTCAATCGCCGACAGCATAAGCGCCAGCATCTCTTTCCGCAGCGCCTCAAAACAGCGCTTAATGAACTCTTGCAGCTCCGGTCCACATTCCACTTTATCTCCGGCTGCCGCCATCTTGGGTTTTTTCCCTCGCTTCTCCCACTGCTCCAACGCCGCTTTTCTGGTATTTCACTTCTTGTCCGATCCATAAACAGTGAAGGGGGACCTCACTCTCCCCTTCCCACACGGAACGTCTTCAAAAAATTCCCGTTGGGGCTCTTCTAGAGAGCCCGAAAGTCCGTGATCGCGGGAGCTGCAGAATCGTGCGGCTTAGCTCCACATCGCCGCAACCGGAAGTCCCCCAAACCGAGTTTATTCAACCGCTCCTCATAGCTAATGCCCTCCATACCAGGCAACATTCTGGTAAATCTCTTCTGCACCCTCTCTAAAGCCTCCACATCCTTCTGGTAGTGTGGCGACCAGAATTGAACACTATACTCCAAGTGTGGCCTAACTAAGGTTCTATACAGCTGCAACATGACTTGCCAATTCTTATACTCAATGCCCCGGCCAATGAAGGCAAGCATGCCGTATGCCTTCTTGACTACCTTCTCCACCTGTGTTGCCCCTTTCAGTGACCTATGGACCTGTACACCTAGATCTCTCTGACGTTCAATACTCGAGATTTCTACCATTCACTGTATATTCCCTACCTGCATTAGACCTTCCAAAATGCATTTCCTCACATTTGTCCGGATTAAACCCCATCTGCCGTTTCTCCGCCCAAGTCTCCAAACAATCTAAATCCTGCTGTATCCTCTGACAGTCCTCATCGCTATCCGCAATTCCACCAACCTTTGTGTCATCTGCAAACTTACTAATTAGACATAAGAACATAAGAACTAGGAACAGGAGTAGGCCATCTGGCCCCTCGAGCCTGCTCCGCCATTTAATGAGATCATGGCTGATCTTTGTGGACTCAGCTCCACTCTCCGGCCCGTACACCATATCCCCGAATCCCTTTATTCTTTAGAAAGGTATCTATCTTTTTCTTAAAAACATTTAAAGAAGGAGCCTCAACTGCTTCACTGGGCAAGGAATTCCAGAGATACACAACCCTTTGGGTGAAGAAGTTCCTCCTACACTCTGTCCTAAATTTACTTCCCCTTATTTTGAGGCTATGCCCCCTAGTTCTGCTTTCCCCGACCAGTGGAAACAACCTGCCCGCATCTATCCTATCTATTCCCTTCTTTATTTTATATGTTTCAATAAGATACCCCCGCATCCTTCTAAACTCCAATGAGTACAGTCCCAGTCTACTCAACCTCTCGTCATAATCTAATCCCCTCAACTCTGGGATCAACCTAGTGAATCTCCTCTGCACTCCCTCCAGTGCCAATATGTCCTTTCTCAGGTAAGGAGACCAAAACTGAACACAATACTCCAGATGCGGCCTCACCAACACCCTGTACAATTGCAGCATAAACTCCCTAGTCTTGAACTCCATCCCTCTAGCAACGAAAGACAAAACTCGATTAGCCTTCTTAATCACTTGTTGCACCTGCACACCAACTTTTTGCGACTCGTGCACCAGCACACCCAGGTCCCTCTGCACAGCAGCATGTTTTAACATCTTACCGTTTAAATAATAATCCACTCTGCTGTTATTCCTCCCAAAATGGATAGCCTCACACTTGGCAACATTGAATTCCATCTGCCAGACCCTAGCCCATTCACCTAACCTATCCAAATCCTTCTGCAGACTTCCGGTATCGTCTGCACTTTTTGCTTTACCACTCATCTTAGTGTCGTCTGCAAACTCTGACACATTGCACTTGGTCCCCAACTCCAAATCGTCTATGTAAATTGTGAACAACTGCGGGCCCAACACTGATCCTTGAGGGACCCCACTAGTTACAGGTTGCCAACCAGAGAAACACCCATTTATCCCCACTCTCTGCTTTCTGTTAGTTAACCAATCCTCTACCCATGCTACCACTTTACCCTCAATGCCATGCATCTTTAGACCAGTTACATTTTCCTCCAAATCATTTATATATACTACAAACAGCAACGGTCCCAGCACTGATCCCTGCGGAACACCACTGGTCACAGCCCTCCAATTAAAAAAGCATCCTTCCATTGCTACTCTCTGCCTTCTATGACCTAGCCAGTTCTGTATCCACCTTGCCAGCTCACCCCTGATCCCGTGTGACTTCACCTTTTGTACTAGTCTACCATGAGGGACCTTGTCAAAGGCCTTACTGAAGTCCATATAGACAACATCCACTGCCCTACCTGCATCAATCGTTTTTGTTACCCCCTCGAAAAACTCTATCAAGTTAGTGAGACACGACCTCCCCTTCACAAAACCATGCTGCCTCTCACTAATACGTAGATCCTGTCTCGAAGAATTCACTCCAGTAATTTCCCTACCACTGACGTAAGGCTCACCGGCCTGTAGTTCCCTGGATTATCCTTGCTACCCTTCTTAAACAGAGGTACAACATTGGCTATTCTCCAGTCCTCCGGGACATCACCTGAAGACAGTGAGGATCCAAAGATTTCTGTCAAGGCCTCAGCAATTTCCTCTCCAGCCTCCTTCAGTATTCTGGGGTAGATCCCATCAGGCCCTGGGGACTTATCTACCTTAATATTTTTCAAGACGCCCAACACCTCGTCTTTTTGGATCTCAATGTGACCCAGGCTATCTACACACCCTTCTCCAGACTCAACATCTACCAATTCCTTCTCTTTGGTGAATACTGATGCAAAGTATTCATTTAGTACCTCGCCCATTTCCTCTGGCTGCACACATAGATTCCCTTGCCTATCCTTCAGTGGGCCAACCCTTTCCCTGGCTACCCTCTTGCTTTTTATGTACGTGTAAAAGGCCGTGGGATTTTCCTTAACCATATTTGCCAATGACTTTTCGTGACCCCTTCTAGCCCTCCTGACTCCTTACTTAAGTTCCTTCCTACTTTCCTTATATTCCACACAGGCTTCGTCTGTTCCCAGCCTCTTAGCCCTGACAAATGCCTCCTTTTTCTTTTTGGCGAGGCCTACAATATCTCTCGTTATCCAAGGTTCCCGAAAATTGCCGTATTTATCCTTCTTCTTCACAGGAACATGCCGGTCCTGAATTCCTTTCAACTGACACTTGAAAGCCTCCCACATGTCAGATGTTGATTTACCCTCAAACATCCGCCCCCAATCTAGGTTCTTCAGTTCCCGCCTAATATTGTTATAATTAGCCTTCCCCCAATTTAACACATTCACCCTAGGACCACTCTTATCCTTGTCCACCAGCACTTTAAAAATTACTGAATTGTGGTCACTGTTCCCGAAATGCTCCCCTACTGAAACTTCTACCACCTGGCCGGGCTCATTCCCCAATACCAGGTCCAGTACCGCCCCTTCCCTAGTTGGACTGTCTACATATTGTTTTAAGAAGCCCTCCTGGATGCTCCTTACAAAATCTGCCCTGCCTAAGCCCCTGGCACTAAGTGAGTCCCAGTCAATATTGGGGAAGCTGAAGTCTCCCATCACCACAACCCTGTTGTTTTTACTCTATTCCAAAATCTGTCTACCTATCTGCTCCTCTATCTCCCGCTGGCTGTTGGGAGGCCTGTAGTCAACCCCCAACATTGTGACTGCACCCTTCTTATTCCTGATCTCTACCCATATAGCCTCACTGTCCTCTGAGGTGTCCTCCCGTAGTACAGCTGTGATATCCTCCCTAACCAGTAGCGCAACGCCACCACCCTTTTACATCCCCCTCTATCCCGCCTGAAACATCTAAATCCTGGAACGTTTAGCTGCCAATCCTGCCCTTCCCTCTGTAATGGCAACAACATCACAATTCCAAGTACTAATCCAAGCTCTAAGATCATCTGCCTTAATACTGTAATACTTCTTGCATTAAAACATATGCACTTCAGGCCACCAGACCCGTTGTGTTCAGCAACTTCACCCTGTCTGCTCTGCGTCAGAGCCATACTGTCCCTATTCCCTAGTTTTCCCTCAATGCTCTCACCTTCTGACCTATTGCTCCCGTGCCCACCCCCGGAGTTCACCGGTGTCTTCAAGGACCACCCCAGGTTGACAGTTTGGCTCTTGGGCGATAAGGGTATCCGCTGAGGCTCTGGCTGATAACGCCAGTATAGAGGCCGGAGACCGAGGCAGAGACCCAATATAACGAGATCAATGTTACCACCTGTGCTGTCATTGAGCGGTGCAACGAACATGCTCAAAATGTGTTTCCAATGCCTACACCACTCTGGTGGTGCCCTGCAGTACACCCCCAGAGGGTCACCTGCTTTGTAGTGGTCTGCTGTGCCCTCCAGAACGTGGCACAGCTGCTGAGTGATGTGCTGGAAGAGGAGGAGGACGGACATGTGGCCTCGTCTGACGAGGATTGGGTTGGACCAGAAGGGCTGGAGGTCAAGCCTGGGTGGACCCGAGGGAGCAGCCAGGGGAAGCAGGACAGGCTACGGCAGCGACAAGAGTCTGGCATGCTCAGAGAGCCAGGGAGGCCCTCCTCCTCACCCGCTTCTCATAGGAGAGGTCTCGGTCTGTCATCACACCCCCTCTCGCCATTTCTCCCCCCCAGTCCCACCCATGTACAACCCACAGTTCACGGCGATAGTTGGTTAGAATCACACTCACCCTCCTACGCTCACCCCCCACCCCCACTCCCTGGTGGAAGGCTCCATGTTGGCTTCCAGCACTTTGTTCTCCTAGGTGGTGCCTGTGGGATGGAATGACAGCTGCAGTTCACTCCAGAGATCCCTGCATCATCCAGCCCTGGCGGCTCCCCATTGTCTGCACCATGATGTCAACAATCTCAGCGATGCTTCTCAGTGACTGTTCTGCGCACTGCATTGCCATGACACGTATGACACATCCCTCAGCGACTGGATCATGCTCTGTAGTGCATCAGCAATGTCCACCTGCGTCTGGGATACCTCCTCCAGCGACTGGGACAGTTTTGAGCTCCTCAGCCATGGCCGTCACTGTCTGAGCCACGCTTTGGTCACCACCACTCATGTTGCTGACACCGTGCTCCAGGATTTCTCCTGCAGTTTCTGTTCCAGCAGTGTTGGCCTCTGTGCAACATGCTGCCGGTGCCATCTCCTGCACCTGTAGTCTTTGGGACTCCTCCAACCGGCTATGCACTCACTCAAGTGTCGCTGACATCACCTTCTGAATCTGACTGCAGTGTCTTATCATCAGCTCCATGTCCAGACGCTTGGCTTGTAAATGGAACCCAGCTGAGTCCTGAGATCCAGCAGACCTCCATCTGCTGATTCCCTCGGATGTTCCTGCCCCCACCTGATGTGCATTAGCAACTGTGTGGTATTCCCCAGAAGTCTGCCCACCGAGGTGTCTGCCTCTGAACTGGCATGACAGCTGTGACGCATCAATGGTTGCATCCTCAGAGCTCTCCTCTGACATGTTCTCTTGGATGACAGTGGGCAGGGGGTGGGGGAACCCCGGAATATCCGGCCCCATCAGATGGAGATCCTGTGTGAGAATGGACATGTGGTCATTGCGAGGGAATGATAATTTTGTCCGGCATGAATAACTCACTTGAGACAGGTCACCTGGATGCTGGGGCAGTGGATCCTTGCCTCTGTGGCACAGGCCAACCTCGTTGTCGGTGACTGCTCTATCCTCGGTTAACCCCGCAATCTCCTGGGCCTGTTCCTCATTGGGGTGAGGACTCTGATATCCGCTACCCTGTCGCCCATCTAGGCCTTTCCAGCCTAATATGTACTAACCCCTCCTGCGGGCATCATGAGGGCATCGTGAGCCACGTGCTTGATGCTTCAGGGGGATCTATGGCAGGTGACATGTGTACTTGCAGCTGCTGGGCATGGGTGGATTATGCTGGTGGGTGCCAGGGTGTGCTGGGGCACAGACACAGTATTATGCTGGGGGAGGTGTGGTAGAGTGAGGAACCAGCTGCCGACCCGTTGAGGGGTTGGGGGGCGGGAGAAGGGAGTCTAGTGAGGAGGTCGGGGACGACGTTGGCAGGCGGGACCGATGCCAGGGATGGCGATGTCAACTTCCCCATGTGGCCCGGTGGAGATTGTTGATCTTCTTCCTGCACTGGACTGAAGCCCTCTTGGTCATGCAGCCCTGTGGCTGATCCTCCAACCCCCCCGGGAGACTTTCCATCTTGGTTCCAGAGCATTCAGCAGTCTGTTCAGATCGGCATCCCCGAAGGGTGGTGCAAGTATCCATGGTGGAATGGCTGTGTGCTGACTGGCGTGTGTTCGGAGGGAGCAGTTTATCAGCTGCTTGTTAGCAGGGAGCTGCCGGGTGCTGTCCGGGCAGATCAGCTGGCGGGATGGCCATTTCCACTATGAATCCCGTGGAGAATCATTTCTGGCACTAATCGCTGTGGACTCACGGGGTCAGCTGTCGGGAAGCCTGGGAAGTCACATCCACTACGGCACATAGTGCTTCTCCCGTTAGATCGTGCCCCATGTCACAAGGGTAACTGGTAATTGGAAGGTCTAAGCCACACCATGAAGGGAATTTTACCTTTATTTTACAGAGTGTGGCAGGGGATAGGAAAAGCAGCATTGAAGCCGATGGCATGAATGGTGGCTATCTCCACTGTATTGTCAAGAATATATTGCAAAAACTTAAAGGAGTGGGTCCCACAATATCATGCTGGTAGAGTCCACCCTGCCAACAACTTATTTTTTAAAGATCAGGAGCGATTTTAAAAGGCCACCATGGTGCACAAAAGTCGAGATGAAACATTGCTCCCCCCCCCCCACTTCCTCCGCTGAGCTTGCCCACAGCACCCCAGTGATCGGGAACATTTATTATGCATTATTTATTACCCTAGATAATAAGTTGACTTGAAAGTTGTTGTGCGTAAACAGGTGAAAAAGAAAGAACCTTCAGTTTGTTACCACTGCTTTGAGGACTTTGTTTCTGTCCTAAAATGATGACAAAATAATTAACAAATAAACATTTTGAGGCCTGCAAATCTATCCTCTGTGCATCATCAATTTGCCGTGGTGGAGAGACTTGAGTGCTCCGATGATCCCTTCAGAGGTGCCATCAGGAGTACCTTGCTCCTAGTTGGCCCGCCCATGGAGGTTGCAGGGTGGTGGAGGTGATGCAGGTGCCAGACAAATTGCATTTTCATTTTTTTAATTTTTTCCAATTAAGGGGCAATTTAGTGTGGCCAATCCACCTACCCTGCACATATTTGGGTTGTGGGGGTGAGACCCGCGCAGACACTGGAGAATGTGCAAACTCCACACGGACAGTGACCTGGAGCCGGGATTGAACCCAAGTCCTCAGCGCCGTGAGGCAATAGTGCTAACCACTCAGCCACCGTACTGCCCTAAAATGCATTTTCACCTGTTTACGCTTTTACGTAAACTTGTTATCATGGGGAATGTATAGCACTTTTGTGCTCTCCATTTTCCTTTGCTTTCATTGGCTTCTTAATGTGATTTCCCCAATCTTCTTTGTCAAAACTCTCACCAGACAATTGATCTGTTTGTTTCTTGCTGCTGCATTGTTACATTTTAGGTGCTTAGCCTTATACTGGACAAAAGGATAATTTTATTTTACACATTCACCTCCCTCCTGAGTAAGGATTTTATCTGCTTGATTGCTGTCATATTTTCCTTCCAATTTATTTTTCTCCTTTTTTTGCCATAAACTCTGTTTACACTCTCACTGTCCATCACTTTGTCAGGTTTTTATTTCTTCTCCAAACTTTTATTGCAGTGCTTCTCTCATGTATCAGCTTCTCTCTTTGATAGACACTTCTAAGATAGCACCTTCTCTTTCATATTTTGAATTTCTGTGTTTCCATCAGAGATGAACTGGTGTTACTGTGAGCAATCTTCATGCCTAGTTCTGTCAGCTTGGCTAACCTCTGTCGCAGAAAGCTCTAGCTTCACGTCCCGCTATTGAGCACATTATCTTAGCTGACATTTCAGTTTGGTACTAATGGGGTACAGCATTGCTCATGGTGCTGCTTTGGAATGAGTTATCAAAGTGAACCCAATTATGTTTGCTCAGGTGCATGTAAAAGATCCCATAGTATTCTTTAAAGAAGAGTGGGCCAGCTATATTGAAATTTCTGGACTTCAAGTGCAGGAGTACTAAAATTTTATCAAATTGTTTATGCATGCAGTAGAGCATTTTCCCAAGGTAATTCTGCCAGGAAATTTTCAAGTAGTGCTTCTAGGTCTTCAAACATTGTCACTTCCTACCCTTTTGCTTTGCCTTACTTAAAGCTTGTTGGTTCAGGAGTGTTACTCACATTATTGTTTTGTTTACAGGTTTGGGATATTTTTCCTCTTTTTGGTTTTCCTTATTCATAATTGTAACATTTCAGTGAACTTAAATGCATTTTAATCCTCGTAAAGTATTACAGTAGGCATTCCCCTTAGAATTCCTCTTCCTCTCAGGAAACTTGAGGATGATCATGACTTGCATCAAAATAGCATTCGCAGCACAAACCATCCATTAAAAGTATGTAAATCCTTGTCAGACATTTGGCAAGACAGAAGAATTGTAATAAAAGCAAAATACTGCAGACCCTGGAAATCTCAAAATAAAAACATAAAGTGCTGGAAAGAGTCAGCAGGTTTGGCAGCATCAGTGGAGAGAGAAAGAGTTAACATTTTGAGTCGGTATGGCTCTCCTGTAGAGAACTTCAGCACCTCTTTGGAGGAATCGTAACTTTGTTATCCATGCTTCACCAGATGGGGTTTTCTCCAAGTTGAGGTTGTAATTTTTAAATTGACCTCACATTCCTGGTTCTAGCCTTTCATCCCAACAGCGTTTTTCCGAAGCCTGGGAATCCACTCTGCACAATTACTCAACCAATTAAAGTAATGATCAGAAAATTGTGCACAGCCTGTTTCCAGATTTCCAATCTGCACTTTCAGCAGTCATGGCTCCTAGATAGAAAGACAATGACAGAAAATTATCTCTTGTATGTCATTTTGTTCTACAAGCAAAAATGTAGCCTTGAGATTCTACAAGTTGAAAGAGTACTTCAGCAATGACAAACATGCGCAGCTTGAGTGTCAGTAAGTGACAGTGCATCATGCAATGACACAAAGTATGATCTCCTTAGAGGAAGGTAGTGCAGCAAGGCTGTCAAGTACGGTACATCTTGAAAGTGTGCTCCACTGTGGTATGGGTATAATGAAATAGCATTGAGGCTCTTTTAGGGCTTAGCATGGTCAAGCAGTAAATGTGGAACATGTTGGCAGACAGAATTTTGTAGTATGCAGTCTTACATTGCTTGCCAAATATATGTTACTGTTGGCAAATCGTGCCTCACCAGATTGCGCACAATCCTATTTTGAATCTGAATGCAGTTAAACAACATAGTATTTGTTGCCTAGTGCCCATCTGCTGGCAGGAAAAAAGCATCCTCTGTCTGGAGAGCATGCTCTGTAACATCAAACTAGGCAAACCCACTTGCAACCAACTCACCCAGTAGTACCTCCACTTTATTAGCCATGGAACATGGGGCTGAGTGATGCATTCCTCCTTCAGTTACCTACAGCCTCAGTTTTATGTCTCAATTTCCGATTTCCATTCATTACATTTCTTCCCTCTTGGCAACCCCTTCCCCTTCTGTCCTTTAACCTTAACATATTAAAATGTCAAAATTCATTTTCAGATGTTGTCAAGGTACTCAAGAATTACGACTTTTTGCAGCAAGCTGTACAGACAGCTTCAGATAATTATGTAGATGAGTTGAAATCACAAAACTGTTCACAGTCAGATCTCAGCACTGTTGGTTTTCTTTGGGCCACAGCTTGACACTGGACCGACACATAGGGAAGATGGTGTTGTAATGGTAATTCCACCATCCTGGCAGCTGGTGGAGTTTAAATAATAATTCTGGAATTGAAAGCTAGACACAAAGGGCCAATTGACTGGCGTACATGTGACTCCAGGCCGAAAGCAATATGGTTGTCACTTAACTTCCCTCTGAAATCGCCTCGTAAGCCACTCATTTCAGGGGAATTAGGGATCGGCAACAAATGCTGACCTTGCCAGCAACATCCACTGCCAATGAAAAAAAAAAGAAAAATAATAATAACCTTGCCTGCAAAATTGGCCCGATAGTTTTCTTATAAAAAAAATCAATATTTGGTCTGCTACAGTATGATTGTATTGAGTAATATAATTGGAGTTGTTTAATACATCGTAAGGTTAGATGTGGGAATGTTTTGCTAATGACTGCGCACTGTTCAGAGAAGGAAGTATCCTGTGTGCCTTGTAGAAAACTTAGATAATGCTCATAGTTAGGTTGCTACGTGACAATCAGGCAATGCAAGTGGCAGGTAAGGCCATCTCCAGCAAGAGAGAATCTACCTGCCTCTCCTTGACATTCAACAGCATTACCATTGCGGAATCTCCTACAACCTTGATAAAAGAAGAGTAACCTAATTAAGGTCTTTAGAATTATGTAAGGTTTTTATAGAGTGGATACGGAGAAAATGTTTCCTCTTGGAGAAGAGCATAACTAAAGGCCGTCAATATGTGATGGAAATCCAGTAGGGAATTCAGGAGAAATGTCTTTACCCGAAGAGTGGTAAGAATGTGGAACTCGCTACCACAGGGTGGTTGAGGTGAATAGATGTATTTGAAGGAAGTTAAAAAGCATTTCTAGGAGAAGAAGTAGATGAGAAATTTAGATGAGAAAATGTGGGAGGAGGCTCGAGTGGAGCGTAAATACTTGCATAGTCTTGGGCTGAACGGCCTATTTCCGTGCACATATCCCATGTAATGTTATGGGCCAGGGTTTAGAGAACCCCAAAGTGTATCATGGAGTTCATCTGACCCACAACTTTTAATAGATTGTGATATGGGGAGCACACGGCCCACTCTACAGGTGTGGTACAGCAGAAAAGTATTTTTAAAAGCAAAACAATGTTTATTCTATGAACTCAAGTTAACCTTTCTAAAACATACAGTGAACATCGTAGCAAGCATCAATTCAAATATAACACCCAAAGAATATAACACTAAGTAATGATTTAAGCTTGCCTTTTAACATCCATAAGACTTAAAACACCTTTTACCAGAAGCACATCAGGTTAAATTCACTACTGTTATTAGTTTTAAATCACCAGGATCGATTTACAGTTTTTAGATTACAGAGGGAGATTCTAATACACCTTCTGGCTGCGACTGCAGCTATCCAGCTCTGAAAACGAAACTAAAACACACCCTGCAACAAACAGCCTAAAACGAAAGTACAAAGCTGACAGACAGCCCAGCTCCATCCACTCTCTGACATCACTGCAGTTGTAAACACCCATTTCTTAAAGGTACTCTCACTACAGATATTTATATACACACCCATTTATAAACACCCATTTCTTAAAGGTACTCCCACATGACAGTAATCCAATGTATTCAAAGATTTAAAAAGTTGAGTTTGAGAGTCTTATTAACATGGCTTGCCTTATAAATTGATAATAGATAACATTTCACAAATGAAACTTTTACAAGTTCTGAAAATAATGATTAAAATTTGTTAGGTCCTTATTCTGATTTTGTTCACTTGTATAATGCTAATAAATAACACCCTAAATCCTTCAAAGCCAGTGCAATGTACTTCTACTGGAGCAGAATGATGATGATGTGAATAAGATTAATCTCTTGCCCAGTAAGACAAGTTTCTTTAATATGCCATGATGCTTTGCAGAGTATTTCTGCCATTCCTTTCTTAAAATTAATTTCAAGCAAAACCTAAATACATCTGATACAATTGTCCACATTTAGTATGATTCTGTCCTTTCCCTTTCCTTTTTAACTATATGGAGGAAATGGTCTTCACATTTGTAAGACCACTTCCATGGTTGCCCTCTCCTCAAAACTTCTGAATTAGATCGTAGAACAAGCCAAGTCAAAGAAAACACCAACATTCCTACCTGAAGATATTAAGATATATAACAATAATAGCATACATGGCAGTATTACAATAACAAAATCTAGTGCCATACAGATCAAAGATAGAATAACATAACAATATAACTGAGGGGACAAATTGTCAATGGCCCATATTTTGCAGTCAGCAGCAAACAAATGGCACTTGCCATTCTTTACACTAGGAGCTGTCCACAGACATTTAATGGGCTTTTGCATTGTAACTTAATAATAATAATTTTTATTGTCACAAGTAGGGTTACATTAACACTGCAATGAAATTACTGCGAAAATCCCCCAGTCGCCACATTCCGGCACCTGTTCAGATACACAGACGGAGAATTCAGAATGTCCAAATTATTTAACAGCACGTCATTTGGGACATGTGGGAGGAAACCGGAGCGCCCGGAGGAAACCCACGCAGTCACAGGGAGAACGTACAGACTCCGCACAGACAGTGACCCAAGCCGGGAATCAAACCTGGGACCCTGGCGCTGTGAAGCAACAGTGCACTGTGCTACCATGCCGCCCACTTACATTAATTAGAGAGCCATTTCAGTACAAGATCCTCAACAGGGGATCTGAGACTCATGTGAAGAAGACAACCCAACAGCATGTCTCCTCAACTAGTGTTAGATGATTTCCAATAAATCATTAGCCTTTGCCTTTAAACCAGTCTTTCCCCCAACAAATAAAGTCATTGCAGTTCAAAACCGAAAAACAGCTCTCACCCTACAAAGGCCATGCTGATCAGGTATTTGGAATCATCTGACTTCCTAAAAAAGGCTTGCTTGTTGACAGTCCAAGGTGAACTTATGACCTTCCTTAATACAAATCCATCTGTCCAACTAATACTGTGTCCTTCCATATCTTAAAAGCAACATACTGTTTGTGAAGCTGTTGTAGTAAATAACACTTAACATGCTATTTAAAATTCACATACACATAAATGGCCTTTCCCTGGATTGCCACTTTGCCATGTGGAAAGGCTTGAACGTCCCATTGATCCCGAGAGCATGCCATTGGGAGTCTTAAGGACCTGGCAGGGTCACCCATGACAGTAAGGTCGGAGTAGAGGAACCAGACAAAGTGCAATCCAAAACAAGTTCTCAATGGCATACCAGACGGAAGATACTTGTATGGTATCAATGGCTGCGATGGCAGATGAAGGCTGCAGCAGTAGTAAGATCCCCAGCTGTCAAAGTTCTCTTGCCACTGGAACTGGACCTACCCTCTGTCACGGACCATGGCCGGGATTCTCCCCTACCAGGCGGGGCGGGGGGTCCCGGTGGGATGGAGTGGCGGGAACCACTCCGGCGTCGGGCCGCCCCAAAAGTGCGGATTTCTCCGCACCTTTAGTGGCCAAGCCCTCACCTTGAGGGGCTAGGCCCGCGCCGGAGTGGTTGGCGTGCCGCCGGCCGGCGGGAAAGGCCTTTAGCGCCACGCCAGCCAAGGCCAAAGGGTCTCTGCCAGCCGCGGAAGTCCACGCATGCGCGGGCGCGTCAGCGCCTGCTGACGTCATCCCCGCGCATGCGCAGGGGGGGGGGTCACTTCTACGTCGGCCATGGTGGAGGCTAGGCCAAGGCAGAGGAAAAAGAGTGTCCCCACGGCACAGGCCCACACGCGGATCGGTGGGACCCGATCGCGGGCCAGGCCACTGTGGGGGCACCCCCCAGGGCCAGATCGCCCCGCGTCTCCCCCAGGATCCCGGAGGCGCCCGCGCTGCCAGTCCCGCCAGTAAGAGAGGTGGTTTAATTCCCGCCGGCAGGACTGGCATGACAGCAGCGGGACTTCGGCCCATTGCCGGCTGCCGAATTCTCCGGCACCAGAGAATCGGCGGGGGCAGGATTCACGCCGCCTCCCGGCAATTCTCCGACCCCGTGGGGGTCGGAGAATCCGACCCCTTGTGTCTGCTGATGTGCAACGGCATACCCACGGTAAAATATGTCCTGCTCCAGGCGAGTACCTAGATGAAACCCGCGCATCCACACAGTCAAGGTCTGTGGTGATTGGTGAGAGGTGATGGGGACAGGATTGTGAGATCTGGAAGTCCCTAGCTTTGGACAGGCACATAGGTGGATGAGTTTCATGCAATCATCTCGCTCTTGGAATAGGAACAGGGGAACATTCCGACAGCTTTCTTCAGGACTGAGCGGTCCTCTTCAGGATCCACTCTGTTCAACTCGCATGGGGAAAGGACTAGAAAAGGTGCCCTAAATATAGCCTGTTCTATCCCCAACCTGGCTGGGAAACCATTTCCAGCAGGCTCATCGACCTGCGGTCAGAAAATCAATTTTGCGAACTGGAATATACGAACCCTCATGGATAATGAGCAAAGCAATCAACCATAATGCAGAACTGCCCTTGTTGCCTGTGAACTCAGGCAGTTCAAGAATGATGTTGCTTCCCTGCAAGAAACCCGAAGAGTAGCCAAAGGGCAGTTTAGGGAAGATGGCATTAGTGACATCTTCTTCTGGAGAGGAAAACCCGAGGATCAGCACAGGATGCATGGAATTTGTTTCGCTATCAAGAACAAACTTATTAGGGGCCAGAGTTTAGAGAACACCAAAGTATATCATGGAGTTCACCTGACCCACAACTTTAAATAGATTTTGGTTATGGGGGGCACAAGGGCCCACTTTACAGGTGTGATGCAACAGAGAGCTAAAGTATTTTTAAAACAAAACAATGTTTATTCTATAATTCCAGTTAACATTTTATAAACACACAGTAAACAGTTTATCAACTACCAACCCTGACCACCCCCCAAAAGATACAGTACACTATAGATAACCCTTAATAACTTTCCAAACAACATCCATAAGTTAAAACCTTTTTAAAATAAAGACAGCAGGTTTAAATCCTCTCCAGAAACAGGTATTACTTTGAAATCATCAATGATCTGGAGACATTCCTTAGGTTGTAGAGAGAGAGATCAGTATACAGCTGCTTGCTTTGCATGCAGCTAACCACCTCTGAAAATGAGACTAAAAACACACTGCATCTGCCAGCTCAAAAACTAAAGTGAAAGACAGACAGCCCAGCTCCACCCACACACTGACATCACTGCAGCCATTTGATGAAATACATTTTTCTTAAAGGGGCTCTCACATGACAAACTCGTCAACTGACTCCAAAGAAGGCTTAAACTCTATCCTGGAAACCATACTCTAAAATATCCCTGAGGAAGATAAGATTATCCCCCTTGGAGTCTTCCGCGCCAGGGTTGGAAAGGACTCCCCAATCTGGAAAAGAACCTTGGGAAATGAAGGAACTGGGAATTGCAACTCCAGCAGCGTTCTCCTGCTCACCAAATGCACAGAACACCAGCTTGTCATCCTTAACACACTGTTCCGCCAAAAAAGGCAAGTTCAAGCCTTCCCAGAGACATCCACGATCAAAGCATTGGCACATGATTGACTTCCTCATCATCTGATCCCAAGACCAAAAAGATGCCCTCACCACCAAAGCGATAACTAGTGCAGATGACTGCTTGACCACTGGCTCATCCGTTCTTCTACGTCAATCAAACACCACCAAAAGCAGCAGAAGGTGAAGAAACAGCTCAGAAAAAACCCGAGGCCTCAAACTGATGCGGAATAAGGATGGAGCCTCTTGAGAGACAGAGAAAACATTGACCTTCAATGGAGAGAATAATTCAAAGAACTCCTAAACAGTGATACAATCATAGATTAGGTCGTGTTTGAGGAAATCCCCCAATTCCCCGTTAAAGATGATCTTGGACTCCCACCAAGCATGGACAAAGTTGAGGCCGCCATCAAACACATGAAGAATAGAAAAGCCATAGGCATAGACAGGATACCAGCGGGGAATTTCAAAGTTGGAGGGGAAGTGATCATCTGTCCTCTCCATCAGATGTTGCTGAAAATCTGGGACAGAGAAGAAATTCCTGCCAACCTCAGGGATGCTGTCCTCAGTGCCAACTTCAAGAAAGGAGACAAAGTGGACTGTAGGAACTACCAAGCAATCTCCCAACTCTCCATCGCCAGGAAGATTATCGACTGAATCCTCATTAGCTGCTTTCTCCCAGTCTCTGAGGAAATCCTTCCAGAAAGCCAGTGTGGCTCCCGACCAAACCATGGAACAGCAGACATGATTTTCACTGCTCAGTAACTTCAAGAGGAATGCCAGGAGCTAATCTACAAGGCGTTTGACTCAGCTAATCGGGAAGTGAGTGACTCTAAGTGGTAAAACCCCAAAGTTTACAAACAGCAACCACAGCAAAGAGAGGAAAGTGCATTCCAATCACCCATGCAATCAATCACTTACCATCTGGTAGAGGAGGGGTGGGCAAGTAGTGCATTGTGGGGGAGGGGGAGGATGGCCCTCGGATGGACTTTGGGGACCTCCCCTCAAGGGTTACCCCCTTGGCCCACCACGAGGTCCAGCACATCAGGACCGTGTTGGTAAATACCAGAGGTAATCTGGCCCAGGGGACCCGAGAATCACGGAGACCCTCGTGCCGGGCCCACTAAATGGCTGCAAATGGGTCAAGAAGACTTATTTGCATTCCTTTCTATCCTCCCGCTGGTGCACGGTCGTGAACCTCGGCCTCAGCACCAGTGGAGGGTTTGGAGCATCGCGGATGCCGATCCCGATTTTTTCCGATGTCTGAATCTCCGTCCCATCAGGAAATGCGCTTCGGGCATCGCGGGACGGAGAATCCAGCCCTCATTCTCTCATATGCCTCGGGAGAGGGTTGATGATTGTTTGTAGCTAGGCCTCTGAGCGTGCGCACACATAGAGCTTGCCTGCGTACTGCACCGCAATGACAGAGATTGGGGTGGTCTTGGTTCGGACCTGCAGGCGTCAGAGGTTAAACAGTTTCCCACTTATGCAGTAGGTTAGCTCCATTCCAGCGGGCACCTTCAGGGTGATGGGTTGGAGTGTTGCTGTGAAGAGGATGTAAAAGAGTGTTGGTGCGATGGCACAGCCTTGTTTGACCCCAGTTTGCACCCTATTGGGTCTGTGGTGGTTCCGTTGAGGAGGATCACTGCTTGCATGTCATCATGGAGCAGGCAGAGAATGATGACGATTTTCTGGGTCAGCCAAATTTCAAGAGGATGTTCCACAACCTCTCACAGTTGACAGAGTCAAAGGGCTTTGCAAGATTGAAGAAAGGCCATGTACAGAGGTTAATGCTGCTCCCTGAAGATCACACGTTAATAATTATGTCCATTAAGCTTCTTGATGGGTGGAAGTCACTCAGGGAGGAGCTCAGGGAGAAGGCGGTTGAGGAGTATTCTCATGGTGACCTTTCCCATGGTAAAGAGTAGGGAAATCTCTCTGTAATTTCTAGTCAGACCTGGCTCTTTTTTTGAAGGGATCTGCGAGATCACCCGGCATGCTCGCTTCCTTCCAGGCAAGGGGAATGAGGTTCTGGATTCTAGTCAAGAGTGTCTCTGCCACATTTTACTACTTCTGCGGGGATTCCATCTGCGCCAGACGCCTTGTTGTTTTTCAGCTGTCGGATGGAGTTTTTGATCTCTTGGCGAGCTGGGGTTTTGCTGAGATGGTGGCGGCGAGCGTGTTGTGGGATGTTTGGAGGACACTTGCGTCAAATGCTTTGTCTTGGTTGAGGCGATCCTCAAAGTGTTCTCTCCAGTGAACGTTGATTGCTTCTCTGTCTTTGATGTGCACCTCTCCATTTTTGGCTCTCAGTAGGGTGGGTCCCTGGGTAGTCAGACCGTAGATGTTTTTAATAGTGCTAAAGATGCCGCCCGCATTGTAATTGTTGGCAGGTTGCTGAGTCTCCTTCGTTCTTTCCACCCACTATCTGTTCTTTCGGTCACGAGTTCTTTGTTACACCTCAGCATTCAGTTGCCTGTAGACTTGTTTTCTCCCACTCGAGTTTTGGTGGAGCAGCCAGTTCAGGAACGCCTTGTGTTTGTGGTCAAGGAGATTCTGGATCTCCTAATCGTTCTAGTTGAACCAGTCTTGGTGTTTCCTAGTCAAGTGCCTGCATATCTCCTCGCAGGTGCTTGTCATAATATCCACGCATGTATATCATCAGACAGGACACCACCACTATAAAGCCAGAGGGCACTAGGTTTCCCGCTCTCGCTTGACCCAGCCACTGAGACAGTCAGAGTCCACGAGCTAGCAGAGTGCAAACACCATGCGGTAGCTAGTAAGTCTGGTCAGGCCAGTACAAGGTCTCCAGTCAGTTCAGTATAGTGTCGACCCACAGTTAAATATGTATGTTAGTTCTATGAGTCAATAAAACCGTTTTGGATCTTCTACAGTGTTAGAGGTCTGTTTCCTGCATCCGGTGACATGGTAAACATCCAGCCTCCTCCGCATCTCCGGCAGTCTCGGCGCAAATTGGAAGCTCTTCAAGCCAAAATTCCTCTGCTACATCGAGGCCTCCGACCGCGAAGCAGCATGGGATGCTAGGAAGATCGCACTATTTCTCTCTACCGTGGGGGACCACGCCATCCACTGTTGCTCTCTTTGGTTGGCTCTGAATATGGCGGTCAATATGGTCGCCTTCCTTAATTCTAATTACGTTTGCTCTAGAGTCGCCAGGTATCTTTCGATACCGCCACAAGTTTCTAACTGAATACTGATCAAAGACTCGATACACCAGTTAGTTAGTTCAAAGTCAATGCTTATTTATTTACACACACAGTTAAATATGCTCATGCACGAAACTCTACAGACTAATTTATCACTACTGCTAAAGCCTATACTTAGCTTCGGGCACCCACTCAGTTAGAGGAACAATGGCCGTTGTTCAGTTCTGAGGCTGCTGGGGCCGAACTGGTAAAAGAGAACAGCTAAGGTCGTCTGGTAGCGTGCGTTGACCTTGGACTCACTTGCTTCTGGTGCAGCTGGTGGACAGGTCTCTCCTCGGTGAGAGCCGGGTCCAAGAGAACGATTCTCTCTTGGGGGCTCCTTCTGATACGCAAAGGGGCTTCGCACTCTTTTGGGCGGGCCTTGAACTTGGCCCCAATCAATTGGGCCGCTGCTTGATCATCCATATTGATCTCGTCCAATAAAGGGGTGGGTGCCCTGATGACTGGGCGTGTTCTAGGTGGACGTTGGCCTGCTTTGTTTCGGTCTCCTCTGGCACTGGGGTGTCTGCCTTAGTATCGGTTACTCAAATGTTACTCTTTTGTTCCCGGAGATGGGCCATTAGTATGCTAATGGGCCTACAGTTTTGGTCTTGTCTGGAAGCTGCGGCTCCAATATACAGACAAACCCTGAACCTGCTTGTTTTCTCAGCATTGTCCATTTTCCCTGCAAGCTTTGCAAAGTGTCCATTTTGGAATCGGGAAGTGGCCATCCCAGATGGCTACACCACATCTACAACTCCCTCACGTTCGCTGACGGCGAAGACAAAACAAAATTCAAAACAGTCCTGCTGAAGCTTGACAGCCACTGCGACATTGAGGTGAATGAGAGCTTTGAACGGTACTTTTTCCAGCAGAGGCTTCAGGATAAGGATGAACCTTTTCAGTCCTTTGTCACTCATGTCCGCATCCTAGCGCAGTCATGTAACTATGATTCGACGGCTGATTCCATCGTTTTCGGGGTTTACTCCGACTCCCTTCGGCAGCAGCTCCTGAAAGTCAAACAGTTGACCCTCTCTGTCGCTATCGAGACGTGCGTTGTAGATTGAGCATGCTAAGAATCGTTACTCCCACATCAGGGCGGCAGAAACTGCGAAGCTGGCCTCCCACGAGGCGGAACGGGTGCAGGCCATTGCACAAATGCAGGGCCTGAGCATCGAGGAGAGTGGCTGTTTTGCGCGTTTTTCCCGGGTCCCTGCACATGCGCACCACGACCGAGTGGACGGCGAGCCCAACAACCCGACTGCGCAGGTGCTTACGTCAACCGACACCACGGCGCATGCACGATGGAGCACGGAACGCGCTGACGTCGGCGTCATGACGTGTCCGAATTGTGGCTCCGCCCATTTAAAGTGGCAATGTCCGGCAAAAAGATGCCGGTGTCTACAGTGTGGCAAGCTTGGCCACTACGCAGCCCTTTGCAGACCTGCTCCACCGCTCAGCTGCCAGCGATCCCAGCTGCGGCGCAGAAGTGTCCGCTCAATACAACAAGGCATGCCAGATTCAGATCACGACAGCCCAACAGACCCTGATGCTGAGTGCCTCAAGTCCCCATACCGGCTGGGCATCATAACTACACATGCGCTGCCTTCCACCTACGCAACGCCTCTCGATCCTCAGTGTGGATCCCGACGATGAGTGGTGTGCTGTCCTCACAGTGAACAAGGCTCGCATCCGGTTCAAACTGGACACCGGCGCATTGGCGAACCTCATCTCGATATCCGACCTCGACACCATCCGCACCAACCCAAGCATTCTTCCACCGGCCTGCCAGCTCCTTGACTACAATGGCAATGCCATAGCTGCCAGTGGCTCGTGTCAACCTGGAGGAATCCAATAAGGCGATCAAGACGACGCTGCGGTTTGAAATCGTCGGGCCTGACAGAGCATCCCTGCTCAGTGCTCGAGCCTGCAAGCTCCTGAACCTTGTTCAACGCGTCCACACCGTGTCATCATCACCGGCGATGGCTTCGCCTGATGGAAAATTGCAAGCCGACATAGATGACATCATCACGCAGTACCACAGCGTGTTCGACGGAATGGGCACGTTCCCATACCGATACAAAACCCTGCTCAAGCCGAACGCCACCCCTGTAATTCATGCACCACGCCGGGTGCCGGCGCCCCTCAAGGATTGTCTGAAGAAGCAATTACAGGATCTCCTAGACCAGGGCATCATATCAAAGGTTACAGAGCCCACAGACTGGGTCAGCTCCATGGTTTGCGTAAAGAAGCTGTCAGGGGAGCTTCGCATTTGCATTGACCCTAAGGATCTAAACCGCAACATCATGAGGGAGCATTACCTGATACCAAAACGAGAAGAGTTGACCAGTGAGATGGCTCATGCCAAATTCTTCACTAAGCTCGACGCCTCCAAGGGTTTTTGGCAAATACAACTGGACACGTCCAGTCGCAAGCTGTGCACGTTCAACACCCCGTTCGGTCGTTACTGCTACAACCGGATGCCTTTTGGCGTCATATCTGCCTCCGAAGTATTTCATCGCATCATGGAGCAGATGATGTAGGGCATTGAGGGGGTGCAAGTATACGTTGATGATGTCATTATCTGGTCCACAGCGCCCCAGGAACACATTGCTCGCCTCAAGAAGGTATTCTAAAGAATCCATGAACATGGTCTTCAGCTCAACAGGGCCAAGTGCTCATTTGGTCAATCGGAGTTCAAATTCCTAGGTGACCACATCTCGCAGCAGGGCGTATGGCCAGACGGCAACAAGGTCTCGGCGATCAACGCCATGAAGACCCCGGAGGACAAAAAGGCGGTCCTCCGCCTTCTCGGAATGGTCAATTTCCTCGGGAAATTCATTCCCAATATGGCATCCCACACCACGGCCCTCCGCTATCTCGTCAAAAAGTCGACAGAATTCCAGTGGCTGCCCGCGCATGACGAAGAATGACACGAGCTGAAAGCAAAACTCACGACAGCCCTGGTGCTAGCGTTTTTCGACCCAACCAAGGAAACCAAAATATCAACTGAGGCAAGCCAGGACGGCATTGGGGCGGTGCTCCTTCAGCGCGATGACTCCTCGTCCTGGGCTCCAGTGGCGCATGCCTCCAGGGCCATGACGCCCACTGAGCAATGGTACGCTCAGATTGAGAAGGAGTGTCTGGGCCTCCTAACAGGGGTAGTCATGTTCCATGACTATGTTTATGGCCTGCCGAAATTCACGGTAGAGACGGACTGCAGGCCTCTAGTCCACATAATCCAGAAGGATTTAAACGACATGACACCTCGGTTACAGAGTATTCTTCTAAAGCTACGCCGCTACGACTTCGAACTGGCCTACACGCCAGGTAAAGAGCTGATCGTTGCAGATGCCCTGTCCAGGTCCATTACCACACCGCATGAACAAAGTGACTTCATCTGCTATACAGAAGCCCAAGTGCAGTTGTGTGCCTCGAACCATCTGGCCTCCGACGAACGGGTGGTCCAAATTCGTGAGGAGACGGCCAAGGTTCCTCTGCTGCAGCGCGTGATGCAGCACCTCACCAATGGCTGGCAGAAGGGACAATGTCCCCAGTTCTATAACGTAAAAGACGACCTGACGGTGGTGGAGGGAATCCTTCTGAAACTCAACAGAATCGTAATTCCTCAGAGCATGCGGGCTATGGTGCTGGGCCAACTCCATGAGGGTCACCTTGGGGTTGAGAAATGCGAACATAGAGCACGGGAGGCGGTCTATTGGCCAAGCATCAGCCAGGACATTGCCGACACAGTCCTCAATTGCCCGACCTGTCAGAAGTTTCAACCGGCTCAACCCAAAGAAACGTTGCAGCAGCACGAGATTGTGACCTCTCCGTGGTCCAAAGTCGGTGTAGACCTTTTCCACGCCAAGGGGCGTGACTACGTACTCCTGGTCGACTACTTCTCCAGTTACCCAGAAGTAGTGAAACTGTCTGACCTCACGTCGAAGGCGGTATTCAAAGCCTGCAAAGAAACATTTGGCAGGCATGGGATACCGCTCATGGTAATGAGTGACAACAGTCCTTGCTTTTACGGCCAGGAATGGTCTGACTTCGCACAGTCCTACAACTTCCGTCACGTTACCTCCAGTCCCCATTACCCGCAGTCAAATGGGAAGGCCGAGAAAGGGGTCCACATTGTAAAGCGGATGCTGTGCAAAGCTGCAGACTCAGGCTCCGATTTTAACCGGGCGATGCTGGCATACAGGGCAACCCCACTGTCCACTGCGTTGTCTCCAGCCCAGATGCTCATGAATCGCACTCTGAGGACCACAGTTCCAGCCATCCACCTTCCCGACCTTGACCACCTCACGGTCCTACAGAAAATGCAGCAGTCACGGGCCCAACAGAAAGCCACGTACGATGCCCATGCCACGGATCTGCCCGAGCTGGCAACTGATCATGTTCGCGTACAGTTGCCTGAGGGCGGCTGGTCAGCCACAGCTGACCCCAAGATCATTCCATGTCCGCATGGCTGATGGCTCCCTGCTCTGGCGCAACAGATGGGCACTGCGAAGAGTTCCACGCCCGCTACCTGACCGGCGTGCCCCGCCGCCTACGATGCCTCCTCCGGACGTACCCTACCATGAGGCCACCGATCTACCAGCAATCCTGCCAGTCCACACGCCCACCGCGATGCCAGCGATCCCGCCTCTCCAAGCGCAGGCGGCTCCTAATCCGCCTCTGCGGCGATCAACAAGAATTTGTCGCCCACCACAAAGACTAAATCTATAGACTGAGCTTTGGTACATTTTTGTGACTTCACCAATTGGACCTCTGTTTGCCATGTATCTGCACTATCGCAACCTTCCTATGTATATACGTTCGTTTAGACATCTTTCTGTATATAGTCAGGCACATATATATATATATATTTATAGGCATCCACACCTTAGTATTTTTTTTTTTAAAAGGGGGGCGATGTCATAATATCCACACATGTATATAATGAGATGCAGACAGGCAGTGATTGACACACAGGATGACCAGTAAGCACACAGCACAGTGCAGCCAATCACCAGACAGGACACCACCACTATAAAGCCAGAGGGCACTAGGTTTCCCACTCTCTCTGGACCCAGCCACTGAGACAGTCAGAGTCCACGAGCTAGCACAGTGCAAACACCATGCGGTAGCTAGTAAGTCTGCTCAGGCCAGTACAAGGTCTCCAGTCAGTTCAGTATAGTTTTGACCCACAGTTAAATATGTATGTTAGTTCTATCGTTCAATAAAACCGTGCTGTATCTTCTACAGTGTTAGAGGTCTGTTTCCTGCATCGCTGCATCAAGTGCAGTCCACACCGAACCGACCTGCCAAACACTATGGTGAATTTCAGGCATGTGTTGTGGGCCTTCGGCAGCTCTAGCTCATTGGTCGTCACCAGGTTAGCTGTGAAACACCGACTAAATACCTCTTTCATTTCAGGGTCTTTGAGTCCAGCGATATTGAGTCTCCTGCGGCAGAGTTTCTACTGCCTGTGCTGGTTTGGGGCCAGGGTGATGGAGATGGTAGAGCTGATCAGTCGGTCGTCAGTCCAGCAGTCTGCTGCTCCAGTCATGGTGCAGATGATGCGAACATCTTTGCGGTCCCTTGCTCGGATGGTGATAAAGTCTACTAAGTGCCAGTGCTTGAAGCGGGGGTGTTGCCATGAGGTCTTCTGCTTGTTTCTCTGGTGGAACAGGGTGTTTGTGATGACCAGGTCATGTTCTAAATATTTTGTCAGGAGGAGGATTCTACTGTGTAGCGCACAATGACTTACGAGAGAGGCTTTATTAAGCGAGACTTGTCCCCAGCAGCTCAGCAACAGAATGAAGCGGCGGGGAGAAGCTCGGGTTCTTATACTCCGCCTTCAGGGTGGAGCCAGGAGTCGGCAGCCAACCAGGACCCGGGATCTGTCAGCCAATAGCATCACGGCTTCACAGTCCCACATGACCCCTAATACATACCACCACATTCACCCCTTGTTAAAAAGGAACCCGGCGGGGTGGTGGTTCGCATGGTGGTAGGGGTTTACAAGGCTGGCCCTGGAAGGAAAAACTTTGGACATGTTACTACAGTTTTAGCCATACACTGGGCTATGTACAAGTTTGTGAAAACTATTTACAATATTAGCAAAACATTTTTTTTTTTTTTGTTACAACAACATTCTTGGTGTCACGCGGATTCCACGAGTCGAGCGGGCGGTCTGGTCTTCCTCGTCGATCGCCTGAGCCCTGGTGGTGGTGCAAGTGCTTGTTCGGGCGTTGTCGTCTCCGGGAGCGTTTCGGTGTTTGTTCCTGTTTTACTCCTGGGCAGGCACGGGAGGAGGACCGATCCCCCCGGGAAGGGGGCGGTCGCGGGGTGCGCCGGTGGCAGGGAGGGGATGATTGGTGTCGGGAGGGGTGTGTGTGTTGCCGGCGGGCGCCAGGTCCCGCAGGGAGACCGTGTCCTGTCGGCCGTCGGGGTACGCCACGTAGGCGTACTGCGGGTTCGCATGGAGAAGGTGAACCCTCTCGACCAACGGGTCCGATTTGTGCGCCCGCACATGTTTCCGGAGCAAGATGGGTCCTGGGGCCGCCAGCCAGGTCAGCAGCGACATTCCGGAGGAGGACTTCCTGGGGAAGACAAGGAGGCGCTCATGAGGCGTTTGGTTAGTGGTGGTACACAGCAGCGACCGGATGGAGTGGAGAGCATCCGGGAGGACCTCCTGCCACCGGGAAACTGGGAGGTCCCTGGACCGTAGGGCCAGTAGGACGGTCTTCCAGACCGTGCCGTTCTCCCTCTCTACCTGTCCGTTCCCCCGGGGGTTGTAGATGGTCGTCCTGCTCGAGGCTATGCCCTTGCTGAGCAGGAACTGGCGCAGCTCGTCACTCATGAAGGAGGACTCCCTGTTGCTATGGATATACGCGGGGCAACCGAACAGTGTGAATATGATGCCAAGGGCTTTAACGACTGTGGCCGCTGTCATGTCGGGGCAGGGGATGGCGAAGGGGAAACGAGAGTACTCGTCCACCACGTTCAGGAAGTATGCGTTGCGGTCAGTGGAGGGGAGGGGCCCTTTGAAATCCAAACTGAGGAGTTCAAAGCGGCGGGAAGCCTTGATCAGGTGCGCTCTATCCGGCCTGAAAAAGTGCGGTTTGCACTCTGCGCAGATGTGGCAGTTCCTGGTGACTGTACGGACCTCCTCCACAGAGTAGGGGAGGTTGCGGGACTTTACGAAATGGTAGAATCGAGTGACCCCCGGGTGGCAGAGGTCCTCGTGGAGGGCTTGGAGGCGGTCTATTTGTGCGTTGGCACATGGGCCGCGGGATAGGGTATCGGACGGCTCGTTCAGCTTTCCGGGACGGTACAAGATCTCATAGTTGAAGGTGGAGAGCTCGATCCTCCACCTTAAGATCTTGTCATTTTTAATTTTGCCCCGCTATGCATTATTGAACATGAAGGCTACCGACCGTTGGTCGGTGAGGAGAGTGAATCTCCTGCCGGCCAGGTAATGCCTCCAATGTCGCACAGCTTCCACTATGGCTTGGGCTTCCTATTCCACTGAGGAGTGGCGGATTTCTGAGGCGTGGAGGGCCCGGGAGAAAAAGGCCACGGGTCTGCCCGCTTGGTTAAGGGTGGCCGCCAGAGCTACGTCGGATGCGTCGCTCTCGACCTGGAAGGGGAGGGACTCATCGATGGCGCGCATCGTGGCCTTTGCGATATCCGCTTTGATGCGGCTGAAGGCCTGGCGAGCCTCTGTCGACAGGGGGAAGGTAGTGGACTGTATTAGCGGGCGGGCCTTGTCTGCATACTGGGGGACCCACTGGGCGTAATATGAAAAGAACCCCAGGCAACGTTTCAGGGCTTTGGAGCAGTGGGGGAGGGGAAATTCCATAAGGGGCCGCATGCGTTCAGGGTCGGGGCCTATTATCCCATTGCGCACTACGTATCCCAGGATGGCCAACCGGTTTCTGCTAAAAACGCACTTTTCCTCGTTGTATGTGAGGTTCAGGGCGTTAGCGGTCTGGAGGAACTTTTGGAGGTTGGCGTCGTGGTCCTGCTGATCGTGGCCGCAGATGGTTACGTTGTCGAGATACGGGAACGTGGCCTGCAACCCGTGTTGGTCAACCATTCGGTCCATCTCCCGTTGGAAGACCGAGACCCCGTTTGTGACACCAAATGGGACCCTTAGGAAGTGGTATAGACGCCCGTCTGCCTCGAAGGCTGTGTACTTGCGGTCACCTGGGCGGATGGGGAGCCGGTGGTAGGCGGACTTGAGGTCCACGGTGGAGAAGACCTTATACTGGGCAATCCGATTGACCATGTCGGATATGCGGGGGAGAGGGTACACATCTAGCTGTGTGTACCTGTTGATGGTCTGACTATAGTCTACGACCATCCTTTGCTTCTCCCCGGTCTTTACTACTACCACCTGGGCTCTCCAGGGACTATTGCTGGCCTGGATTATGCCTTCCTTCAGCAACTGCTGGACTTCAGACCGAATAAATATCCGGTCCTGGGCGCTGTACCGTCTGCTCCTAGTGGCGACGGGTTTGCAATCCGGGGTGAGGTTTGCAAACAAGGACGGCGGTTCAACCTTGAGAGTTGCGAGGCCGCAGATAGTGAGTGGGGGTATTGGGCCGCCGAATTGAAATGTTAGGCTCTGCAGGTTACACTGGAAATCTAATCCCAGTAATGTGGGCGCGCAGAGTTGGGGAAGGACGTAGAGCCTGTAGTTCTTAAACTCCCTCCCTTGCACCGTTAGGTTCGCGATGCAGAACCCTTTGATCTCTACGGAGTGGGATCCTGCAGCTAGGGAAATCTTTTGCGTGCTTGGATGGATGGCCAGAAAACAGCGTCTTACCGTGTCTGGGTGAATAAAACTTTCAGTGCTCCCGGAGTCGATCAGGCATGGTGTCTCGCATCCGTTGATCAGCACCGTTGTTGTTGTCGTCTGGAGCGTCCGGGGCCGCGATTGATCCAGTGTCACCGAAGCCAGTCGTGGTAGTAGTGTCGCGGCGTCTTCTTCGGACCCCGTGGAGCCATCGATGCTGGGGTCCTTTGTTGTCAACCAAGATGGTGGCGTCCATGAATCGCACGCGGCCGGGGGTGGACAAAATGGCCGCCCCCATGGATCGCACGTGGTCGGGGGTGGACAAAATGGCTGCCCCCATGAATCGCACGTGGCTGGGGGGTCACAAGATGGCGGCGCCCATCCTCCCCTCGTGGTGCCTGGGATCCAAAATGGCGGCACCCGCGGGTCGCACATGGGGTGCTGGGGGGGTTGGGGAGCGTTTGGGATGTGCTGGGCCGTTCTTCTCTGGGGATTGCGGCGACCCCCCGGGACCGGCACACTGCCGCGTAATGGCCCTTCTTGCCGCAGCTTTTACAAACAGCTGCGCGGGCCAGGCAGCCGGGATTGTTTGCCGGGGGTGTTTCGCTTGCCCGCAGAAACAGCAGCGGGCCCCCCCGGGATGGTCTGGCGCTTTAACCGCGCAAGCTTGCGAGGGGGGGGTTGTCGCGACGGGGGTCCACGGAGCCCAAGGGGCTGCCGCGCGGTCGGGGCCGTAGGCGCGGGCGTTTTGCGAGGCCACATCTAGGGAAGCTGCAAGGGCCCGTGCCTCTGAGAGTCCTAGTGACTCTCTTTCTAAAAGTCTTTGGCGGATTTGGGGAGAGTTCATACCTGCCACAAATGCATCGCGAATTAGCATGTCCGTGTGTTCGATCGCGTTCACCGGCGGGCAGCTGCAGCCCCGGCCCCAAAATTAGCAGCGCGGTGTAGAATTCTTCGGGACTTTGCCGTCTCGTCGCGAGTTGGTGGCGCGCGTAGACCTGATTAACGTGCCGAACGTAGATGCCCTTCAGCAATGCGAGCGCCGTCGGGAAATCCTCTGCGTCTTCTATGAGAGGGTAAATTTCCGGGCTTACCCTCGAATGCAGGACCTGCATTTTCTGGTCTTCTGTGATCCGGCCGGGGGCCGTTCGGAGGTAGCCTTCAAAACCTGCTTGCCAGTGTTTAAATACTGCTGCCGAGTTCGCTGCGTGGGGGCTGATCCGCAGGCAGTCTTTTAAGCTCGCTTAATAAATTGTAGCGCACAATGACTTACGAGAGAGACGAGAAGTGATGAAGTCGATTCAGGCTTTATTAAGCGAGACTTGTCCCCAGCAGCTCAGCAACAGAATGAAGCGGCAGGGAGAAGCTTGGGTTCTTATACTCCGCCTTCAGGGCGGAGCCAGGAGTCAGCAGCCAACCAGGACCCGGGATCTGTCAGCCAATAGCATCACGGCTTCACAGTCCCACATGACCCCTAATACATACCACCACATACTGGCATTTGTTTTCCCAATGCCTTCCCTGCCTAACTCATCTTTCCAAAGGTTTATGTCCTTCCTGACTCCAGCAATGATGTTGCCGAGCAATCAGCTTGTCTCCTTTGGGATATGGGACAGCGATTGTTCGGGGCTGGAGTAGAAAGCCTCTTTTGTATCGTCCGTTGCATCTAGGGTTGGGGCGTTGGCACTGACGGCTATTATGTGCTGTTTCTGGGCCAAGGTGAGCCTTAGGGTCGTGAGGCATTCGCTCACCCCATAGGGTTTTTTTTTTAAACATCCGACCAATTTGTTTTTTATGGTGAAGCCAACCCCGTATAGATGCCGTTTTTCTTCTGATTTCCCTTTCCAGAAGAAGGTATATCCACCACCTTGGTCATAAAGTTGGCCTTCTCCAGCCAGTCATGTCTCGCTCAGGACCACAATGTTGAGGAGCCGGGGTTCCCGGGCTACAAAGGCGGTGCGACGGTCAGGTCTGTTGCTGTTGGTGTTGTCTATATGGGTCCTGAAATTAACTTGGGGTTGGGGTGGAAGATGTCTTTGCGTGGATTCCTTTAACATGAGGTGGTCATTCCTCATCAACCACTACATGGATACTGGAGCGAGTGGCAGCAACATCTGAGATGAACTGGAGACCAGGCTTTGCTGTAGAACAGGAACAAACATTCACTCATCATCCTCCGCTCATCTGCCTGCCTGTCAGTGACATCACTTTTAAAAGATGGTGTCATTTTCATTTTCCCTCCCTCTTGTGCCTTGCACTCTCTCCCCGTTGCTGCTCCAATCTCCCCGCTGCTGCTCCTCTCTCCCCCGCTGCTGCTCCTCTCACCCACTGCTGCTCCTCTCACCCCCGCTACTGCTCCTCTCTCCCCCGCTGCTGCTCCTCTCTCCCCGCTGCTGCTCCTCTCACCCCACTGCTGCTCCTCTCACCCCGCTGCTGCTCCTCTCGTCCCGCTGCTGCTCCTCTCACCCCACTGCTGCTCCTTTCTCCCCGCTGCTGCTCCTCTCTCCCCGCTGCTGCTCCTCTCGTCCCGCTGCTGCTCCTTTCTCCCCGCTGCTGCTCCTCTCTCCCCGCTGCTGCTCCTCTCTCCCTGCTGCTGCTCCTCTCTCCCCGCTGCTGCTCCTCTCTCCCTGCTGCTGCTTCTCTCTCCCTGCTGCTGTTCCTCTCTCCCCGCTGCTGCTCCTCTCGCCCCGCTGCTGCTCCTCTCACGCCGCTGCTGCTCCTCTCGCCACGCTGCTGATCCCCTCACCCCGCTGCTGCTCCTCTCTGCCCCGCTGCTGCTCCTCTCTCCCCGCTGCTGCTCCTCTCACTCCGCTGCTGCTCCTCTCGTCCCGCTGCTGCTCCTCTCGCCCCGCTGCTGCTCCTCTCGCCCCGCTGCTGCTCCTCTCGTCCCGCTGCTGCTCCTCTCGCCCCGCTGCTGCTCCTCTCACCCCGCTGCTGCTCCTCTCACCCCGCTGCTGCTCCTCTCACTCCGCTGCTGCTCCTCTCGCCCCGCTGCTGCTCCTCTCGCCCCGCTGCTGCTCCTCTCACTCCGCTGCTGCTCCTCTCTCCCCGCTGCTGCTCCTCTCTCCCCACTGCTGCCCGTCACGCCCCGCTTCTGCTCCTCTCTCCCCGCTACTGCTCCTCTCGCCCCGCTGCTGCTCCTCTCTCCCCACTGCTGCTCCTCTCACCCCGCTGCTGCTCCTCTCGCCCCGCTGCTGCTCCTCTCACCCCGCTGCTGCTCCTCTCTCCCCGCTGCTGCTCCTCTCGCCCCGCTGCTGCTCCTCTCGCCCCGCTGCTGCTCCTCTCTCACCGCTGCTGCCTGTCTCGCCCCACGGCTGCTGCTCTCTCCCCGCGGCTGCTCCTCCCCGCTGCTGCTCCTCTCTCCCCACTGCTGCTCCTCTCTCCCCGCTGCTGCTCCTCTCGCCCCGCTGCTGCTCCTCTCACTCCGCTGCTGCTCCTCTCGCCACGCTGCTGCTCCCCTCACCCCGCTGCTGCTCCTCTCTGCCCCGCTGCTGCTCCTCTCTCCCGCTGCTGCTCCTCTCACTCCGCTGCTGCTCCTCTCGTCCCGCTGCTGCTCCTCTCGCCCCGCTGCTGCTCCTCTCACTCCGCTGCTGCTCCTCTCGTCCCGCTGCTGCTCCTCTCGCCCCGCTGCTGCTCCTCTCACCCCGCTGCTGCTCCTCTCGCCCCGCTGCTGCTCCTCTCACTCCGCTGCTGCTCCTCTCGCCACGCTGCTGCTCCCCTCACCCCGCTGCTGCTCCTCTCTGCCCCGCTGCTGCTCCTCTCTCCCCGCTGCTGCTCCTCTCACTCCGCTGCTGCTCCTCTCGTCCCGCTGCTGCTCCTCTCGCCCCGCTGCTGCTCCTCTCGCCCCGCTGCTGCTCCTCTCGTCCCGCTGCTGCTCCTCTCGCCCCGCTGCTGCTCCTCTCACCCCGCTGCTGCTCCTCTCACCCCGCTGCTGCTCCTCTCACTCCGCTGCTGCTCCTCTCGCCCCGCTGCTGCTCCTCTCACTCCGCTGCTCCTCCTCTCTCCCCGCTGCTGCTCCTCTCTCCCCACTGCTGCCCGTCACGCCCCGCTTCTGCTCCTCTCTCCCCGCTACTGCTCCTCTCGCCCCGCTGCTGCTCCTCTCTCCCCACTGCTGCTCCTCTCACCCCGCTGCTGCTCCTCTCGCCCCGCTGCTGCTCCTCTCACCCCGCTGCTGCTCCTCTCTCCCCGCTGCTGCTCCTCTCGCCCCGCTGCTGCTCCTCTCTCACCGCTGCTGCCTGTCTCGCCCCATGGCTGCTGCTCTCTCCCCGCGGCTGCTCCTCCCCGCTGCTGCTCCTCTCTCCCCACTGCTGCTCCTCTCTCCCCGCTGCTGCTCCTCTCGCCCCGCTGCTGCTCCTCTCACTCCGCTGCTGCTCCTCTCGCCACGCTGCTGCTCCCCTCACCCCGCTGCTGCTCCTCTCTGCCCCGCTGCTGCTCCTCTCTCCCGCTGCTGCTCCTCTCACTCCGCTGCTGCTCCTCTCGTCCCGCTGCTGCTCCTCTCGCCCCGCTGCTGCTCCTCTCACTCCGCTGCTGCTCCTCTCGTCCCGCTGCTGCTCCTCTCGCCCCGCTGCTGCTCCTCTCACCCCGCTGCTGCTCCTCTCACCCCGCTGCTGCTCCTCTCACTCCGCTGCTGCTCCTCTCGCCCCGCTGCTGCTCCTCTCACTCCGCTGCTGCTCCTCTCTCCCCGCTGCTGCTCCTCTCTCCCCACTGCTGCCCGTCACGCCCCGCTGCTGCTCCTCTCTCCCCGCTGCTGCTCCTCTCGCCCCCGCTGCTGCTCCTCTCGCCCCGCTGCTGCTCCTCTCTCACCGCTGCTGCCTGTCTCGCCCCACGGCTGCTGCTCTCTCCCCGCGGCTGCACCTCCCCGCTGCTGCTCCTCTCTCCCCACTGCTGCTCCTCTCTCCCCGCTGCTGCTCCTCTCGCCCCGCTGCTGCTCCTCTCACTCCGCTGCTGCTCCTCTCGCCACGCTGCTGCTCCCCTCACCCCGCTGCTGCTCCTCTCTGCCCCGCTGCTGCTCCTCTCTCCCGCTGCTGCTCCTCTCACTCCGCTGCTGCTCCTCTCGTCCCGCTGCTGCTCCTCTCGCCCCGCTGCTGCTCCTCTCTCCCCGCTGCTGCTCCTCTCTCCCCGCTGCTGCTCCTCTCGCCCCACTGCTGCTCCTCTCTCCGCGCTGCTCCTCCTCTCACCCCACTGCTGCTCCTCTCGCCCCGCTGCTGCTCCCCTCACCCCGCTGCTGCTCCTCTCGTCCCGCTGCTGCTCCTCTCACCCCGCTGCTGCTCCTCTCGCCCCGCTGCTGCTCCTCTCGTCCCACTGCTGCTCCTCTCGTCCCACTGCTGCTCCTCTCTCCGCGCTGCTGCTCCTCTCGTCCCACTGCTGCTCCTCTCGTCCCACTGCTGCTCCTCTCACCCCGCTGCTGCTCCTCTCACCCCG
Source organism: Scyliorhinus torazame (assembly GCF_047496885.1). Lineage (NCBI taxonomy): Eukaryota > Metazoa > Chordata > Chondrichthyes > Carcharhiniformes > Scyliorhinidae > Scyliorhinus > Scyliorhinus torazame. Next base: position 215,866,118 of record NC_092710.1, on the reverse strand, counting down.
CTGCTGCTCCTCTCACTCCGCTGCTGCTCCTCTCGCCCCGCTGCTGCTCCTCTCACTCCGCTGCTGCTCCTCTCTCCCCGCTGCTGCTCCTCTCTCCCCACTGCTGCCCGTCACGCCCCGCTGCTGCTCCTCTCTCCCCACTGCTGCCCGTCCCGCCCCGCTTCTGCTCCTCTCTCCCCGCTGCTGCTCCTCTCGCCCCGCTGCTGCTCCTCTCTCACCGCTGCTGCCTGTCTCGCCCCGCGGCTGCTGCTCTCTCCCCGCGGCTGCTCCTCCCCGCTGCTGCTACTCTCTCCCCACTGCTGCTCCTCTCTCCCCACTGCTGCTCCTCTCACCCCGCTGCTGCTCCTCTCGCCCCGCTGCTGCTCCTCTCGCCCCGCTGCTGCTCCTCTCTCCCCCGCTGCTGCTCCTCTCGCCCCATTGCTGCCCGTCTCGCCCCGCTGCTGCTCCTCTCACTCCGCTGCTGCTCCTCTCTCCCCACTGCTGCTCCTCTCTCCCCCGCTGCTGCTCCTCTCTCCCCACTGCTGCTCCTCTCGCCCCGCTGCTGCTCCTCTCTCCCCGCTGCTGCTCCTCTCTCCCCGCTGCTGCTCCTCTCTCCCCGCTGCTGCTCCTCTCGCCCCACTGCTGCTCCTCTCTCTGCGCTGCTGCTCCTCTCACCCCACTGCTGCTCCTCTCGTCCCGCTGCTGCTCCTCTCACCCCGCTGCTGCTCCTCTCGCCCCGCTGCTGCTCCTCTCGTCCCCGCTGCTGCTCCTCTCTCCCCGCTGCTGCTCCTCTCGTCCCACTGCTGCTCCTCTCACCCCACTGCTGCTCCTCTCGTCCCGCTGCTGCTCCTCTCACCCCGCTGCTGCTCCTCTCGCCCCGCTGCTGCTCCTCTCGCCCCGCTGCTGCTCCTCTCGTCCCCGCTGCTGCTCCTCTCGCCCCGCTGCTGCTCCTCTCGCCCCGCTGCTGCTCCTCTCGTCCCCGCTGCTGCTCCTCTCGTCCCACTGCTGCTCCTCTCTCCGCGCTGCTGCTCCTCTCGTCCCACTGCTGCTCCTCTCGTCCCACTGCTGCTCCTCTCTCCGCGCTGCTGCTCCTCTCACCCCTCTGCTGCTCCTCTCGTCCCGCTGCTGCTCCTCTCACCCCGCTGCTGCTCCTCTCGCCCCGCTGCTGCTCCTCTCGTCCCACTGCTGCTCCTCTCGTCCCACTGCTGCTCCTCTCTCCGCGCTGCTGCTCCTCTCGTCCCACTGCTGCTCCTCTCGTCCCACTGCTGCTCCTCTCTCCGCGCTGCTGCTCCTCTCGCCCCGCTGCTGTTCCTCTCCCCCCGCTGCTGCTCCTCTCTCCCCCGCTGCTCCTCCTCTCTCCCCGCTGCTGCTCCTCTCGCCCCGCTGCTGCCCGTCTCGCCCCGCTGCTGTTCCTCTCGCCCCGCTACTATTCCCCTCGCCTCACTCCTGCTCCTCTCGCCCCTTTGCTGCTCCTCTCTCCCCGCTGCCTCTCCTCTCGCGCCCCTACTGCTCCTCTCCTGTTTCTGCTGCCCCTCTTGCCCTGCAGCTTTTCCTCTCTCCCCGCTGCTGCTCCTCTCACCCCGCTGCTGCTCCCCTGTCGCTCCGCTGCTGCTCCCCTGTCGCTCCGCTGCTGCTCCCCTGTCGCTCCGCTGCTGCTTCCCTGTCGCTCCGCTGCTGCTCCCCTGTCGCTCCGCTGCTGCTCCCCTGTCGCTCCGCTGCTGCTCCCCTGTCGCTCCGCTGCTGCTCCCATCGCTCCGCTACTGCTCCTCTCTCCCTGCTGCTGTGGGGGGATTCAAACCCGGGTCCCCAGAGCATTACCCTGTGTCTCTGGATTACTAGTACAATTCCAATTAGAGGCATGAATGCAAGCAATTCATTTTAGTTGCCATATCAAACTATCTGCTTCATTGAATTCGCCTGTAATTTATCATTGCCTACAAACGTGTGGTGTCATCTGCTTGTAGGTTTATTTTATTTTAAGAATGTCTGTGTCTCTCTTGCCCAATGTGAAATACAAATAAAAATATTTGGACTTGGTTGTGAATGATGAGCTCCGTTTTCTGTATTCTTCCACAGATAAATTATATGTCATTTTTTATTTTCTGGTCTCGTTGCAGCCTGGAGGAGTGCCAAACACAAATTCAATATGTACTACCAGTTTCTGTTGCTATGATAGCATTTCATCTTAATTTACCTAATTGAGAGTGACAGCAAAATCCACCATGCAAAACCCACACCAGCTTTATCAATTAGTTGATATTTCAACTGAATAATCTTTCCAGTCAATAAATCAGTTTTAAAATAGGTGATAATTTATTATCTTTATAAAAGTTTATTTATTTTTTTGTCATAAAATATAATAAAGTATATTTATATGTTTTCTGTTCTCAAATACCTGGGACGGGATTCTCTGCGAACCGGCGGGGCGGGCCACTCCGGCGTCGGGCCACCCCGAAGGTGTGGAATCCTCCGCACCTTCAGGGGCTAGGCCGGCGCAGAAGGGCTTGGCGCCACGCCAACCGGCGCCGAAGGGCCTCCGCCAGCCGGCGTGAGTTGGCGCATGCGCGGGATCGCCAGCATGTGCTGGTGTCATCCCAGTGCATGCGCAGGGGTGTTCTTTCCCGCATCGGCCATGGCGGAGGTTGACAGCGGCCGGTGCGGAGGGTAAGAGTGCCCCTACGTCCCAGGCCCGCCCGTGGATCGGTGGGCCTCGATCGCGGGCCAAGCCACCGTGGAGGCACCCCCCGGGGTCAGATCCCCCCGGGCCTCCCCCCGGACTCAGCAGGTCGCCGGTGGAGCCAGGTCCCTCCGGTAAGGACCTGTTGCGATTTATGCCGCCGGGATCCGCCGAAAACGGAGGCCACTCGGCCCATCGCGGGCCGGAGAATCGCCGGGGGGGCCGCTGCCAGCAGCCGCCGACTGGCGCGCCACGATTCCTGCCCCTGCCAAAACCCCGGCACCAGAGAATTTGGCAGCCGGCGGGCGTGGGATTCACGCCGCCCGACCGGCGATTCTCCAACCCGGCGGGTGGTCGGAGAATCCCGCCCCTGATAACAGTTGAATTAGTTTAGCCAATTATGCAAGCCAACATATGACAAGAAAAATGACAATATCCCAATTACAAGCCAGTTGGCTGAAACTTTCTTCAGCACCAAATCTAAATTTGTATAACTCACAATTCAAAAAATTGCAGAGAAAACAAAGGTGTTGAAATTCACCATTTTTAGCACTTCTGAAAGAAATTCTGGACCTGGGTGCAATACAAGGAATGGAAGATGGTGAGCTGAGTGTGCTCCTATATGCATTAGAGGTAGCAGTGTTTGTTTCTTCTGCTTTCTTTCCTCAGTAATTTCCTCACTCATTATGATTTGGCATTTATGGTTATATAGAAGCTGCATATTGATAGTAAACAGCTAAAAGAAAATGCCAACACGAGTTCAAGAGAAAGTGGAAATTAAGCAGGCTGGGAAAGCTATAGAAAGCAACAAAGTGATTCAGAAAAACAAAATGTATTAAGAGGTGCAAAAATAATATGACAAGAATTAACAGGAATATGAAAGCTAACATCAAAAGCTTTTCTAACGGGCTTTGTCAAAGGTAGATAGCTTACATCGAACATCAGGTGCCTGCTGAACGTGATAATGACCCCCTCCGGGGAGAGAACACCAGAGGTGATCGTTTCCCTAGACGCAGAAAAGGCCTTCAACAGAGTCGAATGGAAATACCTCATAGAGGTACTGGAGTGGTTCGGGCTTGGAACAGGGTTCACCTCCTGAGTAAAGCTCCTATACAACGTTCCCATGGCGAGCGTACGGATCAACAACACCAACTCCCGATACTTACAGCTGCACAGGGGCACCAGACAAGGATTCCCACTGTCCCCGCTGCTGTTCGCTCTGGCGATCGAACCACTAGCAAAAAGCTGGAAGGTCATCCGAAGGGGCGGCAGAGAGCAGAGTCTCACTCTATGCAGATGACCTGCTCCTCTACATCTCGGACCCACAAAGCAGCATGGACGGAATCATTGCGTTCCTGAAAGAGTTTGGCGCCTTCTCGGGCTACAAACTCAACATGAGCAAAAGCGAGATCTTCCCGGTACACCCACAAGTAGGGGAGGCAGCATTAACGGGACTGCCGTTTAAACAAGCCCGACACAAATTCCGCTACCTGGGGATCCAAATAGCCCACGACTGGAAAGGGATCCACAAATGGAACCTCACCAGTCTGATGGAGGAAGTAAAAAAGGACCTGCAAAGATGGAACACACACCCACGCTCCCTCGCAGGGAGAGTCCAGATGATCAAAATGAACGTACTGCCCAGGTACCTCTTCCTACTTAGATCCATTCTGATCTACATCCCCAAGGCCTTTGTCAAAGCACTGGACAAACTAATCATGGCATTCGTATGGGGGGGGGGGAAGAATGCTAGGATCCCAAAGGTCCTACAAAAAACAAAATCCAGGGGGGGGCTAGCCCTCCCAAACCTACAATTCTACCACGGCCGAGTGAATAAGGGGATGTATCAAGGAGCCAGAAGCTGAGTGGGTGCGCTCGGAAGAGGCCTCCTGAATGGGGACCTCCCTCCGGGCCCTCGCCACAACGGCACTCTCATCCACACCCAAAAAACACTCCAGCAGCCCGGTGGTGATAGCCACCCTCCAATCCTGGAACCAACTCCGGCAGCAATTTGGCCTGACCAAAATGTCGGACAAAGCTCCCATCTGTAACAACCATAGGTTCACACCAGCACTGACTGACGCCACCTTCAAAAGGTGGGGGCAGGACGGAGGGACACTGACAGTCCGGGACCTATACACGGATGGCAGGATCGCAACACTGGACGAACTGACAGAGAAATTCCAGCTAGCCAGGGTGAACGAGCTAAGGTATCTACAACTCAAAAACTTTCTACGAAAGGAGACAAGTACGTACCCGCAACCACCACGACAGACATTACTGGAAGAGTTACTGGACGCAAGCATCCTAGATAAAGGGAACTGTAGCGACATGTATGACCGACTGGTAGAGAGGGCCGACACCGTACTGGACGCAACAAGAAAGAAATGGGAGGAGGACCTGGGGATTGAAATAGGGTGGGGACTCTGGAGCGAAGGCTCACGTGCGCAAGGCTCAGTCTGACACAGCTAAAAGTGGTACATAGAGCCCACTTATCAAGAACCCGTATAGGTAGGTTCTTCCTGGAGGTGGAGGATAGATGTGAATGGTGCCAACGAGACCCAGCCAACCACACCCACATGTTCTGGTCTTGCCCCAGACTTGCGGACACTGGACAGCCTTCTTCGAGGCAATGTCCAAAGTGGTGGGGATGAGGGTGGAGCCATGCCCGAAAGTGGCGGTTTTCGGGGTTTCAGACCAGTCAGATCTATTCCTGGGGAGGAGGGCGGTATGACGGATTTAGGTTATTCAGGACCTGATAATATTTTATTAATAACCTATGCTCTAGATTAACCCACCAAAAGAGGGAAATCTGTTTCTCTGATAAGGCTCAAAATAGATCTCACGAAGGGAGAATGCTTTTCCGGGTCTCAGACTGTTAAACAGGATCTCAGTTACATTTTATGGGAAAGGTTCAGGGGCGTCATTCTCCGACCCCCCGCCGGGTCGGAGAATGGCCGTTGGCCGCCGTGAATCCCGCCCCCGCGAAGTCTCCGGTACCGGAGATTGGGCGGGGGCGGGAATCAGGCCGCGCCGGTTGGCGGGACCCCCGCTGGATTCTCCGGCCCGAATGGGCCGAAGTCCCGCCCAGAAATTGCCTGTCCCGCCGGCGTAAATCAAACCTGGTATTTACCGGCGGGACCAGGCGGCGTGGGCGGGCTCCGGGGTCCTGGGGGGGTGGGGGGGCGCGGAGCGATCTGACCCCGGGGGGTGCCCCCACGGTGGCCTGGCCCGCGATCGGGGCCCACCGATCCGCGGGCAGGCCTGTGCCGTGGGGGCACTCTTTCCCTTCCGCCTCCGCCACGGCCTCCACCATGGCGGAGGCGGAAGAGACTCTCCCCACTGCGCATGCGCGGGAAACTGACAGCGGCCGCTGACGCTCCTGCGCATGCGCCGGGAAACTGACAGCGGCCGCTGACGCTCCCGCGCATGCGCCGCATTTCCACGGCAGCTGGCGGGGCAACAAACGCCATTTCCGCCAGCTGGCGGGGCGGAAATCCCTCCGGCGTCGGCCTAGCCCCTCAATGTTGGGGCTAGGCCGCCAAAGATGCGGAGCATTCCGCATCTTTGGGCCGGCGCGATGCCCGTCTGATTGGCGCCGTCTTTGGTGCCAGTCGGCGGGCATCGCGCCGTTGGGGGAGAATTTCGCCCCAGATACGTCACTCATAACTAAATCGTTACCTCTGTCGTCGTGGGTCCTCATCATTTAAGTCTTCCTATCAGAGGTGGACAGCATGCTTTGCTTCCTTTATTAATTGTATGTGGGAATCGTTGGCTGGGCCAGCATTTATTGCTCGTCTACTGACTCCTTTTTTGGCTTCGTGTCAATTTTTGTCTAATTAATATTCCATGAAGTGCCTTAAGATGTTTCACGATAAAAAAAACACTTTAATTGCCTTTAATGGGTTTGCATTTCCTTACCACTCACTTTCTCTTATTACATTTAGAAAAGCTTTTTTATAAATGTTATTATTGGGTTTTTGAACAAAGTATATTTACCATTATGTACACAGAATAAGAAATAAATAGATATATACATACATATATGAGAGAAGGGCACACACAAACATACCAAAAAAAAAACTGGAAATGGTTAGAGAGGTGAGTTTCAGACTTTTAACATTTTTAACCTCCCTAACCCAGTCCAAGCCTGTCCATTTTGGAATTAAAATTCCTCCCAATGTTTCCCTGGAGGTTTCAGTTGTTTGGCTATTTCCACAGGAAAGGATGTGAATTACAAAATCAAGCCTTGGGATATTCTTTAAAAATGTGATTAAAATATGTTATAGTTTAACAGTGAATCATTTTAAGAATCTGAAAGCTGGAGTTAGAACTAAATCCTAGGAGCTGTGTCCACCTGATAGCTTTCATCTCCCATTAACTTCTTAATTCAGGCTTTTCAGGCAGACATATCCCACCAATAGAAATCATTGTTGAAGGCATCTTAAAAACAGTAAGATCTCTTACAAAAGTAAATATGCATTGCATTTTTTCATTTTACATGTCTTGATTATGTAGCAAATATGGTCTGGATTCTCCCAAAATGAGACAATGCCCCCAAGCCAGCGTAAAAACGGTGGAGCTTTACTTCAGAAATTCCTACAAATAAGTTCAATGAATTCATAGCCCTGCAGGGGGCAGGGAGTGAATCACGCAGCTTTTGCTGCAGATACGGGCCCCTGCAGTTCTGGGTCAGAGGCCGCGCATGCACGCGGTGGCCTGCAGCGGCTGTGGCGTGCTCCATGGCGGACTCGGACCATGGAGCCACATCGAAGAAAGAGACCCCCCGATCGGCCACGTGCCCGAGCCTCAAACCCCACACATTTAATCGCTGGCCGCCTGTAAGGCGCCCCCCTGGCCTCCGATCCGCCCGCCCCGACCAGGGCGGCCGTGGACTGAGTCCATGCGAGCAATAGCTGGTTAATTCCACGCCGTCGGGAACTCGGCTGGTCGTGCGCGGAGGATTGTTGAGCAGGCCTCTGGCAATGGCACCCCGGCACGTATTGCCCGATTTTCGGTGCCCAGAGAATCGCCGAGCTGGCGCCGGGCCCGATTACGCATTCAAACTGGATTCTACGCCCTGGCGCTGGCCATTATTTTGCCGTCGGGCTGCAGAGAATCCAGCTTCATGTTTTGAATGGTAAATCGTTAAAAAAATATAAGAAAGATTGTCAACAAAAGTATTTCAAACCACATTTGAAGCAATTATAATTCATCAGTGTTGATGAAAGAGCATGGGTGGGATTCTTCCTTTAGCGACGTCGGAATCACGAGGAATGATTACATTTCAGTCCCTTGACCTGACAGCCCAATCCCCAATCGTAGAACAAAAGAGCAGGCTTAGGCATTTTGGCCTCTTGAGCCTGCTCTGCCATCAATTAGTTCATGACTGATCTTCTATCTCAATGCCATTTTCCCTCACTATCCCCATATTCCTTGCTGCTTTTAATATCTAAAAATCTGACGACCACTATCTTTAATATACTCAATGGCTGAGCCCCACAAGCCCCTAGAGTACAGCATTTCAAAGATTCATCATTCTCTGAGTGAAGAAATTGCTCCTTATCACAGTCCTAAATAACCTATCCCTTATTCTGATACTGTATCCCCTGGTTCTGGACTCCCCACCGGAGGAGACATCCTTCCTGCATTTACCCTGTGCATCCCGGGGGTGGCCTGTGGGGGGCGGGGGGTTCCGACCCTATAAGGATGTTGTATGTTTGAATAAGATCACACTCATTCTTCTAAATTCTAGAAAATACGAGACCAATCTCCTTGATCTCTCCTCAGACAACAATCCCCTCATCCCAGGAATCAGTCTGGTGAAACTTTGCTGCACTTTCTCTGTAGGAAATATTTCCTTGCTTAGGTATGGAGACCAAAACTGTACACAATACTCTTGCTAGGTGCAGTATCACCAAGGCTCAATATAATTAGTGCAAGAGCTTTTCACTCCTGGGGCGAAATTCTCCCCCAACGGCGCGATGTCCGCCGACTGGCGCCAAACACGGCGCCAATCAGACGGGCATCGCGCCGGCCCAAAGGTGCGGAATGCTCCGCATCTTTGGCGGCCTAGCCCCAACATTGAGGGGCTAGGCCAACGCCGGAGGGATTTCCGCCCCGCCAGCTGGCGGAAATGGCGTTTGTTGCCCCGCCAGCTGGCGCGGAAATGCGGCGCATGCGCAGGAGCGTCAGCGGTCGCTGACAGTTTCCCGGCGCATGCGCGGGAGCGTCAGCGGCCGCTGTCAGTTTCCCGCGCATGCGCAGTGGGGAGAGTCTCTTCCGCCTCCGCCATGGTGGAGGCCGTAGCGGAGGCGGAAGGGAAAGAGTGCCCCCACGGCACAGGCCCGCCCGCGGATCGGTGGGCCCCGATCGCGGGCCAGGCCACCGTGGGGGCACCCCCCGGGGTCAGATCGCCCCGCGCCCCCCCCCCCCAGGACCCCGGAGCCCGCCCGCGCCGCCTTGTCCCGCCGGTAAATACCAGCTTTGATTGACGCCGGCGGGACAGGCAATCTCTGGGCGGGACTTCGGCCCATTCGGGCCGGAGAATCCAGCGGGGGGTCCCGCCAACCGGCGCGGCCCGATTCCCGCCCCTGCCCAATCTCCGGTACTGGAGACTTCGGCGGGGGCGGGGGCGGGATTCACGGCGGCCTACGGCCATTCTCCGACCCGGCGGGGGGGTCGGAGAATGACGCCCCTGTACTCAAATTCTTTTGCAATAAAGGCCAACATACCTCTTGCCTTCCTAATTGCTTGCTGCACCTGCATGTTAACTTTCAGTGACTCATGAATGTCACCTGGGAACCCTTTAGGCATCAACACTTCCCAATTTCTCACCATTTAAGAAATACTCTCCATTTCTGTTTTTCCTACCAAAGTGAATAACTTCATATTTTTCCACATTGTAACCCATCTGCCATGTTCTTGCCCACTCACTGACTAATTTCCCTTGAAGTTTCTTTTCATCCTCCTCACGACTCACATACCCACCTCGTTTTGTGTCATCATCAAAATATTACAATTGATCCCCACAAATTAATCATTTTTATGGATTGTGAATAGCTGGGGCCTAAGCACTGACCCTTGTGATACCCCACTAGTCATAGTTTACTCACCTGAGAATGACACATTAATTCCTACTCTCTGTTTTCTGTCTATTAACCAATTCTCAATCTATGCCAGAGTATTACACTCTCTCCCAGGTGCTCTAAATTTGCTTACTAACACCTTGGGCGGGATTCTCTCAGCCCGGGGCCGGGCCAGAGAATCGCCGCGACCAGCGCCAATTGCGCCACGCCGCCCTGACGCCTGGACGCGATTATCCGCTCTTCGGGGGCCCCCGGGCGATTCTCCCCTGGGATGGGCCGAGCGGCTGTCACAAAAGTCTGAGTCCCGCCGGCGCCGTTCTAACCTGCTCTCAGCCGGAAAGACCTCAGCGTGGAAGGGTCCGGGGTGGCCTGTGGGGGGAGGGGGGCTCTGACCCCATGGGGGGCCTCCGTTGTGGCCTGGCCCACGATCGGGGCCCACCTATCGGTGGGCCGGCCTCTCGTGCTGGGGGCCTCCTTTCTTCCTCGCCGGCCCCTTTAGCCCTATGCCATGTTGCGTCAGGGCCAGCGTGGGAAGGGATGCACGCGTTGGCGCCGGTGCCACTGCGCATGCGCGTGTTGGCGCCGGTGCCACTGCGCATGCGCGGACCCCGCGGTGCCAAGTTGACGCCGGGATCAGCAGCTGGAGCGGCGTGGGCAGCTCCAGTGCTGTGCTGGCCCCCCTGTAGGGGCCAGAATTGCTGATCCTGAGGCCATGTTGACGCCGTCCCGACGGCGTTTCCGACAGCCTCAAAAGTTAGCCTCAGGATCACAAAATCCCGTCCTTTGTGTGAGACCTTATTGAAAGCCTCCTGAAAACCCAAATACACCACATCCACTGATTCCGTCTTATCTATTCTGTCAATTACATCCTCAGAAAATCAACACGTTTTTCATACATGGGGCGAAATTCTCCCCCAACGGCGCGATGTCCGCCGACTGGCGCCAAACACGGCGCCAATCAGACGGGCATCGCGCCGGCCCAAAGGTGCGGAATGCTCCGCATCTTTGGCGGCCTAGCCCCAACATTGAGGGGCTAGGCCGACGCCGGAGGGATTTCCGCCCCGCCAGCTGGCGGAAAAGGGGCGCGGAAATGCGCCGCATGCGCGGGAGCGTCAGCGGCCGCTGTCAGTTTCCCGCACATGCGCGGTGGGGAGAGTCTCTTCCGCCTCTGCCATGGTGGAGGCCGTAGCGGAGGCGGAAGGGCAAGAGTGCCCCCACGGCACAGGCCCGCCCGCGGATCGGTGGGCCCCGATCGCGGGCCAGGCCACCGTGAGGGCACCCCCCGGGGTCAGATCGCCCCGCGCCCCCCCCCCCCCCCAGGACCCCGGAGCCCGCCCACGCCACCTGGTCCCGCCGGTAAATACCAGGTTTGATTTACGTCGGCGGGACAGGCAATTTCTGGGCGGGACTTCGGCCCATCCAGGCCGGAGAATCCAGCGTGGGGTCCCGCCAACCGGCGCGGCCCGATTCCCGCCCCTGCCCAATCTCCGGTACCGGAGACTTCGGCGGGGGCGGGGGCGGGATTCACGGCGGCCTACGGTCATTCTCCGACCCGGCGGGGGGTCGGAGAATGACGCCCCTGATTTCCCTTTTACAAATCCATGTTGATTCTGCCCGATCCTACCTTTATTTTCTAAGTGTCCAGTTGTTTTTGTAAATCCTTTCCTTTTTCATAGAAGCTTTCACAGTTTTTGTTTTATGTTTCTCTCCAGTTTATTCTCATTCTAATTTCTCTTTCTTTATCGGTTTCTTGGCCCTCCTTTACAGAACCCTAAAAAGCTCCCAATCCTCAGGCTTGCAACTATTTTGGCCACTTCTTAAGTCTCTTCATTTTGTTGCTCTTTTATCTTTATTAATAATAACCACAAGACGCGAGTACGTTCCTTGTATTGGACAAATGGCCACACAACCAGTATATTAGTTCAAATATTGTTTATTTTTTTAAATAATATATTTTATTCGAGTTTTTTGGCCAAACATAACAATACGTAGTGTTTCTTTTACACAACAATAAAGCAATATAAATAGCCGTGGCCAGTTTTAAACAAATAAATAAATAATACATATAAACAAAAACAAAAACAAAACTAAATGGCAACTGCCATGTCCAAAATAAATACTCTCCAAAATTACAGTCCAACAGTCCAATATACAATTACATATACCAAATACCTATACATGTACAATAACATCCCTGAGAGTCCATCCGATTCCTCCCCCCCCCACCCTCCCTCCCCCCCCCTCCCCTCTGGGTTGCTGCTGTTATCTACTTCTTTTCCATTCCCTCTATCTTTCTGTGAGGTAGTCGACGAACGGTTGCCACCGCCTGGTGAACCCCTGAGCCGAACCCCTTAACACAAACTTAATCCGTTCTAACTTTATGAACCCTGCCATATCGTTTATCCAGGTCTCCACCCCCGGGGGCTTAGCTTCCTTCCACATTAACAATATCCTGCGCCGGGCTACAAGGGACGCAATGGCCAACACGGCAGCCTCTCTCGCCTCCTGCACTCCCGGCTCTTCTGGAACCCCAAATATAGCCAACCCCCAGCTTGGTTCGACCCGGACCCCCACCACCTTCGAAAGCACCTTTGCCACCCCCACCCAGAACCCCTGTGGTACCGGGCATGACCAGAACATGTTGGTGTGATTCGCTGGGCCTCTCGAGCATCTCGCACACCTATCCTCTACCCCAAAAAATTTACTAAGCCGTGCTCCAGTCATATGCGCCCTGTGTAGCACCTTAAATTGTATCAGGCTTAGCCTGGCACACGAGGACGATGAGTTTACCCAACGTAGGGCATCCGCCCACAGCCCCTCCTCAATCTCCTCCCCCAGTTCTTCTTCCCATTTCCCTTTCAGCTCATCTACCATGATCTCCCCCTCGTCCCTCATCTCCCTGTATATGTCCGCTACCTTACCGTCCCCCACCTCCAAATCCCCCATCCATTCTCCCCGGAACGAACCTATGATTGTTTCTTATCGGGGACTGCACCGAAGCTCCCGTCCCTCCCCTATGCCGTCTCCACTGGCCCCAAATTCTCAATGTAGCCACCACCACCAGGCTTGTGGTGTATTTCTTTGGTGAGAACGGCAACGGCGCCGTCACCATTGCTTGCAGGCTAGTCCCTTGAAGGACGCCCTCTCCATTCTCTTCCACGCCGCTCCCTCCCCTTCTCCCATCCACTTACACACCATTGAAACATTGGCGGCCCAGTAGTACTCACTTAGGCTCGGTAGTGCCAGCGCCCCCCCTGTCCCTACTACGCTGCAAGAATCCCCGCCTCACTCTCGGGGTCTTCCCAGCCCACACAAAACTCATAATGCTCTTCTCAATTCTTTTGAAAAAAACCTTCGTGATCACCACCGGGAGGCACTGGAACACAAAAAGGAATCTCGGGAGGACCACCATTTTAACCGCCTGCACCCTACCTGCCCATGACAAGGACACCATGTCCTATCTCTTGAAATCCTCCTCCATCTGTTCCACCAACCGTGTTAAATTAAGCCTATGTAATGTACCCCAATTCTTGGCTATCTGGACCCCCAGGTACCGGAAGTCCCTTGTTACCTTCCTCAACGGTAAATCCTCTATCTCTCTGCTCTGCTCCCCCGGGTGCACCACAAATAACTCACTTTTCCCCATGTTCAGTTTATACCCTGAAAAATCCCCAAACTCCCCAAGTATCCGCATTATCTCTGGCATCCCCTCCGCCGGGTCCGCCACATATAGCAACAAATCGTCCGCATATAGAGATACCCGGTGTTCTTCTCCCCCCCTAAGTACTCCCCTCCACTTCCTGGAACCCCTCAGTGCCATGGCCAGGGGTTCAATCGCCAGTGCAAACAATAACGGGGACAGAGGACATCCCTGCCTCGTCCCTCTATGGAGTCGAAAATAATCAGACCCCCGTCCATTCATGACCACGCTCGCCATCGGGGCCCTATACAGCAACTGTACCCACCTGATATACCCGTCCCCAAAGCCAAATCTCCTCAACACCTCCCACAAATAATCCCACTCCACTCTATCAAATGCTTTCTCGGCATCCATCGCCACCACTATCTCCACTTCCCCCTCTGGTGGGGGCATCATCATTACCCCTAGCAGCCTCCGTATATTTGTATTTAGCTGTCTCCCCTTCACAAACCCAGTTTGGTCCTCATGGACCACCCCCGGGACACAATCCTCTATCCTCATTGCCATTACCTTGGCCAGGATCTTAGCATCCACATTCAGGAGGGAAATGGGCCTGTATGACCCGCATTGCAGCGGGTCTTTTTCCTTCTTTAGGAGGAGCGATATCGTTGCCTCTGATATAGTCAGGGGCAGCTGCCCCCTTTCCCTCACCTCATTAAAGGTTCTCATCAGTAGCGGGGCCAGCAAGTCCAAATATTTCTTATAGAATTCAACTGGGAATCCGTCTGGTCCCGGGGCCTTCCCCGCCTGCATGCTTCCAATCCCTTTCACTACTTCCTCCGTCTCAATCTGTGCTCCCATCCCCACTCTCTCCTGTTCCTCCACCTTAGGAAATTCCAGCTGATCCAGAAAGCACATCATTCTCTCCTTCCCGTCCGGGGGCTGCGCTTCATATAATCTTTCATAAAATGCCTTGAACACTTCATTCACTCTCTCCGCTCCCCGCTCCATCTCCCCCTCCTCATCTCTCACCCCCCCTATCTCCCTCGCTGCTCCCCTTTTCCTCAGTTGGTGGGCCAACAACCTACTCGCCTTCTCCCCATATTCGTACTGTACACCCTGTGCCTTCCTCCATTGTGCCTCTGCCTTACCCGTAGTCAACAAGTCAAACTCTATATGTAGCCTTTGCCTTTCCCTGTATAGTCCCTCCTCCGGTGCCTCCGCGTATTGTCTGTCTACCCTCAGCAGTTCTTTCAACAACCGCTCCCTTTCCCTACCCTCCTGCTTTCCTTTATGTGCCCTAATAGATATCAGCTCCCCTCTAACCACTGCCTTCAGTGCCTCCCAGACCACTCCCACCTGTACCTCCCCATTATCATTAATTTCCAAGTACCTTTCAATACACCCCCTCACCCTTAAACACACCCCCTCATCTGCCAATAATCCCATGTCCATTCTCCAGGGTGGAAGGTGTTATTTTTCTTCCCCTATCTCCAGGTCCACCCAGTGTGGAGCATGATCCGAGATGGCTATAGCCGTGTACTCCGTCCCCGTCACCTTTGGGATCAGTGCCCTTCCCAAAACAAAAAAATCTATTCGTGAAAATACTTTATGTACATAGGAGAAAAACGAAAACTCCTTACTCCTAGGTCTACTAAATCTCCAGGGATCTACTCCTCCCATCTGCACCATAAAATCCTTAAGCACCCTAGCTGCAGCCAGCCTCCTTCTGGTCCTGGACCTCGATCTGTCCAGCCCTGGGTCCAGCACCGTATTAAAGTCTCCACCCATTACCAACTTTCCCGCCTCTAGGTCCGGGATGCGTCCTAACATACGCCTCATAAAATTGGCATCACCCCAGTTCGGGGCATACACGTTCACCAATACCACCGCCTCCCCTTGCAGTTTGCCACTCACCATCACGTATCTGCCTCAAACATTACCCGCTCCCCCACTACTATGGCCACCCCCTTGTTTTTTGCATCCAGCCCCGAATGAAACACCTGCCCCACCCATCCTTTGCGAAGTCTAACCTGGTCTGTCAGCTTCAGATGCGTCTCCTGAAGCATAACCACATCTGCCTTAAGTTTCTTTAGGTGTGCGAGTACCCGTGCCCTCTTAATCGGCCCGTTCAGCACTCTCACATTCCACGTGATCAACCGGGTTGGGGGGCTCTTTCCCCCCCCCCCCTTGACGACTAGCCATTTCCTTTTTCAATCCAGCTCCTCACCCGGTTCCCACGTAGCTGTACCCCCCCCAGGCGGCGCCCCCCCCCCCGCCCCGACCCCCCCCCTCCCATACCAGCTCCCCCTTCTCCCCAGCAGCAGCAACCCAGTTAACCCCCCCCGCTAGATCCCAAGCTAGCGTAATTGCACCCCCCATGTTGCTTCCAGAAGTCAGCAAACTCTGGCCGACCTCGGCTTCCCCCCGTGACCTCGGCTCACACTGTGCGAGGCCCCCTCCTTCCTGCTTCCCTGTTCCCGCCATGATTACCATAGCGCGGGAACAAAGCTCGCACTTCCTCTTTTGGCCCCGCCCCCAATGGCCGGCGCCCACAGCTCCTCATCCTCCCTCACCCCCTCCCCCACGACATGGGGAAGAGAGAGAAGTTACAGGGTCACAGGTTTAACAATCTGGGAAGTCTTCTCTTCCCCCTTTTCCCCCCTTCATCCCACAAATTCACCCCCCCCCCCTTTTGTCCCAAACGTTCTTTTTCTTCTGGCCCGCTCACTCCAGCTTCTCCTCGACAATAAATGTCCACGCTTCATCTGCCGTTTCAAAATAGTGGTGTTTCCCTAGATGTGTGACCCACAGTCTCGCCGGCTGCAACATTCCGAATTTGACCTTCCTTTTATGCAACACCGCCTTGGCCCGATTAAAGCTTGCCCTCCTTCTCGCCACCTCCGCACTCCAATCTTGATACACGCGGAGCACCGCATTCTCCCACCTACTGTTCCGAGTTTTCTTGGCCCATCTGAGGACCATTTCTCTGTCCTTGTATCGGAGAAATCTCACAACTATTGCTCGAGGAGTTTCTCCAGCCCTCGGTCTTTGCGCCATAACTCAATAGGCTCCCTCCACCTCCAGCGGACCCGTCGGGGCCTCCGATCCCATTAACGAATGCAGCATCGTGCTCACATATGCCCTGACGTCCGCCCCCTCTGCACCTTCGGGAAGACCAAGAATCCTTAAATTCTTCCTCCTCGCATTGTTCTCCAGCACCTCCAGCCTTTCCACACATCTTTTGTGTTGTGCCTCGTGGATCTCCGTTTTCACCACCAAGCCCTGTATGTCGTCCTCATTCTCAGCAGCCTTTGCCTTCACGACCCGAAGCTCCTGTTCCTGGGTCTTTTGCTCCTCCTTTAGCCCCTCAATCGCTTGTAATATCGGGGCCAACAGCTCCTTCTTCATCTCCTTTTTGAGTTCATCTACGCAACGCCGTCAGGGCCCCATATTAAACTGCCTTCTTCCGACGCCATCTTGCTTTGTGCCTGCCTTCCTGGCCACTGCTCTTGAGGATCCACCGCAATCCGGCTACTTTCCTCTCTTTTTTCCATCCGTGTCCGGGGGATTCCCTTCTGGATTACCGCACAGTGTTATTTGCCGTTAAAATTGCCGATGGGGCTCCTATTAAGCGCCCAAAAGTCCGTTCCACCGGGAGCTGCCGAAACGTGTGACTTAGCTGGTCGTCGCCGCACCCGGAAGCCCCAAATATTGTTTATTATTAAACAGAGACTCGGTTCTATGCGTAATAGTCTACAAGCGGCCACACATTAAACTAAACCTAACAGCTTAAATGACCTTTACTTAACGTTCAAGTGACCGGCTCTGTGCAGGTTAGACAAGGACTTGTCTGAATCCCCGGGCGGAATTCTCCGCAATCGGCGCGATGTCCGCCTACCGGCGCCAAAAACGACGCGAGTCAGTCCGGCATCGCGCCACCCCAAAGGTGCAGAATCCTCCGCATCTTGAGCGGCCGAGCCCTAACCTTGAGGGGCTAGGCCCGCGCCGGACTGATTTCCGCCCCGCCAGCTGGCGGGAAAGGCCTTTGGTGCCCCGCCAGCTGGTGTGGAAATGACTTTGCCGGGCGACGCATGCGCGGGAGCGTCAGCGGCCGCTCACGGCATCCCCGCGCATGCGCAGTGGAGGGGGTCTCTTCCGCCTCTGCCATGATGGAGACCATGGCGAAGGCGGAAGGAAAAGAGTGCCCCCACGGCACAGGCCCGCCCGCGGATCGTGGGCCCCAATCATGGGCCAGGCCACCGTGGGGGCACCCCCCGGGGCCAGATCGCCCCGCGCCCCCCCCCAGGACCCCGGAGCCCGCCCGCGCCGCCTTGTCCCGCCGGTAAGAGAGGTGGTTTAATCCACGCCAGCGGGACTGCCATTCCAGCAGCGGGACTTCGGCCCATCCGGGCCGGAGAATCGCCAGGGGGGCCCGCCAACCGGCGTGGCGCGATTC